>NC_139242.1:75902389-76521278 GCF_977018435.1 Lepisma saccharinum | reverse complement strand
CTCACCGACGCACAATTGCCATTGCTTTCCTACGTGAACCGGATGCTCCATACGTTTGATGACGTAACCCCCTGTCAGTGTTTCCAACCCCCTTTTTTTAACTATACTTGGCTAACCTAACCTACCCTTATCGAAATGGTTCGTAGGGCTATCCGTCAGCTACCCATGCATAATGTGCAATTGGTAAATGTTTACTATCGTTCGGACACCTATAACTTCTGAGATTCGTCAATTTTTGACATTTGTACTTACCTATCTGCTTCGTGGATCATTTCTTAATGTATATCCACGTTTTTTGGATCATTTTTTTTAAAAAAAGTTTTTTTGTAACTGAAGAACGCACATTTCCGGAAATGGTTTGTGGGGCTATGTGTCAATGGTTCGTGGGGCTATGCGAGAATGGTGTGTGGGGCTACGCATATTTTTTTCGAACCAATTTTTAACTATTGTATCCTATTGTGACCCTACCTAACCTAACCTTACCGGAAATGGTTCGTGGGGCTATGCGTCAATGGTTGAATTTCCGCTATGAAACATTCCCACATCACACAAAACACCTTCCAGATGTTGGACAATACTACAGGAACTTATTACGGTAAGTAGTTTCTGTAATAGTAGGATAAGCCGGAGACACATAATACTCGGTTGTTTTCAAATAAAAATCATTGCTATTTACCTCATATGCATAGCGGAAGATTTTTCAAGCTGGCCATAACTTTTTTCCATGAAAAACACGTTACTTTTAACATGATAATCATTTATTGGTCGTTGCTAATTCGGCGGGCAAATCTTGACTCACGTTGTCTATCGTCAGCTGATATGCAGTATCGTCAGCTGATGTGCAGTGTTTCCAAACTTATGAACCGATAAATGCCGCACAAACTATTCACAAAAGGTTTTTAAGCGAAAATTGAGGCTAGACTCTACTTTACGTCCTTATCTGCATGGTGATTGCTTCTTTGCGTTCGCAGTGCGCGATCGTGGTGCGGCACCCGGCATCTCTTCGGGTAAGTACCTTTTTCTTTTTAGTTTCTGTTCACGATAGCCCCACTATCCATTCACGGGGTCGACGTATGCCTACGAGGTTAGGTTAGGCCTGTTAGGTTAGGTTCCATTAGCACTCATTTCACCCCTAAATATGTGCTTCATCATCTAAAAAATACCTCAGTATGTTCAATTGCGCATATCCGGACAACATCGGTTTTTCTCGATTTACTCCTTCAGAAAATTTTTGCTCGCTTTGGGATTTACGTTGTTGAATTCCTTATAAAATAAGCTTACCAACAATATATGACACGTATTCCTTAGGAAAAGGACGTAAACTAGAATCTTACCTTTTATTGAAAAAAAAACCGCTCACACGTCATCTTGTCAAACTTCCGCGTGGTTGCTACACTGTGAGGGGGTTACATAACCAAACGCACGGAACATTTGATTCACGTAGTCGACGGTAATGGCGGCACGAGCTATCGCACAACGGAGATGCATGATTGACGAAAAATACCTTATTTACAGGCAAAATACGTAGCACGATTATAAAAAAAAATATTTCCGGTTTCAGAAAGCCCTCAAGAACACAATTCCGTAAGTACTTTCTCGTCTCCTCCTGTAAATTTTAAGAAATCCGTCTCCGACTTATACTACTGTTACCGTAGTTTCTTCTGTAGAAATTAAGAAATCTATCCGAAGGATAGTAAACTAGTACCCTCGTTTATTTTGAAATAAAATTCATTTCTACTTACCTCATATGCATAGCGAAACATTTTTCAACTTGGGATTACTTTTTTTTCAATGGAAAAAGCGTAATTTTTAACATTATAAGTATTTATTGGTCGTTGCTAATTGGCGGCCAAATTTTTACTCACGTTGTCTATCGCCAGCTGATATGCAGTGTTTCCAAACTTATGAACCGATAAATGCCGCACAAACTATTCACAAAAGGTTTTGAAGCGAAAATTGATCCATAAACCATTCATGGAAGGTTAGGTTAGGCAAACATAGAAAATTGAATTGAAAAAAAAAAAAACACTCACACGTCATCTTGTAAAACTACCACATGGTTGTTACACTAACACTTATTAACCGAAAAATGATTGTTTGTAATCCACAAACCATTCACGGAAGGTTAGGTTAGCTTCAGTTAGGTTAGGTAAACAGAAAATTAAATTGGAAAAAAAAATCCCGCTCACACGTCATCTTGTAAAACTACTGCGTGGTTGCTACACTGACAGGGGGTTACATAATCGAATGCACGGAACATTTGATTCACGTAGTCGACGGTAATGGTGGCACGAGCTATCGTGCAACGGAGATACATGAATGTCGAAAAATACCTTATTTACAGGCCGAATAACTTGCACAATTCGAAAAAACAATTTTCCCAGCTTCAGAAAGTCTATAAGAACTAAATTCCGTAAGTACTTTATCGTCTTTTCTCCTGTAAATTTCAAGAAATGTGTTTCCGCTATATCTAATCGTTACCAGTATTTTTCAGTGAAGAAGGTTGGAAACACTGCATACCTACAACATGAGTCAAGTTTTGCCTGCCATATTGTGTGTTACAGAAGCAAAGAAAGGAATAAAAAAAAAATTGTGTTTGTTTTCATTTAAAAAGCATAATGGCACCTTGAACTATGTTCCGCAATACACAATTGGTAAGTACAAACCATGCGAAACACAAAATATGCGATTTTAATGTGTCTCCAATCTATGAAACTGGTACCGTGATTAGTTCACTGCAGAAATTGATACAGCAAATAGCAGGCAATATGAATATTTTTGCTCTAAAATTGCTATGTGCAAAAAAGTAATAATTATATGTGTGACATTTTGTCTACAATTAACATTTACAAAAGTATACTTCTTGCTCTAATTTCTGCTTAACCCTACAACATTAACCGGCCCAAGTTCCTTATGTTTTATTATGATCATCATGCTACGAATGCACTTTTTACATGGTTCGATTTTGATGTACGTCTGTTAACACATACTGCGGAGTTTTAGCGATTACTTAAGGTTTTGTTCAATATATGCTTTCGTGGTTAGGTTAGGCAAGTTAGGTTTGGTTCCCTTAGCATTAAAATAAAGTCCCTAAATGCATTCTACTAAAATTTCCGATTTACTTCTACATTCATTCCCACGCTTCTACGATATTTACTGTTGCTTGTAGACGGAGAATATCTTTTCATGAGAAGTGTGTAAGATAATTTTCAAGTTGTTTTTTTCAACATAAATAACTTTTTTCGAGTCCAAACAGTGCTCATTACTTTAAGGAAGGTTCAAATTTCGTGTGACAATGATTTCCAAAATTCTACGATCATTAGCCTTTGTGCTATGAGAAATCATGAAACAATCTGAACCGTTACCGTCACGCCTGGAACGAACTCCTCTGTAAAAACATGACACCAGGATCCAGAGAGAGCCAGTAGGAAGACAGCGTCCCAGCTAAGCCCCATCAAAGTCATATATATAACCAACTCTACGCTGGTATGCATTTTTACATTCCCTGAAGAAGAGAGCAATGTATGCACTCGAAACGTTGGAAGCTAACACAGATTTAACCTGGCTGGTAACCCAAGAACACCTGTTGAAATGCTACCACGGTGCCATCGGGGAGGCCAACTCTTGCAGAATGAGAAGGTAACTTGCACAAGGAAAGTACTCTCAATAAATACTTGACCGATTTCCCTGCATTATAGTGAACGTACGTTGATGAATACCATGCAATTTAGCCCGACCCTGTGGCCAAGTGGTTAGCACATCGCGCTGCGACGCCAAGGGTCCCGGGTTCGAATCCCGGTCGGGCTTGGTTGTTTGTGAATGTCCATTCATCAATTTCATCATTTCATCACTCATCCCCATCTTCGCAAATTAGCCAAGAGGCACAAAACGCGAAGTAAAATAAACTAAATCAATCAATCGATCAAAAACCATGCAATTTAAAACATTCTCTGTATTTAATACGGAATAACTGGAAAACAATTCAAAATATCTTAAAATGGATTTCAACTTTCTATTTGCAGTAAAATTTCACATGACTTTGATATGTCACATGCTTGTATTCCCATTTGAAAAGAAATTAAGTTGAATCCAAGATTTGTTGTGGGATGTGTCACATGCGTCAGCGATACAGTGTTTGGTCTCCTAGATACTGCATACGGTTCCATTCATGTACAGTGAAATTTGTACAAATTAATGGGTGATTCCACACTTTTGAATCACCCTATAAGTATTTTGATTAGTTTCGTGGCACTGCAAGCCTATTTTCCAACACAGATATCTATACAACAGAAAAGCATTCCTTGTTGCACCATTCTTCAAAACAGTGTGTTAAGAAATATAGTGCTTGTTCACATAATATATGTGTGATTTTATTGTTTATACTGGTCTTCATGATAATATACAACTGACATTGTTCCACAATTTGTCACTTAAACTGATTTTCAACTCTGATTTACAAGCAGAGTTATTTAGAGGTTGGATTTCATTACCTTGTTGCCTTCTTGTAGGTCCCTACAGTCCTAGGTAACAAGTGAGCCAGGACAAATAGAAAACCACGGAGCAACTGGAGGGTGCTGTTCACACTGCAGTTGGCATCATTGCACCACAAGTGCTACAATAATTTCATTGCAGTTTGTGACCAGTCACCCTATGTGCAGAGAATGATGATGAATGAGAGTTAATTTGTTTTGAGCAATCCAGTATATTACCTAATATTTTGAAGGTTTTATAATGTAATAAACCATTTCTTTACCATTACCTTTTTATATTTTGTCTTCTTACTTTTGATCTTGTTATAACATAATTTAAGTATTTTTTCCCTCCTTGTTATTAATCCCGGTTTATCTTTTTCAATTATGTAGGTTAGAACATGATCAACATGGCTGAAGAATATGATGAATTGGCTCTCTTTTTCTCGTTGGATATTTTTAACAGCCTGTTTGAGTATGAAAAGACAGTTTACAGAAACCTCATGAAAGATTATTGGGTTCAACGTGATCATGGTAAGTAATAGCCTGTTGCATTGTTATTATGTGTTCTGTATTTAATATCATCAATCTAAGCAGAATTAGATGCCAGATAGAGTTGTCACTGAACTCAGGTATATTAGAGGGCCTCCCTGATGGTGTAATGGTAACGTTGTCATCTTATAATCAAGGTGTTCCAGGTTCGATACCCAATGGAGGTACATAGTGGTTCGGATCCCACTTTAAACTCTAGGTCCAGTCCCGATTAGCCTTACTGTGCACATAATGGACTTTAAAACACCATCTCAATCAATCAGGGGTGTAGGGTCAGTCAAATCTCTCACAGAACGACTATGGGAAATAAAATCCAATTCGAATGTCAGGCCTAAGAAACGGGAATCACCAGTCCTCTACATATTTCATAGATTATCTTAGTAAGATTCATGGCTTTCTTAGCCTGAAAAAAAAGGGGGGGCTGGTGTCCGAGTTATTTTTAGTTTTGTCTACCCCTGATGTAGTAGTTCATGATACATGTCACAGTGTTATATTTTTTAACCATTGTGCCATAGATTAATTTGTTATTCTTTTCAGGTCTTTCTCCACAACCACCAAAGTTCATGAACAAAGTGCCTGTGTCACAAGACAATGATGAGGGCAAGGGACAGAAGGAAGAGTTCATGTACAAAACATCAAAAGGGAAGGAGAGCCCAGTTAAAGACATGAGGTAAGCACTGATTGACAACCATTGGTAAATATAGGAGAAATATTCTTCGGGGGTGGATAAAGAATGCAGGAGGGCCAAGCTTTGTTGGTGTTCACAAGTAAAACAGAGATGCTGTGTGGGCTATCAGATATGCTGGAAACTGTTACGGGTTAAAATAGGACCAAATAAGTGTGGAGGTGTTGTGCTCAGCACCATAATCCAGCAGCCTTTACCAGGGGCGGCCCCAGAAAATTTTGACCGGGTGGGCATGATCCATATTTTGATAAATTAGGGTGGGCAGATACAAAGTATAGATGAATTTCACAAACATGTGCATTCTCTCTCTCTCCTGCCCCTCCCCCTTCTTCTCTGACTTTGTTTGTATTCCTTTCTGCATTTTTTTTATGGTGTAAATTTTATTATTTATCCTTTACATACCTTATTCCTATGCTTGTGTTCCCCCTTCTCTTTCTCACACACGCATGCGTGTACACAGAATCATTTCATAAATTATTCTAATCAAATTTCTCATCTGAATTCTCTTTAATCACTCCACTCTAGAAAAAGGTGGCAAAGGGACTAGATACAGTCATCTATTGAAAAAAACACTGGGCAGGTCTTATTTCGAAGGGGAGGTGGGGCTCATCTTTTATCAGAAGCTGCCATCTAAAATTGAAAAAGTTGGGAGGGTAGAAGTCGTGAAGATGAATGTCTAACTATATTACAACTTATTACTAGACCTTGGATTTTTAGGTTCTTGAAATTTTAAATTGGTTGTAAATACGAGGCGCATCCAGAAAGTAAGTTTCCCTATTTTTTTTTAAAAAAAACAACACAGTTTCAGGAAACCATTTATTGGCAACAGGTACAGCAAAGGTTCAGCTATTTTTCAACATAGCAACCACCAGAATTGAGACACTTGTCGTATCGTGGTATCAACTTTTGTATCCCACTGTCGTAGAACTCTGCCACCTGTGACTGAAACCAGCGTGTGGCAAACGTCTTCAGCTCTTCGTCGTTGCCAAAACGCTCACCGGAGGACAGGAATTTCTTGAGGTGCAAGAAAACGTGAAAATCGCTGGGAGCCAGATCAGGACTGTAAGGTGGATGATCAAACAACTCCCAGCCAAATTCCGTCAAAACAGCTGCTGTGCGCCGAGCCGGATGTGGACGAGCATTGTCATGGAGGAGCACAACACCTGCAGTAAGCATGCCACGCCTCTTGTTTTGAATGGCACGTCGCAATTTCCTTAGTGTTTCACAGTAATGGTCAGCGTTCACCGTTTCACCTCTGGGGAGGAAGTCAATGAGCAAAATGCCCTTCCTGTCCCAAAACACGGTGCACATCACTTTCTGTACCGACAGCATCTGTTTGAATTTCTTCTTGACTGGAGATCCACTATGCCGCCAATGCATTGACTGCTGCTTGGTTTCCGGGGTGAAGTGCGAAATCTACGTCTCATCGCCCATGACGATCCTGTCGAGGAAATCATCGCCGTCATCATGGTACCGTTGCAGGAATGTCAGTGCTGCTCCTGAACGTTTCATTGTGTGTTCGGGTGTCAGGTTTTTCGGCACCCACCTGGCACACAATTTTTTGAACAGCAGGGACTGCGTGACAATCTCATGCAACACGGATCGCGATATCTGCAGAAAAAGGCTACTCAACTCCGTAATCGTGAAGCGACGGTTCTCTACGATGCGCTGCCGCACCAGCTCAACCAGATCATCAGTGATGAGGGACGGATGCCCACTGCGCTCTTCATCATGGACACTTGGACAACCTTCCGAAAACTGCCGACACCAGCGACGCACCATCTGCTTACTCATAATGTTCGGCCCATAGACCTCACAGAGCTGACGATGAATGTCAATTGGCGCAATGCTTTGTGCATTCAGGAACTTTATCACCGACCGAACCTCGCATGCGGCGGGAGAAGGAATACGAGCTTCTATTTCGGACAACTGCTGCCTCGCTACTGGCATGCGGCGGGAGAAGGAATACGAGCTTCCACTTCGGACCACTGCTGCCTCGCTACTGGCGCCGGGCGGGATCTGTCCGCCTGGCATGTGATTGATATGTCTTAGCTCTGCTGCTTATGCACAATTTACACGGCTCATTATGTTTACTTTCACGGGGAAAAAAATAGGGAAACTTACTTTCTGGATGCGCCTCGTATCTCAAATTAGGTTCTGTTAATCTTGAAATTTTCCAAAAAAGCTTAGAATGGTTCAAAGTTCATGAAAACTGATTAGGTACACCCAACGGCAAAAGAAACAGTAGGCGAATTGTCCACCACCATTTTCATTCGGTCTGTATTACACAATGTGATGGCAAGGAATTGAAATAAAGACGTCAATAAGCAGAGAACAATGCCTGCTTCGAACCAACATAGTTTCATTCCTTAAAACAACACAGGATGTAGAATAAAATAGTAATGAAAATAGCGGTGGACAATTTGCGTACCATTACCTTTTCCGTTGACTGTACAATCGTTAGAAACAAAATTTCAAAAGAACCTTAAGAAGTGTTAATAGGTATGTGGTAATTTTCTAACCAAATTTTCATTTGTATACATTGTTTTGAAAATTTTCCACAAATGGTAATACAGTACTATACTTGTTCTGTTAGTAAAAGTTACTTGTTGATATGAAGAATGAATTAGGTATGTATTATTTTGCTGCACAATACCAGAGTGACTACTCACCGGGAATTCAGTGAATTCGTGAATTCCGGGAAATGTTTTTTCGCAAGGAGTGAATGCCACAAAGCATCGAACTGATGCGAAAGTGAGCATGAAGTCTTTGGATCATGGAGGAAACAGTGGCAGCAGACGTTTTGCTTTGTTTAGAGCTTTGAAAAACCATAGCTTGGAGGGAGGGAAATCGACAGAAGGTATGTTTCAAATACTTTAGTCATTGAATTTTATCGTCAAAACAGAGAAAATACCTCTGTGTGGTTTAAAAATCCTTTAAAACCTTAAAAAATATATATAAACACCTAAAAAAAGTTTGATTTAGGCATATAAACCTAAAATAGGTTCTAACAAGCAAAATAGGTTATTTTAGGCACTAAAAAACTTCCATCAGTTGTTGCGTATTTTAATCAAACACTGAAATAACTTGGTAAGTAAAATTAATTTCCACTACATACTATTTAAATTAGATATTTCTAGGATTTCAGGAGTAGGCTTCAGTCCCCTTAGCCCTCCCCCTGGCTATGTGCCTATCTTGACCCCTCAAAGATCTGCTCATGGTTTTCTCCTCTCTATCATTTCTTCTGTCTTTCCTGTGTCAGTTTTGGTTGATATCTCCGTGCTTCTCTCTCATTTAGGTCCCCCTTCCTTTCATTGCATCTGCCTGACCATGCTTTAAACTGCTGTGTACTTCACTTTGTGTAGTGAATATATTGTCTTATCCCTTCAAGTTAAGAAGGAGTTTTCCACATAGCCTACTACTTCATTAGGTGAACGTACAAATAACTACAGGTTGTACTGTTAAAAGTTATGAAACTTATGGAAGAAATTATTTACAAATGCAAAAGGCAGCGAAAGTTATTAGGTTACAAGAAGAATTTATATTTGTGGCTAGGTGGCTTCCCTCCATGTAGCAAAAATATTGGAAACATAATTATAGCATACCCGGTGGAGGCACAGTCACATGGATGTCCGTAGGATTTTTTCCAGGGGGGGCAAGGAAGGTATTTTTTTCCAGGCGGGGGCAAACAAGGCACATTTCCCCCAAAAATAGTGTTGTTCCCTAAAAAAACATTGCTTAAATTTGAATTTATGGTGTTCATGCAATAATTAACGCATATTATTGTGGCTAAAATGAAATTATATGTGTGAAATACATAATTTTTGGTTGACTTTCATTTTCCAGGGGGGGGGGGCCACGGCCCCCCCCTGCCCCCCCTTCCGGACGCCCATGGGCACAGAGTGATCTGGATTCTACTTTAAACTGTAGGTCCAGTCCCCATTACTTAAAACAAAAAATCAAAAAACTCAAATGTCATTTTAGCATTTTAGATTCGGAAAGCAAAATTCGACTTTTACAGTTGCACAAGTTGCAACTGTCTTCTATTATTTGACACTATTGATGTCCTTTACAAAACGAAATACCTGCTTCTTCTTTTGATACAAGACGCATGGTATGTGTACATTATACATTCAAGAATGATAACAGAAGGTATGTAAACATCGACAACAGTGAAGATTTTTTTTCTTTGTTTTCTCCATAATTCAAATGAATGATCTTCAATATGCAGGTTTAATATTGCGAGTTTTTAACTGGAAAGCGTGCTGCTTCCTGGATCAGGGTTAATGAATGGTCATTTTACTAGGCTCACGGGAGTTTCATAAATTGGTAAGTCCGTATGAATCTTTGCATTTAATTAATGTCAAATTGTGAAATTTTTTAAATACCCAAGGAATGCACAATTTTTGTTCGTTCTGCATTAAACTTTCTCAGCATAAAAACGAGAATTTTTACACAAGGTATTACTGAAAAATTGTAAAAATAAAGGAATTAGCACAAAATGAATACTGAAAAATCAATGCAATTACAGAAGCGATCACTTACTGAAGTAAATCTTCATGTGGTCAATGCAGTGAAAATAGATGCTCGAGAGGGTTCAATAGAAATATGCTTAGCACTTGGGAAAACAAATACTTTTACTTACTGTATTGTGCAAATTACTTTAGACCAAAAAATTCATCACATTTGATCATGATAGCTACGTAGCAATTCTTCTCTTGCTCATAGCGCTTTAAAACTATTGGAAAAAGTTACATTTATTTACAATTATCACATCACCATAAGGGTCGACTTTAAGGGGGGGGGGGCACTTTCTGCCTTCCAAATTCTTCAAGAAGTAGGCTATGTACATTTATATTTAAAAATATATTGTTCTCTATCTTGCCCCTTTCCCCAAATGTTTATATGAAGTTGCTACCCTCTGATTATTATCATACTATCGAAAGAAAACATCCATTACCCAAAATGCTAGAATAAGGAAGCCTCGAAGTTCTTTTTCATTCCATATGGAAGTTACGTGTTTGATTGTTTTAAGATATTTGTTCCATTCTGTATGATTTTGCACTCTCTGCCTCGGAATATGTGCACTTTGGCTATAGCCAGATATTGCACTACTTCTAGCCACAGAAGGATTAACTAGATCATATTTCGAGTTTTATAAGAGATAAATTTAACAGGTATTATTTGTCAACATATTTTCTACCAATTTTCCTTTTCTTACTCAGTAAAGTAACGTAAATCCAAAAACAGTGAATGAGCAAAACTTCTAAGATAAAATGTGCACGGAGTCAAGACAATAAATTACTTTTCTTATTGAAGCATTCATATTTTCCTGAACAATTACGTCTTGAATTTGTTTGGGTGGGCACTGGCCTTTACCCTCCAGGTGGCCATGTAGTGGAACTGTTGATGTTATGGGGGAATTGTTAGATTTTTGTAATCTAAATCACATTAATTAATCCACTTGCCTGTCTGTGCTCAACAAACAGTACAGTTAGAGTCACATATTTATGGTGAATAAAATATCAAGATTTTGATACAAAAGCTGGACACATTTCAGGATCAAAAGCAGTATATACAGTGACGAATCAGTGTTAAAATGGTGAATAACATCACTGAATTTGATTTACAAATTACACTTGTAATACAAAATTAACTTTCCCTTCTAAAAGCATATTTATGTAGTTACCAGAGCATTAAGTTTATACCTGTGTAAAATAGTCCATTTTTGCTTGTCAAATATTTACAGCAAATTAAGCAATATTCCATCATTTACATAACTCGCAGGATAATTCAGACTTCGAAAAATGTCACGTTGGTAAATAAACTAAATTTTGTGTTTAAAAGTTTATTTCACACTTTGCTGCTCATTTCTCATCATTTCATGATAAAACATGGTAGGAAAATGAACCTCACATCTTACAGAAACATGAAAAATGAACATTACAGTGTGTTATTTCATATTTCGTGTTTCTGTCTAAAACTAAATATCCATTCCTCTCTGTAAGTATAGTACGCACTTAATCTAATTTACCAAGTTTGACACTTGACTTGATATTAGGGCATTTGGTACACTTTTGCATAAGATGCACATTTGTTTTAATTCTGTTGAGATGTGTTCAAATATTGAACAAAACCTCCAAAGTATTGTATGTAGATATATTTGTCTCCATGTGCCAGTTGCAACAAGCTCTTTATAAAGTTTAACTTCTAACAGACAGCTGCATGTATGACTGGGTGTAAACTATTTAGGTTGGCTGATACCATGTAAGATCAATTAACATGTCATTTCTCCAAAGAACTACAGATGGTATTTCAGCTCTCTTTTCTGTTCACTTATGTACATATTAAGGGATGACATGTGTTCTGTGGCTTGTCAGCTACTTGAGAAACACTACATCAGCAGAATTGAGCGAGTTGTTATATTTTCTATGTTCAGACTGTGTCCGGAAGTTTGTACTGTATTTGCATTTGGTAGTGAAAAACTAAAAGATTGGAAACAGGAGAAACTTGCCTGAAACAAATAACATTGATTTTTCGCAGTCATTGCATCCTTCCCTTTCCACCCATCCTGTATTCAGACACCACCTGACACCTATCCAATCAACCACCAATAACTCAGTCATTGTTATGTAAAGCTTATTTTTCTCTGATCGTTTTCTGTTTTATTCAACTTTCAATTGTGTGTGCTTGTTTTATTGTTATTATTAGAGGCACATATTTTTGGTAAATAAGAAAGCAAAATTTCGGTACAAAAACTGAGTCAATTTCGGGTTCAAAAGCGGTAAATAAAATAAAATATCGGTGTTATAGCGGTGAAAAATTGGATTAAAAGTGGTATATAAAAATACATTTTGGTTTTAAAATTGTGAATATAATCCTAAATTTGATTTAAAAACTACACTTATTCCACAGAATTAACATTTCACTTCTAATAGCACATTTATGTAGTTATCTGAGTAGTAAGTTTATTTCTGTGTAAAGGAGTCAATTTTTGCTTCTCCAATATTAACAGCACAATTAACCAATTTTCCGGGAATTGCATAACTCTCAGGATAATTCAGACCTCGGAAGGTGTTTATTCGGTGAATAAACCCTGAATTTCGTGTTTAAAGAGTTAATTTCGCTTTTTGCAGTTCATTTCGCATTATTTCGTGACAAAACATTGTCACAAAATGCATCTCACACCTTTCAAAAACATGAAAAATTAACACTACAATGTTTTTTTTTTAAATTTCGTTTTTTTGTCAAAAACGAAATATGCATGCCCCTAGTTATTATGTACTATGATCGTTGCACTGACTCTGAAATGTAGTTTTAGTGAACAGTTGTTGTGGTCATTACAAGTTATTGTAAGAAATATTTATTTTCCTGTAGTTTACGGTTATTACAAGAATAAGAAAACAGTTTTTCTTTGTGATGTTTCAGAACACACGCTCCTTTCATCAGACATTTATTTTCATTTTGACTAAAGATACAATTATAACAATGGTTAGTAATTTTTAAACATTGTTGTAATATAGCAACTTAACTGTAAAAAAAGCAGTCTGTTTTATTTTTATTTCCGGTTTTTTTTTTTTTTTTAAATTATGAATCCCAAATATCATCAGGTAATTCAAATTCATCATTGTTTTCACGAAGTTTCTTGATGTTTTCTGTTACATTACATTTTAAAGATGGTGGCTTACTCCATTTGTGAAAAAGAAAACTACATACTGGATCTATGTTACCATTTTCATTATTTAATTTATTCCAGTGTTCTTCTGCAATGAACGAAGCTTCCCAGAATAACCGTGAACTACAGGAAAATAATTCTATAATGCAAGCAATGCGTACATACAAGAAAAACTATTGTAAGAAAGTTATAGTTTACTTTACACCATAAAAATAATATTGTATAATCTGGTGTCATTTTCTAAAGGTTTTGTATAAAAACTTGTTGAGTTCTAAATGTTAATTCAGTACTGTTTTGTATGTTGAGTAGTGATTTTTTTAGGGCTGAGTCAGTGCTAGTACCAAAGTAACCAATTCGAGTAGTTCTATTATTGGAAAGTATCAGCAGTTCCCATTTAATCACTGACACCTTTCAATACTTTTCCAGAGCCCAAGACACCACAAAAATGCCATGCAAAACTTTCACGGGCTTAAATATCCTGAAAATTATGCAAATGGAGCAGCATTGTGGGCAGAAATGGCTTTTATGATGAAACAATTACCTTATGTGAAATGATAATTGAAATTTCATTGTACTGTAGTGTCATCGGTTTTGGTGGGAATTGGCAAAGAGGATCAGCTCAACCCTATTTTTTTTTGTTTTGATGAGAGTATTGCAAAATGTTCATGAACAAAACAAGTAAAATTGAGCACAATCTACTTTCAGGGACGAAGATTCCATACTTTCAATCCATGGTGAAGCAGATCTCAGCTCTAGTCCAAGTAAGTCCAAGTTCATTAACAGTCGCATACCAGTGAGGGAAGGCAGGAGGTGTCAATGACTGACCAAAGAGCATTTTTTTTGTTTATTGTGTAGTTTTTTCTTGGAATAATTTATTTTCTGACATTTATTGTGGAAGGTAACTTTTGGTAGTACAGAACTTAGTGTTCATAATTTGATTGTTGAGTAAGGAATTAATTGTTGGACTCTATGCAGACTACAATAGCAGAGAACACTTGCAGTCAATGTGTCCTGGGTTTGATACCTAGTGGAGGTTTTAGGTGACACTGTAAACTATAGATCCAATTTCGATTAGTCTGTCTGTGCATAAAATTGACTTAAAAATCAAATCACTTCTTTGGCCAACGCTATAACTTTTTGGTAAATTGAGATGCAGGAATTTCTGTTTGGATAATATCCAGATGAACAGCTAATGGGTTGAGAGATATTCACATATTCTGTTTAATAGATAACAAAATATCCAGATATCCATAGTATGGGTAGCCAATTATCCAGATGAAGAATGGGTACATATACGGTTGACAAGGACCAAGAAAATATGCTTGAATGTGTGAAGTGACAGATATACCTATACTGCAGGACATAAAAATGTGAGCTTCAAGGTCAACCTTCTCTCCACTCGACACAAACAGGTGCCACTTTTTTTATGTCAGTGATTTGGTAAAGTTGGCTGTTAATATTACAATGAGTGACACCAATAGTGCTGATGACAATGAAAATATCCCTCTTGCCCCACAGCAATAAAATATTGCAATCCAAGGGAGAGAGCATCAGCCCAACATGGCAACCATTCTCTGTCAACACAAAACCATGAGGCTCACATTTTTGTGTCTCTATAGTTCTTTCTGAAGCAAATGTTATGCATCATGTAAGATTCATAAAAACTTCATAGGTCTAAACTCCTATGCGCAAGCCATAACTTAAATGTTATTGAGATGGATTTATGCACCCATATTTACAACTATCAACAATTTTTGCATGATCAAGTAAGTAGGACATCTGACTATCATTTGGGGACTCAGGTTCGATTCCCATGGTGGCTCATCTCATGTGGGAATTTTTCTGACACTGCCTCTGCATAAAGCAGTTCTGGGGTTCACCCATCCAGTAACAGTGATGAAGATATTGAATGTGTGGGACCCTACTTCCGCATTCCCCATGGCATAGTGCATTGAGCATGAGTAACCTAACCTATTTAAAATAAATACGGAGAAACTAGTACTCACTTTTATCCGCGAAGCTGTTTTTTCTTTTTCTTCGATTAATTTCAGTGGCCACTACCACCATCCTCGTTGGAACTTGCTGTACTGTTGCTTGGTGTGTGTCTTTTGTTTGTAGTTCTCTGGCTGCCACTAGGTGCGCTGTTGTTAACTGTGCGTCTGGGTTTGTGTCGTCTGCTATTTCCGGGCGATAACTGTTGTAGTAGGGGAATGCAAGTGTGGTGCGCTTGCCCGCCATCGATGTTTAGCTCGTGCAGTGCGTTTCCTTGATTTTGGTGTCTACGAGTGTGTGGGCAGTGTGTTTGACTTGAACCTTTTGAATTTTATGGCTATTGTATTTGATGAGTACTAGTTTATCCGTATTTATATACTACCGCGTCTCTCTTTTCCCAATTACGAATGAACTAACCTATTACTTTCATCAGATGTAGTTTCGTCAAGTACACAGAAATTTCATCATCATCATATTAACGTTTCTAGTCTGTGACTGAGTTGGCAAGCCTCTCCTCTGACTCCTCTTCTTCCACTATGTTCCAGTCCTGCTCTCTTCTTCTTGCACTCACCACTACCCAATCTTTCCATCAACATCTTTGTCTTCTCTCCAATCCTTGTACCTCGATGGCATAGTAATACCGTCACTGTAATGAAGTGGTCGTGGGTTCAATTTCCGGTGGAGGCACATAGTAGTTCGGATCCCACTTTAAACAGTAGGTCCAGTCCCGATTAGCCTATCTGTGCATAAAAGTGGACTTAAAACAAAAACTGAAACCCAATCCTTGTACAGTGAATGGACAGTCTTTCTATTGTGTACTATTCACAACACTAAGAGAAATTATAAGGGATAAAGAAGTAGAAGAATACTGAAGGTTGTTCAGGATATATCCGAAGGTACTTACCTCATGAAATGCCATGTCTCCACCACGGGTTGCGTTCTATCATACCACAAGCATTGTGGACTATCGCCCTACATAGGAGCTTCCATTATAGCAAACTACATTGGAGAATGGGCATGTGAATCCTATGCAAATGCTTGGGAAGGTGCATTCAGCAATGTGGCACAGGAGGTGATGGTGCACGTGGCCCTTACGAATGCACCACAGCCCAAGACAGTTATGGATGGTCATGCAGCCTCCTGGCCATCTCACGTTGGGTTGGTGGAACAGGTGATACTTTCACTGTTATCAGTCCAAGGTCAATGTGATTTTTGCATTTTTCTGATTGATTGATTTACTGTGAAATGCATTTGGTATCTATCCTCTTACAGGCTATGCTTTCACCTTTTGTGGGTGAATGTTTACCAACGGGCCCCTGTTGTGTGCATCGGGACACTATCACTTTCACAGTGGTTTTTCCAAGTCAAACTATTCTCCTGACACTGTTTTACTATGTGCATGGAAAAGGGTCATGGCATACCAATCCCTCAAATGGCACTGGCATCGCAAAGTCGCTCAGATATATCCTGAACAACCTTCTATATTACTATTGTTTAGGGATGGGACCGATTAATCGGTACTCTATCGGTATCGGCCGATATAGGCATATCGGTTTATCGGTAAAATTACCGATTATTTTATCGATCCGATATATCAATAAATATCTGATAATTTAGTGCAAAATTCTGCCATTTTGTTGTAATTTTTATAGATGATCTCCATGCCCTACTTTCTAAAAAAGTAAATGTCTAAATGTACAACTTCTCTTTCACTACAGTCATCTTGAAACACACATTTATTAAGTAGGTCAATGAACATTTCAGGTTCTTCAAGGACCATTTCTAATTTTATATCGGATCGGTAGAATATCGGTATCGGTAAAAATTTCATATCGATCCGTCCCTACTTTTGTTATAAGTATTTAGTGTTGATTATCTTATGTTGTTCTAGTTTCTGTATATATTGAAACAGTAAAGTCCTGTTTTGATAGGCTCAAGAAACAGAACAACCCCAGGTCCACAGAGATACATATGCAGGGTGTGCGGTGATCAGCTGGGGAAAGAGCGTATATTTCGACGCCACGTTTTGATCCACAGTTCACTGCGACATCTTAACCCCCACTCAGGCTGTGATGTATGTATGATGCCCACTTTGCGACGATCGAGATCAAGAAAAACATTACGGTGCCACGTCTGCGGGAAGAAGTTTGGTCGCAAACACGACCGACAGCAGCACTTGCTAAGGAATCACATAAGCATCCAGAGAGTCCAGTGTGAGATCTGCTCGGAATACTTCGATGGTTTCGATGAGCTTAACATGCATCGAGATGCTCACTTGAGTGAAAGCAGAAAGAAGGTTTGCAGCACATGCAAAACTGAGTTCATCAGAGTGACCATTGAAGCTACTAATGGTGACCTTGAACTGACCCATGGGGAGTTCAAGTGCGAGAGATGTAGTTTGAATGTAGACAGTTATATGAATGGCCACTGAAGCATCTTTTGAAGAAAATGCTGTTTGCAAGAATTTCAAGAAAGGTGTTGAAAAGGCAAGATTTTCAAAAATCTGTAATCAAAATTATATCATATATTTTTTATTTTATAAAAGCTGGAGTCTTGATAATCTATGAGATGTGCATCATACTGAAAAAAAATGGGAATATAGTGTAACATTAATACATATTTATATTCATTGTAACTTTGCATTCTTAAAATTGCTAAGTATTTGAATTTCAAGAAAGTGGCATTGACATGGCACCATTTTACCAAAAAAAAAGAAAAGATATTAACATGCAGTTTTTTTTTGCACACAATGTGCTGGTGAGAATCATTTATGAAAGACAAAACATATATATATTTGAGTGTACCTAAGACTAACTTGTTAAAATAGCAAACCAGTAGAAGAAATGCAAGTGTTACAAAACTTGTCAGATATCACCAGTAATTTTTTTAGGATAAAGTAGAGCAGTACGTAAAATGCAATACATATGAACTCAAAGCACATGGCAATGTATTTTTGTGTTATTCATACATTGTATATAATTCATTAAGGTGTACTCATTGTTTAAAGGCAATGGGATTCAAATGTATGTCGTTTTGTAAAATTTTCATTTATATATGTGCCATGACTGACTGCTCAAAGTGTGTATATGTAGAAATCTTATTTTTCATTTAGGATGAAAGTGGATAAAAGGAAGGAGGGCCACAAGGTCTAAATACAAAGTAAAAGAGGAAAGACTCACCAGACACAGGAAAAATTCAAATTTTCGCAGCCACAAACCTCATCTTCAGGTGTAGAGACGAAGTAAGCGTGCTGTGAAAATTGCATTTTTTCTGTGTCTGCTGAGTTTTTCTTCTGTCCTCTCTTACTTGGTCACATGAAAGGAAGTCAGTAAATAGGTCACAAATAGATATAGAAAAATTATTTCTCAACATAATCCCCCATTGATACCAGTTCCTCAATTCACCCAGCAAAATTGCTCTCTCAGCCAAAATCACACCTCACTCAATATCTTCCTAATCTGGACAACAAACGTGAGCACATTTTTCAGAAAATCAGTTGATCATGCATTATACAGTAGGTTAAAACATGAGAACACTGTATTGCAGTTCAAAAAACTGTCTGTTGTTACTTGTCAACTGGTATCATCTCCATTCCACTCATGCTGGACCCTGTGGCCGAGTGGTTAGCACATCGCGCTCAGATGCCAAGGGTCCCGGGTTCAATCCCGCTCGGGCTTGGTTGTTTGTGAATGTCCACTCATCAATTTCATCACCCATCCCCATCTTCGCAAATTAGCCAAGAGGCACAAAATGCGAAGTAAAATAAACTAAATCAACCAACCAACCAAATCCATTCCACTCATATTTGCAGTCTAAACAGAGTACCAAATAGATCTTCATCTCTGATTTTCTGTACCTTCAGAGAATTTTATTGATCCATAACAAACGCTCCTCCCACACCCCCTAACAAAGAAGCACAATAGTATGTTACTATTTGCTTGTACACTCCAAATGTATGGTTGCCATTTTCAATATAGCTTCACATGAAAAGGAAATATGAATTTGAATTGCACTGCCATACACCAACACATTTCAAAACTGTCATTCTCATCACAGTTTATGCTCTATTTGCTGACCTTCCATCTTGTGTGTATTGAATAGTCTCAAATTCTCTTACAATTGGAGAGAAATAGGTTATTTGATCCATGGTAGCTTTTATTACTATTATTAATATTTTTAATACAAATTGGAATGTTCAGCAAAACATTTAAAAATTAATTCATCCCAATGAACTAAATTTGTGCTGAAGTATTCCTAGTATCATTATTCTATTGTGATTGTAATAAAAATTGATTTATTTTTATTTTTTTGGATTGTCTTGGATTTTTTTTTTCCAAAATATCTCTCGGTGAAATTAAGTATTAGTTACACCAAAATTTCATTTTTATGTTTTGTTTGTAAGTTTTTCATTTATGTTTTGTAAGTTTTTCATTTATGTTTTGTAAGTTGTTTTTTTCTCTAGGCATAGTGGTAGTGTCGTCGCCTTGTAATCAAGGGGTCCCAGGTTCAATACCCGGTGGAGGCGCATAGTTGTTTGGATCCTATTTTAAACTGTAGGTCCAGTCCTGATTAGCCTTACTGTGCATAAAGTGGGCTTAAAACACCAACTCAATCACTCACTCAATCATTTAGTGTGGAGTGGTACATGACTAAGTTATGGAGTTTTCACAATTTCATGCTCAAAAAAATGAAATTTTCATATTTCTTTTTCTTTAAATGGCATCAATCCATATTCTATGAATCTGATGATTTTGTTTCAGGGAAGATCTAGGATTAGAAACCAATAAAAATTATTAATATTGTATTTGTATTTTAGAATACACAACATCTGATTTTGAGTGCAACAGACAAAATATGTGAAAGTAGATTTTTTTCTTACCATTTCCTTGTCATGTTCTTATACCACTCTACCAATCAACCTTAGTTCATTTATTCCAGTGCTCAATTGTGTATATGAATATTGTGGTTTTATTTTCCATGTTAATGATCAATACTGTATTTTGCAAATTATGGGAGAAACTCTCCACATATTGAAATATCCCTTTTTGCAATCCCCGCACTCTCTTGATTTCGAGATTAAAATGTCCCCAAAATAAATAAACATGCAATTTAACCATTCCATTGGTCAAAAGCCATGTTAACAATTTTTAAATTTTTAGTAGGGATGGGAGATTATTCGGTACTTTATTGATATTGGCTGATATACGCATACCGGTAAAGTTACCGATAATTTTAGAAATCCGATACATGTACAATTTAATGCAATATTGTGCCATTTTGTTACCATTTTTATGGATTTATATCCATAGAATTTCCATTCTGTACTTTTTTTTAAGAATAAGTGTGTAAATATGCAGCTTATTTTGCATTGCAAAACCTTGGTTCATCTGGTAACATACATTTATTAACGAGGTGAATGAACCAGTAGTAATACTATATCGAATCGGGAGAATATCTGTATCGATACTTTAATGGTCTGTCGATCCCTAGTTTTTAGTGCAGCAGTAACTAGCTACATAAGGCAGTTATGTCGTTCTCTCTCTCTCTTACTGGGTGTTGATACCGGAACTATCACTTTGAATTAAAAGCCATAGCAGCTGGTGTTGTTTGCGAGTCTTGGCAGCTTGTGGGAGTCTGTAAACACTGCCCAAAGCTCGTGGTGGGAGGGGCCTGTTAAACTACCCAACATGGTGTCTTAATAGCATAAAATTATAGCATAAAATTGTAGAATTTTCATTATTTTTCCACCAGTATTGTGTAGAACATTTGTCATTATATGACAGCTTATTATGATCATGTGTGAAATTATGAATATTTTAAAATTGGTATGGAAAGACAAATCAGTAATCTATATTGATTGATAGACACACATTGTTGTGTTGTTTCAAAAAATAACCTGGAACTTGGTGCAAAATTCTTAAATTTTGCCATTATCCTGGTTCTGAAAAGTAATTCACTAAACATACAGTTCTTTTACTACGAAACCTTGCTACGTTAATTGAGAAGGATCAGGTTTTCCATAATATATTTATAATTGGTTAATGGTAAAGCCAAAGAGTTGCTATTGCAAAATAATCTAACACGGTTATTTTTAGTGTTTTTTTTTTTATTTTATCTGCGATATTTCGTACTTGTTTCTCAGAATTTTTTCAAGCTACATGTACAACAACACAACCTCACATGGCTAGTCACTGTTAAACTATCCAACACTGTGTCTTAATATCATAAAATTGTCATTATTTTTGTGTAGAGTGTAGAGTGACTAGCCATGTGAGGTTGTGTTGTTGTATGTGTAGCTTGAAAATGTTCTGGGAAACCAGTACGAAATATCGCAGATGAAATCAAATAAAAACCACTACAAAAAACTGTTAGATTATTTTGCATGTACAAAAAGTGGTTATGCGAACCTTCAAGAAGAACAAAACAGAGTTGATATTGGCCCATCCTATTTTAAATTAAAATTGGCAGATCGGGAATAGTTTGAATTAAATATTTCTGTATGAACATTTACAAATATTCGAAACAAGTTTAAATTATTGGTTATTGGTTTAAAATGTCATTGGCTTAGCCCTCTTTTGTAATTTTTTGTGCAGGATGTAGAAATTACAGTATAAAAAGTATAAGTATCAAAGATGACTTGTTGACATGGTTGCTTTTGTATTTTTATTGGGTAAGACTGCAGAATATGGGCTGCTGCGGTTGTTAGTAATGTTTTGTAGTTAGTAATCACGAAAAGTAAGTTTGAAGGTGCGGAAATTTTTTTTTCCTTGAAAAAAAAAAACGAGAAATATGTATCCTGGTTGGCCACTCTTGGAAGCAAAAAGTGACATGGTGGCGCATTCCTGCACAAATCTAGTGAAAGCAAAAAATGCCTACGTTTTTAGTTAGCTAGGTTTAGTTCTATTAGCCTGAATAATAATTTCTCATTGTATTTATGCTAATGAAACCTAACCTAACCTTGTAGGCATTCCTCGTGGAAATAATGAAAGTAACTGTGCGTAAACAATATGGACAAGAACGAATAGAGAAATGCATTGCTTTTAGTAGCAGGAAAAACATTTTTCATTGTATTTTTGCTATTGGAACCCAACCTAACAGGCCTAACCGAACCTTGTAAGCATTCCTTGTCTGAAATAATGAAAGAAAGTTGTGTGTGTGGGTGGAATCCGGAGCGACAAATCAACTCAAATTCAGTGAAACGAAGGGTCTCACTTATCGCACAACACTTGAGCAACCTTGTGTTCTGACGTCACGGGAAAAAGCATTTTTATTGTAGGACTAGCTTGGTTTAGTTCTTTTAGCCCAAAGAATAATTTTTCATTGTATTTATGCTAATGGAACCTAACCTAACCTCATAGGCATTCATCGCCTGACGTCGGAACACAAGGTAGCAAAACTCTTGTATGGAGAGGAAGACCCCGAAACAAATGACAGGAACTGTGCGTAAACAATATGGACGCGAACGAATGGAGAAATGCATTGCTTTTAGTAGCAGGAAAAACCTTTTTTACATGCAATAATATAATAGTAATCGGAAAGTAACACCGGAAAATGGAAGTAGAACTTTCAGGGGATATCAATTTTGTTCGTCTATTTAGAGGAAAAAAGCAGCCCATGTTCTGCAGTGAGACCTTTTTATTGTTATGGGGAAAACCACATGAACCATTGCTATGGTATATTTACTTCAAATAAATATCGTGAGAATATAGTGTTTATTAAGCATAGCATAGCATAACATAGCATCATTCACAATTGCTTTACGTTTGTCATGTGCCTGAAATTTTTGGTGTGCCATTAAGGAATACTGTGTGTGTGTATGAGTCCATGCATGTGCCATAGAATGCAAATCTCCTTTATGTGGGATTTTAATTCATTCCATTTATAAATTTTGTGTCTGAGAGTATTATATTTACATCTTGATTAGTCATATACCTTTTGTGTGTGTGTGTGTGTGTTTCAATCAATCATATTGCACACAAATAAGCATTAGTGAAAGCAATATTGAGTAAGATATAATGTTTATTTACTTATGCTCGTAGGGTAATAATAATAATTTTTGTACAAGTTTGATTAGTATAAATATATAGAGCATGTACTTCTGTGGATGCATGTGCTTATAGTTTATTATTATTATTACTGAATAAAGTAAAAATATTTATTAGCAATATTCTCCTTGATGTTATACTGCTTTTCAGCTCTGCTATTATTTAAATAAATTGCAAATAAAACATGTTTGTTTTGAAAGTTTTCCACGCAAAATCAGTGTTGACATGTTTTTATTTGCAATTTGATTGAATCGTGGGGATTAGAAAAATGTTTTCTGAATAATCATATTTGTGTAGAGTTATTAAAAAATCTTGCCTTTATGTAGGAATATGTAAGAGGCCTAATTGTTACATTTCAAATCACAGTGTGTATGTGAATGTGACACATTCAAAGGAAAGACTACATTGTGTTGCACACATTAGACTGATTTTTTGTCATTGTGTATGACAAGTTATTAGATTCATATCTATTTCCATGTATTTTTTGATATGTAATTGTAAATATTTATTTTTAGACCCTGTTTTAAAATGTAGAATAATATCTCTTGATCTCCCACCTGTTACCTGTTTAATCAATGAACCACAGACTCCTCACCAAGCAGTTTGAAGGGTGGGGGTGGATTGCTGAAGACAGCTAATATGAGTAGGTAAATGGAGTGAAATATGTAACTGTATTGCCTAGTTTCTTAACTCTTTCGCTGCGGTCGTTGCTTTTATGCACAGCACGAAAGGTGTCTTGCTCCGCGGAAGTCGCATTATTGCGAGTTCATACTTCCACTCGCTGCGGTTGTCGCATTTCCGAAGTACGTCGCTTTTAGTAGCCTTCTGACATCTGTTGATAGTATTTTGAACTATTTGAACTTGTAGTTTTGTTTTTATCCGTGTGATGTATCTAATTACGCTTCCATTTAGAATTCTTTGACATACGAGCGTTGAGTGCTCTGACACGTCAGTTTCAAATGCATGTTCGGATGTAAACATGGCTTCGTCAAGTCGTCAACACTTGTCTGATAATGATGTTACTCAACTGTTATTTGCCGACTCAGAATCAGAAGGTGAATTAAGTTGTGACGATAATAACGACAGTTTTTATGAGACTTTAAGTGGTGACAGTGATTGTGTAGTGTCTGATGAAGAATTTGTACCGCCTTCCGTTACATCATGGAGCAGAGTGCAAAACAGCATTGATCTAGGTGCGGGAATTTCAAAATTTTTCAAAGTATCATACCACCAGGGACTACAGAATGGTTTGCCAGTGCAAGGAATGACTTTTGTAAGTTCTCTATAACATATTTTGCAATGTAATTTTGTAAAATTATTCTTTCTAAAAAAATGTTGTTTTTTTTTGAAAATTTCAAAATTTTTCAAAATATCATACCACCAGAATGGTTTTCCTGTGCAAGGAATGACTTTTGTAAGTTCTCTATAACATATTTTGCAATGTAATTGTGTAAAATTATTGTTTCTAAAAAATTATTTGTAAAATTATTGTTTCTAAAAAAATGTTATTTTTTTTCAAAATTTCAAACTTTTTCAAAATATCATACCACCAGGGACTACAGAATGGTTTTCCAGTGAAAGGAATGACTTTTGTAAGTTCTCTCTCATATATAATGCAATGTAATTGTGAAAACTATTTTTTTATAAAAAAAATATATTTTCAAATTTAATTATGCATCCAAGGGATATTGTGTGCAAGAGAATTCCGCAGCGAAAGAGTTAAGGAAAGTCAAGTCTAAATTGTGGGAGTTCTGACCTCGGTAACACTTTACTATAGGGGTGACGGATTTCTTACTTTTTACAGGAGAAAGTACTTATGCAAATCAGTTTCTGTAGCGTTGTGGAAGTTTGTGAATATAGTTTTGATCCATTTTAATGCGAATGCATGTTGTTTTCTGCGAAAATCTCTGTCCGACATGCTGTTTCTGCTGCCGCCATTTACTTTCTGCATGAGAGCACAATGTTCCGTGTGTTAGATGACGTAAACCTCGTAGTCAGTGTTTCAAACTTGCCGTGTTTTCACTATAACATGACGTGTCGAGAATTCTTTTTAACTATGCTTGCCTAACCTAACCTAACCTTACGAAAAATGGTTTGTGGGGCTAACATGAATGGTTTGTGAGGCTAAAGTCAATGGTTTGCTAGGTATTAGCATAATTTCAAATCCGGGTATAGCAGAAAATACCGATAATGAGAGAAGAAGTAAAAATATATTCTTTAAATCACTAAAAATGGATCCAAATAACAAAAATTATTGAACATCAAATAAAAAAGAGTTAAATATTATCTTCCCAAAAGTAGGTATTTTCCGGTGAACAAGGTTGCAACACTGCATAAATCGACAAAGCACTCACAACGTGTGATGAACCAGTACGCTATCGCCATAATGTGTGTTACAGAATCGAAATAACGAGTAACAGTAAGTACTCGTAAATGTAAGAAATAGACATTATTTTCATTAGAAATTCATTATTTCACCTAAAGAAATGTTCTGCAATGCAGAATAGTACGTTAGCAATGTAAAAAAAGTGTGAAATAAATGATTTATAGGTGTCACCCCTATAGTAAAGTAGTACCCTGACATCCATAGTAACTTCAACAAGAAACTTGATTTGAAGAGTGATTACATAGTTGCCTTTGTTGGATATCTGGCATCTGTTTTATCAGTTCATCCACATTGTAAAAATTTAGAAAAGGTACGTAAAATAACAAAAGTCGAATTTGAGGAGTGATCTATCCTTGTGGAATATTGGAACCAGTTTCATTGGTGTACTTTCTTGGCGTATTCTTACCTTACAATTCATCAAAGACACAATTTGTGGGAATTTCCCAAAAATGGTTGTTTTATTCTGGAAGTGCCACATCACCATACCCAGTACTACAACTGACATTGGCCAGGTTTCAAAATATCAATAAGAAATTAGCAGTTTCCACTTCTTATATAGTACACAATACATACTGCCATATGTAGATTTATGTTTGTATGTTTAAATGTTTTGAGTTCTTTGTGGGCATCCTGTATGCAAAATATACGGAATTTAGAAAGCAAAATGTCCATGTAGAAATTGCATCAGAAAACACATTTGGAACAGGTAACAGGTTAATGTATAATACTTTATATTGTGCCTTAACTGTAATAATCACACACACTTCATATGTACAGGGTAAATATTTGCCTTCTCAGTCTAGTCTTAGCAATGTCTATAGTTTTATATAGGTTAAGAACTGTCTTCTTCTTATGTGTCAGTTATACAGAGTGATTAAAAACTCTTGATATTTTATTGTAAATGGTAAAACTCATGTAGCAGTAGTGTTGCCAGGTGCAGTTTAATCTTTAGATTAAGTATCTGTGAAAAATATTATGATGTATTCAGTACGTAGATAGAATATATGGTCATTAAATGGAATATATGTCATTAAAGTGGCACCTGCCTACTGCAGAAATGTATAGAGAACATTGAAACAAAGAACTTTTCTCAGTACAGTCTTTGTCATTTGGACATTGTTTCGGAGCTATGGATATTGAAAAAAAAAATGTTTTGCTGCCTGTATGCTTGCAACCGACATAATCTTTAATCGCATCTGTGACATTTCTTCCTGTCATGAAACTTTTGCTCGCTGCATTTTACAACACAAATGTGGTTGGTAGTTTGTTGTTTTACGCAGAATATGTGTTCCTTACAACATTGGTTTCACTACAGGAAGAAACGTTGCAGATGTGTTCAAATGTTATGCTGGGTTGCAAGTGCACAGGCGGAAAAATGATGCACCGATGACAAAAATGGCAATTAGAAAAGTCCTTTATATGTTTCTATGGTTCACATGCGCCATTTTGAAGACATCTTGCAAAAGCATATGTTGCATAAAAGGTACTTATTGTGTTTTCATAACTCCATGCTTATGAACTGTAGTTCCTATTGGAACAACCTTCAAAACTTTCAATTGTATCAGAATTTTATTATTATCACATTTAAGTCTTGCCTTATACCATACCACATGGTGTATAGAAATATAAAACTTTAATGTTTTATGATCTATCAAGATATCTTCAGATATGTATTGTTTAGTATATTTCTACACAAAAAAGACACTATTGAGGATATCTGTAAATTAATGCATCGATCTCAGATAGAATACAAATATATGTACCATTCATGTATTGCATCGGTGGACCTTTTGTAACATGGTTAATGCATGGAAGAGATATTATAAAGTATTAATAATGATGTATCTGTTGATTGATATTATTTTCTATAAAATGCTAGAGTTATCTTTTGCACCAGTGTCATTCTGCAGCAATATATAAAAGCAGCACTAAGCTAAATACTATAAGACTTAAGTATGCTCTTATTTCATTTCCTCATATTGACGTAATGAATGCTGCCTGTACCAACTCAAGTTTGTGTACATATCTGGATGAGTATTAATGCTTGATGTGGCACAGATGTTTCAAAGTCACACAACCATAATTTTCATGAATATTAACTTTAAATAGTTACACTTTTTTCCCCGTCTTGAAACCTTGTTATTTGGCATATCTTGTACTACTATACTGTAAATTTATTCCATACAGGAAGCTCCAGAAAATAATGGACCAATTCAGAGAGAAATTTTTCCAGACTACCAAATTCACAGGATATTCAGTATTGGCCAAATTATTGGACTCATTGTAAAAAAGGAAGCATATTTCCTTGTTTTGAAAGTGTTCTAACTAAATATATTTGACGATCGTTATAACTTTTTATGGGATCAAACTGTTCGTCTGCTTCGATATAATCTTGTTTCGTACAATCCTTTTACTGTGTCCCAAGAATAGATGCCAGCACGATTCTTTGCACATTCGCAAAAAGCCTGGAACAATACGTACATTGTTTACTGTGTTATTTGTGCTATTTTTTGGTTATAACAAAGGAAATAATATTAATTCTGGTTGTTGTAAGGGTGTTCTTTATTTGTATCTTTGGAGTAACACGTAATTTCATAAACCACGTGGTTTGAAGTTTAGAAAAAAAGAGTAAAAAGGAATTGTACGCAAACAATGATTAAAATGGGCTGAAAAAGAGCCAAAGATGGTCATACGAAGTACTGACAGTACTTACAGTGTGTATAACAATGCAATGTGTATCACAAAACCTTAAATCTGTCAAATTTCTCTACATAAAGTGAGTTAATCTGTGTTCCATTCTTTCAACTAATGAGTCCAATAATATGGACATTTTCCCACGGGATTATAATTCAAAATTTCATTGTTGATGACATGCCAATCTGTGGTTTGCGACCAGTATTGATCATGGGAATAGTAATTATGTGGGATGAATGGAAAAAAATGCCATTTTCGGGACACACAATAGTTGATAACAGAATTTTGTCACAAATACAGACACGTGTGCAGGGACGGCGACAGGGGTGGGCACGGGTGGGCAAGCGCCCACCCAAAAATTCCTGTGCCCACCCGATTGCCCACCCAATCAAATTCAATAAGTACATATACTTGGGGATATATGAATGATTCAATAAATGAGTGAATTCTGGTGTTCATAACATGTATATTTTACTTGTGAATATTATCCATGCTGAAGTGTTCATATATTATCAACCCATAGAAAGCCAATTTTGTCATTAAAAAGTGAAAGTAATTACTAGGGTTATTGAAACAAAAACTGTGATCAAATGAATGCTTCCATGATTAAAAGCCGCTAGTATGATTAGGAGGCTCAAAATTATGCAGGGTATGATCAAAATTAGATCAGAATTAGGGTGAACTTGAGGGCTGCAGCTCCGGGCCTCCATGTACGTATATAAATCCCTGCCTGGGTATGGTTAATAAATCTCCAAATAAACAAATAAAAACCTCATCTTAGCGTTACACTCTTCAGCAACACAATAAATTATTTCGACTTTTTAATTATTATTATAATAGAATAATTTAATCAAGAAGACTTAGATGGCAGGCCATGTGACGTGAATGGCAGAGGAAAGAATAGTTTACAGGATTTTTGTTGGGAAACCTGATGGTAAGAGAACAGTAGGAAGGCCAAGACGAGGATGGAGGGATAACGTTGAGATGGACCTGAAAGAAATCGGTAAGGATGGGAAAGATTAGATTGATCTTGCCCCGGATAGGGACAGATGGAAGGCTTGTGTTGCTGCAGCCATAAACCTTCGGGTTTAAGTATGATAGAGAATATAATAAAAAGCAATGTAAAGTGCTCCCCTGTGCTCTGCACCACGCCATGAAGGCATATAGGGGGTGTGGAGTTAGGGCCCCGTACTTTCTTGATCTCGGCCGAATCTGGAGGTGATGTGATCAGAGTATAATATAGTTTTAATTAGCTCTGCATTGAAATTCCAGAAGTGTCCCTTTTTTTATTTCATTACAATTTTTATATACCTGTCATTTTCATATATCAATATGGTATGCGAAATATCAACTTTATATTCGTTCTACTAATAAGTAGGAATCACAATAATCACTACAATACCTAAGTAAATAAATTTTAATAAACCATTTATGTGTGGAAAGAGCTACAGAATTATTCAATTGCTAATGAGTGGCTTATCCTATTTAGAAATCCTCGTTCCACACATAAATTTTGCCATATGAATCAGCCGAAAATGTCAACAGAATCTGTAGATGCAGCTGAAGTAAAGAAAAATAAAGTTATGTCACGAAGTATCCAGAAGACGATTTTGTTAAGTTGGTTTTTAAGCCCACTTTTATGCTCAGATAGGCTAATCGGGACTAAACCTACAGTTTAACGTGTAGTCCGAACCAGTGTGCATTGTGCTTCCACCAGAGGAGAGGGAGTCGAACACAGGACCTCTCTATTATAACGACAGCGTTATGCCATTGGGAAGAAAATATATACAGAAAGAACTCGCACCAAACGTGTCATTTTATCACCACTTTCTAAGAGGTATGAACTAATGAAACTCCATTTTTGGAAGAGTAAGTTCTGGTTGATTTGTTTTATTTTGTCATTTTTCTGCTAATTTTGATAATGACGACGGTAAGGTTCAATGGTGATTAGATGAATGTAACGAAGGGGCGAAAACAAACACATGCTGACACTCAAAATACAAACCCTCATAAATTATTACTTTGACAGTGGTTCCAGGCGCCAGGGACTCGTTGCCCTGAAAGAATAAAGTTTCCAAGGTATGTTGCACAGGATAGAGGTTGACATTCAAGTGTGTTCGAAATGGTCATTACATACAACCCAAGACATCTATGAAAAATAGATGAATTATTACTGGCACGGTGATCAACTTCTATGAATTCCCTGTGTCCTAAATAATTTTGTTACCTCAAAAAATATGTTCATTTAACCATACGTGTATTGCTTCTCCCGCATTAGTAACATGACAGTTCAGAAAACGAAAAGCAACTTAGCTAATAATCTCTTCAATTCTGAACAGATTTTTCAATCTTACTTGTTTATAACTTATGAGTGATATTGTCAAAATAGCCTTTCATAAGCCTAGGAATACTTTATGGACAATGAACAAAGAATTGGTTTTCCGTGTGTGTTTTAAATCATTCCTAATAAGACGTTCATTTTAATCCAAACATTCAGTGGCGGCGATTAGGATGTCCGGGAAGTGTGGGGATGCAGTTCCCCCACCACATTTGGCCACTTTTTGCCCCCGCACTATGACCTCTTTATGCTATCAAGAAAACGTTATATTGTCCTTGCCCCTCAAATGTTGGCACCCAATCGCCGCTACTACAAACATTCAGATAGATTTGTCAGTTGTATAAACCTTGTATGCTAAGAAAAGTGACCCCCAAGGAGTAAGAAAACTCTTTCAGTCAAAAACTCGTACGATGAAAATACTATGCTCAGGAACATGCATTTAAATTACGAGAAACTTCACGATTGTCTACCATCGCACTTTCTATCATTGTCGCCGAATACATAAAATGAAGTATGTGCCTTGTATTTGCAACACAAGCTTAAACCTAATTCACATTTATTTCACTGTATTAACATGCATGGAAGAATGTGGTTAGAATGTATGGTTGCGCTTGGGTAAACACTTCCTTGAAATGATTGTGTCCATCAGAGACAAAGGAAATGGAACAAGATGCGAAAATAGATAAGAAAATAATAAAGAGGATAACAAGAAAAGAAAAGAAAAGGAAAAAGAAGTAAGAGGAAAATCGGAAGTGTAAGAGAGAGAGGGGGATACATACGTCTTACATACATATATATATATATATACTATATATGGTCTTACATTTATACCGCCCACCCTAATTTATCAATATGGAGCTTCTGCCCACCCGGTCGAAAATTTCTGGCGCCGCCCCTGCACGTGTGCTTAAGAGTTGGCTCTACTTTTCCGTGAAAAATTATAAGACAACTTTGTCTTGAAATAACTCTTCTGAAAGGATTGTTCGTTGCACCCTGCTTTGAGTTTACTATCCACCATTTCAGTTGTACTGGTATTACAGGCATTTACTTACTCACTGGCAAAATCAAAGTATGTGTTGCCAGGTGCAACAAAATTTTCTATCAAAAGTAAAAATTCAGAACAAAATTATGATTCTTCCATGTGGTTGTATGGTCAGTACTTGGGTACATGTTGCCCATGTGTGCTAACAAAATCGTTAACTCCTAGCGTTGATAAAATTATATGCATTGGACATGACCAATATTCAGTCGCAAATAACAGCTTAACATGGCATCAGTCATGAAACTTCAAATTATGACCTTATCTCTTATCCCCCAAAATTAGTATTGTGGGAAAAAAAACAATTTGTCCAACATGCCCCATTAATTTCTGAAACTTCTGTATAGAATAAGTTTTGCCCCATTAATTTCTGAAACTTCCTGTATAGAATAAGTTGGGAATTTGGCATATTTTTTAAAAATATTAAAGGGCAAGGCTTCAACATGAAAAAATGAATGGTGTAAATATCACTTACAGCTTTAAAGTTTGTTTTCGATGCAAGTTAGGGTTGTACGACTTTGGAACACTACACTTTATTTTGTATTCTGGTCTTGTGTATTTCGAGACCAAACTATACATAATTTTCCTGTTTAGCTCCACTGTACATTAAATATTTGTTTGTCTTTTTTATATAATTATTTTTTTCCCAGTATGTGTATTTGCATTAACATAAGTTAATATACAGTGAAACTCTAATTTTACGGTTTCCTGCATTTTTTTCATATCGTTCCCTTCAAAAACATAAAATTGAAGTTCCGCTGTACTTATATGTCACTTCTCATTTAGTTAAATGACACAGACATCACAAAACTAGTCAAACGAAACTTATATTTTACTCACCATAAAAATTACAGAAAGAGCTTGATATGTCGGATTGGACGATATTTTTCAGGAGTCTAGGTATGGTTTGAATTTTGCAAAAAATAATTTATTTTTTAAGGCAGAGTTAATATTCTCATTATCACATGTGAATGTACAAATAATTTTGAGCAAAATTCGTAATAGTAGCAATGGTAGCGTCGTCGCCTTGTAATCAAGGGGTCCCGGGTTCGATTCCCGGTGGAGGCACATAGTGGTTCGGATCCCACTTTAAACTGTAGGTCCAGTCCCGATTAGCCTTACTGTGCATAAAGTGGACTTAAAACAACAAATCAATCCAATCCAATCATAGGAGACACTAAACCAAGTTTGCCAAAAATTGCTAAATGTCTGTGTAACTTCCATGTAGTTTGTAGATTTATTATAGATCATTTACGTGCTGAAAGAATAGTCTGCCTTCTCAGACAAACTTTCATTATTACATTGTAATGCAAATTTATAATTGTTGATAATTTCTCATCACAATTGTCAGTCTATATATGGTATTAACGCCAGTTTAAACATGTACCCATTTTTATTATACATATACATTTTATTTTCCAAACACTGCTGGGCATGTGAATCAGTTCCATGTTAATGTATGGCCAGTTTTAAGTTATAAATATAAAATGAATTTCTACCCATGTATTTAATTTTAATACTCTTGCCTTCATTAATGTTCATGAAAGAAAACTATGAATAAATTCTACTTTCAAATATCATAGGTTTTTGGATTTTTGACAGAGGGCAAATTATATGCTGTTACATTTTTCTCCTCTGCTTGGTATTCATCATAATCTGGTAGCAAGTTGGGCAAGGGCAGATTTAAACATTGTGGAGTAACGGCAGATTTAAACATTGTGGAGTAACGGCAGATTTAAACATTGTGGAGTAACCTGTTTCTGAGTAAATGTAAGAAGTACAAATACACATTCACATGAGCACACATGCCCATTTCAAGTAAGGAAGTACAGAAACCAGACTTCAGAAGCTTTAGATTGCATTGTAATTATGTAAATTTTTGATTATACAAGAAGACAAGAATCACTTGTGTGTCAAGATAAATGACAGTTTTGTGGGGAATTTTTCAGTCAATGTTATCCACATGTCTTGGTGAGGACTGCTTTATATGGATTTCTTATTTTTAACTAGGTATGGATTCTTGTACTGTGGTAAAATGTTTTTCTTAATATCTTATTTTGCTCAGGTTATGTCACTTTTCTTGGATTAATTATGGCAACTAGGATGAATTGATGCAAGGGATAATGAGACCAATAACCATCCATTTAGCCTGTGATCTCTGGCTTCAAATCACATTGTTCACGTAGCCATCTTTAACAAAGGTGAGGAAGGGTATATGTTAATTGGTGTGCTGTAGTTCTTGGAACACACTTCCCCCATCCTCCAAATATCCTCAAATAAAAATAAAAATAGTTATCCTTATTTACAAACTCTTACTGTCAAGATGTACAACTTAGTTTCAAATTCACGAACTTGTGATTGCAATCATGGACATTCCCAAAAAATTGAGGGGGGTGCATCAGGCCATTTATGGAACTGTGGCAGTAGAAATAATAATATTAGCATCATGGTTATGATTATTATTATTATACAGTGTCCGAGAAGTTCTCATACCCCTACAGTCGCCACAATGAAAATCTTTAAATAAATAAAAAAATCTTGTCGGTTTGTGGCGACGTTTTTCTGGTACCCCCAGAGCCTGCTTTCTGTTTACGTGTTACCTCGCCAAGTGGCAGACATGCAGCTGATTTTAAGGTCGTAAATAGCCTGTCTTGAAACTTGCAAATCAGCTGCAACACGAATCACAGACATGCCTTGTTGAAGCAAAGTCAAGGTCTTCTCTTCCATTGTCAACTTCTTCCTCCCCATTGTCTTCTTAGGCAGAAACAACGAAATGATGAAACTGCACACAATTCTGTAAAACAGAGAAATAGTTTGCTCTGGATACCACAACCGGGACTCCCTTTTCTCTGGTTCCTTTGTATAGACTGTTAGCCAAAGCATAACCACAATACTGTCGGCTGTTGTTCACTGAACAATTGCAAGATTATAGATCCCTCCCACTTTGTTCATTATGTAGTATAACAATGGCACAGTTGGCACGCACGATAACCATGTAAATATTTCCATTGCGGCGACTGTACTTAGTTCGAAATTACTCCTATATATACAGTGCGTCCATTTCGATCTTCAGCCGAGAGATCGGGAGAAGCGTGGCGGGCGGCGCTGGCGGAGATGCCGATATTTGCGGCCTGTAATGCCCGCTTATTTTTATGGACATATGCAGACATTTATATACATATTGCAAAACGAGCACTAACTTGTGTTATAATTTATCATCTGTAATTCATCCAAGTTCTGCCCTTATATACACAAAAAAATACGATTTAGAAACGATGTTAAGAGCCACAGATAATAAAACATTTTAATCATAGTTTTGACCAGTAACGTCCTGCTTAAGTTTATATCCTTGAAAGAGTTTTGTGCTGATGGGGATCGTTTGGAGGTTTCGAATGAGCGACACTGTATCAAGATTACGCTGTAGACGAAACCGTTAAAAGTCAATGGTGTTCGTGAGTTTCCTTGCAATCCGAAATCTCTGAGCTCGAGTTTTTTGTTCCTTTCGCAACAGAGCTGTGAATATAGTGGCGAGCAGATGTAAACCAAGAGCGTGTTAATTTCGTACTGTGCGCAAGAGTGTTATTATTGGTTACTTGCCGTTACTTGTTTGTGTTATTGCAGTGTGTATGTGTGTTGTGTCAGTAAGAGGATTGGAATGCCAGCAGCAAGATTCACGTTACGAGGGGGGCTGATAAGTTCTCGGCCCGACCCAGAAGGACTTTAGCTACAGGCACGAAAGTTTCAGGCTATTCAACGTATTCTCCCCGAAAGTCTACACACTTGGCACTTGGTGGATATCAGTTTGAACAACTCTTATAACACAGGTTAGTGCTCGTTTTGCAATATTTATATAAATGTCTGCATATGTCCATAAAAATAAGCGGGCATTACAGGCCGCAAATGTCAGCATCTCCGCCAGCGCCGCCCGCCACGCTTCTCCCGATCTCTCGGCTGAAGATCGAAATGGACGCACGGTGTATATATATATATACCAAGCAAATATCGCGAGCTGCCTCACATACCACTACCACCAAGAAACCTGCTGCCACCAACCCACCGGCACTCATCACCCAATATCATCCCCACCTCAACAAAATCAGGCACACACTGCACTCTCTTCTCCCAATTCTCCACAGTGATCCTGAAACCAAAAGCATATTTCCCGACAAAGCCAGGGTGGTTTTCAAACGCCCCCCCCCCCCAACCTCCAAAACATCCTGGTCCACAACACTCCTTCACCACACATCCAACACCCCCCCTGCCCATAAATGCAACCGCCCCAGGTGCAAGACCTGCCCCATCCTCATCACTTCTCACACCCTCCAGGTGCACACGGCCACTGGCAAATTTACCCTTCATCCCAAAGGGACCTGCCATGCCTCAAACCTTATCTACATCCTCACCTGCAACATCTGTGGTGATTTTTACCTGGGGGAAACATCAACAGCCCTCAACCTCCGCATCAATAACAACCACTCCTCCACCCACAACCTGGACTTCACTGTCGCCGTCCACACCAACCACCACAACATCAGTTTCAACGACTGCTTCCGGGTAGTGATCATCCATCTCCTACCCAAACCAGCCAACACCTCTGTTCGCAAAAGATGGGAAAGGGCCTATATATCGGCCATGAGTGCAACCACCCCACCTGGCCTGAACAAGGCCACCCAGTAATGTCCATCCCTCACCCACCTTCCCCCCCAAACCATCCCGTCCCGCCCGCCCTCCCAACTCTTCCTACACACTCACAGTTTACGACGAGCCTGGTGACGAAACAGTGTTTTTTTCGTTCTACGCACTGCTTCTTCTTCGATGGGGACCTGGCAACTCTGCAGTGCCCCAACTTCCGGTTCCGTCTATTTCTTTTCACACCGATGATGCTATGAAAATTTTGAATTTTTCTACTGTCCGGTGAGTGTTTCCTTTTACCTTCTTTGATTTTTACTTAGCCCTTTTGGCCCTCCTTGCTTTTATCCATTACACACACACACACCCACACACACACACACACACACACACTCACACTCACACTCACTCTCTCTCTCTCTCTCTCTCTCACTCACACACTCTCTCTCTCACTTACACACTCTCTCTCACTCACTCACTCACTCATTCACACTCTCTCTCTCTCTCTCTCTCTCTCTCTCTCTCTATCTACATTATAACGTACTTGGGAACTTTACATTACATTCACCCTGTTCATTGTCATTAGTGCACCCACACACACATCACTAGCCATTGCTCAGTACTGCAACTATATCTGCTCACATCAGCTATGGTGCGACAACTGACATACAAATTCCAATGACCCTGTTGGAGGGTGGTTCAAAATTGGAAACCGCTTTAAACTGTAGGTTCAGTTCCAGTTAACCTATCTGTGCATAAAGTGAACAAAAAAGAATTCAGTGTGTTCATTCCATATGACCTTCAGAGCAGGCAGGAGTGCCCACAGGGTGCGTCATGGTCATTTTTTTGGGGGGGACAATTTTATACCAATTCTATACATATATCTTGACACAAAAATGGGAGGATCATTTCTTTGATTGACTTGTTATTTATTTTTAGTTGTGGTCATTATGTACAGTTTTTCTACATGCCTGTGGATGATCGCAGCGATGGGGTTGAAATAAACACTACCTCCTATGCCCTTAGAATTGGTTTAGAAGTGGGGGTGCTGTTCGCATTAATACAAGGTTAGTCAAGCAGACAAACTGTTAAGAATAAGATTCAGTACACTAACAATGGTAGTGAGCCTGAGCAGTTTTGTACGTTTTATGTTAGCAAACATGAAAGTGAGCCTCAAGTACATAAAGTAAACATATATTGCTTAAATATGTCTGTATTATATTGTTCCGCAAATTTTGTGAGCAAAATAATTTGAGAAAATAATTTGACATAAGGGGGGAGTGCATCATAGGACTTGGGGGGGATGGGCACCCCCTGAGAGCAGGTATGCCAACCACAAAAATGAAATCATTACCAAGCAACTCAATAATGGCCAATTTTCAACAGGGTTGCACCAGAATACATGCAAGTGAAGGCTGCAGAGACTTGTAGGAGACACTGAAAAATAATAACTAAGCCAATTATTATTATGTCCTAGGGGAGACTTGTATACTTGATCCACCAGCTTGAATACCCAGGACAACTGTTTTTTAATTATATTTTTACTAGGGATGGGCTGATACCGATAAAGTACAGATATAAAATTTACCTATACTGATATTCTATCGATCCGATATAAAGTTCCAAATGTTCCGTGAAGAACTGAATGAATCATTGACTTCCTTACTACATCTGTTTCAAGGTGACTGCAATCCACAAGAAGTTGCATATATTTAAAATAGGGCAAGGAGATTTACCCATAAAAATTGTAACAAAATTGCAGAATTTTTCGCCATATTGTAAGACATATATAGATCGGTAAAATAATACACCTACATTGGCCGATACCGATAGAGTACCGATTAATCTGTCCCATCCCTAGTTTTTAAGTTTCATACAGTTTAGTTTGTGTATGCATACTGAAATGCAGTTATTCTTTGTACAGTGCATTCGAAAAGTCCTTGCTCTCATGCTTTATATATATATATATATACAGGGTGACTGGTAATTAGATGTATTCCCTGAAAGGGGTTAAAGTAGAGACAATTTGCAATAAATTTGACCATATGATACCCTGTCCGAAAATTAGTAGTTTTCGAGATAATCGAATTTCTTTTGTTTCTTTAAAAAATGACAATTTTCCACATAAAAAGATGAATGGAGAATAAACTGCTCATTGTATGGAACTTATTTCAGCGTTTTTAACAAATAAGTGGTTTGTTGAAAAAAAGGTTTTCCCAAATAACAATCACATGTAAGTACCGGTTGGGTCTAAACTTACAAGTGATGATAAAAAAATGCACCCATAGCTTACTTGGCAACGTATTAATAACAAAAATGGTATGACACAAAGCGTACAAATTACTTAAATTACTTCCTTGTGACACCTGCTATCCAACAAGGTACAAATGTTCCTAACATACACATTGTGTTCAAGAAATAATACTTCATTCATCTTCATGTGAATGGAATCAATGAACAATACAATTAAAGAACATTACACGTCTTGCTCAAAGTGGGCACCTCCGTTACGAATGCAGGCACGCAGGTTTTTTCGGACATTTGGTCTCTTAACTCGTGATGTGATGGTGTCCTTGATGTGTTGACCAGCTGTTAAGATCCTCTCCCTGAGCTCTTCTTGCGAGTTTACCTGTGTCTTGTCATGTGGCTCCAAATGTAAAAGCCTCAAGGCTTCAAATCGATCGGGGATCGAGCTGGGCAGTAATCATGTTGATAAATCATGTCACGTCTTGTAGCTAGAGGCACATCCTCCAACAACATTGACATCCCGTTCCTCAAAAAATGTTCATAAGTGATGCCATTTAAGATTTGGGGCAGGAAAAATGGCTCAATCAAATAATTGTTGATGACGCCCATCCGTACTTCTGCTTGGGCGTACGAAAGTGGCTGGATGAAAATTACCCAAAGAAATAGACTGGCCGAGGCGGCCCGATTCCATGGCCGGCTCGATCCCCCGATTTAAAGCCTTGCGACTTTTACATTTGGAGCCACATGACAAGACACAGGTAAACTCGCAAGAAGAGCTCAGGGAGAGGATCTTAACAGCTGGTCAACACATCAAGGACACCATCACATCACGAGTTAAGAGACCAAATGTCCGTAAAAACCTGCGTGCCTGCATTCGTAACGGAGGTGCCCACTTTGAGCAAGACATGTAATGTTCTTTAATTGTTTTGTTCATTGATTCCATTCACATGAAGATGAATGAAGTATTATTTCTTGTACACAAATGTGAATGTTAGGAACATTTGTACCTTGTTGGATAACTGATGACTCAAGGAAGTAATTTCAGTAATTTGTACGCTTTGGGTCATACCATTTTTGTTATTAATACGTTGCCAAGTAAACTAAGAGTGCATGTTTTTATCATCACTTGTAAGTTTAGACCCACCCGGTACTTACATGTGATTGTTATTTGGGAAAAACTTTTTTTTTTTAACGAACCACTTATTTGTTAGCTATCAGAAAATGCTGAAATAAGTTCCATACAATGAGCAGTTTATTCTCTGTTCATCTTTTTATGTGAAAAATTGTCATTTTTTAAAGAAACAAAAGAAATTTGATTATCTCGAAAACTACTAATTTTCGGACGGGGTATCATATGGTCAAATTTATTGCAAATTGTCTCTACTTTAACCCCCTTCAGGGAATACATCTAATTACCAGTCACCCTGTATAAAAAATACTAAGGCATTCATCTGAATGAGTTGACAAGACTTCCAGTAGAGATTGGTATGACCTTGAAGAAGTATTTTATGTTTAGAGCAGTGCCACTGTTACAGTCCTCTATGTGAGACGTACAATCGCAGTTTGCAGGTTGGCCACTCTAGGACCATGACAAAATTCAAGCATAATTCCCAGTTTTCAAGGTGAACTTTCCAAAAATTCAAGAGCACAAGCAGATGTTTTCTCTATTCAACCTTACTTATTACTGCCTCTCCCCACCCCAAACACACACACACACATATATTAACATAAAGGACATGTGTGATATTCGATCCTGTAAAAAACTTCTAATTCACTTCTATTAAATGGTACGTATACATGTATTTAAAATATTTAATTTAAGATGCCGAGATTACATTTGCCATTTCACATATTCAGACTTGAAATACATCTACAAACACGTCACACCTTACGGTATTTACTAATCTACGAATAATTGTTAATTGTATAAGAATTTGAAACAAAATTTTACCTATCAACTTCAAAGTATCTTATCTTGCAATATCTTCCATCTGTCAGGTAGACTGTTCTGTAAAGGACACTTACAAATTAAACAGATTGGATTCTGTTTTATTTTCCACGCAGCTTCCTGTTCCTTCCTTGATAAAAGTAAAAACTAAACTGTAAAAAAAAAGCATCTCAGGGCATTTATACATATGTATAAATTCAATGGGATTGGGATTAATAAAAGTTGCAATTTTTCACATCTACAGTGAAAAATTCACGCAGAATGCACACATAATTCCTGGAATTTCCGATGAGTAGCCAGCCTGAGTTTGTCAACAATGCCCTTTAAGCACATCGCCCACTGAGACGTGGGGTAACACTGAGAAATGCAGCAACAGAACTTCCGTTGTCTGCTTCTATTGAAATCAAATTGTGTAACGCCCACCACTACAGGGAAACACGTGGAACCAAAGCATGGAATTTCTGTGCCAGAAGTCTGCAGGTTATTGTCCATTGAGACACCAGAATGGAGTCAGTTGTGTTCTGTTGCCACGTTTCTCTGTGGGCGTTAAGCTGTATGCACACACAGCATATTGCTGTATTGGAAGCATATTTTGAGTATGCCACATGAAAGATGTGTGGAGAAATGGAGAAGTCTTATTTCCTGATGATCGGGCACCAGCGAAAACCTCAATGGATGATTGTTTCACATTTAGTTTCAATATTCTTTCTGTGTATTTCAACGTGCAGAAAATTGATTGCTGTCTTGTCAGTGTGTTACCGACCACAGAGATTGCAGTATTAATCACAATTAGTTTACAATTATTTTGTGTGTGTGTGTGTATTTAAAGATATAGTTAACATATGTATGTATTCATTACATTGTCAAGTTCAATAAATTGCAAGCAAAAAATTCTCAAACTTCGAGTGCGGGGACTTTTCAAACACTGTATTAACTTTTACACACGTCCTTCATGAAAAAGCATTAAAAGTTTGGGGGAAATTTTGCTTGTAAAGTTTGTTTGACCTCTCGCATGAAGAACTCAATTTTTTTAGAATTTTGAAAAATGTGGAACTATTTATTCTTTAGAATATTTTTTTAAAAACTGATTCCTGTACGTTTCACATAGTCTTTTTTCAATCCAATGTAGTTTTTACTTTGTTTATTTTGTTCAAACACTAACTGAACTTTATTTATGTTGTTCAATAAAATGTAACAAGCTTTCTGCTTTTTTGTACCTTGACATGAATGAAAGCAATTTCTGCCCCCACGCCAATGATTGCAACTCCACACTTCTAACCACTCGAGTAATTTCCCATGATACCAACATGTATTAATGTTGTATGTAAGTTTATAAAGGAATGGATAAATAAGACAAAAAATATGTTTCCTTCTTTTTATTACATTTTTGAGCTGTCATATTACACAACTTGCAAAAGCTATATAAAAACTGTCATGCAAGAAAACTAGAGCAATATCAACATCCACTGGAAAATTGTTAATGTAACCTGTAAAAAGTCATACATGTAATACAGGTTTTACAAGTAAGAAACATTCTCTCCCCCCCCCAAAAAAAAACTGAATTGGTATAATTTTAAGACCTTTTCATTTTGTTAATTTTTTGAGTACAGCATTCTTCAATTATAGTACATAATATTTGGATGGATGAAGAAGTTTGTGTTCAAAACATGATGTAATACAAGTACAGCTGTTTCAATTTTTTCTTTTATGATACCCATCCACAGTTTTAGACTAACATTCTTTCTCTAATGAAGATCTTTGAACAAGTCAAACATAAAGTTCTACCTTTAAGAAGTACATTACATTTCTGGTTTAGTATTGATGGATATTTGAGTAAGATTTCAAAAGAATATATAAAAAAATTAGAACTGAGCCGATGGTGATGTATCATTAGTGTCTCACAGAGTCATGCGACAGTTTTGCAGAAAGTGTCCTGGAAATTATGCAAATTTCACAATTTGCATTTACTTTGCACCAGAATGTTATGAAAAATGGATTCTGTTAATAAATGACAATTTTAATATTGTGGTCATCTTATATTTTGAAGTAAGACACTGCTATATCGACATAACAGTTCAAATAGAATACTTGCACACCAACATTTAAAAATATTCTAGATAAATTTAAGTCTTGAAGCATCAGTATTGGTAGGAATCTGTAGGATTATTGTCATTTGTATTTGTATCTGGTTGAACTGTTATCGGCCCAATCCTAATAGAAATTATCTTAATTCAGTGTCAAAAGTTTGACAATTCACACATGTAATGCAGGACCTATAATTAGGACTATTGGTAAATATCAAACAAAAAGTATAGTTTTCCACCACAAAGCTAACTGTGGGTATCTACTTTATAATATTTCACATAAACACACAATTTTTACAAAACTTACCCAGGTTTATTAATATATTCTTGGGGGGAGGAGGTTTCTTACAAATAAAAATGATGCAGTTACACAGGAATATGGGAAAATAACCTCTTGCAAGCTCACTAGACGTACCTTGGATCATTCAGATTGAAGCTCTTTTAATATTCACAAAACTCAACTTTGTATCATTATGACAGAAACAGGAATAAATGTGTGAAGGATTTGAACATATTGCAGGTAATAACAGCAATATGCACTCTGTTGTAATATGGCAACTGAATCTTCATTATCATTTCAATCCAATTCAGGATTGATTATAATTGTGACTAGCATGGTGATGGTCAAAATGCTTTTGTGTCTTGTATCACTAATATTTAAAGTTGATTTTTGCAATGTATTAGGCAGCTTCTTTCAACATAATAATCCAAGGTGGGTCTTTGCATTAAATCATGTGCAAAATATATATATTATGTATATTTGTAAATAATTTTGTTAGCATATGTTTCCTTCATTCAACTCACATGCTCAGTTTCATTCTCTAATAAAATGTAGGATATTTGTTTTAATATTTTGGTTCAAGATAGCCTCATAATTATGTGGAATAACATTTAAATGTTGATTTTTTTAGCACACCTTTGAATATGTACCAAACACATTATAAGGCTAGGATTAAAAATTAAATGAATGCACATATGTATAGAGCATTCCCTGACATTCGCTACGAGACTTGGTGGCAAGCGGCCCGGTGTCAGTGTTTGTCTTTCCTGGTGAAACGGGGTCCGAGACCGTTGCTAGAGTCGGCTATTAAAATTACAGTTTTCATATTGTGTACTAACCTTGACTACAGAAGGTGTTGAAAATAATGTCCTTATGCTGCAACACATTCCTGGCATCTCCGAAGGAAATTGGCATTTACACGTGCAAGTTCGTAATTCTCCCGATTTCTCGTACAATACTCTTTTAACTCAAGGATGGTGTGCAGATTGTCTTTGTATACTTTATTTTTTAGATTTTTACGAGGTTTAATGTAGTGGTCCTATGTGGAACGGGAACACCAGAAAATTTCATTGCAAAACGTCGTCCCACTTCTCCACAATTCCTCTTACCAAAGTAACACTCGACAAGATAAATCCTTTGTTGTAATGTAAACTGTTGTGGTGCCATATTAAGCCACAATCTTCAACACACAGACGCGACAGAACACAACTTCCGAGGGATGATTATACTGGCGTCAGTCTGCAACGTCAACAGAAAGGGAAAGAGAGCGAAGGCAGGGAGAGCGAAAAAAACAGACTGTAGCGTGCGACTGTCGCGGACCCCGTTCACCGGGAAAGACAATCGCTGACGCCGGGCTGCTTGCCGCCGAGTCTCGTAGCGAATGTCAGGGAATGCTCTGTGTATATATACTGTTTATACTGAACCATAAAAGTATGTATAAAGTGTTAATGGAAACTAACTAACTAACTAAAAAATTACTCTTGAACCCACATGCAACTGTAAATTACATACAGCTATCCATAACTAACATACTAGATAAACTCGCCATAATATTTAAAATGAGGGCAGAAGTGTGCACATTAAATAGTGATTATAATTTTGGTTGACTAATCAATTATTATATATTTTAAATTTTCAAAATGATGGAAATGTTCTTTTCAAAATTGAATCCAGTCTTTTCATGAAATGTTTACTATTACCTCTTACTGCCCTATGATATTTTATAAGTTTTCTAGTTTCGTAGGTTGTTTTTTTTGGGCACATACAATTAAAGGTCATGTAAATCTGCACATATAGAAACAGGAACAATAAAAATTAAAAGGCTTACAAGTACTCAGTGAACTGAATCAGATGCAACTCTTGCAACATAATTTTAGATATCAAATTATTTGAATAGATGCAGGAAAATTCACCTCAAACTAACCTAACTTACCTTATCTAAAATTTAAAAAATGAATCAAAACCTTGTAGTTTTCCAAAATTATGAACTGATGGTTGGTTACATACACATAGGTTTTGTTCTTACCATACGGATCATTACTCAATTAAAACTCTCTCTCATTTACGAAAAATGCAAATAATTGCTTGCATTTCCATTATATACTTATTTTTGTACTAAATTGACTCATTAAAACTGAACTTTTGATAATTTGAAAGCAAGAAATCCTGAATTTACAACTAATGCAAAGGTAAATGCATTTATGGAAAGATTTTTTAAGATTTAAAAAGAATTTTGCATTCTTATACTAAACAGGTAAGAATTTGAAAGCAGATATGATGGTTACATAACATAAATCGTTTCATATCCTATGGTGCTTTTGAAAATGAAATATTTCTTGACAAAAATTACATAAAGTATAAATGAACATCATAAAATTTAACTACAATGACCACCTTTTGATCATTTACATTTTTATTCTTACAACTACAAACCTTTCTCACTAACAACATTGAGTGAAATACAACAGCTAAATTCCAATCTCCTTTAATTGTTGCACACAAGCAATAACATTGGATATATATAAATATAAAATGAAAGACTTAGGAGTTTCTTATTTGGTTACATGCATAAAAATAGACTAGCAAAATGATTTACTGGAAACAAAAAAAGAAAAAAATCTTGTTAAACACAGGAATTGGTCTTATGTGGTTACTTGTCCACACTTATCACACCAAAAGGAACTTTTTTCATAGCTTATATAATGAGTACAGTATCACAATAAAATAGATACATATCCTACTAAACAAACAATACAAGTATAAAATGTTTCTTCTAAGTTAGCTTAGTTATGTTTCTTGGTAAAAGGTTTTTGTCCACGTTAGATTGGAAAATGTGTTCATTAAATAATGTTAAGAGCATGTGTTAATACTTCAAAACAAACTTAAAGAAATGTCACTTTGAGCATGTATGCACACAAAGAAATTTTAACTCCCAGGAACTTGTAATACGTTCTGAAAAATTTCATCTTGATGCCACGTTTGTTCATTGTTCAGTACCCAAACCCAGATTTAGTATTTTCTTTATATGTTTCCAAACTTTTATTTCTGTGTTGGAACCTGCTGATACTTTTTTATCGTCATTTAATGATGATGGCAATGGTAATGAAGCAAACTGATCTGGTTTAATGTCATCAATGTCCTGTTTCACAAGTTGTACCGAAATCTTACGGTCTGTCTCTCTTGCATTTAAAGAGGTACCAGCCATTTGACATTTCATCTCCAGTTTTCCATCTTCTTCCTGGTTTTCATTCCATTTATATGTTTTCTTCTTTTCTATATTCAAAGTACTTTGCTGTTTATTTTTCATTTCCACAGACTGTGCTTCATTCAATAAGTTCTGGTCCTGGGGTGTGAAGGTGAATGGATCTTCAATTTCTTGCTTTACTCTGACTGTTGTCTCTTTCTTGTCTTTTGAAAATCGGAAAGTATGGGTCCTTGTACTATTTGAATTTACTGTCTTCTGTGGAGGTTTACTGTCTTTTATTTCAGGTAATTGCAATTTGCTACTCAAGTTGTCTGACATGTTTCTGTCCTGTGACTCTTTGAGTGTAATATGTCCCTTCTTTCTTCCACTGATACTTTTTGCTGTTGGTTCAGAAACATATGCTTGTGATGGTGAATATAATTTAAACTTATTATTTTCATTTCCTTTGACACATCTCTGTTTGCCAGGTTTCTCAACATCATTTGGAGTTAGCTCTGTACGTTCGTTTGCAGATACCACTCCAATTTTTCTTCTTCCATTCCTTCTATAATTCTTTACAAAATTTCTTGAAAATGTTCTTTGCTTCATAGATGAATCCTGCCCAATAGACGAAAGTTGCTCTGCACAGATTGTTCTATCAGATATGTCTGTGTACACCGTAGGGTCCAGTTGAGTATCCGTCAGTTCTAGTTCAGTGAAACTCGAGAAATTGAGCATTCTGTTACTTTGAATTTCAATTTTGGTAGCAGTTGGTTGTGGCCGACTTATTTTGAGTAGAGATTCGCCTATTATTTCGGCAGAAGTTTTTCCAATAAATGTATTAGGAGATTCTTGAGTTGATTCTTTGTTACAATTATCCTCATGTATTTCTTCACTATCATGCATGTACCTAAATGTTCCTTTTGAACCTTCAACACCAGCTACATTTTTGCTTCCCTTGGACAATCCTTGTTTGCAGTTTTCTGTACTGTTACTGTCCAGCTTCTTAGAAATACAGTGACATTTTCTGCACAGTAAACTTTTGTTGTCCTGTTCTGTGCTCGCCACACATACATCAGCTACATTGAGCTCACATTGGCAAAATTTATGTGATTGTTTATCAATTTGACAATCAGTTCCATCCATCTCGTCAGCTGAAGCAGGATAAGGCTTGATACAACTATATGTGATGTCAGTTCCTTCGGCCATGAATTCTTCAGCTTTTAAATATGAAGGGGAGTCCCCAGTCCCGGTTTCCATTGTAGATTCCAACATATCTGCCACTGAACTGGATGAACTGGCGTAAGTATTTTCTTGTTCGGGAATGTTGCCGAAACTGGTATTAACTTCATCTTCATTTATAATTGCATGGACAGACATGATCCCACAGCTTTTTTCAGTCTCTGTATTATCTAGTGGTACTGGCGAACTTCTCTCAATGGCCTTTTGGTTAGTTACCTCAGAATGTAAGTTTGTACCTGTAAAACAAATTTTTAACTTTACATGTGCAATATATAAAACTTTCTGCTGAAACACGGTCTGGCAATTTTTACATTTCAAAACTTCTTTTGTATGAGTTTTATAATGTCTCTTAAGTTGCAACTTTTGCTTGAAACTTTGTTGGCACTTAATACACTGATATGGTGTTTCCCCAGTGTGGGTACGGCGGTGTCCTATTGCACCTGAAACATACCTGAAGGTCTTTGGACATTGATCACATTTGTAAGGTCGCTCACCTGTATGTGTTCTTTCGTGAACTTTGCATCTCTCCTTTTGAGGAAATAATCTGCCACAGAAGGTGCATGCATAACATTTTTCTTTATTGTGAATACGCTTGTGAGTGCTCAAACTTGAACTTGTTGCATATGTTTTGTCACACATGTCACACTTGTACAACTTGGAACCCCATGCACATTTCTTTTTCCTGCAACCACATTTGAAGGAATTCTTTGCAGAAACTTCTCGGTCACATTTTTCACATCTATATGTTTCCGAATGATGTTCTCTCATGTGTTTAACACACAAACTTCTGAAACCAAAGCTCTTACTACAAAACTTGCATGGAAATGAAAGAGCAGAATGTCTCTTTTTGTGGGTGTAATAAGATGAAGGAGATGCACAAGTTTTGTCACACATCGGGCATGGATATTTCTTTTCCTTTGTATGTGTCAGTACATGCTGCATTAAATGGCCAGGTTGCTTAAAACATTTTTTGCAAGCCTCACACATGAAAGGCCTCACATTGCTGTGAACAGTTTCATGTATTGCACAGTGATCCTTCCGAAAAAACTGCTTCCCACATACGTTGCAAGCATACTTCAAGTCACTGCTATGCGTCTTTTTATGAGTTTCTAGCCCTGATGAATATGTGTATTGTTTGCCACAGATATCACATTTGAAAGTTTTCTCACCTGTGTGAGCCTTCTCGTGATATTTCACATTGCTCTTCGCGGCAAAATACTTTCCGCAAATGCTACATTTATTAGGATCCTTTGAGCAGTTGTCAGAATAATCCAAGACATGACCTTTACCTGGAGGTGCAGCAAGAATGCTACGGTAGTCGCTGGAATCATTTATAGAAGTATTAGAATAATTCTCAATGCAACACACACCTGGGGGTGAGTCCAGATTACCACACTGCCAACTGTCATAATATACATCATTTTCTTCGGTGTTAGGCTGTTCAGAAACATGCCCTAAATCCTTAACCTTTTCTTGACATCTTCTATTCCTTAGCTTGTAGTTGTCATTTCTCCTCCTGAGATGCTGTTTTACATGAATTGACCACAAGTTTTTATTTGTGAATTTATGTTCACAATAACTACATGTGTATGTGTGAGGCATTCTGTCATCTGTGAGATCAGTTTTATTGCATACCTGTAAAGACAAACAAAACACAATATATATATATTTTCCAACTGCTGCACATGACAAATAACTCAGTGTGTACATAAATAACAATCTTTATAACTTAGATCTTAAATTATATACAGTGGAACCTAGATTTTAAATTTTTCAGAGGACCAGGCTGATAAAACTTAAAATGCAGGAAATTGTAAAATCGAGGAAAATTTTATAACATTTTCCTATGTTGGGTCTATCACAATTGAACGCAGGGTGCGAAACCCTTGAAAACTGGTGGGGGGAGAAAGTTCTTTATCTTCAAATCCCCTCCCCTGCAAACGTGTATACAAGGGTGAATCAAATATGAACGAGCCTTGATTGGCTAAGCGTCGGAATGGGTAGCAGGGTGTGATTCGGCATGTGCGGCCGGTAGGTGGGGCTGCCTTGAGTCAGGAACCAGAACAGCCGGCATGTCACATGCTTCGTTTAGTAGCTCTCACGATGAGTGAGCAGAGTGTGCTAGTGTCTGTTGCGCAACGCATAATCATCAAGTTCCTCACCCAGAAAAACGTCAAACCGGCCGAAATTTACCGGAGACTGCAGGCCCAGTTTGGGAATGGTACCCTCTCATGGGCAAGAGTGAAGGTGTGGTGTAAGGAATTCTAGCAAGGCCATGAACGTGTTGCAAATGAAGTGCACCCCCGTCGTCCTCGCACCAGTGTGATGAGTGACAACATGGCTCGTGTTCGTGAGCTTGTCGAACAGGATCGCCGAGTCACTGTGAAGCAAATTGCGGAAGAACTTGGTGTGAGCTATGGAAGTGTCCAATCAATCATCACAAAGCACTTGGGCTTCCCCAAAATCACAGCTCGCTGGGTTCCCAAGCTGCTGAATGTTGCTCAAAAAGATGACTGAGTTCGCATTGCTCACCAGCTTCACACTCGTTTTGACGTGGAAGGGGAAGCGTTTTTGCATCGCATCGTTACCTGTGACGAGACATGGGTGCATCATTACACCCCAGCATCCAAGCGTGCCAGCATGGAGTGGAGGAGGAAAGGTGAAGGAAACCCCGTGAAGGCCAAAGTTCGGTTGTCTGCGGGGAAAGTGTTGGCCATGGTGTTTGGGACTGGAGGGGGATCCTACTGGTGGATTTCTTACACGAATGTCGGACCATCAACGCACCCTACTACTGCGGCCTCCTGGATCAAGTTAAGGTGCAGTATCGACGCAAACGACGAGGCTGTCCCATCCGCCAGGTCTTGTTCCTCCATGACAACGCCAGACCCCATACAGCAGGTGTTACGCGGCAGAAACTGGTGGAAATGCACTGGGAACCCCTTCCGCATCCACCGAACAGCCCAGACCTTTCACCATGTGATTTTCACCTGTTCGGACCCCTCAAAGAAGCACTTGGGGGCGAGCAATTTGCGATCAACGATCAGGTGGAAACCTTTGTGCGCAACTGGTTGGCTACCCGCCCAGCTTCATTCTACGAGAACGGCATCAAGAACCTACCACAACGTTGGGAAAAATGTATCACTAAGGGCGGAGACTATGTAGAAAAATAGGATGTGGCAATGTCTCTGTTTCCTTCAATAAATTTTGTTTTTCCGCACACGGCTCATTTATATTTGATTCACCCTCGTATCATACGATATATTAAAATTAAATTACTCAATTAAAAATATATTATTATTATTATTAATAATAATAATACTATTATTATTAATTACATAAAGGAAATTAATTTGTTCCTTTTATACATATCAGATATTGCAAAGAATCTAATTTCTTTACTAACTGGTTAAAGATGTTAATAAATTATGAAATAGTTCAAGTGGTTTTATTATGTGTTAAGTTTTTGTTTAGTTTGTGCTTTATGTTAATATAAATCAATTAGATTTCATAGTCATTATTGTTTTGCATTCTTGTTTTACTTTTATTGTGTGTATTGATGTATTAATGATCTCTTGAGAGAGATAGAGAGAGAAAGCATTCGATACTCCCAATTACACTAATTTGTGTGTGTTTTTGATATTATTCTTAGTAAAGTATATTTGAAATTTAAAGCTAAAATTGCTTATCTTTTGTTTCTTATAACAAAAACTCTCCCCCCTGTAAGTTTTTGGTGGGGGGATTTTTGAGGCCAAGGTTGTTGGTGGGGGAAATCCCCCATCCCCCAGGATTTTGCACCCTGATTGAAAGTATAATGTGGGAAAAATAGAAAAATCGGGGTTCCACTGTATTTGTATAAACATAGTGTGAATTTTGATTTGTATGTAAAACAATGTTTCTTTTGAGGTAACACTTTTCTTTTTCTCTACATGTACACTAGAAATGTGCATCTTTCCCCCAAAAGACCTTTTTAATACCAAAACATTGAGAATATAGAAAAGTCATAAGTAGGGCTCGGAAGTTGAAGACCTATAAATTGCCAAAAAAAGACATATAAAAAGACCTAAAAATATTAAAAAAAGTACCTAAAAAAGGAAAAAAAAAGGACGTATAAATGTGATCCGAATTAATTAATAACTTCAGTTTTAATGACATATTTAATGAATAAAAAATATTACAAAATTCTGGTGGTATGGAACACACAGTGCGAAAAAACTACAGTGAGTGTAAAAAGTGTTTGGACACAGCTGTAGTTACGTTAATAATAGATCCTTTTGGCGTTCTGGATGATGGTAAGTGAGCGGAATAAAAGTGCAATGGTAAAAAAGTGCTCCCTTGTGCATAGCACCATGCCATGAAGGCGTATAGGGGGTGTGGGGGTAACGCCCCACACAATGGTTCTACCTCAAATTCTTTCTCTCTTGGCACAACAAGGAAATAAAAATATCAAAACATAAACAATCCATGAACAATTATAACAAAAATGCCACAAATTATGGGTACAGAAAGTCTTTGGACACTTAGTAAAAAACATTAAGAAGGACCTCTGTGAAACACAATCAATAAACCTGGACTGCCATACACGTACCACTGACCCCTTCAACCTCTGGGCTCACAGCTGTCAGTTCGCAAGTTTCAGTACCGGCAATAGATCTACCTCATTGAACACGATAGTGCAAACATGGGTGCCGGAAGGAGAGAGTTCAACGTTTTTGAACGTCGGCAAGTTACCGGCTTCACAATGAGTGCAAATCATTAAGGGAATTATCATGCTTGTCCGGAATTCCTAAATCAACAGTGCACATGATCTTTGGGGAAAGAAAAACCGTAGAAAATAAGGCAAGGAGTGGACGACCAAGAGCTTTCTGTGCAAAACAAACGGTTTATTGTGCAAAATTAAAAAAAAAGACCCCTAAAACTTGTGCTCCGACGTTGGCTGCAAGCCTTCAAGACCGAGGTAAGCAAGCTCCAGTACAGTTTGTAACGTATGCCGACGAAATGCCTACCATGGACGCGTGGCAATGAAGACATTTTGGGTTAGTGCAATAAACAGAAAGAAGCACCTCAAATTTGCCCTATATCACCGCAATTATGATGCAGACTTTTAAAACAAGATCATTTTTTTGGACGAAAGCCAATTCAACATATTTGAGTCGGATGGTAGGCATATGGTATGGTGGCAAAGAAATACAAAGTTGGAGCCGCGAAACTTAATCCCAACTGTCAAACACAGTGGTGGTTCACTCTTAGTATGGGGTTGTATGAGTTCTGCTGGGGTCGGCAAGTTGCATTTCATAGAGGGGACGATGGATCAGTACATGTACATTGATATATTGAAGAATAATTTGAGCGCTAGAGTGGCTCAAATGAACTTGGGTAATGATTACTTGTTTCAACAGAACAACGATCCTAAGCATACCACCCTTAATACAAAATTGTGGCTGTTATATAACACCCGAAAACAACTTCACACACCCCCTCAATCCCCAGATCTGAACCACATAGAAAATTTATGGAGTGTATTAGAGAAACAGATAAGAAAAAGAAACATATCCAGCAAATCCGACCTAAAATTAGTATTGCAGGAAGAATGGAACGCAATTTCACCTCAGATTACTGCAGATCTGGTAAAATCTGTACCAGACAGGCTCCAGGCAGTGATTCGTGCCAAAGGAAATCCAACAAAATATTAAATGCTTGTGTTTTTTGCAGAAAATATGGACAAGAATGGCAAGTGTCCAAAGACTTTTTGTGTTCAAAATATGTGATATTTTCGTTATAACTGTTTATGGTTTCTTTTTTACATTTTGTATTTTCCTGTGGTGTCAGATAAACAAGTATATGAGGTAGAATAATGTGTTTTTTATTCAACTCGCCTACCTGCACCCATGACCCTGAGTGGATCCCGTTTACGTTCCATCAATGGTGGCCAAACACTTTTTACACTCACTGTATATGAATGAAATGCATCTTTTTTTAGTCAAGAATGTTTTTCTCTCGTTTCAGGGGTGGTTCAAATATATTTCTTTCTTTCTTTTTTAATTTCTTTACTACAGAAAGGATGTTTAAGAGGTGATGAACTGATGATGATTCGAATTGAGAATGGGCAGTAAAAACTTAGTGGAAATTAGGTTAAGTTACAAAAAAAAGTCGTTAAGACCTAAAGAAAAGGCTAAAAAAGGACCAATAAACCAAAAAACGCCGAAAAAGGCAAAAAAGGACAAATAAAACCCACCTTTTTCTGGCCTGCAATGACCCAAAATGAACATATATTATGTTGGGCCTCATCTTCGGACACTAGGAAAAGAAGGATTTTTCCTCAACTTCCGAGCCTTAGTCATAAAGAACACTGTTTTATGTACAAACCAAAGTTCACAAAATGAAAAATGCAAAAAAAAAATGTTGTTTGAAAACATTTAAATGTTTTAACTATGAACATATTTTATGTTGCAGCATATCCACACTTTACTGAATTGCAGCTGCAAACTCTTAGCTTCAGGAAATATATACCTGCCACTTATTGCATAATGAATCCTAAACTTTTGCTAAAACTGAGTCTGATTGAATTTCAATAGTTGTGTATCACCTACATCACAAACTGTTGCATTGTTGTAAAATTGGCAGCAAACATGGCAGCTGTGCGTATCCTGACGTCACATGAAACCCACCTATTAACAACTCATACATTGTACTTTCTCCTAATAAATCATAGCAATGTAGAGAAGAGAGCTTTAACATGTGTGCTGCTTGTATGTTTGAATAAGATCAGATAAAATATGACCACAGAATGAAAGATGTGTGCTTTTATAACACCCTATAAGATATATTTTTATAGATAAAATTATTATGCAATGTCAGGAGTCCACCTCTGTTTTTATAATTGGAAATTTATTCTTTAATTCCCTTATTAATTTTTTTTTCTTCTTGGGTGTTGACCGGTCAGGAATTTTTAGGAAATCCAATCCACAGAAGAAATATGGTCACCTGAGGAGGCTCCTATCCCTGCAGTGTGTACAATAAGATCCAATGACTCACAATTTCATCACTCAACATTCCGGTTTCAAGTCAGCCTGGATGTGGGTATAATTTGGGTCTTTTCATCAATTGCATCAAATCATCGTTCATCCTCATTGCCATGATTATCCAATAGTGGCAGAAAAGTAATGCTAAATGACAAATACAAAAAAATCTGAGTATAAAAGGACTTTGGAGATGGAGTTTTTAAAATATGAATTATGATGAATTTGGATTCAAATTCTGTAAATGGGAATGATCATAATCATACATTTGCTTGAAGAGTCTAAGCTTGTAATTGTATGACAGACTTTCATTTTTTTACTTTTCTTTTAATAGCTGACAAAAATGTCCAAAATGGACATGTTTGCGTTCATGTATATTCCGCCTGATTTCCAGTAAGTGCTAGTGTAATTCAACCTCGATTTGCATCAATAATTCACGTAAATAACATTGGTTTTGATGAGGCGGCATTGAGTGCCGCACGCAGGACATTTGTGCTGCAATGAGGGCGCGGATGACGGATGGTTAATAATATCAGAATATTACCTTGGATATTCAGGAAAAGAAATTACTTGTCATAATTTGGAATATAGTTTTACGTCTTTTAAAAAATTACAATTACATCTGACTTCAGAATGCATATTTAAAATCTGCATAATACAGTGAATAATTTTAGCTTTGTAAAGATTACAGATGTCAAAAGAACCATAGCTATGTAGAGCAAGAGAGCAAGTTGGAAAAGAGTGAATGTCAGTTTGTAGACAAAATAGATTTTTAAAAATTTTTGCATGCTCTGCATGAAATGTAGCCAATTTTACAATAATATATATATATTGATTGTTTAAAAACAGTTCCTGAACATCATTCATGATGATGTGATGTATAAAGTACTGAATAATGACTAATGCTATAGTTTTGTGCAGCGGTATTTGGAAAATCAGAAACAGTCAAAATTATGTAAAGTTTTGTCTTTGTATTACATTGTGTATAAAAGCGACGTAAAAAAAATCAATTCACTCAATCAATAATACAAAATATTAATGATATTGTAATTGAAATAATCGTTCACTTCTTGAATATTTCCTACTGCTGAGTGTCAAACAAATAATTTTGACCAATATAATAGTAATAGGAGGCATGTCAGGAAAGTAAAGATACAAAGGATATACATTTTAGAGAAAATATATGAAGCGTAAGTTGACAACACTGACAGTAACCTTGATCATTACTCTTTCTAAAGTCGTTTTCACGGTCAGAAGACACAACGGCGCTTATGGAGAAACCGCACAGTGTTGCCAATACAGCGCTAGCTCATGTCGCCGGGAAATAATGACCTTCCTTCACAATGAAGGTGTTACATATTTTGTATATATAATGATAATTATATGTAATTATTAATATTAATATTATATTGTGAACGTTACAGTTACCCTTTTTACTATGATCCATTGCGATCACTACACACGGGAGTGTAATGCATGAATATGACATTTCAGAAATCACTTAAAAAAGTATAAATCACTGAGTGCTCACACAACTAAAAACACTTTTTCGAGAGAGGGAAAAAGTCTAAACAGACCAAAGCAGATCTCTCACTCAAGTAAGGGGAACCTGACACATGGGTTAGATTCAAGTTGCAACCGAAACAAACAAATTAGTTATGGCGCACGTGAACTGATAAGACGTCAATGACTCAAGCAAGGCATGTCATATTTCTATCTTGAAGCCCCATATTTTGTCACGTGGCAAAAAAAAAACCACTTATTCTTATCACCATAATACATGAATACTTTGAGCAACAATCACCAAATTAGTCATTGGTATCAATACTTCTAGTACTTGGTTCCAAAGTCCTTAGCATGGATCACAGCCTGGCACCTACGTGGCATGAAATGAATCACCAAATGAGGGATTGTGCCCCATGCTTTCTTCAGCTCGGGAGACTGTTTGGCATCTCAAGATCAACCATCTGCAGAGTTCTACAGTGGACCTAGGTACAGGGAGATGTTGTCAAGATGCCCAAGCCCACACAGCTGTGTGTGACCGATTTTCTGTATGATCGGAGCATTCTGCTTGCTGCCTGTACCAACCCTCACCTGTCTTCCAGAGACATTACTTGGGAAATAATAGCACTGGCAGTAAAGCCACCGTCTGTGAACACTGAGGAGTGGGGTCTGATGTCAGCCTATGAAAAAGCCACTGATCTCCCTAATCCGAGAGGCCAGACTGAAGTGAACAAAAGAGCACCTAGCGTTGTCACGGAGTCAGTGGAACGTGCTGTGGACCTATGAGAGCAAGTACCTTCTCTTTGAAATGGACGGTGGGGAGTGGATAGGATGTCACAAAGGCAAAAAAGAACACCCCCGAGTATCAATTGCCCACCATCAAGCAGAGTGGTGAGAATGTTATGGTGTGAGGGTGCTTCTCTGCACTTGGGATGTGTCCCCAACACCATATCGAGGGCAGCATGGACCGGCACATGTACAGGGATATTCTCGCGAATTCATGTACCCATTTTGCTCATCATCACCTCCAACACGGCTTCATCCTGCAGGAGGACAACAACCCAAAACACCAATCAGGGGTCACCCAGGAGTGGATCAACCACAATCACATGATTCGCACGGAGTGGCCAACCCAGAGTTCAGACATGAATCCCAACGAGCACATATGGGATGAGCTGGAGCAACACCTCAAGAACAAGACAGCCAAAAATGCCAACGAGAAGTTCACCCAGATGAAGGAAGAATGGAGCAAAACATTGATGGACTCCATGTCACGCAGGTGCCAGGCAGTGATTGAAGCTAAGGGCTTTGAAACCAAGTACTAGTGAGTTAATACCTGTGACTAGTTTGGAGATTGTTGCTCAAAGTATTCATTCATGTATTATAGTGATAAGAATAAAAGTGATTTTTATTTTCCAGGTTAAAAAAATCGAATAAAGAATCAATTTTAATTGATTGAAATGAAAATTTTTGTACATTTTTGGGGGAGGGGACCCACATACATTCGAGGGTATGTGTTAATTCCTTTGTACTCAAAATTATACATGTAATTTTATTTTATACTCTTTATACTTTTTAATATGCTTAAGTATGTGTTAATTCCTTTGTACTCAAAATTACACATGTAATTGACAGTGGCTTAGATAAGATAAGATAAGATTTATTTCCATCCACTTGATCATATGAGTACAAATAGCACTATGATATGAGATAGGTCAATTACATGTGTAATTTTGAGTACAAAGGAATTAACATATACTTAAGCATATTAAAAGTATAAAGAGTATAGTATAAAATAAAAATAAAATAAAATTACATAAAATTACATGTATAATTTTGAGTACAGAGGAATTACCACATACCCTCGAATGTATGTTGGTCCCCTCCCCCAAAATGTACAAAATTTTCATTTCAATCAATTAAACAATATGACACTGCTACTACATTAGTTTAACAGTCACGAGACAGTCTGATATGATATGATTCATTTCCATCCACTTGATCTTATAAGTACAAATAGCACTATGATATGGGATAGGTTAATTACATGTATGATTTTGAGTACAAAGGAATTAACACATACTTATGCATATTAAAAAGTATAAAAGAGTATAGAATAACTTAAAAAATAGAAGAAAAATCAAAGGTTATGGCTATTAGTGAACATAAAATGGAAGAAAATCAAAGGTTATGTCTATTAATGAAAAATATGATTTAAGTACTCCTCTGTGCTATAAAACAAATACTTCATAAGCAAGCTTTTTACTGTTATTTTAAATTTGGTTGGATTATGATTCTTGAATTCCTCTGGCAGCTTGTTATAGAGTTTTACACCTTGAAATCCTAGACCACTATGTGTTTTGGATGTGCGGACAGTAGAAAGATGGAGGGAGTTATGCCAGGCACGTATCCAGAGGGGGGCTTAGGGGGCTCGAGCCCCCCCCCCCCCGAAAGTTTAAGGTTTACACTAGATAAAATGAGTTTTTTTTGTTTATTGTGGTGTGAAATAAAATAATGTGACAATAATTTAAGGAGAGAAATAATTATCGAGGCAAGACGGAGAATGTTCCGTAACCCTGTTATTGATAATAGCACGTATCCAAGAAGGGGCACAGGGGGTTCGACCCTCTCCCCAGGAAATTTTTCAGTTAACGTTAGATAAAATTAGGTTTTTGGCTTCTTCAATAATGTGAAAATAATTTAAGGAGAGAAATAATTATCGAGGCAATACGGAGAATGTTTTATACCCCTGTTATTGTTAATAGCACGCATCGAAGGTGGGGATGAGGTGGCTCGAGGTCCCCCCCCCCTCTCAGGAAATTTTTCATTTTACACTAGATAAAATTAGATTTTTGGCATCTTGAATAATGTGAAGATAATAAATTTATAAATCTGAGAGAAATAATTATCGAGACAAGACGGAGAGTGTTCTATAACCCTATTATTGTCAATAGCACGTATCCAAGGTGGGAATCAGGGAACTCGAGCCCCCCTTCAGGAATTTTTTCTGTTTACACTAGATAGTATTAGGATTTTGGCTTCATGAATAATGTGATGATAATTTGGGAGAAATAATTATCGAGACAAGACGGAGAATGTTCTATAACCCTGTTATTGTTAATAGCACGTATCCAAGGTGGGGTTGAGGTGGCTCGAGCCCCCCCCCTCCCAGGATTTTTTAATTTTACACTAGATAAAATTAGGTTTTTGGCTTTTGGAATAATGTGACGATGATTTAAGGAGATAGAGAATTATCGAGACAAGACTGAGAATGTTCTATAACCCTGTTGTTGATAATATTGCACGTAAGCTTTTCTTGCGCTTTCGGTGTTGTCGCAGCGCACTATGTAGAGACTTATCAGCATTTGGAAGCTGCACAGCAAAGGTAGCGCCACACGTAGGGCGATTCGTTGTAATTTCTAATCTCTGGAAGGCGGGAGAGGGCACGTTCTTGAATGAGAGAAGTAGTCAACTACTGGCAATATTAACGAATCGTTATATCTGCGGAACGTTCTAGAATATAATGAGGATATAAATACGCGGATTCAATTTTTCGGTTGATCTGTACAAAGAATCGGTTAATGAGATTTCAGAGGTAAGTGTGACAATTCATACAGTCGATTAGTGATCAGTCAGCGTCCTGTGGTTGCTTTAAATAGTGCTTCGAGAATTAAGACATTGACCACAGCAGAACTTCTGGGGCCTCAGTATAGTGCTAGTGCTGGTCGAGGACCGAAGAGCAAGGCCTCTCTCTCTCTCTCTTTCTCTCTCTCGTGAATATTTCAGCAGTACCGGATATTGGAGTGGTTTATTAAAACAGAAATAAGCTGCATAGATCAACTGAAAATCAAAGTTTTGAGTGATGATTTAGTTTTGCCAGAACTAAATTTCGTATATGCAGTCCGAGAATTTCATAGTATATAAAAATACTTTGTTTAAGCTTACTGGGTTCGAAACACATTCAAACACTTAACTACCATAAAGAGACAGCCGAAATTTTTATGAATGTCGAGAAGAGAAAGCAAGAAGATGTTGCATATGTAGACATTTTAGGCGGAAATTGCAGGCTCTACCAGAACCCGAATCAGGGCTCTACCACCTAGCCATCCTTGACTTCAACAGATTTTTCGTTAAAATGTCTACATAGTACATGTCCTGTGTATATCAAATCGTAAGGTGTTGCCTGTATAGTGAACAAGCACAGAAAATATAGGAGAGAGAAGAAAACGGAGGAGCATTATCACCGGTTGAGGATATTTTTTCTTCTGTGGTCAATAAGAGCTACTACGTCGAGGTGACAATGACAGTGGCGTAATAAGGAAGATTTCACACCGTGTCGCCTGAGGATTTCACAAGTCGAAATTAGGTTTGTGCGGCCTTTTGTGTCGCTACGGTGTGAAACGTTGCTGTTGATTGGCCCATTCCAATCGACATGTATCACGTGTCCTTCGGTCTGAAACCTTCCTAAGTCTTGAAAATCCAAGTCACAAGGATGGAAACTAATTGCCCCCCGTTTTGGAAACTAATTGCCACAACTGGTCTAAAATATACAATTGTGAGATTCTTACTATACCCTTTAAAAAATGATGTTGAGCCCCCCCCGAAAGGAATTCCTGGATACGTGCCTGAGTTATGCATACGAGTGCTGTACTTGTGTATGTCCAGATTTTTTGAGAAGATTTTAGAATTTGTATGAATAAAGTACAATGTTTCTAATATGTACAAACATGGAAGAGGTAATATTTGAAATTCATTGAAAATTTGTTTTGTTGGGTTTGAGAGGGATACATTCTTCATAATTTTTAATATGCATTTTTGCCAAATAAAAATTTTCTGCATTTTGGGTGAGCTGCCCCAGAAAGATATACCATATGTGAGTACAGGTTGAATCTGTCCAAAATATACTGTCCTTAAATCATTCAAAGTTAAAACATTTCTCAAAATTCTCATCATGTAGCAGAGCCTGCTTAACTTTTGAGTTAAATTAGTAATTTGCATGTCCCAAGACAGGTTTGAGTCTATCCATACTCCTAAGAATTTTATTGCATTGCATTCTTTGACGACTTCATTGTTAATAATTACATTTAAGTTTTTTATTTGTTTTGCTGGATTAAAATTTATTAGAACTGTTTTATTAACATTCAGGGAAAGCTTGTTGTTGTTTAGCCAGGTGTTTAGTTGTGTTGTTGTTGAAATTGAATTTTTTTGAAGTTGCTCATATTCCAGGCTTTTTACTATGATATTAGTATCATCCGCAAAAAGTATTGTTTGAGACTCTGATAAGGTTTCTGGAAGATCATTTATGTAGAGTAAAAATAAAACTGGTCCTAGAATTGAGCCTTGCAGTACACCTGTAGTGAGGAACATTTGGTCTGATTTGATTTTGTTAATATCTACATACTGACATCTGTCTTTTAAATAAGACTTGAACCATTTTTTTTGCTAAATCTCTGATTCCATAATGGTCCATTTTATCTAGTAAAATGCCATGCTGAACCAAATCAAAAGCTTTGGTAAAATCTAAAAATAATCCATGCACATGCATTTTTTTGTCTCTCGATTTTAGAATGTTATTTGTAAATTCAAAAATAGCTTCTGATATTGACTTACTTTTTTGGTATCTAAATTGATGTTTGGATAAAATGTCGTATTTTTCTAAGAAAGTTACTAATCTATTTAGCATAATTTTCTCTATTACTTTAGAGAAGACCGATAAAAGAGAAATTGGCCTATAGTTTGAGCATTCTTCTTTGCTGCCTTTCTTGAATAATGGTCTCACTTTTGCTATTTTGTACTCACTAGGAAAAATACCTGTTTCTAAAGATGTGTTGCAAATACTTACTAGTGGTTGTAAAATACTATTCCCACATTTTTTTAGTAGAGAACTTGAAAATTCATCTGGCCCTGATGAATACTTATTTTTTAAATTTATAATTACCTTCTCAACTTCTCCCTCAGTTACTGGTGTGAGAAACATAGTGTTTGTGTTTCGGGGACTGTTGAAATATGTTCTTAATCTAGGTGTAGAGAATACTGCATTTTTATTTATGGTATTGGGAATGTTCACAAAGTATGTATTAAAAATTTGTGCTACATCAAGGGGATTGCTTATTTTCTCTCCATCAGCCATTATTTCTATTTTATCATTCATGTTCTTTCTTTTCTTACCAGTTTCATCATTAACTATTTCCCATAGTTTCTTTGATTTATTTGCAGATTTGCGTATTTTATCTGCAATGGCCAATTTCTTAGCATTGTTTATTACCTTCCTGAGAATAATTACATTTTTTTGGTAGTGGTCTTTAAGTATGGGATTCTTGTTTTTCTGAATTTCTTTATATAAGTTTCTTTTTGTTTCACAGGATTTTTTTATCCCTTTAGTTATCCAGAAAATTGATTTTTTTTATTTAGGGGTTGTCTGTATGTTTTGTATGGAAATGCTACTTCAAAATGGTATTTTACTGTCTTTGTGAATAAGCTTACTTTTGTATTTAAATTTTCCTCCATGAGCACATCAGTCCAGTTTTCTTTCTTTAATGAATACACTGGTCTACGTCCATTTTGCTGACTGGAGGCTGATGGTTGTTCTTTAGTAATTCGGGGGTGGTAAATCCAAAACCGAAATCCGTTTTTTTCTATCACGTCAGGTTTCGGAGGAAAATAGAAAATTATCTAAGATTAGGGATGTATATTTAGAGCAATGAAACAACGTAGTCCGTAAAGAGGTCACAAGATGGCAGCACATGGAATATTATAATGAATATTATTTCAATCAGTTATTCGAGCATTGTTATCCCCAAAACAAAGGACAAATATTACTGACATTGTAAGGAAAGCATATAGTGCATATTTCAGAATTAAATTGGGTGACCAAGATAAATCCTGGGCACCTCATAAAGTATGCAGGACCTGTGTAGACTAAAGGAAAGAAATATGTTAGCGTCTGGAACATGTATCGGGACAGAGAGAGGCATCTATTAAGATATTTTCAAAGGGACGAAGAACTTGTCTATTGTACAAATGTGAAGGGACTAATTGAAGCTATGGGATGTACGTATAATGCAGAAAAATGGAGGCTTTTTATTGATAGCTCGAAGAGGAGTTTGAAGTGTGTGTTGCTGCATAATGGCAATAAGTTAGCATCCATTCTGTTGGCCACTCCGTACATTTGAAGGAAATCTACGAAACAATGAAAGAACTGCTTCGAAAGATAAAGTATGCAAATGACAGTTGGCTTGTGTGCGGAGATCTCAAGGGCATTTCAATGTTACTTGGTCAACGAGCAGGTTTCACGAAATATCCATGCTTTTTGTGTTTATGGGACAGTCGAGCAAGGAACGAACATTGGGTACGAAGACTGTGGCCTGCTAGGAAAAGCTTTGAAGTCGGGGCAAAAAACATCCAGAACAAGCCGCTTGTTGATCCTAAGAAAGTGTTACTTCCTCCACTGCACATTAAGTTGGGATTAATGAAGCAGTATGTAAAAGCTCTGGATAAGAATGGGGCTTGCTTTAAATACATTTGCTCAAAATTTCCTGCATTGACGCATGAGAAAGTCAAAGCAGGTATTTTTGATGGTCCTCAGATAAGGATGCTAATGAAAGATGAAGAATTCTTACAAACAATGAACCGCACAGAGAAAAATGCATGTGTGCCTTTTCTGATGTCATTACAAACTTTCTTGGAAACTTCAGAGCGCAGAACTACGAGGTTCTAGTTGAAAATTTGTTGGTGACGTTTCAAAAGTTAGGAGTAAATATGAGTGCCAAGCTTCACTTCCTGCACAGCCACTTAGATGTATTTCCGTCCAATCTTGAAGAACAGGGCGAACGCTTCCACCAAGACATAAAAACCATGGAGGACCGATATCAGGGGAGATGGAATGAAAACATGATGGCCGACTATTGCTGGTGCTTGCAGCGTGACGTTCATGAGGCCACCTACTCCAGAAAATCAAAGAAACGAAAATTTTTGCCTAAGTAGGTATGCATGTTGTGCTATTCTGTGGTGTATGTTAAGTTTAGCATAAGTACAGGCATCAGGTGTTGACCGAATGTGCTCATGAAACAAATTGATCAATTTGCCGGAATTGCCTAAAACTTTTTGTCCATTAAGAACTCCCTATTGAGAAAATAGAAACGTATGTTTGTAAACAACGTGACGTGATACTCTGCATGGACATCTGACTACGACGCAATCTCTTTGCAAGTGCTGTTGGAATGTAGCCGGATATAATTTTCTGAAAATTTGGAAATGTGACTTGTGAAACAATGCAACTTAATATCTGTTATCAGCTACGCCACCTATTTTTAGTCCTATTATTTCATTATGTGCAGATATCTATATGGAAAATTGTTGGCGTTTAGCCCAGTATTATAATATTGTGAAAATTTTCAAATGTGATTTGTGAAAAATTGTGACGTGATACACTTTTTCTGACTACATATTTGGAATCAGCGACCTCAAATTATATAGAATCAGTTAAAATATCTAAGTCAGCAGAAAAAAATATTTCATATGTAGACCAGTGGAATATACAAAGTTTCCTATATTTTCCTTCATGAATTTTCTTTTTTCTGCAGTAGTGATATGTTTTGCAGTTTTTTCTTTTATATTCTCTGGTATATGGACACTTATGAAAACTGCTTCATGATCGGACAAGGCTAAAGGTAAAATATTTGTGGTATATTCAAAAAAGTCTTGGTTAATTATTATTTGATCAATACATGTTTTACTTGTTGGTGTTATCCTTGTTGGTGAATTTATTGTTGCAATCAAATTATGGGAGGTTAGAATTGTATTTAGTTCATTTTTTTCCGGACTGTTTTTTAAAAAATCTATGTTTATATCGCCCATCACTATGATGGGTCGTTTTTTATGTAGTAAAATGGACAACATTGTTTCTAATTTTTCAAAAAATGTGCCTAAATGTCCATCTGGTGTTCGGTATAAGCAAACTACTGTTGCTTCATTTTGTTGTAATCTTAAATTCACTACTGCATGTTCAAAATTGAATTCTTCATTTAAATAATTAGTTTTTGTTACGTTTTCATATGGTATATTGCTTTTAACTAATATGGCAGCACCACCTCGTTTGTGGTGTTTACGGCAATATGCGCTGGCTAGATTAAAATTTGGAATTTGTGTGGAAGAAAACTCTTCTTCTCGCAACCAATGTTCAGTGGCACAAATTATATGTGGGACTTCTGTGAGGGATCCAAGAATCACATCCAGTTCATGGACCTTGTTCCTTAATGACTGAAAATTTTGACTCATTAACCTAAAAATACTTTTGTTTTCAGAGATAAGAAGTTGTTCATTTTTGGACATTTCGGGTGGGAACACCAAGTCCGAAGGAAGGGTCGGCCCTTTCTTGCTTAATAATTTACTTATGGTATTAGATGCCACAGGTATTGTTTATTTGCCTGAAGTCATCTGGGTTTTCAATAAAACATCATCCATGCATGTTTTAGCTAGAAAATTAGATGCCTCACTACGCCACAAATGTTTTGAACTCTGGTGTTTTATACCTTTTTTATACCTTTCTGCATGACGCAAGTCATTAAAAACCTACCTGAATCACAAGCGCCTCTGCCCAACAGTAGACGTCATTGTTGTGGATGATCCAACTACTGATTGATTTGGTTTATTTTACTTCACTTTTCCACCACTTTTGGTTAATCGCGAATATGAATATGAGTGATGATATTGAAGAAGGGACACTCACAAAGAACACCCGTGCTCACGCCGGAATTCGAATCAGGGGCCTCTGTTGTCTTGGCGCACTGTGCAAAACACTATGACACAGAGGTGGGTGGATGACTCAACTATAGAACTATAGTACACGCAACTGACGTAACAGTGCTAATTAGTAATTCAGACCACTGTTTATTACATCTTGAGAATGTTGATAAACATTTTAAAATAATTTTGTCCAGAGATCATTCGATGTTTAGAATTTTCAAATGAATACTAAACATTTCCATTGACACAATATTAAGCAGTTAGATACTAACGATATAATAATAATAAAATAATAGTTTTGCGGGTTAAGTGGTAGAGCAGCCACAGGCTGAAATTCTACCACGAGGACTTCACCAACTTATTTGACAAAACCTGTGTTGATCTTTTAGTTTTTAATGCACATCGCTGTTCGTGCGATAAATTATACAATGCAGTGGCCATTAAGAAGTGGTATATTAGAGTTTGGTAAAGTTACATCAGTCAATATTGCGTATTGTAACATCACATAGCACGAGTGGCATGAGCGCGAAGAACTGGGTAGGAATTCTACCGCTGTCGTCTACTTCAGAAGGCAGGAAGAGTCACATGAACCAATCACGGTAGCCCTCTGCTCCATAGACTGGTGTACGAGAGCGCATTTACGCACGTGCTGTAGATTGGCTGTAGAGATCCAAGCTTTCCCTCCAGAAAGGCAGCAAGGAATATAGAGACCTTTACGCCGAACCTGCTCGGCATCCAGCCAGGAAAGGCATTGAAAAAAAAATGCTAGAACGAGTGTTGTTAGTGGAGCGTTGCAAGCGGATCGCGAAAAATAGCTATTATAATGACTTGAAGGTCAAACATATATGAAATTAGTCACGTTTTACTTTATATTCACAGCATTTACACATTTTTGAAATTTTAAATCTGGGAACGCCGGGCTTACGGGCATACTATAATGCTACGCCACTGGTAATTGACCTATCTCATATCATAGTGCTATTGTACTCATATGATCAAGTGGATGGAAATAAATCTTATCTTATCTTATCTTAATAATTTTGTAAATACTACGAACTGGTCTACCATCTGTTGATACAGCACCAACCATGCTGCCCAACATATAAACATTTCACTTGAATATATGAAGTTTGAAACAGTTTTCACAGAAATATGTGATGTTCATAAACTTTTGCACAGCACTGTAGCTGCAGTAAGTTCAAACACTATTTTTTTTCAAACCATTGTTAAATATTCAAATCATATTTTATCTGCAATTGTTGTTATTGGCCCTCTCTCTCTCTATATATATGTAATGTTTTCCTCTAAGACAAAATTTAATTATTTTTCTTTCAACTGTACAGTAGGTCAGTAGCGTGTCCACGATTTTTCAAAAAGGGGGGGGGGGGTATGTATATTTTTTTATAGTCATTCTTCATTTTGCCATCCTTTCCTGCCTTTAATGTTGTTTTTTTTTTTTTAATACTGGGACAAAAGGGGGGTTTTGACCCCTAACCCTCTCTGAGTGTATTGCCACTCACACCACTGAGTGTATTGCATGCATAGTATTACCAAGCAAATTATCCATCGCCATGTAGAAATTTTTAGCCATTTTTTCCCCCCCACAATGAGAAAGAACTTCAAGAACTGAAACAAAGCCAGACAGGTGTGCTGACAACTTTTGCACCAGTATATGTCAAATTCCAGTCCTTACAAACATGCAAAAGAAAAATTGATGGAAATAGTCATGGACCATTTGCCGAGCAATACTTTTGTATCCCATTATACACACGTCCAAAGCTTTGTAACTCACTTTGAATCCAATAGATGGTGTTAGATGTCCCATTTATTTTATTGTTTTTTCAGTCATTAAAATTTAGGTGTGTATATGATTGTTCGATATGATTGTTCCTTTCTTAAATACACAGATAAAGAAACACTATTAAAAATATTATGTCCCAATAATTTGTTACGCATGATCGAAAGCAATATTGCAAGCAGCAGCATGTACAGTGGGATCCATGAGTATTACCGTGCAAATTGTCCATGACTATTTTCATTAATTTTTATCTTACATCCTGTGTGTTTTTAAGCGATGGATTTTTAAGTATGCTGGTGCAGAAGTTGTCAACAGCTTGTTTTGAGTTTTCTTTTAATTCTTCAAGCTCTTATTGGGTCAAATAAAGTGCACGAACATGGTGATGGACAATTTGCAGGGTAATACTCATGGATCCCACTGTACGTATATTTTTAATGCAAATGAACACTGAATTTCTTCCTTCAACGTCAGCAATATATAACGTAAGGTTCGATGATTTTAAAAAAATAAGTAAATGCAAACAGTTCTGCGTTAAGCAGATCCTTCATTTCATAAATGTCACTCTTAGCTTCAAGCTATTTTTCCCGCCACCCCGCCAATCTAGTCTGTGCCGCCAATGTTCATTTAAAAGCTATAGTCAAAATACTATTCGATAAAAACATACACAATATAGTCTATATTACAGACTCGCTGTTTAATTTTTCCCATTGTATAGTGAACTGTTAACATCACTGCAAAAGGTTCTCGAACAGTTTTAATGCTAATTGGAAATGTTCCCGATATTCTGTTAAGCATGTCACGACAAGCAAGCCAACTCGAGTACTATTTTTAAATTCGTTTTTTGATCCGAGAGCTATGTCTTCTCTAACGCATATATCTGTTAAAATACAAGCTGGTAACTTTTATTCAGTCTGATGATAATTTTGGGTCATTAAATGAGCATGATTAAGTAATACAAGTCATTGCCTGCCTATGGCCCTGTTGTTCAGCAGTAAGAAGCCCTCTTTCATAAGTGAAATATCGGTATGACAAACGAAACGTATATGTTTAACAATTAAATATGGCTGTTTCATAAGTAACGTTCTTACATTCTTTCATAGGAATCAGCGTGACGATATTCCTTCCTTCCCCTTCCCTTAATTATTTGTAAATGACTGCCTAGTGCTTTTAACAGAAAAACGTTTGAGGCGCTAATATATTTCGAAACGTAGCGACTTCCGAAAAAAATGGCGGGTTGCAATTTAAATTTTTGTGTATTTCAGGAATTCCTGAAGTCCCTGTGGTCGTGCGTCCTCACAGGTTTTCGCGTGATTTTATTCAGTGCACGTTACTGCAGACACTTCCTCTGTCAGTGTTCCTTTCTTTCCAACATCCTCTCACCATGTCAACGCGATTAATCTAATATTACAAATAGGCGAAGTTAGTTAAATCAATCAACAGTTGAATAATGACCAATCAGTGACTACTGATTATTTTACTTTCAGCCACTTTTGGGTAATTTCAAAGCTGAATGATGATATGATGAAATTGATGCAGGGACACTCATAAAGGGCAACCATGCCCACGCCATGATTCGAACTCGGGACCCTTGGCGTCGTAGCGTGCTGTGCTAACCACTCCGCCGCGGAGTGACTATTGTGAAGGGCGTAATCCTACAATTTATCGAGGATAATATGCACATCGTAGTTTAAAAGGCTTTCCGCCACTTGCCTGAATGTATGGGAAGTTTGAAACCATTCTCTCACCAAAAGGTTCCAAAGAAACCAAGCACATTGTAGGGGGTGTTGATATACCAGTACAGGAAAGGGGTGACCAAACTACCTTAAAAAAGGAAACTGCCAATAACATGAAAAAAGGGTAAAATATAACACTCACTCCTATGTCTTGCCGAACTTGAAACGCGAGGAATTAAGGTTGGACGTTGAGGTTTTACCCCTAAGGAAAAAACTTCCAAAGTATCGTACGAAGGTTGTTGCTACTCACCAAAGATTTCTGCAAATTGTACGGAACACGGTGTGAAGCAACGTCTCAATAAACCTATCTACGCAGCACACTTCCAACTGTCGTTTCGTTTTCGCGCCAGCACAATAGACTAGCAGTTGAGACACAAACATCCAAACAAACTGATAAAAAAAGGAGAAAGAAACCAGGCAAGTTCAACCACTTGTTAGGGGTGGAAGGTTGGAAAACAATAAGTCTATTGTTCTCAAAACGAACGAATAATGTACATCAGCTATCAACGTGGGCGCATTGCAGTGTTGAAAAACTATATGCTTTCAGATATTTTTGCTGTATTATATTGGTTGTTTTGCAACAACCTCACATGATTTTTAAACAAATAAAGGGATCGCAAAATGTTACTTCATTTGCTTTTTGTTTATGAAACAATTTAAGAAGTCATACTGTCAACGAATTCGTGTGTTGGCCATTTCGAAACATTGCACCGTTGGCTTTTTTGCGTCGTGGATCTATTTAACAAAGGATGACTTACGATGCCATCAGATGTTCTGATTTTGCTGAGACAATCATTTTTTAAAACAAAATGTTCTTTCTTACAACTTTAATGTTTTAAGACCATAAAAAGCAGTTATGTGGGCTATGGCGCCCGTCTGTCTGCACGTCTCCAGTCCATATCAAATGACATTGTAACGTTCTTCTGTTTGTTATTCTTTCTCTCCCCCCAACGTGTCTCTCTTACCCTTTCAATCTTTCCCCATTTCTCTGTTCTCTCTCTCTTCTCTTTTCTCCGCCTCTCCCTTCCATGTAATTTGTGTTGCCGTTTATTAAACTTTGATAGGGCTGCTTGAAGCAACATTATTAATTACAAAAAGCGTTATTTTTATTACTGTCTGATCATAAACGTCGGGAATTAGTTGCATGTGAGCCGACGTGTCTTGTGTAGCTATTGCAGGGTCATTAGTATTACTATTATCAAGGCGCCCGCAGGGGGGATGGGGCACTTGTCCCCCTGGCAGGGTCGCCGACTTGTCAAAATTATTGGGGGGGGGCTTTGATCACTGAAATAAATTAATGAATGACTCCCTCCCTCCCTTTTTTAAGTTTTGGCCTCAGTGTTCGGAATCTTGTAAAAGCCCATGAATTCCTCAAAAATATTAAAATTTTCATTTACAGTTCGAATGCAAAATGTCAATTGTTCACGGATAGATATGTCACAAGTTTCGTCAACCATAATAGCAAAATATTCCCGACTTTTAATATCTGCTACCACGGAGCGCAAAACAGATCTCCCTAATATATCAATTATCTCGTTCTGAATCTCATGTGAGAGCCATTTGTAGCCCGAACTTCCCATCCACTCTCCTAATGCATGCACATCTTATTTTAAAACTTTTTTTTAGTAAAAATGTTAACAATACTCATAATTATATACTTAGTATATAGTAATAAGTCATGTGTTTTGCTGTCTCTGGTCATAGCCCCCCCCCCCCTTTACAGGGTTTAGCGGTCTCAGCTCCCCAAAGTTGATGGTCTATGAACATATCAAATGTGTATTTAAAGTTAAGTTCATGTGGCACAATTCAGAGTAAACTTTACAAGGAAAGCAAAATAATATATACATTAGATTCTCTTAGGCAAAATTATTTGGGATGGTCTGCCTCACATCGATAACATTGGGGGGGAGGCTCGAGCCCACCCCGTAAGCCCCATGGAGTCGGCGCCTATGCCCCTGAGATATCTGGAAAAAGTTAATGTAATTCAAATGGTGAGACTGTAGTGATATTTCATTACAAATAATATTGTTTTCCGCGATTTACAGCCTGTCAGTTACAGTAATTAACTACCATGTCCAATAAAATACGAGAGAGAGAGAACGTTTTCACAAGAGACATTATAATCACGTTGACTTCCGTTACTAGGGATGTGTCCGGCGGAATTGGGAAGTAAATATTAATAATCCTGACGTTCGGAACTGAAAAAAAAAATCTCCATTTTTCGAATCCCGACCAGGTCGGGAAATTTTCGGAAATTTCAGAAAGAAAATATCAAGAATTAATCTCTTTAAATATGATCCCTAGTAATTTCTCTGCTCTTCGGTAGAATGAAAAGTCGGGGAAATCATTTCCAGAAGTCGGAATCAGACCTTGATAATTCACACCCTGTCATATTGAATTTTATATACACAAACACACATTCATTAATGTATGTTAAAGTATCCTTCGGCACGTAAAAACATGGATCAGAGGTACAGTGGGATCCATGAGTATTACCGTGCAAATTGTCCATGGCTATTTTCATTAATTTTTCTCTTGCATCCTATGTGTTATTAAGCGATGGATTTTTATGTATGGAGGTGCAGAAGTTGTCTGGAGCTTGTCTTGAGTTTTCTTTTAATTCTTGAACCTTTTATTGGGTCAAATAAAATGCAGGAACATGGTGATGGACAATTTGCGAGATAATACTCATGGATCCCACTGTACAATATCTGATTGATATCTGTGCATTGTTAAAAAGTACAAAAAGACAAAGATCTGCTAATCAACAAAGTGAGAGATGTTTATTGAAAGGAAGCAAGGCGAATCCAGTTTCTATCTAAATAGTAGACTTGATTATGAAAAACTAAATATGCTGACCAAGGCAGTAATTTATTTTATAAAAACATATTTAGTTTTTCATAATCATGGAAACAAGGCTTAATGGTGTTATAAGTAGACTTGAGTCTGAACTTCAATACAACGCAATGTATTTTCAATTCAATTTTAATTTTTGATTTGTAAAGTAATAATATTAATAACAACAATCGTTTCTATGGCTCTGCCCCTGAGAAAAATCCTGCGGGCGCCCTTGATCATTACTGTTAATCAGTGGCGGCGATTAGGGGGCGAGGGGGGACAACTGCCCCCACTTTTTGTCACTTTTGCCCCCGCACTATGCTAAAACTTTTATATGGAAAAATACTGTCTTTGTCCCCTTAGTTTCGGCACCTTGCCCCCCCCCCCCCCCGGTTTTGGAACCTAATCGCCGCCACTGCCGTCAAAAATTGACCGAATGCTTTCGCCCATGGGCGCCCGGAGGAAGGGACTAGATGATAACGTGGCCACCTCCTGGAATGAAGACAATTAATTGCCTACCTGTTTCTCTTCCTACCTTTCTTTCCTTTCTTCTCATCTACAGGGTGGTCCAAATGTCTTGTCACTCCTACATAAATATGTAATAACACAATAATCCAATACAGCATAAGGTATTCTAATAAACAGACATATTTGATGGATTCACTGTCACCAGGACGGATGTTTACGCATCCACAATGTCAGTATGAGCACCATCATTTTCGTGAAATGGAGGGTGAAAAGTAATTACACAACTTCACTGAAACTTAAGGGGGTGACAAGACAAGACATTTGGACCACTCTGTACTTAAAGTGCCTCTTTTGTTATTACTTCCTCCTTCTTGATCATTTTTACTTATGTTTCATATCTTTCTTATTCTCTCTCTGTACCTCTTCCTTCTGTCTATCTCTATCTAGCTTCTTTATGTCTCTCTCTTCCATTTTCTCTTCTTTATTTATTTTTCTTTCTCATCCTGTCTCTCGCTTCTTTATTTCTACTTTGTTGTTTACATTCTCTCCGTCATCTCCTTCCGCTTCTTTTAATGCTGTTCCATTATCTTATTCTATGTCCTTCCTTCCATGTCATCTCCCTTCTCTCTCTCTCTGTCTCTCTCTCTCTCTCTCTCCCTCATAGTCTAGTAAAGTTGTGGAATTTCTTCTTGGTCAGCTGATTGACTAAATTCTAACAAAAAAAACAAACTGCTTCTGTAACAAAACAAAAGCTAGGATTCTGAATCTGAGAAGTCTACCATTGTTTGAAACGTAGATTCGAAGCCATCTTGACAAAATTATGTACAGGGTGGGCCAAAAGTCCCCTACCACCCCTTGTAAAAATCGTTTTAGTGGAAATTGATGAATAACAACCATGTGTGACCACATTAGGCCTAGGGGGAAGTCATAAGTTGGGGGTGGCCTTGACGGCGGCCATCTTGAAAGCCGCCATCATGGATACAAGTCCAGTTTTGTAAATGGGAAGGTAGGCATGCGATACATGATTTTAGGCTAGAATTTGATAAGGAAAACAATGGTGAAGTCGTAATGTTGAAATCTTTATTTGTTAAAAAGTTACAGGCATTCAAATGTTGGAATCACACCTTCATTTTTTATTTGTTGCAGGTGCCTAAATCATGCCACTAACCACAGAGGAGAAGAAAGAGTTAATAAGGGCATGGGGTGGAAGGAGTGCAAGGGTTGTAGCAGCTGAATTTAATGAACGGCACCCAGATCGACATCCTGTGTCTCATGTGAGTGTTGCCAACCTCTTCCAGAAATTCATGGATACTGGTTCAGTAGCGGACAAACCCAGATCTGGAAGACCCACTACTGCAACAGACGAAGGCACAACCATAGCAGTGTTGGCATCTGTTGCAACATCACCACACCGCAATACTCGTCGCCTCTCAGCAGCATGTGGTGTCAGCCGTACATCCATCAGACGCATCCTAAAGAAAAACAATTGGCATCCGTACAAATTGCAACTTCAACATTAGTTATCAGAAGACAACCCAGATCGACGCCTGGAATTCTGTGACTGGGCAGTTGCCCAACTTGAAGCAGATCCCACATTCGCCTCAAAAATTCTGTTCTCCGACGAAGCGAATTTTTATGTGCAAGGAGAGGTCAACAAACAAAACTCTCGCTATTGGTCCGCTACCATTCCTCACTGGGTTGACCCCTGTAAATTGGTAGGAGCTGGTAAATTTATGGTGTGGTGCGGCCTATGGGGTACCAAACTAATTGGTCCATTCGTCATTCCTGGTAACCTTAATGCTGATCATTATTTGGCAATGTTGCGTGATCTCATCCTGCCGTCCGTGTTGTCCGAGGATGGCACATTTCCCTTATTTTTCCAACAGGATGGTGCACCTCCCCATTATGGATTAAACGTCCGTGATTATCTGCATGAACAATTTCCTGGACGGTGGATCGGGCGTCGTGGTCCCATTGAGTGGCCGGCACGTTCACCCGATCTGACTCCATTGGATTTTTATTTGTGGGGTTAATAAAAGGCCAAGGTATACGCCGAGAAGATCAGGAATGTTGCTCACCTGGAAGAAAGGATCTTTGCAGCCTGTGCTGATATTTTACCTGACACACTTAGCAGGGTCATGGACAATTGGGGTGAACGACTTCACACGTGCGTGGCGCTGGAGGGCGCTCACGTAGAGCACGTAGAGCACCATATGTAAAAGTGTGATTCCAACATTTGAATGCCTGTAACTTTTTAACAAATAAAGATTTCAACACTACGACTTCACCATTGTTTTCCTTATCAAATTCTAGCCTAAAATCATGTATCGCATGCCTACCTTCCCATTTACAAAACTGGACTTGTATCCATGATGGCGGCTTTCAAGATGGCCGCCGTCAAGGGCACCCCCACCTTATGACTTCCCCCTAGGTCTGATATGGTCACACATGGTTGTTATTCATCAATTTCCACTAAAACGATTTTTACAAGGGGTGGTAAGGGACTTTTGGCCCACCCTGTAGAGTCAAAATGAAGCTTGACCTCCGTGGCGGAGTGGTTATTATAGCACTCTGCAATACCAGGGGTTCCGGGTTCGAATATCGGTTTGGACCTGGATGTGACATATGTGAAAATTTGAGAAAACGTGATAAATGGGGAATACTACCGATGAAGGGTATTCCTTTATTACTAAAAAAAAGTTGTCTGGCTGCCATGCGAGACACCCGTGTTCGATCCGCGGCGGGGGAAAACCGGGATTTTTTCCACCTGTTCAAACGGCTCCTGCCCCCACTCAGCGTTGTAAGTGGAGGAAACTCTGTGGGTAAAGGAGGCCAGGGGCGTGGTGCTGATCACATAACTCCCACCTTCGGTCCTAAATCCACACCCCCTATACACCTTCATGGCACTTGCAAAGCACAGGTAGCACTTTACTTTTTTTTTTAATCTTGAAAGCCGTTGAATAAACACAGAAAGTGAAGCTAACCACAATGAAAGATCACGAAATTTGGTAACTGATAGCTTTTATTTCATAGATTTATCACAAATTATCGAATTACAAAGCTTTAATTCTTCGTTTTAATTGTTCGAGATTTCGTAAAACTGGATCTCTGACACAAATAATTGCAAGTATTCTTTTTAAAGAAAACTATGCACTTTACATCTTAAAGGAAGTAAAGCAATTTTATAATTCATGATTTTGTAGGAAAACCTGATGGTAAGAGACCAGTACGCAGGCCAAGACGAAGATGGAGGGATAACGTTGAGATGGACTTAAAGAACGGTAGGGATGAAAAGATTGGATTGATCTTGCCCAGGATAGGGGCAGATGGAAGGTCTGTGTTGCTGCAGCCATAAACCTTCGGATTTGAGAAGGCTAGAGAGTTAGTTGGTTGTGGTTTTGTCCGCAGAATGGTTTTTGTTTAGTGTCTACAGTGTTAGAGGTTCAAGAAAGTTTTCTTTTCTTGAGACTATTTTAGACTCGAAAAAGTTCTCGGGAAAATTATTTGTAAATAAAAATTTAGTATTCAAGTCCTTTTACGAACGTATACGATAATGTGAGTTAGATCCACAGTGCTACGTGAAATCTGAAGCATTAGATTAACAGGGTAAGTGTTGTTATTCTCCTAGTTTGCATTTCTTTTTAATATTCGTGCGCCGGAAGTCTCCCGGAATCGAATTCACTATCCCGGACCAAAACTTGTTATCTCCCGGAATGACGAGATTTAGTATTTACTGCAAACCAAGCAATTGAACTTAATAATATTATTTCAAACTCGTGAAAAATGAGGCATTGTTTAAGTAAATGGGAGGGGAGAAATAGGAAGTTTAAACACATTGTTGCGTCAAAGCGTCTACACAAAACGAAAACAAAGTCATTCTTGCGTCAGCCTCGATACTTCTTTATTTCCCATCACCCAATTTTACTTCATTATATACATTTAGTTCGTAGTATGTTACAATGGGATTAAGCGCGTTTCAAATTTAGTTTTCAAGTTAATTTTTGGTGCAAATAAATTTATGGTATTTCTTATCTGCATTTCCATAACATCTTTCATGTTGAATTTTGTTACAGTATTACTTCTTCAGAAGAGTCTGTATCAGTATAATTAATTTTGTTTTGCTTCCCTACAAATTGTGGATTATCCGTTGCTTTGATCAAGTTGATTCAATGTTGTATTCACAGTAGCAAGACTACAAAATGGTTACAACTGATATTCAGGAAATAAGTCTTCCAAATTATTTCAATCTAAAGGGTTTTATTACCTTTGTCGGCGATGGTTGTATAGAAATCTCCCGGAATTTTGTTCTTTAACATTTGCAAGCCTAGCGCGATCCCATGAGGAAATATGTAGAGTCGAATTACTTTCGGAACATCTCGAGCGGACTGCGCGAGTCTGTCTAGCGAGCCTAGTGGGCGTATAGAACCTGAGTAAGGGGCTTAGTGATAGGATCTGGGTCGAGATGACGTCAGCGGCTCGCTTGGTTAATTGGCTGCTTCGAGAGTTGTGACTCGTTCCGAAGCTTCAAATGCATAACTGCCAAAAATGTTACGGAAATAATCTCCCTCTACTATAACTAACCAACCCGAAGATTTATGGCTGCAGCAACACAGGCGTTCCATCTGTCCCTATCCTGATCTATCCACTCTTTCCCATCCCTGCCGGTTTCCTTTAGGTCCATCTCAACGCTATCCCTCCATCTTCGTCTTGGCCTGCCTACTGGTCTCTTACCGTCAGGTTTCCCAACAAGAATTGTAAACTCTTCTTTCCTCTCCCATTCGTATCACATGGCCTACCCACCTAAGTGTTCTTGATTTAATCATTCTTTAATATCTGGATATGAATGCAAATTATGTAGTTCTAAATTATGTTACCTTCTCAATTCACCTGTCTCCTCATCCCTTTAAGGTCCAAATATTTTTCTAAGGATTTTATTTTCGAATACTCTTAATAATTAATGTTCCTCTTTCAATGTAAGGGCCCAAGTTTCGCATCCATATGAAATATGTACATAAAACATATTTTTTTATGTCGAGTGTACACGTTTCTGTTTTGTGCAACTTGGAAGTGGGAATGCCTACTTGTCTTTATTTCTTTCTCTGCTACATGGTTAATGTACAATTTACATTACTGTACAATTGAGTACAGTTGTAAAACTGGTGTGTTGGCTTTAAATATGAATAACAACAAAACCTCACAGTCATGGGCGTCCGGAAGGGGGGGGGGGGCTGTGCCCCCCTGGAAAATGAAAGTCAATCAAAAATTATGTATTTCACACATATAATTTCATTTTAGCCACAATAATATGTGTTAATTATTGCATGAACACGATAAATTTAAATTTAAGCAATGTTTTTTTTATTGGAACAACACTATTTTAGGGGGAAAATGTGCCTTATTTTCCTCCCTGGAAAAAACTTCCTCCCCCCCCCCCTCTGGAAGAAATTTTCGGACGTCCATGCTCCCAGTAGACAGATTTTTGTAGGGCCGGGACTAGGGTAGCCTATTGATATATCTTGAATATTAAATAACAATTATTATTTTTATTATCTTTATTATTATGCTTTTGATTATTATTATAAAATAACTAGCATAAACAAATAAACAAATCTTGTTCCATATTTATTATTATCAACCTTGGAGAGACTTCCCTTCTCGATCCACCAGATAAGTGAATATCCAGCACAACTGTGTTCATTATTATTATTATTATTATTTGCATTTTATACAGGTAGTGTACTGACATGCATAGTGATTCCATTATATTATTAACTTTTAATATAGTTTTTTTTAATTTTGAAAACGGTGAAACCACTTATTTCTTTCATTAAATAGTAGAATATTAAATTAATAACCAGCATGGCTCCCATGGCCCCTCCCATGCGTACGGGCCTACCAACGCCGACAATGTTGGTCCTCGTAGATGATTGGACCCGGTATCTCTTCAGAACCTGTACAAACAAACAAAACAGAAAGCATGAGAACTACTGTGTGAAAGTGAAAGTAGCGAAGCGCTTGATTATTTTTCTTCTTCCACGTCCTCTTCTTTTGTCGATTTTTTATATTCAGAGAAGCGGGAAGAATCGGGGAGGGGAGGGGCAGAGAAACGGTCCGCTGTCAGTTGTAATGGCCTCCCGTTCCCCAGACGGATCCTTGGGAAGGGAATTCCGGGGGAAAGGGGCGACGTGAAAGTGAGGTCCTTTTAATGGACGCTCCCCCCACGCATTTACCTTGACCTAGAAAGCTCTCGGGAACCGGAACCCTTTCTCCAATACATACCTTCTGCCCTTCTGTAAAATGGAAGGGGATGACGGGAGTTCTGGTGTCTTTCACATTGATTTTACAAACACGCTCCGTGATTTTTCGTGTCGAGCCAGATACGCCTTGCTACAATATCGTTGTATTAAAATCTACCAACGATTAGACGAAACACTTCAATTTTTGCATATGGTATTTTCTACAATTGAGTTCGTTAACCCAATGGTTAGCGCTCTTGCTTCCTGTGCGAGCGGTTCTAGGTTCGTTGCTCGATGGGAGCCTCAAACTCTAGGCGCTGGTCCATCATCATCAGGACAATCTGGGAAATATTTGATACTGGTGTGCTCTGGTCGTGAACATCAATGTACAGAATGATCACAAAGTCCCATTACCCCCTATCGCGTTTCCACATCGTCATAGATGGTCGCATTGTATTAATGTGATATCATGGCAGAGGACAACTCGGAGGTAGTGTGACTATTCGTTATGATTTAGTCCAGAGTGTCTGTGTGTACACCATTGTTTTCATAACAGAGTATGATTCTCCGCCATGCGATCATCATGATGATCATCATCATCATCATCAGCCATGATTTAGATGTAGATCCTGCCTGCAACAATAAGAAACAACAATACATTAACATCTATGTAATACATAGGGGGGTAATGGGACTTTGTGATCACTCTAGACTTTTATACCAATTTAAGTTCATTATTGGTGATAGAAAGGGAGGTAAATGTCAACCAAATAAAAGCTGAGGAATCTTAGTTTAATCGCTGCGATGAAGATAAATGATGATTGGATGAAATAGATAAACAGAAGCTCATTGTAACATACATGCTCTGGCCAGAACTCGAATGCACGGGTTCAACCACAAGCGGCTACTTCTTGGTTTCCATCAAGGGCGGAATAAAGTAGAGTGAAGGGGCCATGGCCATTCTGAGACCCATTGCAGAGTCCTCGTGGGCGACTTCCGCTAAGATCTCTTTAAAAATCTTTTTCATACTTTGATAAATAATTTGCACAGTTGGAATGAAATAAAACAAGCTTTGAAGCATTTTGAGACATGGTATAGTTATAAGGGGAGCAGGTGCTAATTGCCATGAGCGCTGGAAGGGACGGTTAGAGATGCGGGGTGCCGAAATTTGAGTGCGACGAAAATGACTGTACTGCCCCAAATTCAAAACGTTCCTGCGCCACTTCTGCCAGAGTTGATTTTACCTCCCCCCTTAAGATAATAATAAATGTTTTTCATTAAATGTTTTAACTTGAACTTCTTCCTGAAGTGAGAATCGTTTTCTACTTTCAAACACCATCACTGCGATTCAACTAGTTAAAAAAGAAAACTATGGCCTGATTTATTATCAAGGAAATCTTAGGAATATTTTAAGTATGTCTTATTCTTGGGTTGAAAAGAGTTATTTAATCTTAAGAAATTTAGTGTAAATTGTCTACAAGCTGATAAATCTACAACATTGCAATATTACTTCACTCGTCATTATCACAATATATTATTTCATAAGGAGACGTAATTGGTGAGTAAATCCACGTATGGAATTACATACAAAGCGGTATGCAGCTTGAAACAATGAAGCTATTCTCTATGGAATGCGGCATTGTCAGTGAATGGTCGAATCGTAGGTTAGAAGTGGAGAGATGGAAAAGCATAACTTTTACAGATTCGGCTCCGAATCTCTCTTCAATAGATAGATACAACATATTAATCCTATAAAACAGATATTCTTCTTTATAATAAGAAAATGTTAATACGTACAATAACAATTCGCGGGAAAAAAATCGAATGGGCCGTGAACGCTTGTGTCGGGATATGAAAGATTTATTGTGGGTTATTGTTAATATTTTCACGTTTTGTTATTGCTAGCCAACAATGGATGTAATACTAACTTATGAATGTCTTGGTATGAATAGGATAAAAGTGTATTTATATAGCTAACATAGAGAGAGGGCCATTTTGAATCTAAGAATCTGTACATTATATTTCCAGTGTTAAATTTTATCATTTGCTTTATTACAGCTTATTCTGTGTACTACCTCCTAGAAGAAGAAAAAACACTCTAGATCCACCTATGGAGACAACCGTAGAAGATGGAAATGAAATCTTCCTGCGAAAGTTTAATTTTTGATGATATTGCAAGATCTAAGACGAAGTCCATGGTAACAGCAACTCTGAGGCCTACACCTGACACCTGGAACCGGACCCTTTGACGGAAATGTCGGAATTTCGTGACTGTAAGGTAAGTGCCAAAGGTAGGTACAATGTGTTAAATAAAATCTGTTCATGCATTTGAGTTTCAGCAGCGGAAGATCTGTATTTAGTGCGCGATAAGTGTTGTTCGCCGGGAGTGGCTGGCTTCGGTGTCCCTGCGTTCGCTTCACCTAGCGAACAGCAGTGGCTGCTCGCGCGGGAATCGGTGGGGACGAACCCACGAGTAAAATGACGTCGTCGAAAACCGAACCACTTGAAGATGCACCACGGGGACATTCCTGGACGGACGTGGACCGGATACGGTGAGTACCTTGCTTATTAATTCTTTTGTGCATTTGTTGCTTTGCTTTCTTCGCCTCGTTATTAAAGTTTGCGAAAAAGTACGAATAACGCGTATCGTATGTCTTTATGATATATTGGTATTGAAGCTTACCAGGCAACGGTTATCATTGCGCTTCCGAGAGAATAGACGTGAAATTGATAATCAGAATCAACAACAAACATGGGAACAGAGAAATACAAAAGTGAGTATATGTTACCTTTTTTGCCTGTTTCTTTATTACATGCATCTATTACTTCACGAATGCTTACTTAAAGTTTTATTTTCTTACAGAATTAGTGGCGAATGATTGTCAACTCCAACCTTGACGTATACTAATATCTATATAGACTGATGCTTAGGTTTTACAGCATAATTTCTGAAGAATATTAGTTTTCAAAAAAGTGTTGAATGTGAAAAGAAAACCGAAAACTAAGGCAAAAGAGGAGCTGCAAAAGGTATTGTAGATACGTATGACCTCTATTATTCTTTATGTAAGCTGTCTTACTTTTTTCTTGTACTACCTTCCCACACTTGCTGTTAGTCTTAACCCTAACTTACCTGAGGGGGTTGGGCTATCAGGCCCACCCCTGTAGGTTTTGAATTTTTGAATTGTGAATACTTTTATAAAAAGATGAAAATTAATTCCATCAGTACCGAAGGTTTTCTCAATATTTCTATATTAATTTTGTTCATAAAATCATAATTCTGTCCCCCGCCCAGAAAAAAATTCTAGATCCGCCTATGCACTGCATTTAAACCAAAAAATAACCTTTCGTTCTCATGCTTTGTTGCAGACAAAATTCCTGATAAATCCGTTCTCTCTCTTCGCTTGTGAAAGGTTAAAGACAGCGTAATTATGACAAAAAATGTGATTTTGTACCATGGTTTAACATACGTATGACCTTGAAGCAAAATATGATACAAATATGCATATACACGAGCAATAAGAACAATCACCGTGTTTAATTTAATTTAGGCATGAGAAAACAGGAAAATGACATCACAATCTGATCATAACAAACAGTTCTACCTCTCAATTTCACTTTCGAAATGAATCTTCATTGCATCTGGCAACATTGGTTCGAAAACATGGCCATCATCTTAGAGTATATGGGCAGGGTTTCCAGGCACGTCTAAATTTACATTAGGATCGAAAATTTCATTATAGAATGGTGATTTATAGTATTTTGTGGCCAATACTTGGGCCTACTTCTATAGACTTCTGGAGAGTTAGCAGCCTTTATTCAATTTCCTTAAAAATGCAGTATTTATCTTATTTTGTCCCACTTTTTTACATCTTCCAAGTGGAACATCATGTAGATTCCGATCTTAAAAGGCCTAAAGCTTTGACACTGTTAAAATTTTATGTTACTCACCTGTGGTAAAAGAAGTTATAGTGGGACCACGAATAAAAGAACCTGCGCAGAACCGCTTCCCATGTGCATCGTTCTCGCGCATGTAGAGGAGGGGCAGAGTAGAGCAGGCTTCCCCGTGGTACGAGCTGAACGGATGGAGGAGAAGATGGGCGAAGGCTTCTGGCCGAAGATTCTGTTGTTTCTGGTTGTTCTATATTCGAATTGTCTCGCTACCCCGTTAAGTTAATCGCAAGAAGCAGAAATCACAATCTCCCTCCGTACGTTGCACAGACTTAGGACTGTCAGATGAACTGCAGGAGTGAGCTTTTATAGCGTTGTCGTCTTGTAATCAAGGGGTCCCGGGTTTGATACCCGGTGAAGGCACAAATGGTTCGGATCCCACTTTAAACTGTAGGTCCAGTCCCGATTAGCCTTACTGTGCATAAAGTTGACTTAAAACAACAAATCAATCAATTTTATACAGTGCACAGGCGTCTTATTGAATGAGAACCAAAAATTCAGATTGTGAAAGATCTTGAAGAGAAACAACGATATTGCTTGTTACTTTATAATCTAAAAACATTCTGCTGTCGGCGTGGTGTTGCAAAATCCGTGTGCCGTAGCTGTGAAGATGAATGTTTAATTCTAACGCATAATTTTGCTTACGTTGCTTAGATTATCTTATCATGCATGCTCCAAAATGAAAACTGTTTACTATAAAAATTTCATTTTCCAGCACTAATCAACAAACGGCAATTAGGTATCCTCAATATTTAAAATTAGCTATGCGCATGCCAAATAGCTATTATATTTCAACTAAATGAACATTGGGTGTCGTATATCGCTCCTCATAGTCGGTCTGTGCTTTCACAATTCGTTTACCTCTGATACGAAAAAATATTCGAAAATACGAAATATTTAATATAACTGGTTGACACTGAAAATTTATTGTCCATTTGCTCGTGATAACTGTGTCACTTGCTTAATCTGCCCTATGTTGTTATATTCAGGATACGGTACTTCTATGAATGGAATTTCTCAACAAAGCTATCAGCAGTTAGAAAAGACCAAAATTTTATCAGTTTGGAATAATACCTGAATGCCACTGGTCATCTTTCTTGATTTAAATGATTGTAGACATATTGAAATTAATTTGGTAATACCTTATCCTTGTGTCTTGTGACGGTCATAATTCTCTACATATTTTGTTTAATATTAAAATTACAGTCAACTTACAACTGAAGTTTCTCTTTACTTTTAATGCCAGGGAATCAATAATCACAAAGTACACAATCATAACTAAAAGTTATGAATAATCATTTATTGTGAATATTGTTAATGTACGAATGCTATGTGTTCCTTGTTTTTCTTGTTTTAAAAATATTTAAAATTCACCTTATTTAATACTCGTAAACAAGAATAAGAAAATACCTACGAATAATTATGTAAGAAAAATATTTTCCCTTGGATATTGTCTGAAAACTCCATTCGTATCCTGTAATACTAACTTACTAACTCTCTAGCCTTCTTAAACCCAAAGGTTCATGGCTGCAGCAACACAGGCCTTCCATCTGTCCCTATCTTGTGCAAGATCTATATACTCTTTTCCATCCCTACCGATTTCCCTTAGGTCCATCTCGACGTTGTCCCTCCATCTTCGTCTTGGCCTTCCTACAGGTCTCTTACCATCAGGTTTCCCAACAAGAATCCTGTAAACTCCTCTTTCCTCTCCCATTCGTGCCACATGGCCTGCCCACCTAAGTCTTCTTGATTTAATTATTCTAATAATGTCTGGACATGAATACAAATTATGTAGTTCTAAATTATGTAACCTTCTCCACTCACCTGTCTCCTCATCCCTTTTAGGTCCAAATATTTTCCTAAGGATCCTATTTTCAAATACTCTCAATTTATGTTCCTCTTTCAATGTAAGGGACCAAGTTTCACATCCATATAATACTACAGGCAAAATTACTGTTTTGTATATTTTAACTTTTAGTTTCTTAGATATTAAACGAGAAGACAAAAGTTTATGAAGAGAGAAGTAACATGCATTTCCTGAATTAAGCCTACTTTTTATTTCCTCTTTAATATAATTTTCATTTGTTAATATTACTCCTAAGTATTTGAATTTGGAAACGGTTTCAAACGAGTTGTTACCAATAATTAGATTTTGATTATTATCTAACACTTGGTTTCGGCCTGTAAGCATATATTTAGTTTTCTCTTTGTTAACTTCCAAACCTATCTCTTTAGCAGTTTTGAAAAATATTTTAGCATTATTCTTAATTGTATTCATATCATCCCCCAGTAAGTCTACATCATCTGCATATGCTAACAACTGAGTCACACCATTTAATTTTAGTCCTTCTTTAGTTTCGTTTACCTTCCTAACAGCATATTCTAAGGCAAAATTAAAGAGCAATGGAGATAATGCATCTCCTTGTTTTAACCCATCATGAATTGTAAATTTGTCAGACATATTAATACCCACACGAATTTTACTTTCTGTTTCACTGGTGCATACTTTTATCATACTAACAAGCTTCTTAGGTATTCCAAAGTCTACTAATATATTATATAATTTATCTCTTTTGACCGAATCATATGCTTTTTTGAAATCAACGAATAGCTGATGGACATTTTGATTATATTCCCACTTTTTTTCGAGTGTCTGTCTGATGTGAAAAATTTGATCTGTACTTGATCTGTTGCGTTTAAATCCACATTGATAATCACCTATAATTTCATTAGCATATGGGGTTAGTCTTGTTAAAAGAATGTTAGATAATATTTTATATGTTGTTGAGAGTAGAGAAATTCCACGGTAATTATTGCAGTTCATTTTATCACCTTTTTTAAACACAGGAACAATTATGGATTCTTTCCACTGTTGAGGGATTTCTTCTTTATTCCATATTAAACAAATTAATTTATGAATTTGACATATTAACGAATTTCCACCATATTTAATTAACTCAGCTGGTATTAAATCAATGCCAGGTGCTTTGTTATTCTTTAGCCTTTTAATAGCATCTTTAACTTCAGTCAAGTTAGGTTCTGGAACTAAAGGTTCTGCTGTGTGGACTTCATTTACTTCTGATTTATCTCCTACATGGACATTTAAAAGGTCATTAAAGTAGTTCTTCCATCTATTTAGAATATCGCTTGGGTCAGCTAGAAAATCACCGTCTTTATCTTTTATCAAGTTTACTTTAGGTTGCCACCCCTTTCTAAACTCATTTACACCTTTATATAAATCTCTGATATTTTTATTTTTGCTGTTTGTTTCAATTTCGTTAATTTTGCTTTTCAAGTAATCTCGTTTTTTACTTCTAAACGTGCGGTTAACTTCTCGCTTTATTCTATTATAATTGTTTAGATTTGTATCATCAGAGTTATTTAACCACCTAAGTCTAGCCTGATTTCTTATTTCTATTAGATTATGACATTCATTATCAAACCATGGCTTACTTTTTCTCGGTTTATGGTATCCTATACTTTCTTTAGCTGCTGATTCTATTGCATTACGTAAGTGCTCCCAATTCTTATTTACGTCTGTTTCATTTATATTTTCATCATCATTTAAATCCTGCAAAACATCAAATCTATTTGACAGTTTAATTTGGTAATCTTTCTTAATTCTTTCATCAGTAAACTTTCCTGTATCAAATTTTAGAACTTTTAGATTTTGTTGCTTATGATTTATCACTGAGAGTCTTTCTCTTAATTTAGCAATTACTAAATAATGGTCACTGGCACAGTCAGCACCTCTATGTGTACGAACGTCAATTATACTAGTATGCCTTCTCTTATCAATGAGAATATGATCTATCTGATTATGAGTTTTACCATCTGGAGAAGACCAGGTATATTTATGGATATCTTTATATTTAAAAGTGGTACTTTTCACAATTAAATTCTTTGAGGTTGCAAAAGTAATCAATCTTATACCATTATCATTACTTAATTCATGAAGACTTTCTTTACCAATCGTGGGTTTAAATGTCTCTTCTTTGTCAATCTGTGCATTACAGTCACCTAACAGAATTTTCATATCATACTGAGAAAATTTATCAAAGACCTGTTCTAACTCTGTATAAAAATCATCTTTAGTATTATCATCTTTATCTTCCGTTGGTGCATGTATGTTTATTAAAATAATTTTACACCACCTACCCTGTAAAACTGCATATGATATCCTATCATTAATAAATTCTACTGTTTTAAGAGCCGAGATAATTCTATTATTTATGAAAAAGCCTGTTCCAAAATTATGATTTTCAGTACCACCATAGAAAAAAGTATAATTTCGTATCCTGTAATATTAAAATTAATTGGTAAGAAGTACATAATATTTTTTAAGAAATTTAAACTTACATGAGGTAAAGAGAGTTAAGACAGAAAATAGAAAAGAAGAAAAACAAGAACAATACGCTGAAGAACCTTGAAGCATGGGAAGTTGTGAAAATGAGTTACACGGAATCCTAAGAACAATTGAAACTCATTTATCAGCAGTTATGAGCATTGCTCTAAGTGCGACCCTCTAGTGGCGTCGACAACATCAAGGCTATGGTTCACTGGAAGCAAGTTGCTCATTATTATATTAACCTGGCACTTGCATGTGCTTAACTATTATTTACTAAGTCTCTTACACAATTAATAAATTGATGTAATAAACTTACCCCTACTTACAACTTTCAGAAAAGAATATAAGAACATATGGCGAACTAATTCCAGTTATCATTTTCTAAAGCCATGGGTGTTTCTTGGCAACAAAGTGCGTAAGAATTAATCACGTCATTGTTGGTGTCATCGTTGTTGATGAAGAAAGAGACCTGGACAATTTTATACCAATGAATGGCCCGCATATTAGACTATTAGTGCTTCGTTATCGCCGTTCAACACCGACAAGTTTCACACAAATAAAACTAATAACAAAACGAAATCTTTTGGGATTTATTCACCAAGTATCCCTGAATGTATCCTGAAAATTACCAAAATTTCCCGCTATGGGATAATCCGCCATCTAAAAAACATATTTAATTGCATGCATCGATTTAGTTTTCTGTAGTCCTCGACATAAACAGTTCATATATATATATTTTCAATTTTTTTCTTGCATTATATCCAAATAAAATGTAATCATCGCGTTTTATCAAAGTGCAGCCATTTTCACGTAGAAACAGAGCAGACCTAATATTTAAAAATATCTTAATTGAGAGGGAAAAATGATTTAAGAATAACGTTTTATAGGCAAAAATATCAACAAAATGTTCGAACAAGTGTTTCTGAAAATTTTATAACATTTAAAATTATATAATTTTACAAATATATGTATCACAATTACGTAATCTTTTTCTAACGTGTGTGTGAGCAGATCTCCATGGCGAAGTGGTTAGCACAGCGCGTTACGACGTCACGGGGCCCGGATTCGAATCCCGGTCTGCACATGAGAGTGTCCCTTCTTCGGTTTCATCATATTGCCGAGATTGAGACATGTATTTACAAATTGAGACTAGAAGGAGACATGCATAAAACCTACTGATCGAAACGAAGAAAACGAGAGAAAGAAGTAAAAAGATATTACCAAGTTCTATTCCCTGCATTTGGTTTGCTTCTAATTACCTCATCACTTGGTAAAATTACAAGAGCAACTTGTTTTCCCTGAGCTCTTCTCTCGAAATTGACTACTTCCTGCTTTGCCGGAAATGTCATCGTATGCACGAAACATTGGTCCGCGTGCCACCTCTTCATTCTCTTGCGGACAGAAGAAGCTTTCACTCTTGAAAATTTCACATGGAAAAGAAATCATCCGCGGTTGCATCTACCCGTTGTTAAAAAAGACATCCGCGAGGGGAAAGAGATCCATGTCAGGAGAATAAAAACGGTCGGGCGCCCTGGTTTGGTCAGGGAACTCCTAAGGCCACTTCCACGCCACTGCCCGTGGCGGATTACAGAAAGCAGAATTGTTTGGTAATTGATGGTCTCAGTTCAACAATTGCCACAAAACACTTGGAGCATTTCTCCTATCACACTGTCATTGTTTCAAGATGTAGGACGTTAATTTCTTTGCGGCAAGAGTATCTGCAACTACCACAGTGTAGCGTTTCCTGGTCCTAAGGCTTTGGCAAAGATGGAAAGTTTTAAACCCTCCACTTTTCTGTGAACAAATATTTCGATTGTTCTCCACGCAAGCTACGTGTAAATTTAGCAATATTTAAAGTAAAATTGAATTACATAAGCAATAAACTGAATGTACTATTACGTAAATCATTTTGAAATCCTTCTAAAGTGAGACGGAAAACTGCAAAGGTCAATAAATGTTCTTTTAACGGGAATCAAACCCTACACTTCCAATATGGAATTCCGTATAATTGCCCTTATTTAGAGAGTCTGCATGGCCTTCAATATTTTCTACTTTTTCATTCTGCAGCTCTAGGTAACCAAAAGAGATCAATTCTAGTAAGGGGGGCAATAATCTGTTTAATTTAATGAATATAGAAAGATGCATTTTCTTTCAGAGCCGCAATGGTTTTTTCACGGCAACTGGAGCGTGGTGCTAATCACATCACATGCACAAATGGCCGAGATCGTGAATGTATGGAACCTCCACATCTCCCTATGTGCCTTCATGGCTAGGGCTGGATGCAAGACCAAGGGGGCCGCCCAAAATTGAGATGCTGAAGGGGCATAACTGACATAGACCATCGACTATTAAAATTTATTAGTATTGCGATAATGGGAAAATAAAACAACACGCTTATTTGTGAAATGAATTCGGCTGGTGACTACTTAAAACTTATTCATAAAAAATATTTAAAAGTGCTTTTTCCAAATCTTAACATTTGCTCTTAGAAATTTTACCATCCATCAAATATTGGTTGGCACTTCGGGAGTTTAAGTCGCGGCTTTAGTTCTTATTTTTAAATAATTGAACATATTGTGGACTGGTTACTAAAATCCACAATCGGATTACCTGTATTTTTTTTTAATATGTTGCAAACACCAAATAACCTACTGTCAACATTCTTTTACACATATTCCACCAGTTGTGCTTGGGGAAAACCAAGGGAGTGTTGTTTGTTAATCATCATCATCTAACAGCTGTGAATCATACGTTACGAAATATTATGTAAAAATGGCCTACACTTCACCACGGAGTCCTGTGATGGGATGTTGCCCTGGAAGTGTCACGTGCTTCGTGTTCAACACTGGATTGTTTGTTGTATTCTACCTTCAGGGAAGGGCAGGAAAAACGTGAAGGTCGTTGGAAGGACAACAATACATGTTTTCTCGCTTGGCAATTATTTTTTTATTTTTTCTACACACGAACAGACCAAATAATACACATTATCCTGCATTTGTAATAGTATTAATGTTGAATGTTTAATTTTAAGGTTACCGTTGCGGATTTCTAGAAATCACATGATTGGCAGTTTTAGCTTTTATCCATACACAAGAATACGAGTTAAACCGAATTTGTTATCTAAACACTGTCTCTATCTTTATTTCGAATTTGCATATTTTTAATTGAATACTTTTCAAATGAAGACAACCTCTCAATACGAAATTATGTTCTAGAAATTAGCTATGTTAGTTATTCCTGTCAAATATTGACGTTTCGTTACCAAGATATTAAAGTAAAAGTAGTTGCGGGAGTGGATGCAAGGGGAAGAGGCATAAACTATTGTGAGAATGAGTCTGAAAATGCAAGTTTTCTCGTGTTTTTTTTCGACATAAACCCTTTATATGCTAGGCTATAATACACAATTCATCAGAGGGGAATTTTGATATAGGTGCTACTGTCGAGTGGGATTTGCCGTAATAAAAATGTGACATAAACCGTAAAATATCCTTATTTGGTTTAAAATGTAATGTTAGGAGGGGACTTGGTTAACTGAACTACATTTTGTAGCTCAAAAGCCCTTTGAGGGCCAGTTCCTGCCAAATGCCGAGGCACTTTTCTCTGGGTAACCTATTCAGTTTTATCGTTGCTGTTTTCTGGTTTGCAAGACCGGATTCCGCTACTATATTTTCCAATGTAGTTCACCACTGAAATTTTGTGAAAGGGGTGACCTGACAAGGCACTCAAAATGTCGGACTTTAGCCTAGAATTCCTAAAAAAAAAAGAACGTCAAAGTCAAGAAAGGGTGTCGAAATGAGGGCTGACTATTTAAAAAAAATGTACGTAACTCTCCTCCTTTTCGAAAATCCTCGGTACGCTACTGGGAGCTTGTATTGTGACCTGTGGTGCTTTTATTTGTTCTTTAATCAATTCCATTTTATCACTTTTCATCCACATATTCGCGATTTGCTAACACTGACAGAAAATAAAACCAATCAATTTCTCCATCTCTTTCTATTTTGTCCCCTTTTCTGTATTTCTTTCTATATTTTTCTTCCTTCATCTGTTTCTCCATCTTTCTTTTCATCGCAAATTTATTTTTCCTCGGGTTCTCTTCTTCTTATCTATCTTCCTGTGGTATTCTATCTCTTTCTGTCTGATTCTATTTCTATCACTTTTCCTCTGCTTCTTTCTTTCTCTCCCTCTCTACTATAAATTATTCTATATTATCCTAAACTGTACTACACATTATTATAAATTATAATTTTGAAAGCACTTGTACTGGAGTTAATTTTCGAAGCAACTCGTACCCCAGATAATTTTTCGAAGCAACTCGTACCGGAGTTAATTTTCGAAGCAACTCGTACCCCAGTTAATATTTCGAAGCAACTCGTACCGGAGTTAATTTTCGAAGCAACTCGTACCCCAGTTAATTTTCGAAGCAACTCGTACCGGAGTTAATTTTCGAAGCAACTCGTACCGGAGTTAATTTTCGAAGCAACTCGTACCGGAGTTAATTTTCGAAGCAACTCGTACCGGAGTTAATATTTCGAAGCAACTCGTACCGGAGTTAATTTTCGAAGCAACTCGTACCCCAGTTAATTTTTCGAAGCAACTCGTACCGGAGTTAATTTTCGAAGCAATTCGTACCCCAGTTAATATTTTGAAGCAACTCGTACCGGAGTTAATTTTCGAAGCAACTCGTACCGGAGTTAATATTTCGAAGCAACTCGTACCGGAGTTAATTTTCGAAGCAACTCGTACCCCAGTTAATTTTTCGAAGCAACCCGTACCGGAGTTAACTTTCAAAGCAACTCGTACCGAATTAAATTTTCGAACTTGCATCGGAACTAACATTCCATGTGACTGGCACTGAAGTTACTTTCCGAAGGAACTCCCATCGGAGTTAATATCTGGAAGCAACTCGCGTCGGAGTTAATTTTCAAAGCAACCCGTATCGGAGTTAATTTTCAAAACAACCCGTATCGGAGTTAATTTTAGAAGCAACTCGCACCGGAGTTATTTAATCAGGAGGGCATGCTCAAACTAGAGGGGCCAGAGCCCTGCCAACGGATGCAGCAGACTTCAGTGGTTCGGAACCCAGTGTAAATCGCAAATCCAGTCCAGTGTATCTCAGCATAAACAAACATTGCAAGAATCTAGCACAGTCATCCTTTACGAAACTCTTTGGCCTGCTATTACAGTTGACTGCTACGTCCTACCCGTACCAAAAAGAGTATCAAACTTTTCAAATTCCGAACGGAGACAATAACAGAAAAGAATCTGGAAACGAGGCCTCTTGCATTATCCCGGTGTCATTGAGGAGAAAGTCCCGCCGCAGATGTCCCGCTGATGATTGTGGGAAACAAAGAGTCGTTATTTGCAGAGACCCACTTTGCCCGCAGAGGCGGGGGTTACTTAACCGTGTGTTGACCGTCCGTTCCCATGCTCTGTCGCAAGGCTGCGTTCACCCACGGCTCCGGGCCTTGCTAATAGCGAGGGTAATTACGGCATTTGGAGAAATTTCTGCCGAGGAATGAAAGAAAACGATGTCCCCATCTTCAGATCTGGTTTCTGATTCGGCTGTCGTCACAAGGCTCGGTTAAATCCACACCGACCCCAGCCTGCGGGATTGCACAATGTCGATGCTTGCTTTTTTGGGATGCAGCTCACCCCGAAAGACTAACCAAGTACTAAAATGAAATAATCAAAATATACTTTTTACCATTTGCTGTACTATTATTTCCTATGTACTTGGAAAGCAAGGATTATTATATTGGGATCATACTGCTTTGAAGGACAGTACCAAAGAAGATTTATGCACAAAATATTAATCAGGAACATCCTTTGTTATTCAATAAATATTCAATTCTTTATCCATTTGACATTAATTCCTTGTTTTTATACAAGTTTAGCAATCTTAAGTACACTCAATAAAAAATAATAAACATAGGCTTTTATATTTATATTCTTATACCATCTTTTTAAGTATTCATGTAATAATAATACATTTTCATATTATAATTACTATTTAATTGAGTTATAATTTAATTATTTTAATTTAAACATTATTATTATTATTTCTGAGGCAGTTGGTTCGGACCCCCCCCCCTTCCCGGAAATATATTTCTAGATACGTGTCTGGTTAAATACCTGTTTGACCCTTCGGGTCTCCAGGAAGGAGAGGAGTTTAATTGGCCCCACAATCTTTCCTCTGGTGATGGCTCTGTAATTTACGGTCATTTAGTTAGAAACTTTGGTCAAAGACTGCCAATATTTCAGGCGGTGAGGACAAATTACTAACGAACGAACGAACAAGCATATGCAAACAGAATCTCATTAATGGGGAGGGTGGGGTGGGAATGGCGGGGGGGCTCAGATGTACTAAAGGGAATCACCGCCTCAACATAATAAAATCACCGATCATATACTGTATATTATTGTGGCGTGTTAATACAGGGTGGCGCAAGAATAACGCATGTTTTTGGAATAAGTGTAGCGTCGTTGATTTTCAAGATACAAACGTTTTATTAACACCAAAACCATCGGTAAGAAATGCAGTTTGGATAGGTAAACAGTGATGATTTAAGTATGGAAGATGATGTCGGAAAGATGACGTCATTGTTGCTGTCCCCACCACGTAATCCCACGTTTCGGCGATGTTTCTTGGCCCTCACGCTCTCCAGATTTGTCTGTCTGCGACTTCTTTCTGGGGGTTACCTCAAGTCGAAAACCTCGTTCAGTCGACGAGCTGAAAGTTGCCATTCGTGAAGGAATTACAGCTGTGCCAGACGAAATGTTGGCAAGGGCAATTCGGAACTTTGAGGTGCGGCTCCGGACGATGACGTCATCTTTCCATAATTAAATCATCACTGGACACCAATCCAAACTGCAGAGCCTCCCCGATGGCGTAGTGGTAACGTCGTTGCCTTGTAATCAAGGGGTCCCGCGTTCGATACCCGGTGGAGGCACATGGCACAGTGGTTAGGATCCCACTTTAAACTGTAAGTCCAGTTCCGATTAGCCTTCCTGTGCATAAACTGGACTTAAAAGCAACAAATCAATCAATCCAAACTGCATTTCATAACAATGATTTTTGTGTTAATAAAACGTTCGTATCTTGAAAATCAACGACGTTACACTTATTCCAAAAACATGCGTTCTTTTTGCGCCATCCTGTATATAAAACCCGCTTTTTGCATTCCCGTTCAGCGTGTGTCGTTTTGACAACCGTAACCAAAATTAAATTACTTTGCGGTTCCTTTTTTCTCCATAACTCGGTGCGTCTGACAAACCCTTGAAATTTATAGATAGATTGACTGCTTGTTTATTTTACTTCTCTTTTCTAGCACTTTTGGCTAATCGCGAAGATGAGAATAAGTGATGGTATGATAAAAGTGATGAAGGGATACCCACAAAGAACACCCATGCCCAGGCCGGCATTCGAATCCAAGACCCCTGCTGCCGTAGCGCACTGTTCTAACTACTCCGCCACGAAGGTCAGCCTTCATAAAACGATGGAGAAGTCGCTCTGCAGGCCCAGAAAAAAATATTATATTAAATTTCTCGTTTGTCAACGAACGACACAACCCGTGGGCATGCTGCTTTGGAATAATTGTCTCTCTATTCATTCCAATAAGGTTGAAGACCACTGACCATTGGGTCACCTCCACGATACACTTTCCAATGATATATCCTGGATCACACGAACGTTATCCTCGCAATGTGCTGCGTCATCTGAAAGTCCCGTGAGGAGTTGAATGGGGAGTGGCGGAGAGTGACTCATTGCATTTCCTTTGCGTGCAATGCAGATAAACGTGACCTGGAGATCTAAACGACTCCTTCTTGTAACTCCCGTACATCCGCTCCTCATTCAGCAATTTAATTGTTTATTGAACGAATGCATGCAGCAAATGTTGTCCAGTTGCATTCATAACAACCTTATCTCGTGGGAAGCGGATACTGTTTTTCAATTGTCACCCTCTAGAAGCCAATTTGCATGTGCTCATATATCCTTTAAGGATTTATTGTTAATTTTAGACTTTCCCCAGAAGGGAGGCGGTGAGGGCTATACTTTAGACGTCAAAGACTGTGTTCGTACCGAAGGACTTCTGGGAGAATGGGTTATCATGATTTCTTTATAGACATACTAATTTGCGTGTGTTTGTGTCTGCGTTTGTATGAGAGCTGAGGTGGTTGAGTCGGTAGAGTGTCTGTCTACCAGGCGCGGACCAGGGTTCGATTCCGTGGGGAGTTATCTCATGTGGAAATTTTGGGTCACATCACTTCCACACAAGCCCGAGACCATGAATGTGTGGCGCCCTACTTTCATGGAACATCGCAATGCGTGCCCACGCACACACCCTTGTGGGGTCATGTTGAAAGTGTTGTCTACGGGACACAGGTAGAGAGTGGGGAGAACCTGCTGGCAAGAATCCTTGCTGATTGTGATATGTCAGAACGACTGCAGTATAACGGTCAAATATTGAGTGACAAGTAATTAATCTAATTGCCCGTTAGTAGGAATTAATTGCAATTGGTATTATTAATATCCGTCGCGAATACAGGTGTCTAGCGAACTGTCTTAGCCAGCACTAGCTTGCTCAACCACCGTTTTTCGCCCGAATTCGGATTTACATGCATTCTTATGGGAATAACAAGAAAAATGCAACTTCTAAACCAATGGACCGAATTTGATGAGATTTCAACCAGCGGAAGACCACATCATGAAAGTACTGATTCCAAGATTTGAGCCTAATCAGAACAGAACTACGGGAGTTATGAATTATTAAAGATTCATCGCTGAATTGAAAGGGAGAAGCTACCCTACTGAGATGTCCTTGCTTTTCGTGACTGACTACAATGGAGAAAGAGTTAGCCTAATCTCTGCGCGAGGGGCTGCTACCAAAGGTTAAGGACCGGAGTGAGCATTGACCAGAATAGGAGGACAACGGTCAAAGCACCAGAAACAATAAACAAGCACCTGATCATAGAGGGTAGCGCGTCACTACGTTCAAATCTGGAATAAAAGGGATGATTTGAAACAGTTTTGCACAGTTTGCCTACAATCGCCACCGGAGTGTGAGCTACGCGCGACCGAGCTGCGAGTTGCAAGCAGACTCGAGGTCTGGATTTGTTTTTCCTCGAGTGAGTGTTTCAGAGCCATGGAGTAGAGCAGAATAGAACCAGGGGGTCGTTACTCCCCCTTGCCGTCAACGCATCCGTGCACATACGTGAGGTTATGTGAGAATAACGCCAGACACGTCCACCCGTGTCAATCGTCCGAAACAACGTCCAAAGTAGTGAAAGTTAATAACATTTGATATCCATGTGAAACCGCGAATGGCTCATCGCGTATGTTCGTCTCATCGCCCAAGTCACGTATCTGTACTTACGAGTGACCGCGAAGAACTGACCTATTATTGCGCAAGTTGTCGTATGGAGTCGACAGTGAACGAGTGAAGCCAGGATCCGATGAGGCCAGATGGAGCCGCCGACTGATCCACTTTCGCCAACCAGGATAACCGAGAGGTGCAACGATGGAGTGTGGGGAGGCCTTCCAAAACTGTAGGACCACTTTCACCCAACCCAGGTCAGAGGGAATGCAGCGAAGGTAAGATCCAACCATGTGCGTGTGTGAGAAAGATGACGACTATCTACCGCGAATCTGCGTAAATCAAATCATTGCTTAACTTAAATCAGTGCTATGGCATCCCTAGGCATCTGTATTCCGGCGGAGTAATCAATTTAAAGATGAGAGTTTATGTTAGCCGCAAACGACAGTTCATTGAATATATTTATACCTTCAGAAAAGATAGAAGGGGTTCGCACAAGGAACAATTATTCACTTTATGCTTAAAATCCTAAACGATAAATTGTAAAAGGCAATGTAGCCAGACATAACAAGAGTATGGTCAAAGTAGTAATTAATCTAACCTTTGTAATTGTCATATTGTCGCCATATGCCATGGAATGAGAGTATGAATGTGAGATCGAGTGAAAGAGGGCAAGATGTACTGTGTTTTTATCTGTGCTTTAATATATGTGTATATTCAGAAACACCGTAGTATTATGTAACGTCATTTCAGGTATTTAAAATCAAATCCTCCTAGGTTTATTCTCGGTAACTCCGACTGTTAGGCACTTATCCTGACCGTATTATATTTAATGTAATGTTTAATTCGCCCAGCAGGTGAGGCGAGATATTCTTCGTTGTTGCGTTGCTAAGCTCAGCTCAGTTGAGTTAGTTGAGTTAATTAGTTATTTATTAAATTAGCAGCACGTGACAAAATATGGCGCCCGAACATTCGACGAGTAGGCGAATAAATATGTAGGCATATAAAAGTTGCCCGAACAAGCGACGAGTAGGCAAATAAAAGAGTAGGCAAATAGGAAGCAAATAGGAATTAGGCTCGTAGAACGATGTTACAGGCAGGCTAGTAAGGAACCTGGAGGTCACGAGTATTCTAATTAGTTGCTTATCTACTCAATGTGAATTTTATTAAGTTTGATTGTAATGGTTAACAATCAGTTATGTCTATTACCCAAGGGGATTTAATACTTGTTGTTAAAGAGAGTTTTCAGCCTACAAATGTCTACGACAGGGTACCAGAATTTAACGCTAAGGGGGAACTAAGATTTTTGTTTTGAAAATTAAATAATTGCAACCTGTAACTGAAAATCCTGATAAGAATCTATAAAGACGTTTTCATTTAAAGTAATAATGTGTAAGTTGTACGGTGATTTTAATTAACTGAATATGCAATCGATGTGTAGCTAGAACCATTTTGTGTGTTTTTTATGGTGTAATAGTGAAATACTTTGTCGCGGCTATAGCATTTTTCCATAGCAGAATTATTAGAGGATTTTATTATTTTATTAACAATGGGCGTTATTAACTTCGGACGATAAAGGACAAAAGGACACGCGTTATGACACACGGAAGCAGGTGAGGGGTGCGATCCCCGGGATCTGAAACCAGAAACCAGGAAAAGAATTTTGATATCTTTTTCCTTCGGCGATAGCCAGCCACGAGAAGAAGAAGAAGAAGAAGAAGAAGATTGGCATGCAAAGAACTACTCGTCTCCGCCAGAGATTAACGAACAATACCATGGACCGCCCAGGGGCTGAGAATTCTACAGATGCAGGCGTTTCGTCAGCCGGCAACGTTGATAAGGATCTAGGGAAAGATCAGTCGGTAACAGGGTTGCCAGTTCCAGAGAAGATGGACGTGCAGGCCATGTTCTCTCAGCTAATCAGCTATATCCAAGCCAGAGATGAAGAAAGAGAACAGAAGAGGAAGAGAGAAGAAGAAGAAAGGCGGAAGATAGAGGCTGCCGAAAGGAGAGAGCAGGAAGAAAGGAAGGAAGAACGCCGAAACAGAAGGAAGAAATGGAAGAAAGAAGAAGAAAAGAGTGGGAAGAAAGATGGGACCGCCGTTTCCAAGTACTGCTATCCGAAAATGACCGAATGAAGGAGAAAGTACTTCAGTCGGAGAAGGAATGCGAAAGGAGACATGAAGAGACAAACATTAATGTAGTCACAATGGAGAAAGATCTGCGTGTAGAGTTACGTCAGGTTCAAGAAACTATTGGAACGCTGGACGCAAGAACGACCGAGAATCAGACGGGCATAACCAGCCGATTAGAACGACTGGAAGCGGAGACACGTGAATTGAAGGATTTCCGAATCACGCAACGGAGAAGAAATGAGGACGAAGAGATTCGCCGATTGGAGGCAACGTCCAGGGATGCGAACCCAACTCCTTTGCTCGTCGCAGCAGACGTGCCTAACCAGCTGACCTGTCAATCAGCACCAACTTCCTTGGATCGCCAAGCAGCGCGTGATGTCATCGGCCGGAGCGGGAGCTCGCCGAGCTTGAACGCTTTCGCCCAGCAGGAGACACGCAGTATGTCCAACCCGGAGTCGAATACTCGCGGAATCTTCTCAAAAGTCGGCATGGATAATTTTCAAACGTACGACCCCGATCACGACGAGGCTTTACCGTCAATGTTCATACGGGACTTCAAGGAAGATTGTTTGTTGTACGGAGTCGATAGCCCAGACTGCTTGAGGCTAATGCGAAAATTACTCAAAGGGAGTGCAAGGATCTGGCTCGAGCAGCGGAAGCCACCATTCGATATATTTGAAGAGTTTGAACAGGCATATGAAGTTCTTTCCAACCCTGAGAGACGGAAGCTCTATGACCGAGGACCACAGTTTTTGAGCAACGAGTGGAAAAGCACATTGCAGGACTACGGAGTGAAAGAAATGCTAACCGCCCCTTATCCCCAGCGAGGCCAGTACAGCAATCACCGTCCACAACAACAACACTTCAGAGATGATAGAGATGGAGAAAACACGAGATTGCAACACTGCAGGGGTCAAAACAACCCGAGTCAAGTTGAGAGGAATCGTGCTGTGAATGCGGTTAGAACAGTCGTGTCCCCACAGACTGATGCTAATTTACTCGATTGGAATAGACCGTCTACTAGCCGTAACTTGGACTCACTCTCCCTAGATTACCAACCTGGACGAAGTAGACTGAGTCAAGAACAGCGATCTCTGGAGCAGATAACTGATATTCAAGGCCCGACGGGAGACTAGAAGACTCCTTTGCCAGTCCGGCTCATGTCAAAGGAGACACTGAAGAAAATATTGCACTAGAGCCACCCCGATTGTAAAGTAAACAATAGGAAAATTAGAGATTATTTTTTATATATTAAAAGGCAAAAAATGTAGACCTTTCTTATAATTAATGCAAGAAGTATGCAAACATATGTGTGAGAGGGAACAAATTGCAAATCAAATATTTACTTATATCTTATTTAGCTTATTATTCAGTATTCACATTAATATGTATAAAACTACAGGGTGTATCCAAAGTTAGTAGGTATGTGGTAATATGCATTGAGATTTCGATGTCAAAATGTACTTTATATTGTATTCTTGTATACTTTATCATATTCGTTTATATTTTCATAATTATAGTACAATTGCAGAAAGTATAACTTCATTCTAATGTTGAGTTAAAAGTTATACAGTCCAGGGTTCGAGTCCCTATTCAGACGCCTAAGTGTGCGGTCACTAACAAATATCATTAATATGTGGTATGAATTTTTTCTTGTCACTCGCAAGTTCGCTCTGAAAAAAATTCATAATTAAAAGGAGGGGAATGTTATAACGGTCAAATATTGAGTGACAAGTAATTAATCTAATTGCCCGTTAGTAGGAATTAATTGCAATTGGTATTATTAATATCCGTCGCGAATACAGGTGTCTAGCGAACTGTCTTAGCCAGCACTAGCTTGCTTAACCACCGTTTTTCGCCCGAATTCGGATTTACATGCATTCTTATGGGAATAACAAGAAAAATGCAACTTCTAAACCAATGGACCGAATTTGATGAGATTTCAACCAGCGGAAGACCACATCATGAAAGTACTGATTCCAAGATTTGAGCCTAATCAGAACAGAACTACGGGAGTTATGAATTATTAAAGATTCATCGCTGAATTGAAAGGGAGAAGCTACCCTACTGAGATGTCCTTGCTTTTCGTGACTGACTACAATGGAGAAAGAGTTAGCCTAATCTCTGCGCGAGGGGCTGCTACCAAAGGTTAAGGACCGGAGTGAGCATTGACCAGGATAGGAGGACAACGGTCAAAGCACCAGAAACAATAAACAAGCACCTGATCATAGAGGGTAGCGCGTCACTACGTTCAAATCTGGAATAAAAGGGATGATTTGAAACAGTTTTGCACAGTTTGCCTACAATCGCCACCGGAGTGTGAGCTACGCGCGACCGAGCTGCGAGTTGCAAGCAGACTCGAGGTCTGGATTTGTTTTTCCTCGAGTGAGTGTTTCAGAGCCATGGAGTAGAGCAGAATAGAACCAGGGGGTCGTTACTCCCCCTTGCCGTCAACGCATCCGTGCACATACGTGTGGTTATGTGAGAATAACGCCAGACACGTCCACCCGTGTCAATCGTCCGAAACAACGTCCAAGTGAAAGTTAATAACATTTGATATCCATGTGAAACCGCGAATGGCTCATCGCGTATGTTCGTCTCATCGCCCAAGTCACGTATCTGTACTTACGAGTGACCGCGAAGAACTGACCTATTATTGCGCAAGTTGTCGTATGGAGTCGACAGTGAACGAGTGAAGCCAGGATCCGATGAGGCCAGATGGAGCCGCCGACTGATCCACTTTCGCCAACCAGGATAACCGCGAGGTGCAACGATGGAGTGTGGGGAGGCCTTCCAAAACTGTAGGACCACTTTCACCCAACCCAGGTCAGAGGGAATGCAGCGAAGGTAAGATCCAACCATGTGCGTGTGTGAGAAAGATGACGACTATCTACCGCGAATCTGCGTAAATCAAATCATTGCTTAACTTAAATCAGTGCTATGGCATCCCTAGGCATCTGTATTCCGGCGGAGTAATCAATTTAAAGATGAGAGTTTATGTTAGCCGCAAACGACAGTTCATTGAATATATTTATACCTTCAGAAAAGGTAGAAGGGGTTCGCACAAGGAACAATTATTCACTTTATGCTTAAAATCCTAAACGATAAATTGTAAAAGGCAATGTAGCCAGACATAACAAGAGTATGGTCAAAGTAGTAATTAATCTAACCTTTGTAATTGTCATATTGTCGCCATATGCCATGGAATGAGAGTATGAATGTGAGATCGAGTGAAAGAGGGCAAGATGTACTGTGTTTTTATCTGTGCTTTAATATATGTGTATATTCAGAAACACCGTAGTATTATGTAACGTCATTTCAGGTATTTAAAATCAAATCCTCCTAGGTTTATTCTCGGTAACTCCGACTGTTAGGCACTTATCCTGACCGTATTATATTTAATGTAATGTTTAATTCGCCCAGCAGGTGAGGCGAGATATTCTTCGTTGTTGCGTTGCTAAGCTCAGCTCAGTTGAGTTAGTTGAGTTAATTAGTTATTTATTAAATTAGCAGCACGTGACAGCAGGGATGTCAGAGAGGATGCGACAGAGCTTCTTGCCACGCTGATGTCCGCCATTTTGAACAAATACTGTAACGTTTTCGACGTAGAGTGCTACGATAAACTATAGAAACGTCGGTATTAAATCTACAAGCCGCATCTTTCACTTGTCTCATTCCGCTCATAGGCAGCCCCAATTTTTCCTTTCGCTTCTGACGCGTTTTCGGACCGGGGTTCGTCATTTCATATTGGTACTTGGGTCGGTCTCCATCCACCCTGCAAGTTTGATTCAAGGTCACGGAAACACCCTGTATATATAAAGGTAACACGGTAGATGAAGAAATACCATCAGTCAGGGCATGGCTTCTGTTTCATATATTTTGTGATTGGGTTTGAGAAAAAAATATCAAAATAGCCCATCTAAGAATCAAGGAAAAAAATACTGGTCGGCTCAGTTCAATTTAGTGCATCTAAGAGCTAGCCTTCGCGGTGGAGAGATTATTGTAACGTGCAACGGCCAACGGCGCCAGAGCTAATTAAGTTAAATTCCGTTTCATTGTGTTTGTGTCCTCATCTACACCAGTATTTCACCAGTTTACCATTCATTACGAAACAAGGAGACCACCACAGAAATTCCGCAGAAGGAGATTCCTGTCGCCAGCTCACGATTGAAATCTGAAACTTTTTTCAGGGCTTTTGAAAATTTGTCAAGTCTTAATTAACCGTTCTGAATCCTTACCCCGACTCAGCAGGCAAAACTACAAGAGTTTAGTATTTTTAAAACTTGAATGTTATGTTTTTAATATTATTTAGCATGTCTTCATTTTTCATGATATGCCCTTCAGAAACTTTCGTCTGGTAACCCTCGCAGCCCTAACATAAAATAATGAAAAATATGTACAGGGTCATCGAAAAACAATGTGTGATGTGATATGATAGATAACCTTGAATGTCCGGAGATATGGAGTTACAATGCGCAGAATCATTTGCGTACGTAGGCGACCTATGATCTGAATTCTCATAAAATGAAAAGGGTTTCTGGTTCTTCATTTGTAGTTGATCACAGGTTACGTAACCACGGTGTTAGAATTTAAGAAAATATAGGGGAGAGGGACGTCCGAGCTTCCGATTTTCACATTTTGAGATTTTTGCCTGATATGCAATACTTCGGAAGCCAAGGGCGTGGGTAGAATTTTTCCCCAGAGAATTGGATGTTAACAATCCCGGATATTAAACATACACTCCGATTTATTTCCAATTGGGGGGGTAAAATAGATACAAAAAAACAAAATTTCTAATTAACGTGTGACAGTCAGATTTACCGTCATTATTATTATCATTATTATTCATGTATGTAGCGGTAAAAAGACGTGTTGATTCAAAGTGTTAAGTGTTTTAATTTGTAAGATTACATATTTGATTTTTGCCAAGCCGACGGGAGGAACGAGACATTCGCTTGTGTTAAGGGTGAACACCTGAAGGGTCACGCTATGCGTCTGAAGCTTAGGAAATTCGACCGTAATGACAAACATTTAAATATCTCGGTTTCCAACGGTCCGATTCATGTGAAACTTATACCAGCGCAGCGGCATATGTGCAAGGACAGATGTGTGGAGTTTCGTCACGATCAAGCGACAATTACGGACGCCAGATCAAATCGGTTCTAATTGATCAGTTTGTGGACAGCGATTGCAATTGAGCTATGGGCGACAGCCAGGCGGAAGCTTAATCCGCGCAAGTCAACTTCGGACACGGTACGTCCTAGTTTGGAGACAATAGAGCAAAGTGGACTGACCTCTTCGGAAGCGTCGCTTCAACGATCGCCTAGCGTCGTTTTTCAAAATCTAAATAAAACGAAGGACATGGTTTTTCGACACACAGTCTTACCGCGATCCTTGTAGCGAGAGGAGCTCCGTGCTACCTCCCCATATACAGTTTTGCCGCGATTCTTGGAACGAGAGCACTTTCGTGCTACCTTTCGTGTACAGTGGACTTTGTTGTGTTGTGCGAACACCAGTGTGTGTGATAGGCAGTAAGTCTACACGAGTGCGTCTACCTCAACCGCTGGGGGAAGTTGAAGCGAAACCGTGTTTCCGTGATTACCTTACGCCATTTATAATTTTTGAGAAACGAGGAACACCGGAAACTATGGCGGGCTAGAGGAAGAAGAGAGATGGGGGCGTTACGTCGATTCGCCCGACGTCAGAAGAAGCTACGCCGATGATGCCTATCCGCCGCCATGGAGAGAGAGAGAGAACGTCGAACGCCGCCCTATTGATACGCCGATGATGCCTATCCGCCGCCATGGAGAGAGAGAGAACGTCGAACGCCGCCCTATTGATACGCCGACGACGCCTACCATTCGCCACGTTGACGCCCCGACGACGCCTACCAGCCGCGACAGAGAGACGTAGAGAAAGATGTTGACGCTCCGACGACGCCGACGACGCCTACCAACCGCGACAGAGAGACGTAGAGAGAGATGTTGACGCCCCGACGACGCCGACGACGCCCGCTCAGATGCGACGTCCGAACCGCGCCATACCACGGAGATCCACCGATCCCGAGAGGAAGAGGAGCCGGGGAACTAGGTGTTTGAACACGTTTCGCATCTCCATCGTCGCGACCAAGGAAACCTTCCGTGTGAATACTATGTGTTTTTCAATCGCCCATAACGACGCCAGGATGCACCCCGGAAGCTGAGAGATGGTAAAGTATTCATCTGTGTGAACCTTAACACGTGACGGCCCGATTGATTTAGAGAACGCCCTTGAAATTCGTCGACATTTGGAAAACGCCCACTCGACTCGAAATTTTACATCAGACTCCCGTCGCGCTTGTCATTTGTAATCTATTCGTCTCAGGTCAATTTTTCTTATTCCTTGTGATATTTTTTTATGATCTTAAATTCATTGTTGTTTGTGCTCCTTTGTATTTGTTTAAAGTGCGTACTATTAGAGTAAAGCGCCGCCCGCTTAATTGCATATTCTACTTGAGGTTTGTTCATTTTTATGTGTCAGCGCTGTGTCGCTGCTAGCTATGTCCGGTCGCATATGTGATTATTTGTTAAAGTATTTGCCTGGTAATGTGAATTGCTCGTCGCGGCGAAGTGTTTAAGTCCCGCCTGCTAGAGAGTACATGTTTGCGTCACTCAACGGAGGTTATTTGTTATGTTTGAACCACGTGAGGTCTTGTAAAAGGAAAACGTCCGCCCACGTGAATGTAATTGCCGTTGAAACGCCTTTGTTTATACTGGTCAAGTAATGTATGGTCACCGCGCCGACTAGTTTCTTTTTTAAAAACAAAAGGTGAACTTAAGTAAGGGCTGGCTAGGATTTAAGTAGCACTGGAGCAAAATCACAAATGACCTGATTAGACAAAAAGTAAGATAAAATTAATTGAGAATGCAATAATTAGGGCTTGTCGTCATAAAACCTGTACATGTCATGTATAATTTCTTGTGTCGATGACCCCATGAGGATTGAATCTGAGAGAGAATGTGAGAGTGCAAGTGTGGGGACCTGTAATAATTCCATTTTTGTTGGTTATGAATAGAATATACTTTTTATTTTCATGTTAATTTTGGGCTATATCATTTTCGTATGCATCTCGCTACCCGTGATTTTCAGGTATGCAGCTAGCCGCTTCCCGGCTACAGGTAAAGAGGTGGAAATTTGGAAGTACATATGTCTTTGTTTTTATTCGATATGGCTTATTACTATGCACTGTTGGTCACCGGTTCCTACACACGAACTTAACCTGGACCGTAACGCTATTTCGCTTGTCCGAGGGAGATTTTGCCGCCTCTATCTAGGTAGTGGTAGCATTTGTTTTCCCGGGCAAGGGAGGGCGTAGCATACAAACGTGAATTATTATTACTATATACAAACATATGGAACACGTTATTTAGTTTCAATAGTTATATTGAAATCAACCATTGAATAAATAATATGACATAAATGAATTGTAAAATAGATTGGGCACAACTGTCAATTATGTAAAAAAAAAATCTAATAATCTCATAGACCTGAGTGTTTTTTGTTTCAGACTTCATAGCTTTAAAACTCAACACGAAAATAAGGCTGATTTTGTCACTGACACTCTTATCTTTATTGATATGTTTTGAAATAAAATACTTGTTCGGAATCTATAATAGACTAAATTTGGAGCCCAATCTCCGCTTGAAAGTTTCACGTGCACGACCAGACACCAAGAAACTGTCAGGCTATGCAGGCACATCCCTTTCACTAGAAACTCTGAGGATTTACAACAAAAACTCCAAAATTGTGCTTGACAGTTTTTTACAAACTTATTTTTGATCTTTACTTTTTTCAATAACTCTGGAAAAAATAGGTGAAAATAAAAGTTTTTAAATGTTTCATACCATGCATGTGTTTCACATTTTTATTCTTGTATTTTTTTTTCCAAAACCCACTATTCGGAGACAATCTATGGTGGGGGTACAATAGACGTTTAGTTACGACTAAAGAGTACAGTGAGAAAAAAGTTTGAGAATCACTTCACAGTATGTTGCTATGTGTACGGCTGGGGGTGGGTGGATAGTTTTACCTTTTACCTTTTAGAGGTTGGAAAAGAAAATGTAGAGAGGGGGAAATTCCCTCGCTTACCCTTCAATTCGAACACTGCATAAACGCAAACCCACATCACTCACACACTAAATTAATTATTGTTATTACCTCGCAAATATTGTCAAAACATTCCTTTCCCGTAATTTTTTTCTTGTACAAGGAAGTGACGTTTGACACTTGTTTTAAGCTTATTTGATAAATTGTTACTTGAACCACTATTGCATTTATTCTTAGACCTGGGCCGAATGGGGACACATTGCTAAAATAATAGAAGAGAATTGTAGATATGAAATGATTCGAGGTTACTGAAGAGACAGGTACATCGCTCGCAAAGCCTGATATATACTGCACTAGGCTATAATGTTACATGTTCAACATTCTTGGACTACTTTTGAAATTCGGTGTTTGTCATTCTGTCTTGAAAAAAGTTAATATGAGGACTGTATATCAAGTTTCTTGTTTGCACATACACACATCATGGAGTGAGTGTAATGTTGCTTTCAAATAGTTCGGCATACGCGTATACTGTTCACACAATGCCCTGTTTCTCTTTTTCTCACAGAGCGCTTGACTTTCAAAGTAAAGTCCCTTGGCTTCTTGCATTCATCAAGGATTTCCTTTCTAATTTACTTTCACTTGTTATTTATTTTCCTGTAATGGAACTTTCAAATAAACTCAGTTCTACGCAGATGACAATGCAATGTAGACACATCTGCAACTAGTGTTTTTCCATATTACTAGAGGTTAGTTAAACAACCATCATTTGTATTTGTATTTCCTTTGGTTTGGTTTCTTCATTCTCTAGGAAACTCGACCTCTAAAGAGATACAGGGTGTCACCGAACAATACCGATAAACTTTCACAGCGCGTAGAGAACATCAAGGCGAACAACTATTCTCATTAAGGTCTTACTCGTATTTCTATGCTATGAGCCCTCGGAAATGGAATTTTCTATCCTGTACGCTCGCAACCGTGCGTCACAAACTAATGGTCGCCACTGTATTTTTTTTTTCCCTTGGAAAACAGTGAATATGGTAGTAACTCAACTATGCTGATCTACATCCCAAATATGTTATCAAGGGTATGTAATATATATTTGTAACCATAACTGCTATATGCCATGTATGTAATCAAACCGATATGTAATAATATATACTTGTAACTTTAATCATACTGCATCCCAAATAAGAAATCAAGTGGATGTATTTGTACTGAAATCTTGCTATTGTTATATGTAACAAATGACGTCCTCTATACTGCTGCAGATAGAAATATCTACAATGTAGTCAACAGAACAAGAATAAATTACAATTACAATTATGCTACGGAAAGAGTATGATGAAAAAAAACAAGTGCTATTGTATTTTTTATTTTCACTTGAGCTTTTGGGAGAAATGAATACTACAACAAAGAACTATAATTCAGTTAAGAAGCTTTAATATGTAATAAGAATTGCATATATATTGCAAAAATGACCATAAAGTGAAAAAGCATATACTAAAATTAGTTTCCCATCAATTTGTAATATCAATACTAATATTGATTATGACTACTACTACTACTATAAATTTTATATTAACAACCTTACAAAAGAAATCTGCCCTAAATAGAACATTCTACTTCCTCTCATGATAACCGATTCTTGTTCCTCCATCAAACATTATGCAGACGGCCTTAATTTTGTTATACGTACAGTCATGGACGTCCGGAAGGGGAAACACGCTCCTCCTGGAAAATGAATGTCTACCTAAACATTATATGTTTCACACATAATTTCATTTCAGTCACAGTAATTCATGTTAATTATTACGAGTGCTATGAAGTAACATGATAATTTCAGACTGAAGCAGCGTTTTTTTGACGGGGCATCACTACATGCCTCATTCGCCACCTGGGAAAAATTACCTTGCTTGCCCCTTCCTGGCATAAATCCTGCGAACGTCCATGTGTACAGTATTATTCTTGTCTGGATCTCTTGTATCACCTTTCGTCCATCTCTTCAACGATAGTTTTCTTGAGAACTAGCACACTGATTTAACTTGTTTTAGTTTCAATTGAAGCTTATAGGGTAAATATAAATGTGTTAGGAAGCACATTTGAAAATATGCTTACTCTTGGTTATCAAAATTTGGGGCATAATATACCGCTGGACAAAAAAACCGGACACCTTAATATTTGACATCTGAATTGCAATTACTTATGAATTACGCTCTCAGTTAAGTATTGAACAATTGAACATTCATTATTGAATTAAACATTTGCATACTTTTTTCGTTTATTATTATTCAGGTTTTCTTATTTCCAATAATTTCTGCAACATTTAGAGCCTTCGAATCAGAATTTATGCGTTATCACAAAAAATGCAAGTGTGGGTTGGGATTTGTGGTATTTTTCAGCCTTTTGCTGATGCAGTTAAATTATTTACTAAGGAGCAAACACTCCGGTTTTTTTTTTGGCCAGCAGTGTAGAATAGTACAATAGCATGAATAGAATTTTCTCTGAATGGCTTCACTTTACTTGAATAATGTCATTTCAAGGAGTATGACTAAATGTAACAAGAATGAAGATCATTTCCGCAGTCACTCCACGACTTGTCTTAGCGAATTAAATGAACGGATACATCCGGTAGGAATTAACATACTAGAATCGATCGTGATCAACTAATAAAAAAATCTGTGTCACTTGGAATTCTGGAAAGGAGATCTGACATAACCGAGGGTAGCGGAAAGGGATGGATACGAAGGAAGCAGAAGGCGGAATACTTCAAAGAGGTTCACGGCCGCGCTAGACAACCTCCCGACGGGTGGCATTGCGTGCATAGACTTTCTCTGCAGAGTCAACATGTCATCGAGTACCTTGCGCTGTGGAACCTGACAGATATTGCACGATTCATCTGAAATACGCTTAGCCCAATTACTTGTGATATTTATCGCATACAATCTCGTATACGATTTAACTGGGTATGTAGGTGATGGTGTATTGGTGTTCTTTATTATCTTGTCCATGAATTCTTCAACAATATAGTCCAAGTAGTCTACTTCCCGAACGCATGTTTTTGGTTCATGAATTTTAGAGGAAAATTTAGAATATAATTGCAAACCAAAGGTTGTAGAGTACAAATCAGCAAAGCTGAAAAATATATCCTTATTACATGGGTGGAGCCAGAAAATTTTGACTCGGTAGGCAGAAGTGTATATTCATACATTAGGGTGGACAAGTATAAATGTATGACACATGGACGTCCGGAAGGATGGGGGGACACGGCCCCCTCCTGGAAAAAGTATATATTTCGCACATAATTTCATTTCAATCACAGTGATTTATGTTAATTATTTTAAGGGTGTTGAAGAAACATTATAATTTCAGACTAAAGCAGTGTTTTTGAGTGGGCATCACTATTATGGGGTAAAATATGCCTTCTTCGCCCCCTGGAAAAAAATACCTTGCTTCCCCCTCCCTGGAAAAAATCCTGCGGACGCCCATGGTATGACATCATATGAGTTTTATGCAGTCCTCCTTCCCTATCTTTAGTTCTCGCATTCTCGACTTTCTTACATCATTCCCCTTTTCCCTTCTTCTTTAATTTGTATGCCTTATTCGTGTCTCTTCCTCAGATTGTGTTACCCCCCCCCCACTCGTTATTTTTATGAAATATTTCTCTCACCTGGTTTTCTTGTCCATATATAAATTCTTTATCGTTTTCTATTCCTTCCCTAATCTATGTTTCACTTCCTATCGTTTTGTCTCCAATGGTTTTTATTTGATTGATTGGTTTGGTTTATTTTTACTTCGCTTTTTTGCCACTGTTTGGATAATCGCGAAGATGAGGATTAATGATGATATGATGAAATTCATGAAGGGACACTCACAAATAACGCCCAGGCCTGGTTTCGAACCCTTGTCCTTCAAGAGTAAAGAATACAGCAACAACGAACAAACTGTATTTTATATATTGGGCGACAGTGATAGAAAAAATGTTTGACAAACAAGGGCGAAGATTTAAATTATTTTCTTCATAATTCAATTACACGCGCTTGAGTTTTAGATTTTATCATATTATGAGTTTTTGAAGTGTTGTTTACTGGTCGAGAGTAATGAACTTTTTGTTTTGGCTCACAAGGTTTTTAAAACTGACAAATGTCTGGATTAAAATTAATGCCTTATTAGCAACGTTTCTAGACACCTATGGAACAATCCACTCTTTTTGCTCATTCTGCATAAAGTTTTCTTGGGCTAATTAAGGGACCTTTTGACAAAATGTCACCGAAAAGTAATAAACAATCAACACTGAAAAATCGGTTAAGAATCGCAGCGATTATTTGCTATTCGTTTTCTGAAGTAAATCTTGATCTCTCTCATGCGGAGAAGGAATGGACACATGGTTCCTGAAATTGAATTATAGATGCAATGATTGAGATAACAAATACTTGGCATCTTGTAGAAAGCTACGTGGACACGGTAATTTACTGACACCAGTGACATACTCAGAGAGACGGTGGGGACCCTGGCACCCCCTGCTTAAGCCTCCCTCCCAAAAAGAACAGATCCATAGAAAGATGGGGAAAGCGCTGATTACTAGAAGACTGCCCAATAGCCCCTATTACAAAATCCGTGGCGCGCCAGTCACTCTTGGCTACCCTTGTAACAGTCAAAATTTATTATTAATATATTTTTATATGTGTATTACTGTTCTATCTTTCTGTTTTTCTTTCTTCTCTTTTTGTTTTCTAGAATTTCGTCTTCCTCTCTCTCTCGGCGTTTTTTGTCTTATTGCTTTTTCGCTCTGTCTCGTTTTATCCTTTATTCTCTTTCCTATCTATCTGCCTTTCTATTTCCCAAATTCATTATCTTTTTCTTCTACCTTTTCTTATATTCTTTTCTCTAGTCACTTTCTCCTTTATTCTTTTCCATCTTGCTCTCTCTCTCTAGCTCCATTCTCCCCATCTATTTTCTCTTTCTTTTGCTCTTTCACCCTCCCTCTCTTTCTCACATATTCTCTACTCCTTACTGCTGTTTCCTTTTCTGTTCTGCTGTGACTCGTATTTATATTCTAATTTTTAATTTTTTAATATTCTTTTTTTACTTTCTTGCCATTCTCGCTATCTCCCTTTTCTCTTCTTCTCCTCTTTCTATCAATCTCTCTTTCTATACCTATCTCTATCTCCTCCTCTCTGGCTCTTAAATAACTTTAGTAAAAAATGCAGTGTAGCCATAAAGTATTAAGTAATCAGTATTACCTTTTCTTTGAGCGACCCTGTTTTGGTTACAGTTACTTGGTCCAAAATATAACCGTGTTAAGATTTCACGTTTTAAAAAGTTACTGAGTTACAGAAACTGGTGCTTGGAAAGTGACTGTAAACTACCTTTAGTTATTTCCTGCTGGAAATTTACTTGTAAGCAAATTACACACAATCAATGATCATTAATTGTAATAAAATAAATGCATGGAGACTTACATGTGTATTATTTAGTTTCTGTGTGACAAAAAGTAGGGGGGAATAACTACCCAACACGCCCCTAATGGCAGGCACTGACATGTCAAACTGTCATGTAAAAATTCTAATATCCACAGCATTGTCACTATTATTATTGTTATTATTATGACTCGGAAGTTGAATATTTTTATGTCTTCATATGCTTATATTAAACAAATAAATGCTTGAATTATTAAGCTTTTTGCTCCTCCCCTGTTGCTATTTGCTAACATAACTTACATATTCAAATTTCGTAGCAATTCATTATTAGCAACTAGCTATATACTATTAATCGAAATGTGGTCAATGCAAAAGCTCATTATTATTTTTAATAATTCGTTTTGTTAATAAATTTGTTTTTCCTCCAGTTGGATGAAGCCTACATTAAAGTTCCCTTGCTGGCCACTATTATCGTTTTCGCTTTAATCTGTGGTTTTAAAGTAAAATTAGTCACAATATAAAATAATTATAGTCCGATGCACTTAACCGACTACTCTAAGGAGTAAGGCCCATTCTGAAAGAAGGTGAATGACGTATACAGAAAACCCTGTGGTGTATTCTATGTAACTTTGAAATGAAAATAGGGAAAACTACATTGTCACTTAATTCCTTCTTTCCCTTTGCTTTGGTAGTTTAAATTATCAAACAACGGATTTTATCGAATTATTAAACTATTCTGGTGTAATTAATGAAAAAAACTTTCATTTTAAAAATAGTGAAAACTATTTTTAGGTCATTATAATTTTAAGATCATTTTTTGAGATTTTTAGGCCATCATCTTCCAAGCCCTATCTACTATTATTATAATAATTATTATTATTATTTTAATAATAATTTTAGAATGTAACTTTGCATCAAAGTGACTTAGACATGCAGTCATCTTCACTTAACCAACCCTTAAGATTGAGGTAACTGGTTCACTATCTCCAAGGTTCACTAAAAACAAAATCCTTCCCTTATCCTGAACTGAGGTTAGAAGTTACAGAAGAAGAAGAAGAAGAAAAGAGAAAGGCGGCAGAAGCAGTTTGATTCACACAGAATTTTCCGGTAGTACATGAATGGAATTTTACATCTGTAATCATAGATGTCTCCTCACCTAAATGTTTCTAATTAGAAGCAGCTAAAATACACAAATTACAACTTAACATCCACATAGAAAATAAAATTTTGTCTTATAATTTGATTCAAAATATAACGTTAAGGACTGTACGACTGTACGTGAATAAATTTGTTTTAACGCAATATAGTTGTCTTCTAAGTTAACGCACTTATATAACAAGATTGATTTTATAACTTAGGCGCCAGTAGGTCTTGGCCATTTCCATTCAATTGCATTTTTTATATTTTTGACGGGCCCACTAATATTGAAAATATGACCAGCGCTCTAAATAATATATAACTAACTAACTCTCTAGCCTTCTTAAACCCGAAGCTTTATGGCTACAGCAACAGAGGTCTTACATTTGTCCCTATCCTGGGCAAGATCAATACAATTTTCCATCCTACTGATTTCCTTTAGGTTTATCTCAATGTTGTCCCTCCATCTTCGTCTTGGCCTTCCTGTAGGTCTCTTACCATCAGGTTTCGCAAGAAGAATGCTGTAAACTCTTCTTTCCTCTCCCATTTGTGCCACATGACCTGCCCATCCAAGTCTTCTTGATTTGATTATTCTAAATACAAATACAAATTATGCAGTTCTAAATAATGTAACCTTCTCCACTCACCTGTGTCCTCATCCATTTTAGGTCCAAAGATTTTTCAATGGATTTTATTTTCAAATACTCTTATGTTCCTCTTTTAATATAAAGGACCAAGTTTCACATCCATAGATATTAAACGAGAATATCTATAAATGTTTATGAAGAGAGAAGTAACAGGTATTTCCTGAATTACGCGTAAGTCTGCTTTTTTTATTTTCGCTTTCATATCATTCTCCTTTGTTAATATTACTTCTAAGTACTTGAATTTGGAAACAGATTCAAATGAGTTGTAATCAATAATTAAATTTTGATTATTACCTAACACTTGATTTTCGGCCTGCAAGCGTATATATATATTTAGTTTTCTAACTAACTTCCAAACCTATCTCTTTAGCTGCTTTTATAAATATTTTAGCATTTAGCTCTAAATATATCATTCACATATTTTTAAATTTCTATAATATACTCCATTGGAGTTGGGAATTAAAGCAGCAGAAGTTTTTAAGACATTAACAAGATTAAGATACACGTAAAATATTGACTGGAGAAATGGCCCAAAAACGTCAATTTTCTCTACCATTCACCGCCGTAAAAATAAACAAGGTAATTTCAAAAGGTATTAAATGCAATTTCATAGTTAACCCTAATCAATGCTACTTTTGCCTCGCATTCTGGCCTCATACAGAAGAGACTCAGGGAGAGACTGACAGTTTTTTGTAGAAACGACAGTATTTGGACATGCGGACATCAGCATTATAATGCTAAGCCTTGATTACCAAGAGAAAAAGTAGGCATTCCATGCAATTTAGGCCACTGACCCTAATTATTGCAATTTTAATGTGTTGTGCCATGAATGAACTTAAATCCAGAAATTCAGATTCTGCTACTGTGGACAAAAATAAAAAATATATTTAAAAAAAAATGACAACGGATGTTTTATATTCCTGAGAGTAAGAAATAATTGTCGGTCTGTACATAAATACAAACTGCAACTATCAGCACAGAAAGCAAAGCGTTCAAAAACATCGAAGCACTGCAATCAAGGCTATAATAGTGAAATTCCCCCGACGGATTTACGTGTGTGTGAAGTTGTTTTTTATACTATATCCGAGTGTTACGAGCTAAGCATGTTATGGATTCTCATGTTCGTATTATCTTGTGCTCATGCAGCGTTCTGAACCTAGTAAAGTTTATTTTCAAAAAATAATCTCAAATGATAATGAAACATAATTTCAAGCTATGATGTGTTTACTTAAGTTACTTTGTTCATAGAATCTTTATAATGACATTAATTACTGTTGACATTAGAAATGTTATCACGCGCTGGATTATTTGGTGGCGCAGTCTTTGAAATTTAGACAATAGATTAGATGAGACGTTTCTCTTCTAATTGCTCTATCGTTACTACGAAATGTATGTGCTAAAATGGTGGGCCTCCCAGATGGCGTCGTGTTAACGTCGTCGCATTGTGATCAAGGGGTCCCGCCGTCGATATCCGATGAAGGCACATAAGTTCCGCGCATCTAACTTTAAACTGTAAGTCCAATCCTGATTAGCCGATCTGTGCATAATGTGGACTTTATAAAAACGCAAGCTAAAATGGTTTTGATTTCAACTATATATCTATGTTACATTAACACCAATGAATTTAAACGTAATCAAAGAATGGTGTAAACTTCCTGGATCACTATGTCGCTTTAATATTTTTTCTACAGTGTGCTAATGATGCATCAAAATACGGACAGAAATGCATCGAAGGGTACTTTTAATCTACTGCTGTTCCGTGAGATATACTAAAGATGTATCGATTCAGAATATCAGAGAGGATCATTTCAAATAAACTAAATTAACTGTGTTAATCGATGCACCAAAATGCATAAACTTTGATTCAATACATTTCCAGTTCTGTGCGTTGGTAACATCTACGAAAGATTAGCAAAACAACAGATTACCACTTCAAACAAGAATAAGAGCGACTGGGAAGAAAGATTGAAAATAAGTTTACTTACATCAAGTATAATTTTTTTCTCTCCTTTTCTCATCCTCTATTGAAACACTTTCGAAGTCTGGCACTTAGAACCATAATGATTGCAAAATCATGACAACGAAAGCATTGTTGTTAACAAACCTGAATTTTAAATCTTCAACAATGGCTTGGATCATTGGCTGAATGCACTGTTGATCTGTTATTCCAGCGGTGAGTTTCCTCTTTCACGTCAGAGGAACGAAAATTGACTTGACAGCAGGCTCGCATTTAGCCTATAAAATTAGTGACAAGCCCGATATAACATTGTGTAGTCCTGTAAGAGCATATGCACAAAACTCGAAGTTCATCAAATCAAGGTACATTTTAGGTCCATCAATTTCAACGTGAAAGTTTGGTTTCTCTGAAATGATCGTGTCTGATCATTATCTTCTCGATAAATAAACACAGGCTAATTCACTTGCTTTCCTAAGACAGGCACCTCCAGATGATGACGTTAAGTCTGGTGCATCGAGAAATGGAAAGTGGAAAATCTTGACATCGTGTTAACCCTAGAACCACAACGTGGGGTCATGGGCGACCCGCCTGACTACTAGAACGATTCTGCGCATGCGCCTCTATGATCAAGGAATCTGGTGCTTCTAGTAGCTTCACTGCTTGATACATTCTCGAAACGAGTGGTTGTAAAGTTTTGTCCTGCTATTTATATTCAGAGTTATAGGCTCTTGGGTCACATATGACCCCACGTTGTGATTTCTGTACATTATTCGTCTATGGTGAAAATGCTACGTAAATCATATTGTGTGGTATTAGAGTTAATTACTTTCTTATCTGAACTTGACGTGCACAAATATAAGTGATTTGTTTATTTTAAGTTAAATATTGCGAAGATATAAGCAATAAGACACTAAATATTCACCTAGACAAATGCTTAATATTAAAACTAACAAAAAAAAAACACTGTTAATAACATTGTTCTGTAAACAATATTACTTGACATTTTGATGAATTTCTTTCTGTTTTGAACTTAATATACTCAAATGTAAGTAATTTCCTTATTTCAAGTAGAATAAATGTTATTCAATGCCTAAATAATTTGTTCAAATGTAGGGTCATAGGTGACCCCACGTTGTGATTCTAGTTCCAAGAAATGCACGTTGTGGTACTAGGGTTAAGAATGGATACACTACACACTCAAATGACCGGAAAAAAAACATCTTCACTGAGTTAACGTGGGAAAATGATGTATGCAAGAAAAATCCAGGACATCTTTGTATGGAGTAATTTCCTCCTTTAGGTCAGAATAGAAAAATGCGAAAAAAGTGTAGGACAATAACAATACAAAGAAGATCCTCGCATAGGAGGAAACTGCTGTTAGCAGTGCCATGCAGAAAGGAACCAACATCTTCCCTAATATTTATCATTAGTGTTTGTTCACTCCCAATGACTTGCATTGTATGATCTCCGACTTCCTTCACACTGACTGATCTTCCTTCTTCTATTCCACATAATTTTTCCCTCGAAACCTTTATTCTATAGGAGTAACAGTATAGAATCATTTCGATTAATTTACGAAAGACGACCTCTTTCACCGTCAATTTGTGTGGAAGCAGTCAGTGAGTGGTCCAGTGGCGGTTGCAGTGTGTGTGTGTGTGTCTATGGATAGGGGAAATGAAGGTATAGCTCTCGAAACGTGTGTAAAAGGATAGGAAGGCTTCCAATGTCCTCTTGAAGTGGCAGCAGCCGAGAACACTACCCCGCGGAAACACAGAAATTTCCATCCCGAGCATAGGCAAAGAACAACAGAAAATACTCGGAAAATAATTTGCTTTATGATTACATTATGTAATTATTATTCACTACAAAATGAGTTTATTAATTTTCTATGTAAGTTCAGAAATATGTGGTGCTTGCGCAACTTTGCCACCTGAGGGGGAGCCACCGCTCAAGTGGTCACAATACTCTGCAAAATGCAAGTGATTTGTGTTCCTGTGCAAACTTACCTTTGCTTCGTTTACAGATTTGGGAGAATCAACAGTGCTTTCTCTATACCAGGGGCAGTATGATACTTGGGTGTGTGTGTGCATAAAAGCACACACAGTTATCCCTTACAAATCATAACATTGCCATGGAGACATAGGGAGGTATGTGGAGGTAGATCACCATACCTTCACAATCTCAGCCATTTGTGGAGGCTATGTGATAAGCACCACAATCCGACTGCCTTTAGCCTTCAGGTTTGGTGAAGTTCCAAAGACACTCCATTCAGGGCCATGGGACATGGGAATCGAACACAGGATGGGTGATTTCCCTCGAGGTAGTCAGACGCCCGACCGACTAGACTATGGCAGCTCTCCCTCTCGTGAGTGTATGTGTGTGTGTGTATGCATGTATGTGTAAGATTACTGAAATAACGAGTAAGGTTAACAATTTTTGTCTCGTGAGGAGGGGATGACTGTTTTTTTCTGTTTTGTTACGTACCCGCACATGTCAACCATATGGCCAATGATTGAAATAAGGAATCATAGATGGCAGCACGCAGAATAAATATAACGATCGCATATCATAGTAACAATGCGCACGCGAATTTAATGAAAGTGTTTGGGAGAACTGAAATTAATTGTGCTTACATAAATTTATGAACTGAGATAGATAATGGAGATGGATAGAGGCGAGATAAAGAAATGATCGACATGTGCAGCATATGTGATTGTATGTAAAGATTAATGAAGTTAAAAAGCGATTACAAATGTATATCTCTACCGTCTTAGTGGGAAGGAGTTTTCCCACTAGACCTTTTTGTTTGTTTTCCCCGGTGTGGCGCCAACTCAGTGGCGGCCCCAAAGCACTTCCGTTGGGGCGCATATATTGCTGACCCTGATCGAGGTCGAGAGCGGGACAGGCGGCGCCCTTCGATTAACCCCTTTTTTGTGCTTGTATTAGGCTATTGTGCATCAAAAAGTATCGATTTGAATTATTGTTGTATCTTTGACAAAGCCCAAAAAGGAGGGAAATATAACAGAGAAAATACGGGAATCAATCCAATGTTCAATAAATGAAGGAATTTGGATATAGGATCTTTAGTAAATAAAGGATATATTTACTAGAAGAATAAATATATGAAAGGTATATGATTTCATCGATAGAAGAAGAAGTATATTAAATAATAGAAGAAGAAGAAGTATATTGATTAGTAGAAGAAGAAGACTACCGACTAATAGAAGAAGTCTATTAACCAATCGATAGAAGAAGAAGTCTATTAACCAATCAACGACAGAAGAAGAAGTGCATTAACCAATAGAAAAATTAGTCTATCAACTAATAGAAGAAGAAGGCTATTAGCCGACAGAAGAGGAAGTATTTCACATATTCATAAAGAAGAAGAAAGAGCCTATTAGAGTAAGAAGAAGCTTGTTAGCCAAATAGAAGAAGTCCATCATGTATCCATAAAGAAGAAGAAGAAGTCCATAACGTATCCATAAAGAAGAAGAAGTCCATCACGTATCCATAAAGAAGAAGAAGAAGCCTTCCAGTAGATGAAATATATTTAATGGAGATATGTGTGACCAAGAAACAAAGAGAGAGCTCTAAATACAATCCTGTATATAAATTTAATGTAATATGAAAATTAAGAATATACGGTGCATTTTACCTTCTGTAGTAGGTTAAACAAATTCTTTCCTTTGTTTTCCTTTCCTACTTCGCAAATAAGTTATCACTCAGTTTTAGTTGCCCTGAGCATCTCATGTTTTACCCTGGCCTAAGCCGGACTGGTGTCACCCTCTCCGGGACGTGGCAGTTTCCCATTAGATTCATTTACGGTTTACACATACTTTTGGACGTAAAGATATGCCTTCCATTTTTATCCGCACAGGAAATAGCAATTCATAGCTATGTTCATACGTAACTTCTAATCTTATATTTCTAATTGCCAAACAAATCATGTATCGCATCCATGGACGGCTCCAGGGGGATCCAGGAGTCATTTGAATCTACTATATTTTAAAAAAAATGTCTACTAATTCTTCTCTTCTCCTTTTTCTTGTATCTCTTTTTCTGTTCTTGCTTTCCTATTTCCATTTACTAGCTTTCTTTATTCTTTCTTTTCTTTTCTCTTTCTCTCTCTCCCTTCCTCTGACTTTTCCGAGATTGTTTTTCCTCTCATTCTGTCTCTTTGTACATCTTTGTTCAATATTTATCTTCTTTTTCCCATCTCTTTAACGTTCTATCTCCGTCTCTCATCTTATTTACCTCTCTTCCTGTCTATAGCTTCTCTACTTTTCTTTCCTTTCTCTTATGTATTCTGTATCGTTTCTTTCGTGTCTTCTTTCTCTCTTTTACAAGATTCCTTTCTTATGATAACAACGTTAATATATGACTCGCTATGAATCTGGGCAGCCGAAATATTTTTGGTCCACTAAAAACGACTCACAACCCTAACTTCCGTTCTTGATAAATTTTTAAACAGTCACTACAAGCTACTTCCGGTGAGAACGGGACAAGCCTACTCGTGCAGCGATATATTTGTATCAGTACACACACATATTTCCTTGACTCTGCTACAACTACACTGGAACTTTATGGCCCTTGTAACCTTTATTTCTGATCACCCCTAGTATGTACGTACGTGTTTCTTTGTCAATTGCCAACATCTTACAAAATATAAAGGCCAAATTTGATATTTGCATTTAAACCAGTTTTTGACACTTATTTTCATTAAAGTTCTTGTAATTTTATAATAGATAAAATCGTAACGTAAACACTTCATGCAAGGACGGGCAATGATCTGACAAAACAGAAATAACCTTTATTTTTAAAAATATATATGCCCCTTTCAGGTCAAGTATAAAACGTTACAAAGTTAAGTATAAATAGTAATTTGAGTTTGATTTGGTGTGTCCACTCAATAGCATAGTTTGAAATAAAAGGCTTGTCAAATGAGTTAGTTGCCACTTGATCACCCTTTTCAAATTTACATATTTCGAAATCCCAATCACCTTCCCGTCCCCTCCTTTTTAGTGAAGCTACAACTATTGACTCACTCTATACAAATATACTATATATGTCAAATATGTTGACATATTTACTTTGTGCGTTTTGTTATTCATTACAGAAAATACTATGTGTCACATCTTATTTCTGACTATAATAGGGAAATATTGTGGTTAACTGTAGCAATAAAGTAAAATAAATGTTCTTCAAATTTTTATTGTATGTTTTTATATGTTTTAAGACATGAATTATATTGGCACTGGTTCATATTACTTCAACTTATGGACCTACAAAAAGTTTAGAGAATTATTTCTTATAATAGCTTGTAATAACATATGTTTTTTATGAATAAAAGAACCTGCTTTTATCACTAGATGATACTATTATCATAAATATCTATTCGTATGTAATCTTGTAATGCTTTGAGTCCAGAGTTGGTAAACACTTCATTTTTTAACATAACACACAGTCTGAACAACACTTTTAGAAGTATTGTACAATACAACACCATAAAAATCTTTATTACATTCAGTCTTTAAACATGCACAACAATTTGACAAAAATTTACAGTTAAGTACACACACTTGTACACATAGAAAACTATGTCATTAATATTTCAAAGGTACAGAAATATTTAACAAATGGATATTGTACAATTACTATACTCCGTCACTGATTTGTGCATATTTTGCGTGTACAAGAATACTGTTCAAATAGATTTCAGTGTTCCAAAATCAATTATCACTGCAATTAATACAATGCTTATGTTTAATTCTATTGTTTATCGATATGTTGATATATGCAACCGTGTTGTATGAACAGGTTAACATACACACGCACACAAACACAAATACACGCATTTGTACTAGGAGGGAGAAATGTACTATCTACATTCATAAGAGTAAACGTCACATGCAAAACTAATAAAAATGATTGTAATGATTTAATTGATCAGTAATATGAATGGCGTCTTACTACAGTTGAAAAGAATTGCTAAATACTTGGTAATATACAGTAAACGTAGTTCGATAACATTTCGTAGTGATTTTGAAGGAACCAAACATTAATGCTCAAAGTTGCGTATTGGCATGATAGAAATGGCCTTTTCCGACAAGATGGGTTATTGAAATATAAATAATTTGTTGCTGATGTAATTAAGGACTAAAGCACGAAGAAAACCTTAGTGGATGTATAACTGAGAGCATAGCAACACTACGCCAGTATGTGATGGGTATTTCGAAGCATCCATGCACACAAACTGTCAAACACACTTTACATATTTCGCATCTCAAAGCACACACTAAGTGATGTAATTGAACTGCTGATCATCTTTATATGTAGGCCCAGCACACATGTGTGCATTTTCTGGGCCAACTGTACACTTCGACTTTATTTTTGGTTCTTGGGGCTCTCTTGTAATAGTGTTCAGAACCATGAATTGAATATTTAATTTTCCTTCGTCACTTCCAAGAACGTCTTTAATACAGCGTGTCGATTCCTCCACGGCAATTATGTATAGCAGTACCATGGCTCGAGTTGGAATTGTGCGATTCGCTGGATTCCCTGGAACCAAGGTTGGACTTCCGTGTACTTGCCGAAGCGCCGGACCACGAGAATGAGGGTGGGCGTCTGGCCTTCCTCCTGCCACACCTGTCCCGGAGAGATCTGATGACCTTCTCAGTGCACGTGAACGCAAGGAAGATGAAAAGTCCTTGTAGAGTATTGAATGCAATGAACACGTACCAGAGGCTCTCCATGTCCAGGTAGCCGGCCACCAACCCTGCGATCCACGTAAGGCCCATGATGAGAGCCAGCCTGATGTAGAGTCGGAAGTCGTGCTGAGCCAGAGACGTGGTTGAGCGCGATCCTCTGGATGTCGTTGTGAAGATCATGTGAGCGCTGCACGCGAAGAACACGACGTTCAGCAGCATCACCAGAGCCATCGGTGCAGCGAAGAATATGAGCAGGGCTTTGCGCTGACTGAACCAGCAGACGTGGACTCCGAAGTTCGGCCTGAACTCGTTGGGGACGGTGCCGTGGTTGAGATTCTCGATCACGACGGAAGTGAGCACTATGACAGCCGGTACCAGCCAGCTCCAGCCTGAGTATGCGACGAACTTCCTCCACTGCTTTCCCGCCGAAACCCTAAGCTCCGACGTGGCGAGCTTCAGGGTTCTCCACACGTCGAACGCCATGGTCAGCATCCAGAAGAAAGCCGACAGGAAGCTGTAGTACATGAGGACGGCTATGACGGTGCAGGGAGCTCCGGGAGACTTGAACATCTGAGCCAAGATGAACGTCAAGTATGCAACAAGCATTGCGATGCACAACGACGCCAAGTTCTTGCCTGACAAGTTTTGCAAGTCTGGCACCAAGATGAAAGCCACGAGGTGCAGAATTAAGCACACCACAGACACACCAAGCCCGACGAAAGTCACGTAACCCATGTATGGAGTAAACTTGTCTACGAACTCCTTACCGAGCGCACAGATCACCAGCTTGCCGTTGTTCAGTTCGTACTCGTTGGGTAGAAATGTCCTCTTGTATGTAGCAACGTAAGCTGAACCGTTTTCTCCTATTTGAAACTCCTCAGTGTCTAGCAGAAACTTTGGGCACAGCTTGAAAGTTGTCGCCTCTTCCTCGATCGTGGAGGCTGACTGCGTCTCTTCCGTCGTTGAATCTTCGGTCGCTGTATGCAGAACAGCGAAATTATCATATTCCCCCGGCTCCGACGTCGCTAGGACACCATATTCGTCTTCAATTTCATCCTCCGTTATGTAGAGAAATGGAGAAGGCGTAGTGCTGGTTCTGAATGGCCTCGGAGTCACTCGGTGCGTCTGGGTCCCGGCAGCAGGGTTGTCCTGGTCCCCGAGGCACTGACCGTCGACGTACGTCTGCCCCGCGGAGCACAAAACGTGGCGACACTTTTTGAAGAACGGATCGAAGAGCTCTCCGTCCGGGCACGGGCGCAGTTTTCCCACGACGTCGCCTTGCACGTTGAGTATGTCGAAGAGGACGGCGAAGGCGACCGGGCTGAAGTCTTTGGTGTGCGAGGAGCGGTGCTGCGTCTTGCTGCAAGCGAGGTTCTGCACTTGGATGTTGTTGCAGACGGCGCAGTGGACGTTACGGTAGGCCTCCATGCCGTTGAAGACGAGCGCGGTGTAGGATTCGCACTTGAACTTAACATCGTCGACGTTCGTCCAGTTGGCCATGCACGCGCGCACCGTTTCCTGACAGCGACGGACAATGAAGGTGGACGTCTCCGGTATCACCGGGTCTATGTGGCACAGGTGGAACACGCGCACCCCTTGCTGGTTCACCGTGAGCCCCCACGAGCCTCTCTCCTTGTCGAACACCAGCGCGTCCCTCACCTTCTCGCGCGTCAACTCCTGCGCGTACCTGTTGACGGTGGTCAGGAGCGACGGGCACTCCAGCCGCGGCCTCCACAGGTCGACCCGCGAGGAGAGGTCTCCGTTGCAGAACGCGCAGTGGGAGTTCCGGTACGTGTAACCGCTGACGTGGCTGGTCACCGGCATGTCGGAGATGGGATCGGAAGGATCGGACGCGTTCTCGCACCTGCGCCGCACGCTCCTGTCCTTCCAAGTCTTGGGACATTTCGTCTTCATGTAGATTCCGCCGAACTGACGCAGATCGACGCACTCGAAGTTGTTGATGTTCTGCCGCTGCTCTATGGCGTTGAACTTCTTGGCGTCCACGCAGCAGTCGCCGTACATCGCGCAGAGATCGTCGCAAAGGCAGTTCCTGTCCCTCCAGTCGAGGTTGTCGCCGACGCGAGAGCCTCGAATGGCTTTGCACGAGTCCTTGTCGTCGCACGTTCTGTTCACGGCGACGAAGTCGGAGAACGTGAGGGCCAGCGCTAGAGCCTCCCCCGCCAGAATATACAGGTTCAACACTACCAGAAACAAAAGTGGCTTAGCAGCTGCCATGATTATGCATTCAGAGCATCACTGGAAACACCAACTGCACTTTTAAGTCAGCTCCTTGTGGAAGAAGTGAAGCAACATGTCTTCTGCAACTCCACTCTCCATCGTAAATTTACGGCCACCGCACGCTACCTATGAATTCTGCTTGATCTAGCCGCCATCTTCACTTTTCTTGTCGAAATCCGCGTTGCTCTTGGACGAATGATTACTGAAGATCAGTCTTCCTGAACAAATTTCTCCCAGTCACTTCCTGCAACGAGAAAAGAACAAAAGAACATTAGGAATCTCCTTGCAATTCAATACAACACATTATGTCTTACAAACAGTTAATTTATTTTAGTTATAACCTAAGAGAAACTCTTCAGACCATTCGTCTCCAGGATAGTTTCAAGACGTATGTTATGAAAAAAAAATGTCCTTGTCTGGATGTTCTTTTGGTGAGTTAACGCCCCAAGTTAAGCATTAAAGGAAATAAATTCGTTCATTCAACATTCTGAGACTATCCTTTCGACGTGTAATACACAGATACTTTATCAGTGGCGCTTAGACATTGCTTCTGAGTATGGTCGCTAATTGTAGAAGTCATTTGAGGAGAAGATTAAAGTTTGGACATTTCAGAGGGGAATGCTATCTAAATTGTGCATGTCAAAGAAGAGACCGTTATTTATTCTTATATTAATTTACCCTTTATTTTTACTTTTACATGTGTCAGAGACGGTTGTTTCTCTTTAGACTCTTCTGCTAATTAATGATTTGTTATTAATTTGTAAATGATTCTGCCCTGGCGCTCAATCCGTTCATAATTAACAACGTCTGCCTATTTGGTAAGATAAGTTAGACTAAAAATTATTTAGTATTACATTCTTTGCGTTCGAATAAATGCGGGGAACAACGTGACTAACTCTCATATTCAACTCTCGTTCACCAGCTCACATTTATGAAGCACGACACGATGAGACGGTAATGTCATTGGGAGACTCGTTAGGCTAATTCTGAACCATTCTAACGAAAGTTCGTAATGAACAGCTCCTTTAGAACAGTTCCCTTCAAATTACCCTATATGAGGTGAAATACTCCATTAGAGAACAACTTTCCCTTATAACGACATCAGCTTATTAAGGTTAGCGACGTACGGGAAAGAGACTCGTTAGGATAATTCGGAACCATTCCCAACCAGAGTCATAAGTAGTTCAACTCTTTAAGAAGACCAGTTATTTCGCGAACGGCGCATTTGTGGCCCTTACCCGTTCATCAGAGACACATTAAGATGATGCACTACTTCACGCAATGCGGGTGTGACGTGTTGCAGGAGCTTAATGGCCGCAGCTCAACCAAGCAACACAGTCATTTAGAAATGTTAAAACTGGATCCGTTCTTATCTCTCGCTCTCGGGGACACCCATGTTGTATGAGTCCAGTACGACAAATGCACGCCATTTTTTTAAACTGCAGAATAGGGATGGAATAGAATAATCGGTACTCTATCGCGGGGTGTGAACTGATGGGGGAAAGTGGTACGGGAACTTTCCTCTTGAAATGCATTTAGGATTTTAGCTTGTATAAAATGTAGAGCATCGTGCAAAACTCTGTTTACTGAGCACAAAATATTAACTCCGCGGCACATTCTGCGTGTAACTTGTGTGTGGACCCGTACACCGCTCGTTACCGCCAACTTCTTGTTAGCTGAGGAGTTTAGGATTCTTTAAGCATTTCAGGACCGGTGACTATTAGAGGGGCGTGGGGGGCGGTTGCCTCCCTCTTTTTGCCACTGCAGTGTGCTAAATCTTATTTACCAAGGATTCCTTGCCCACCAATCACCGCCACTGCTCATGGCGTACTGGGTGCATGCAGAGAAGTGATTTTCCAAACACACAACAACCCCTACCCCCACCCCAAACCTTAACACCCAAAAACAAAGGCTCGATTTATAGTAATTTTGACTAAATATACTCTTACGCCCCTCTCGAGTGGACATTTCTAGCAAAACTTTGATGCAGTGAAAGGAACTTCTCAAACACTGGAAACATTGACTGCTTTAAAATATAAGTGTATTAATCTTGTAAAAATACAATAAACCTTTATCTCACTTAGCAGCGCAGATTTTCCTTAAAAAGAGATTGTGTTAATACATTTAGAACTACAATTTTATCACAGTTTACGTCGAAATACAATTACACGTATAACAGTTTAGCTCAGACTGAATGAATTTGCAATCACAATAACAGTTATCTCGGCTATTCCTACAACAGTAAATGAATTTTCAACCTCAGTCTAAACAATGGTTAGAATGTTACACAGAGCTCATTACAATAAACATCTTATCATAACAGAAAACAGGACAATAACATGTTAGCAGCCACCATTATTACAAACCCAAAAACTACCAACAGTGCAACAGTGTCTAGTTCAAATAAAAAAGAAATGCATGCAGGGATTGTATTTTTTTTTTCAAAACGCCTCAAATACGGATTCAATTTGAAATGCCTTGCGTTGTTGTGACAAACTAGTACTACTCCGGACGCATGTATCAACCCCTTCTTATTTGCACTCAACACTGTCCAGAAATACATCAGGAAAGAACACACATCCCTCCATTTTTTAAGCATGCTTTTGCAAGGTTTTCTCCTGCTATTACCACTAGACTCGACTAGCTTTGAGGATTTTTTTTTATCAAAGGTACAAAACAAGACATTTCCCCTTTCCAAAACATTGCTTCAGTTTGAAACGAGCTGTACCTGTCTTACTTCTGATTTTCAGTCCTTTATTATAATTAACGCTGAAATGAAATTACAGGTGTGAAGTATGTATATATTGTAGGACATTATTTTTCCAGAGAGCAACAGCTCCCCTTTGACCACGTTCGGATTCCCCTGCTTAGAGGACTTTCCCTATGGCATGACTATGTATTTAAGAGATCCCAACTTCATTCCCATTGAGGAACATTGTACAGTGGTTGGGATCCCATTAACTGTAGGCCCAGTCCTATCTAAGAATAAAGTAGCCTTGAAGCAAACCTTGTCCACCCCTTGTAATAGGGGGAAGGTCCAATGTCTCATCCCCGGTGGAGGCTGGTTCGGATCCCACATTAAACTGCAAGTACATTCCCGATTAGCGTATCTGAGCATAAAGTGGGCTTGAAAAACTTTGAGGACTAGCTTAGGCTTGCAACATCCACGCCAGATGTCGAAACGCCTGCAAAACACAAGACATTTGAGGAGGGAAAGGGGGGGGGGGTGAGGAAGGAGGTCAAGGATGGTGTGCGATTAGAGAATCAAAGATAATGCTAGTGGCAAGTAACAATAATAGCATGTGAGGAGAAAAAACAGTAAGGAAAGGAAACAACAGATAGCGTAAATTACTGGTTGCTGATGTCGGCAAAGAAGGCAGAGAAATCGGAAATCGTGACCTGATCTTTCGGCAGCTGGCACAGGAGCTGTAAGAACACGCTTTCTGCAATTACTTCCTCTGGCGAAGTCTGACTTAACCTCAACCTACCTACACTGAGCTGGTAGGTGCTGCGAATAAATCGTCAATTTAAGAAAGTGGTGTGGAGTAAAGTGACTGCAATTTGGGTAATTTGCAAATCGTGGCGGCTACACGTTCATGCCTTGCGCAATCCTACTCGCAATTTTCATCTCAACACTAATAACAAGGAAAGGTAAAATACACATGGAAGCAAGTTTGCTGTATGAAGATATTCTCCCGGGACATCCATCTGGTCAGTTACATCGAGGCAGTAGTGTACGCAGAATTATTGTAATATTCAGTTTGGCAATTCCAGGGGCTGGAATTGCCAAAGTGAATATGTGATAGTTGCGTTCTAGGTAAAAGCGGGATACACTATAATATACAGAAGTTATATTTTTAATCTTCCTTTTAAAAGTTGTTAGACAACAAGAATGGTAAACGGATATGGCCAAAATGTATAGACCCAGTCCCGATAAGCTCCTGTGTAAAATGCCCATATTTTAAAATTAAAATTTGAAATTAGTCAATTTCAGAGTAATCGTGCAATTTATTATTTTTTGGTTTTGTGTAGTTAATGCTTATAATGATAATAATAATAAGGTTTTGTTTTCGTGAATTAAAATATTTTTCTAAAATGAAGAAGAGACTTGATTGGAACGTTAAATTTTGCATTTTCAAAGGGAAAGGTCTGTGTGTGGCAACACTGCGTCTGGCGGCCGTGCCCTTGTAGAGATGGCAAATAATATATGCTCGTCAAATACATCACTACCTTGTTACGTACTACGCAAATTCTTCTTCACTCATGCATGCCTTCAGAAAGGGCCTCACTAAAGATATACCAGGGAACACACTTGCGTACCGTACACCTAATTTGCAGGACAATGGACGCCATCCATATAAGGAAGGAAGTGATCCCACTTTTCCATCCCGTTGCCGCAATACCCCGCCACCTTTTGCCTTCATGTTTCCCCCTCCATAAAGCGGCACTTCCGACCAAACGTTGCAAAAGATGCCACCAACCAAAGACACAATCGTGCCCTCCGATTTCTTGCTTGGCTCCCCTAGTGTGGAAATTAGTAGGGTACGGCCGTCTGACGTCATTTCTATGGCAATTTTAGTGTCTTTGTCATCCGCCTTCCTTATCATCTGCGTGGAATGTCTTTGGCGCACGATCTATTATTGATGAGGACAAGGCAGGCCCATGCGTTATAGGAACATACGTGTAATATACGCTTGGCCTACAACAAAATTTTTCAGATCTGAATAAATCAGAGATTTTAGTTCCTTAGTCTGAAGTACTGGTATTCTATAACCTATAACCACAATATAAGCATTAAAACTAAATTATTACTAAACAACTAATTCATATATTTCGTATTATTAAATAGCAATAAGCAAAGCATGTAAGATTAAACCAAGGGTTATTGGAAGCTAACAAAAAGTTTCTAAATTAGTGATTTATTTAATTTCTTACGTGCTAGGATGTGACGTTCATTGAATTACAAAACTGGCTGTGCTGAATATCAAGCTATTATTTTATCTATCAAAGTGACATATCCAATCATATCCAATAACATTCTATGTAATAATTCTCTTTTGCTTACTTTTCATTGAATTCTGAGGATGTAGTGAATTTACATTTTTCATGTAAAATAATATTTTTTACTTCATGATTTCATTTTATAATTAAGCGAATAGTGCATATTGATTTTACTGAAATATTTGAATACAATTTCTTATGTAGTACATTGTTTAGAATATGATTTCCGTAATTCTGGACATTTAAGTATGTCCAAACAATCCATTAAGTCAAGAAATAAATCAGATAAGATACTTAATTGAAGGCACCAGAGCCATATAAACTTAAATAAACCTTACACAAACAATTATTTTTATCTGGTGTCCCCACATGAAATGAGACCGCATTCGTAGCTGCCTTTATACAAGGGTCTGTGCCATGCTCGTCTACAAGAGTCTGTACGTGGGCAAAGAAGAGCAAGTGAGAAATGCAGCAATCATAACTCATCAGTTGTCCCCTGTGCTTTATATCGTGCTATAAAGCGCTTGGATGTGTAAGGCTCCTCACATTCTCTGTCTCTGATGTCATTAGCATCATTCTCTAGTCACCTTTCATTCACACACTGGTATACGTATCCCCACCAACCCTTCAAATATGACTTTTTTCTATAAGAGCTGACTCAACTTTGCGACTTGGTTGATTTGGTTATTTTCAAGTTAATCGTGACGATGAGGCCAATCAAAGGCAAGTGACAAGGGGGTGGGAGGAAGGTACACAACACCCGTGGTATTTATTGAAGGTACTATTAGAGAATCCGTCTACAATGATTAACAAAAACTCAGCCTGGATAGCCAGCTGAGAGACGAACGCACAGCCTCACAAAATCTTCACGGACAACTAGTTTATTAAAATATATAATCTTTGTAATATTTTTAAAAGAATTGTTTGAAGTCTGTAAGAGACGAACTATTTTAGTCGTTTTTTTTAAATTTTCGAACACATTCGAACTTGTGTGCATTTTTTCAACATTTTCTGCACACTTCTGTTAAAAGTACCAAAGTATACTTCTTGTATACTTGGTAGCATAAGATGTTTTTATAAATTATTATTTTAATTTTTTGAAAAGTGCAAACTTTATGAACAAAATTTGAGTTACAGTCGATTTCCACGTAAATCTGCGACACACCAAAACGAAAAAGACCTCATGCTCACAGAAACCACAAAATAACTCAGTTTTTTTGCAAAATAATTCTCTATATTCGAATCTTGCTTCAATTAATTGCAAGGCCATAATCATGAATAATTTTTTGTAGTTCAGTATATAAATTTCATAATAGAAACGATTTCTTCTGCAAGGGGACGTAAAAATGAGAAGAGACAACGCAGAATGACCTGCAAAAATAAAGATATCTCATGACTCGACATCATGCTGGCCCCCGTAGGTCGTAGCGGAGTGGTTAGCACCTTGTGCTACGACGCCAGGTTGAATCCCGGCCTGGATGTGTGTGAGTGTCTGTTCATCAATTTTATCATATCATCACTCATCCCCACCTTCGCAAATTAGCCAAAAGTGGCACAAAAAGCGAAGTAAAATAAAGCAAATCAAATCAAATCAAATGACTCCACATCATACAAAGACATGAAAAAATAAAATAGATAAAATATACAGGATGTACCAGAAAGAATAATAAAGAAATTAGATGTAGAAAATTCATCTAGTATCTTGGTTTTCGATTATGCAATCAAAATGTATAGCAGCAAGACAACAGTAACATAACTAGAGGTGCCACTAATTGCTGACATTCTCTCGTCAGCTTGCAAAGGTTCCTGGGATTGATGCCGTTCGGTGAATGAGACGAATCTTTGTTTAATGTTGTAAAGTCTACACCGAATCACGATCGGATACTATTTATAGTGCAAAAAAATTGTCGTAATAAGTTGTAGGTTAAAAGGATGTTTGTCCTCACATACGTTTCACATACTTATTTCATGTGGTAATATTTGTCTGTTTTCCGAAAGAGGTCAGTCAATCCAAAAAATGTGCTTACCAGTCAGGCTTTCCGGGTTCCGAATGCTGCAGTTAAAAGCCACGTTGTGAGTTATTACAGGTGCTCTTGCCCTGTTTCAGTTTTTATGGGGTCAGTCAACTTGACAAAATATTGTTCAGTTCCATGCAGTTTGTGCATTGATTATCGCATTTTCTTTCACAATAATATCATTATAGCAATATGCGATCGTGACTTTTTTACCCACCCTATAACTCTTTTCATTCCTCAGCCTGAATTCATTACTGTTGCATCTCATTTTATTCACAAACGTAGAAAATGAACACTTTATTTGCAAACCACCAACATAGTTATTGTTTGAAACAAGATGTCTGCCGGTGAGGAGAAGATGCTGCTTGTCTGCAGTCATAAACTTGCAGTTGTGTTCAACAAACAAAACCCCATCCAGCAGTTTTCAGAACGAGGTAATGAACTTACTGGAAGCATTTAAATGTTAACAGCCCCGGACCCTTGCATCATCAATTCATTTCACGTGCGTAGGGTCGTAACTCTTCATTGGTGCTGACCAGACCAGACATTGTTATCACGGACAATCGTAGTATTGTAAAACCAGAAGAATAGAAATGTGTTTCAGTGGAGCAGGCCTGGATCTGCAAGAGAACAATAGCTCTCGTTTCATTTGTTGCGAGTACTAGGATGTAATTCGCTACAAATGCATAGCATCTTTGAAGACCACAATTACGGGCAGGCTCCAACCTGGCCAAACATCTCCCGTTGGTTTTGTCAACGTTTTGCGTTAAAATGTTAATTATATATTAACCATTATCGAAGTTTATGTTACTGTCATTACCGTCATAATCCTATTTTTACGTTAGCATATCGCGTTACGATGACAGGGGTCCCGGGTTCGAATCCCGGCCTAGGAATGGATGTTTATGAGTGTCCATTCATCAATATAATCACTCATCCCCATCTTCGCAAATTAGCCAAAAGTGGCACAAAAAGCGAAGTAAAATAAAGCAAATCAATCAAATCCTATTTTTAGTTACTAGTATTAGTAATTGCATGCGTACTGGAGGTTTAAAGCAGTTTTTTTCAACCCCCGGGCCGCAGCCTGGCGCCGGGACCAGGCGTCAATTATACCGGGCCGTGAGAGGTTCTCCTGAAGTTTGCGACTTGCAGCCCAAGCTGGCAACCACCTGGAAACATGACCTTTCCTTTGGATTTGAGTTTGACTGAGATAACAGAAAATGCTTTCGCGACAATGAGCAATCAAACGTTCTAACGATGAGGGGGAAGGGCGTCGAATCCCGCCTTCAAATTTGGAGGTTGACGGACGGTAAATTAAGTTTGCGTAGCAATTTTCATTAACAAATACAATATTGAAGTGGAAATGTTCTGATTAATTGGAATTTTTCGGTGTCAGAGATGGGAAATGCCAATGAATATCAGTACTTGCCAAATTAATTTAATGATATTGGTCAGAGGAAGCTAAAAGATTCCATCAGATCCAGAAACCAAAGTTTATATTCATCAACAAGCCTAGACATAATCGAACTAATAGTCTCTATGATTATGCAATAATTTACTCATTAATATTAAATTCATTCATTCATTAACGTATGAAGTTTACAAAAATAGAAAGATATTTACGAGTAAAATTATTGAGATCGTGGAATCGACTCTTAATAAATGAATTTACTGGGCTGGTTGCTCACAAAGGTTGAGATCTACTGGTCTAGAGAGAACATAGAATAACGGTTTAAATCGAGAAATTTTTGTTACGTTGTTATCTGCATCTAACGTAAAGTTATGATAACAATTGTAAGCATTCAGGTCTGATCGTGGTACGTGTGTATATATATTTTTACGCAGCACCACAATAAGAAATTACAATAATTTGGCAAAGAAAGATACTCTAAAGATTTATCTGTATAGTGTCCTTGCTTCTCCTTTTTATGCTGTATTTTAACTGGTGCAACGTGCCTGTATAAAAAACCCTAATTTTCTTATATTGTCACTGCTAAGAAAAGCATAATCATAGTTTCGAAAACCCACACTAAAGATACTATAATGCACAAGCAGGCACGTATCTAGAAATATATTTCGGGGGGGGGGGGTCCAAATTAAGTTTAAAATCATATTAATTTTTATGTAAATTAATTAATATATTATTATTATTACATGAATGGGTAAAAATACCGCATAAGAATAGAGATATAACAGCATATATTCAATATTTAGCTTACATGTAGTTAAGATCGCCAAAATTGGTATAAAAACAAGTGGCCTGGCAAGGAAATTAATGTCAAATAGGTAAGGAATTGAATGTTTATTGAATAACAAAAAAGGATGTTATTAATCAATCGAGTTGAGGAAAAGTAAAGTTCCTGATTAATAACATTTTATACATATTAGCATAAGTAAAAGTGTGCATAAATCTTTGGTACTGTCCTTCAAAGCGACATGTAATCATTGCCTCTCAATAAGTTCGTTTGACAGAAGTATATTTTCATTATTAATTTTTAGTACTTGGTAAGTCTTTCGGCGGAGGGCGTTTGGACTCCACCCCCCTAAATACGTGCTTGTGAACAAGATACTAAATTCGTGAAATAATATTCATTAAAGCGAGTTTTACACAAATACGGAAGAATGATATAAAAATTAATTTATTTATTTAAAGACACGACAGTACAGGCAAATGCTCATTTACTTGTGTCTTGTATTATCACATTGTTTGTTACACAGAATGTGCAATAGAATCGATAAGGTACAATAATATGATAATATGTGTTAAAGTAATATAAATATTAATATGATAAAGGAATAGAAATAGCAACCTGTGAAGTGAGGTTAGATCTTACACAGGATATGACAAGAATAGTAAGAGAGAAAGAAAAAAAAACGTTGAAAAATCACATGAGCTAAGTATTAAAATATAAATGATGAGGTATAGAAATAATGATAGAAACTAGCAAAAACCCGGTCCTTAGCATTAAGTCTTTCACCTGAACAAACCAGGTATGTAGGCTACATAGAAAATGACTGAACTGCTAAATGACGTCAAATCTTGTTTTGACAGTACGTTTCAATTTCCGATGATTTTGCAATTTCGTTATACAACCTACACATTTTCCGAGTAGAACAAGAGAAAAGAAAAGCAGCAGAATATGAAGAACAGGCAAATGACAATTGATATATTAAAGTGCAGCTCGACATAATGCACTTTGGCGTTACCTTTACAAACGATGTACAAAAATGCATCAACTATAAACCGGATTCTTGGCAAAGGCCAAAAAAACACACTTTTGTGCATCAGTAGATGCGTTTCTGGTGCAACAAATCGATTTGATGCATTTAGTTTTCTGTGTGTACCTATGCAATACAAAGCAGAGGCAAAAAATACTTTACATAATTTTCTTATATTTTTTCTTTGCGGAGAAGTCTTAATAAAAAAATTAAAAATTGTAGACAGAAAAGCCTTCTTCTTTATGTAGTGTTATATAAATTATGACCGGGCTTGATAAGAAATTTCAGTCCGTTAAAACACAAGTAAGTTTTGAGCACAGTCGCGACATCCTGGCTACAGCAGAATTCCAGAAACACTCAATCTTTGTCAGCAGTTCTTTGTCGCTCCCTGCCTGTCGTCTGCAATGCAATCCACTCGATGTCTTGCCCCAATTAATACCCAGGATGTTGGAAAACGCTGTGCACATTTCAATCCTTTTTTTTTCTTTATTAATTCCCCTCGCACCAGTCGTTGCAAGAGAACGGGGAATGACACATTAACACGCATCTGCAAAACGACAAGGCGTTTCTTGCGGACAAGAAAACAAGCGAGGTAGTTTTGTGGGTCATGCGAGGGCAGTTGGGTAGAAATTTACTCCGCAACCACTTTGCACATACGCTCGTACACCTGCGCGGCATACGAAAGAGCACGAGCTTTTGGAAGGGATTCGCGAACCCAGAATGTCACTGTAAGGTCGTTACTCACAACGAGGCAGTGTAGCCAAATTTGTCCAGTTATTATTGCAAAAGATGACTGCTTTGGCACGCAAGTTGCTGTAAGAACTAAGTCAATGTTTAAGTACTTGGTCGTTCGAATAGCAGCTGTGTAGGTGTCTTGCGCGTAGGAATACAGTTCATGTCATATAGCCATACTCAGAAAAAGCACTTTTTGTAACCATAAATATACATTTAGCAACCTTTTGTGAATTTGATAATTCTAATAATTTTTTTGATAACCCTAAACAAAGAACGATGGTTCTGATAAGCAATCATTTTTTCGTTGCATGTTTAAACAAACAATTGGTCACCTGAAACACTCTTTGCTTGTTTCAAACTTTCTTACTCTGTGTACCACCCAACATAACTGCTACATAAATTTTTGGATCTTATAATATGAGCTGTACAGCCAGGATCATTATATTATATTCATAAGCAAAATAACACCAAAATGAACACACAGAAAAGGAACTATTTTTCAGAAGTCACGTGGTTTTGTTTACAATAACTTCGTTCTTCCAGTGGATGGAGAACGGTAGCGTAACACCCACTGTGACCTCCAAACGAAAATCAGATATGGAAATAGAAAATTTGAAATATTATGGAGTTTCATTGTTTCGAACAGATCCGTCAGTGTCCCTTCATCAATTAAAACCAATCACCCCTTTCGAACCTTCATGTTTTTTGCAATGTACAGGAGATGACTTTACTTCCTGATTTTTTCTAGAGCACGTACATAGTACTAGTTTAACAAACAAAAAATATATATATATATCCCTGTATTTATATATACATATATAAAATGTTTATTGTAATAAAGGAGTTTTATGAACAATTTAGACGTTGTTGAAGTTTATTAATAAGGATGCTCTGCCAGCGTAACGGGGGAAGGGAGCGTAATTGAGAACGGGTGAATTTTAGGTGGGGGAATTGGAAAGTTTTCTTCCATCCCATAAAAATAGCGTCCAGGACTATTTTACAAAAAAATTGTCATATTTGCGAAATCATAATTTTTTTTTTATTACTTTGCCTCTCAGGTCCCAGGATGTTAAGAAAGAATCTTTAAGTTGTAAATTTTAATAAACGTGAAAATTTGAGGGACAATTGCACCCCTTGCCTTCGCCAAGTTACCCCCATGTAGCCAGTATCGAACAAGTTCAACTGGTAACGAAGCCCAGATCTCGGACTAAAGGCAGTAGAGTTAAGTGTTACGTTAGGCGGGCCCTTCGTGTTTTTATGTTTTGACATATGATACAAATAATATTTTGCGCCTCCCCGATGGCATAGTTGTATGCACCGTCGTCACCTTGTAATCAAGGGGTCCTGGGGTCGTTAAACGGTGGAAGAAAATAGTGGTTCGGATCTCACTTGATTAGCCTATCTGCGCATAAAGTGGACTTAAAACTCAAGTCAAGATACAATAGTGCCAACGGTGGATGCCTCCAAGAGACCTTGGAAGATCGCGATGACGATCCCTTGTAAGGGCCATCAACCAGTACACAGAGAAAAATCTTTACAAGTGGAAACACTGCAACTAAGAAAAAATTACAAGCGCGGAGATTTCAACAGTCGAATAAGAAGCTAAACTAAGAACTCGTTCACTTAACATTATCCTTTTTGTATCATCTTTGCTTTTTGCTGCAACAAAGCTTAATTGTTCTGGGTCAAGACATGGAACCCCTGGAGGATCTTGCTTCGGGCCTTAGCTTTCACGTCGCCCCTGGAAATGCTGAATTGCTCCAATCGGAATTCTACTTCATGCGCAACTTCTGACTGGGGAGTTAACAAAGTAGGAAACCTCCATGGTAATTATTCCACGAATTCGGGATGATTACTTAGAAGGACGGGTAAGTTATTCAGTTCCAATGCTCTGTAATGCATTCGTTAAGTTACCAGTAGCTATTTGTAACTAAATTCGTATTATCATTATTTTATACACCACAACATTACACTAATTCCCAAATATTAAGGGTCTCAGCAGAGAAGTTATACTTATTTCTTCTTATTTTATGTCGTTTTTCTGTCTCTTGATTCTAATCGAGATATCATGCACATGAGTATCTGATTAAGGGTCGAAAGGAAATTTGTGTAAATTCGGTGGTGAATTTCTCGGATCAAAATATTTATTGCTACATTGTTGCAACAGTTCCTTTAGAAATAGATTGTTATAATCTTAACATGACATGAAGTGCAGACATAATAGAAGGATTTTTTGTCGTATGTACAAATTATTTACTTACACAGAGGGGAACAACCAAGAAAAGTTTCTCGTAACATAATATTTGTTATAGTAGGCGACAAAGAACACATTTATTTAGTTACCAAAAAGTTTGGTCAAAATTACCAAATTTATGGTTTATGTTTCGAAAAAGTTTAACCAAACACATTTTTTTTCTGTGTAAGAAGATAGAGCAGAATTATTTTCGGAAATTCGCATGTAAAACTCAAGTAACTATTATATAAATGTAAATATTAAGTGCAATGAAACCTGTATGTGCTGTAGGACAAGGCATCGAAATTTTGTTTTTTTCAAAATGCAAGACCAATATGAACATTGAGCAGAACCAGCAGTGGAACTATGAATCCTCAAGCTATTAGTGTGAAAATATTAATGATCTTACATGCAGTTCTTATGCTATTTCCATATTTCCCCACTAGGTATGGTTGTTGATGATGATGATGATAATAAAAATAATTATGTAGACAACATACCGGTACCCAGAACAGGGAGAGTGCATATTCTTGTAAGTCCCCTTCCACACACACACAGCAATAAATAAATAAATAAAAAATAATTCGCACACTGACTTGCTACTACAATTTTCACTTAGATACTATGTTGGAGTAACGATCTCTAAATTTGTTAAGTTTCAATCTCTGGGTTTTCGGCCTGTGTATAGGACCGGTGGCAACCCACCATCGTGAGGAAATTGGGGAGCTACGAGTGAATAGCGTAACCTGGTCTCGGAACTTTCCTATAACGGCTGAGGGTTCGACGTGCTGACCCCACGTCACGCCCATTACTGGTTGAAGATCTCCACACCTCTAAGTAGGATTGTGGGAAGGAGACTGGCAGTCGGGAGAAAGCCCTAGGCCCTTCAAGGGCTGTCGAGCCAGAGTTATTAATTTGTTAAGTACGTGAGTGTTCTTGTTGACGCGTATGAGTACGAGCTCTAGGTTAAGTTGGACAAAAGAAGTTGAAGTTTGCACCAAGACGGCAGTTACCCTATTCAACGTTGCTAATCTTTCAACCAGTCAAAAAGCTATCATGCATGTCAAATGGATCGTATTTTCATATTCAGGGCTGTACACTTGCAATAAAAATTGTTTTTGTACAGTTGCGGGATGATACAGAGACATAGGGGGAAGACAGAAGCAGAGAGAGAGAGAGAGAGAGAGAGAGAGAGAGAGAGAGAGAGAAGGGTGGAGGATAGAGATAAAGCGAGAGAGGGGATGAAAGAAGAACGAGATGTCTTATATTCTCTATCTATCTATCTATCTAGAAGGTGAGTGACGGAGGGAGGAATAGGAAGAGCGAGCGAGAGAGAGAGAGAGAGAGAGATTGCGTTTTCTCCTCTCCCTTCACACACACACACATACACGCGTGTACATACATATTACACACATATCTGTGAGGTGAACTACATATTCAACCTTTATGCTGATCCATAAAACACAGTTCAATAGTGGTGTATCATTGCTAATTTTTTGTCGATATGTCTAAAAATCTCCCCAAGAAAACGTACGGCAACGCCACCCTATTGTCGACAGGGAATTTCGACCCCTTCACGACTCAAAACGGTGTGAAGAAAGGAATCACAACAATGAAACAGAAGCCTTGGAGTCATCCTGAAAGCTTGAAAGAAACAGCCGAGGACTCCAGAAAGAGAAAGAAAACGCCAGCCTACTTACGTGTAAAGATTCGCCAGGCCAATTACGCACACATGTAGGCCGAAGTACAAAGGGACTTTGTTGCGTTGTTGTCATGCAAAACAGGGAAAACCTCTCCTCCCATTTCTAGTCAGAAGCTGTCCTTTGTTTGTGTTGACGTCATGAGATCGTTCTCTTTCAAGAAATCTTGGGAGCAGGGGTTGATTGCAAACCCTTCACTTGGAACAAAACTCTGAATGGGAGATGGAACAAAACACTGAATGCGAGATTGAACACTCTAGCCTATCTCTGGCACACGAAATAAGGTAGCATATATTACTATTGTTGTTCGTATTTCTTAAATTCTCTTTTCTGCCTCATGGTCTTGTGTAGCCGAATAATTAGTACTCTCACCTTTGGTGCGGACGGTTTCGGGTTCGATCGTCGGTTGGTTTTATAGATTGATTAAATTAGGTTATTTTACGTTTCTTCCACTTTTGAATATCGCGACGATGAGTATGAGTGATGATATAATTAAATGTTAAAGGGACAATCACAAAGAACATCCACGCCTATAACCGCGTTTGTTAGAACCTGTCCCGTTTCCCGCGCTAGCGATCGCTCGACAGTTTCGGTGCCAATGAGAAACGAGGAAAAGGTCGTCTGCTGGGCAGCGAGGAGCGAATGGAAGCCAGAAGAGAGGCACTTACGTAGACGCTGTTGCGACGTTGGGTATTTTAATTGGCTGCCTGGCTTTGACTTTCCCCAGCACGGAGAAAAGCCAGCGACCAGCTAGCGCGGGAACCGGGACAGGTTGTAACAAACGCGGTATAGGACGGGATTGCAACCCGGGACCCCTGGCGGTTTCGATCCTCGGGGAGTCCCAAAAATTTCAGTGGGGTGCCTACCACTTGAGAGCAATAGTGGCGGACTCTGGTCTCGAAAGCCAGGAAACAGCTGCAATGGGACTCTATGCGCTGGAGGCTGGACACCCAACAAAACGTCACTTGACAGGCCTTGACCCTACTGAACGCCCTCTGCTACCAAAACAACCATTATTGTTATTATGGCATGTAACGAACTTGAAGTCGTGCTTAGAAGTTTATTTAGGAAAGTAGGAAATATCACTAGATGAATTCTGTTGGCTTTAATACCACGGAATGGTCTAGTTTAGTTTGAAAAATAGAATGGATAGAATGAAATAAAACGAATTTTGATTAATGACAATCACCTAATAATAATGTTTAATCAATATTTTAAAAATTTATTACGGAAAACGTATTACGGAAATCATGCATTTATATGTATGAGTACTTTAAATATCGCTTGATTTTTCCTCAGATTTGATTGTGAATCAGGACAGTCCACAACAACAATTTTAAGAATCCCTTAAAAAGTAAGTGCTCAAGTAAATATGATAGTTACGTGCTTATAATGAACATATTTATCTTATAAGAAACTGCAATATTCATTACGCGTTATGTATTGCCCTATAAGCTGTGCTATTGCAAAAATACTAAAGAGATAACGCTATATAAAATATTAATGAAATAATTGCTGTATTGTGTTCCTCTTATAAATTTGATTATAATTAAAATAACCAAGTTTGTATTAAAGTTATAACTTCATATGTAAACTTCCTATCAAAAGTCGTTTCGGTAATGTCCAATGTTCAGCCAGCACCAGTATAAATCCAAATATTGTTTTGATGCTGATGTAATGCACTATTATCCTTTTCTCTTCATTTGAAAATTCATTTGAATATTTATTATTCTGGACATTATTCTATGCAGAAATAAAAACACGTTATTGATGTCTGTACATAATTTAGTTATTAATAAATTATAAATGCTCTAAAATAATTTTGATACTGAATATTAGAAAAGTGCGAGAAGTACATCCCAAATCTGTTAAATATGGACCTGTCGGAAAAATCTACAGTGTCTCGTATCACCATTACTCCGAAGAAAATGAAGTGTCTTTATTTATATCCACTTCCATTGATGTAATAATTTCACATTCTTCTCCAGTGCAAAGGAACAAAGAAGGCAAGGCAAAGTATGAATCTAAGTGAATATAAAACTGAGAGGGTAATGAGAACCAGAGAGCGACAAAAGCAACTGGGAACTTCTTCCTTTACAAAAGAGAGTCAGGAAGAGTAAGGAGTTGAGTGAAAGTGAATAAGAAGGGATTTACTTAAACTTGTACAGTCACGGACACTTCTGGGTTGTAACTATACCAGTGAGAGTCAATGGGCTTGTTACAATCCAGAAGTGTCCGTGACTGTAACAATTACCCACTGTAATAGGGATAATAGTAGCAGCATAAAGAAAGTGAAGAATAGCAAGGAAGGATTTGTAATAATCCCAAGAGATAACATGCAAACTACATAAAGTCAAAGAGAAGGACAGTATATGAAAAATCTGAATAGGGTAATGGTTAAGTAGAGCCAAAAAGCTCATGCTAGAAATATATTATATTTCATAGTAATAATGTAACGACAGAGAACGCATGGAAATGCACAGATATCGAATAACCCGAGCGGTGTTTGATTTATTCAAACGAAAGCGTAATCCTAAAAAAATCAGCTTTGTAAGCATTACCTAAAATACAGCTTTGAAAATTGAAGGACGCACGAGTATTGACAATGACATTGAGGACGGATAGATAGAAATATGCATGACTTATCTTGACGTGAATGCTGGTAGGAATTGATTGGTTGGCATACATTGTGAGTAAAACCTCCATGATATTTTGAACTACTACATGTAAACACGAGTTTGTGTTTTATTCATGCATTCGAAAGACAAAAATTGGTGCAGGAGTGATTTCAAGTCTTGAATGAAACAGTAGTGTACTTGCAGCGGCTTACCCAAGGGGGGTTGGTGACGGTCATAAACCTCCCCACCCCCGCATCCTTTTGGCCCAGTATTCCTACAAAAAAGAGCGTCAAAGACAGAAAAGATGCCAAAATGAGGGCTGACTAGTAAAAAAAAGAAAGTATACGTAACCACCCCTTTCGGAAACTCTGGGCATGCCATTGCCTATTTGTTTGGTTTATCAATCAAGCTGTCAACTTTGGTGCAAACCGTCCCGGGTTCTATTGTAGAAGGGAGTCCTAGAATTTCGGTGTTGAGCAAGAATCACTAGGAGCCGAGGATAACTCAGGTAGACAGAGAACAATAGACGCAGACAGCTTTCACCATCTATTGAACCAACCCTCCATGTGGAAAACAGAATCCAATGGTCTCATTAGTGTACTGTACAACGGATCCCCACAAGGTGGCAGTGAAAATAGCAGCCCCTACCTTGGCATGCGGCAGGAAAGGTCGAACCTGCGGCACCGTTTCCCGGTTACAGTTCTGTTTGTTTACATTCATTAAAAAGAGGCTAAGGCAAGGCCGTAGCCAGGCAGGAGCCAGGGGGGAGCTGAGCCCCCCTGCACTGCCATTAGTCCCCTTGACACTATGTAAAACTATTTTGTGTAATTTAGTTAAGATTGAAAAAATGTAGACAGGAGATATTACTTTGTTCGCAACTTAGTGAAGGATAAATTCACAGAACATGAACAGCAGCTAATACATTCATTCATCCATCTTATTTATAAGAAGTGTAAGTAGCGGCAAGTATTTAAAATATTCTCTTTTCTAGGCTCTAGAAAGTTCTTTCACAGGGAAGCTTATTTACCTGCACCTTCGCTGCCCCTGTTGCGACCTCCTATTTAGACAGAAATCTGTGACTTTGACGTCATCATTAACATTCCCTCCGCATCTGGTTAACAGCTCCCAAGTTTTGGGAACGTAGGGGAGTTTCATTACTTCAGCCTGAGGTGGATTGTACATGCACTATAGGCACTATGATTGAATATTGTGCATTTTTTCTTGTGATATAAATATCTGTATCATTAAAGTAGCATGGAGGGATGATTTCAGTAGCAGTCAAGTAACACTTCAAGCGATGTTTTAAAAGATATATAGAAAAATATATACTATTTGTATAATATTTCTTAATTTTATACAACTTAATGACCCCCCACACACACATAATTTACTTTCATTTAATACTGTTAAACTTTTTAAAAATGGATTTGGTTTACAAAGCCCCCTTGATCACCCGTGACTCCCCCTGATCACCTGTGAGTCCGCCCTGGAGATCAATTCTAGCTACGGACCTGGGCTAAGGTTGGAACTAACACACATTAATTTGCAAAGTCTATCCAAGATATTTCTAAAAGTATTCGTTTGTAGCAAAGCTGGACAATAGTGGAACCCTTCTTAATATGGTGTTACCGGAGAATGATGATCACAGACAGGGACCGAAAATGTACTGAGATGTGCAAGAGAAGCCTATGGAAATTGGTAGTCCAAAGAAGACGCAGGATAGGCGTCGCCAGAATTTTTTGTGAACGGGGTCATACCTTTGACATACAAATAATAATAACAATGAAATGGCTATTACTAATATTTTAAACAAATAATAACAATAATTATATTTTTAATTTGTTATTATTTATTCTTCGGGTTCCATTTAATGCAACAGATGAGTTTATCCAGCAATTGTTTTTATTCATTTTTACTGAAATGAATAGTTATTCTATTTTGTTATTAACTTTTACACACGTAGTTCAAGACAAATCTTTTAATGTTAAGGGGGAAATTTTACCCACAGAATAATGTCATGTTAACTCTGAAACAAAAATATCATTCCTTGGATTATTAACACGTGGAGTTGGTTATTCTTTGGATTAAGTGAAAGAATATCAAAACATGCAGTTTGTGAGTGATTCCTGCATTTTCCACTAGATTTTTCAACTTTTTTTACGTCGGTCATTCTGTTAGAACACTACTTACTGTCATCGACTTATTTTTCTTTCTTGAGGGGGAGGGCAACTAACCGGATCGACGACCATCGATCGTAGTACAAACTCTGAGATATGAGGGAATAATGAAGACTACAATTGCGCGAATTTCAAATTTAGAAAGCGAGGATGCAACCCTTTCGATTAGTACTGAATCGTTTTCGGATAATCTATAAACATTGGGCAAGTTCAGGTATCTAGAAACTAATTGAATGAGAATTAGATATAGAGTTTACATAAAATATGTCCCCCACGTATGTAAGATACATAGCCAGTACAAGGTGACGGGATCCGAGCCCCTCCCAAAACTTTTGCAAATCACATTTCTGTTCAATAAAATTTTTACGGAAAGAAAAGTAGCCAATTTTTGTAAATTTTTATAGAGACCCTGAATTTGAAATGGGAATATAACTGAAACGAAACCCACATATCGTATGCCTTATCCTATGTAGGAACGTTATTTTTTCAATATCGCGATAATATCAAATAACCTTAATTGTAGACAGAATTTGCTTAGTAGGGGACAAAAATGACATGCTAAACACATTGTTCATTCATAGTAAGTCGAGAAATAATACAAATTTATAATTTTACGTTACTGTTGGTATTTCTCCCGAATTTTACCCATATTTTGCAAATTTGTGCAAAATAACTGCGAAAATCGTAACTGCGAAAATCGTAAATTTTCTACGTATACGAAAACATTTTGGAAAAGTAATATTTTAAGAATAGACCTGTCACAATTTACATACATAGTGACAGGTACATTGTAAGTTATTATTTCAAAACTACTTTTCCAAACAGTTCTCCAGTATGTTTTAAATAAGGATAGGCCCAACCCGAAATGAAATCATCCTGGTTACGCCCCTGGTAAGATACCCTCATTTGCTACAATAATATATGTGTGCAAGTATGTGAAGGCTCCTGTGTGTGCCATCACAATTACAAGAAATTGATTTTATGAATATACTATGTAAAAAAAGTGGAAGAAATGCATTTATTTGAGGTTTACATAATTGATTCATTTGATTTATTTTACTTCGCTTTTCTGCCATTTTTGGCTAATCGCGAAGATGAGAATGAGTGATGATATGAGGAAAGTGATGAAGGGACACTCACAAAAAAAAAACACCCATGCCGAGGCCGGAATTCGAACCCGGGACCCGTAGCGTCGTAGCACGCTGTACTAACCACTCCGCCACCGAGGTTTACGTAAGTATTGCCACTACAGTTCCATTGATGAATAGTCAGGGTAATAGGTATCTCAATATGTAAGTGTAAGAGGAAGTGTAGTTGGTTTTATATGGAGTTTCTAGAAGAGCTACTTCGGGACGAGTTGTCTTGCTTTACATACCAAAAGGATGATTCCGACAGTGGAGAAGTTGGTTCCTTGCACCACCAGCCGCAAGAACACCGGCACACCAAACACCACTTATGAAAACCAGAGGTTCTTATTCACGGGACACTTAGCGACAACGTCACGTGCTCCGAGCGGAGGAGCCTGATCGACACGTGTGCTGCTTCAATGACTCGCGGAACCAGTATGAGGGCGTCCGGCGCTCTCTCCGAGTCTTCGGGTCCTCAGCTTCCTTTCCTCCGCGTTTCCAGGTCAAGCCGGCGTCCCATTTTCCCTCCTTCCACAATAAAGGTGTGGAAGCGGATTTTTATTGGCTGCCACCTCGTTCCTCCTTCCCCCCACCTTGCTCTCGGTTCGCAGGTGACCCCCAAAACCAAACGCAGACATCCGCCGAGGGAACTGCCACTTTCTTTTGTCTGAAGACCAACTTTCTCTGCGGCAGACCATTCATGTGTGCTCCTACGGTGCAGGTTATCTTATCACCGCAGCAATCCTCCCAAGGTACCTTGCATGTTCTCCAAAATGAATTTCGGTGGCTCTCGATTAACAACCTCCATTAACGTCCGCAGGAATTTCATTTTTCAAGGAGGGACAAGGCAATTTTCCCAGGGGACAAACGAGACATATTTTCTACCATAAAAATGTTGCCACCTTAAAATACACTCATTCACACTTATCATGTTCCCGTGTTGCCCTTTTAATATGTAACATAAATTGCTCTGACTTAAATGAAATAATATAATTTTAAGTTGACATTAATTTTCCAGGGGGGCGTAGCCCTCGTTAAGGACGTTCTTGGCACCCTCAATCAACACCTCCAACTTGAGACCAGAAAATTAAGCAACGGCATTTGACACATTTTCCAATTCCAAATTCCAAAAACAACTTTCTAATTTTAAATATATAATTGTTCTTTAACCCTTTCTCAAGTATTCGATGAAGTTTTGTTTCGTAAGTCCACTTTATGCACAGATAGGCTAATCGGAACTGAACGTTCAGTTTCAAATTGCATTCGAACCACTATGGCCTCTACCGGGTATGGAACCAGAGACTTCTTGATTACAAGGGACGACGTTACCACTGCGCCGTCGAGAAGGGCTCAAGTATTCGTCTTAGAGCCATCTTCCTTATCTATTTCCCCCCGAAACAGTACAACCATTCTGCATTGATATTGATATGATTCTACATTAATATGTATAATGTATGGAAGTTCAAGTAGTTACTCCCTCTCTATTAACTTTCTCTAACAGCTACCCCTACGCTCGTTTGGTGCCAACTCTTAAATAGGATATCAACTAAACATATTGAAATTGAGAGCCAAATCGATATTAAACAATTCCTACTCTTAGTTATGTACAGGGCATTTGTCAGACCCATTCTGGAATTCAGTTCTGTGACATGGAATTTTTCCTGTGGTGTTGGAAAACGTGACATCATTGAGAATATACAAAAGAAATTTCTTTCCTATTTATATTTTAGATTTAAACTGTTTAAATTATTTTATAGTTATGACAACCTATTGAATAAGTTAAAAGTTGAATCCCTTTCAGTTAGAAGAAATAGAAATGATATAAAATTCGTTGAGAAAATTTTAGAAGGTTACTACTCTGTCCCTACGCTTTTATCGAGAATATCTATACGAGCTACGCCGTATCGAGTACGCACTAAAGGGTCGTTATTGACAACATCCACAGATTATAAATATAATGAGTTTTTAAACTTCATAGTCAGTAGTTATAATGATTTCCAACGAGCCTAAAGATCAAATGTATTTTAATCATTCACCAGGCCTATTTTAATTACTTATATTTTAATGTATATATCATTCATATTTTATTGTACCTCTTATTGTATTTAGTACCTCCTTTGTAGTCATATTTTAATAATTCAATCTTGTATTATAAATTTTTGACTTTTTTGTATTTACATGTATACATACTGCTGTACTAAGGCCATCCAGCTGTTTTTCAGCAGGATAATACTAGAATAAATAAATAAATAAATAAAAATACCTAGGTATATTCTTTGCCATGCTTCAAGAACTGCACAATTAAAGTAATTTTGCATCTGCGACATTGTTGGCATCTTGGCTGGTGTTGTTTTTGTTTATTGTAAAAGAAAGATAGGAGGGCATAGTAAAAATAGAGGTTATAATTTTTCATGAGAAGATGCTAGGACAATGTAGAACGCATTCTGGGTTTAAGAGCAGAATGGACAGTAGTAAAAAAAAAAGTATGGTAAGGTTGATTTAGATGATAGATTATATCTTTAAATTTTCTCGTGTAGCCTAGTCAACACTCCCCATAAATTATAAATATAGCACGTGTAGTTATTACTTTCGCATATTTCCGGGGTTTTTCCAAAATATAGGACGAGGCTAATACGGTTCTTGAGCAAACACAGAGTACATGAATCATTTTTATTCTTTCTTCTTTATTGCAAACATTGCATCACCATCTTCGAGAGCCCTAACGGATACAAAGAGAAATACCGTGTTGCAACCTCTTACATCTGGTTTTGGAAATTCCTCTGTGCAGAAGGATACCATCACTGCGTGGGATTCAACTTCCAAGCTGCTCTGAGTTTCTTTTTGCCTAATGTGGTTCTAAATGACATTCCGCGTTGACAGTTGATTCACCGGGTGTTGTATTGGCTCCTACTTTCTAGAACTCTTCCTTCCCTCCGCCCCCAGTCACTGAACAAAGTGAAGCGCGCAATTAGTGAATATATTCTTCTTATGTTCTACTATGATATCCGCTTGATCCATTACTTGATCGCCAAACTGGTAAAGATTATTTCTTAGCTGGCAGTTTCCTTTGAGATCTGAAGGTTATATGTGTTGCCTAGCATCATCTTCTAACACCAGATCTTCTCAGATTATGTATAATATAATATTACACATAGTGTTGCCCACGAGACGAGACTTTGGCCTGTCTCGTCTCGTGGAAATGCTGTGAAATGCTGTCTCGTCTCGAAAATATTCGTTTGTCAAAGGGACACATGATCAATCTCGTCTCGTCTCGAATTTTTAAAAGCCTGTCCCGTCTCGTCCCGTGGGCAACACTAATTACACATAATATGTATTTTATAATTTATATAATACAAGCTTGGAACACGACATTCTGGTTAGTGGTGCGTATTCCAAGCACTTTTTATTTGCCGGCCCCCGTGGCGGAGTGGTTAGTACATTGGGCTACGATGCCAGGAGTTCCGGGTTCGAATCCCGGCCTGGGCATGGGTGTTCTTTGTGAGTATTCCTTCACGAATTTCATCACATCATCACTCATCCCCATCTTCGCAAATTAGCCAAACGTGGCACAAACTGCGAAGTAAAATAGAGCAAATCAATCAATCAATTCAAGCACTATTGATTGATTTGGTTTATTTTAGCTACTTCGCTTTTCTGCCGCTTTTAGTTAATCGCGAAGATGAAAATGACTGATGCGATGAAGAGACGCTCACAAAGATTCGAACCCGGGACCCCTGGCGTCGTAGCGCAAACAACTCTGCTACTTAGATCGACCATTGAATTTGTGGGACCTTGTATTGTGAGAAACCCAATATATTTACGGGCAAGGTAACACCCAAACCAACAAATAGTCACGTGGTTTTATTTGCATTAACTTTCGTTCTTGTAATGCATGGATAATAATACAGATCTTTTGTCATCCTATCCAAAACTTGACAAGGCCCTGGTGGAGCGTATTCATTCATGGTGGCCACTCTAGAACCATGATAAAATTCAAGTATAGTTCCCGGTTTTCAAGGCGAACTTTCCAAAACTTCAAGGGCACAAACCATTTCATCCATACGTATTACTGCCTCACACCACCCACACACACACACACACACAAATATATAAACAATATAAAAGGGTCTGCATGATTCCAATGTATGCAAACATTCTAATTAAATTCAGTTAAACGGTATATCTACAAGCACAAGTCACAAATGTTACGGGATATTTTAATCTACGAAAAGCTGTTAATTGTATAAACATTTCAAACTGAAATTTACCTAACCAACTTCAGGATATCTTATCTTGCAATAATCTTCCGCCTGTCAAGTAGATAGTTCTGCAAAGGACACTAACAAAGTAAACATATTGAGAGAATTCTGTTTTATTTTCCAAGCAGCTTTCTTTTCCTTCCTCGATAAAAATAAAGAGCTAAGCTGTGAAAAAACTTGCCTCATGACATTTATGAATATGTATAAATTCAATGGGATTTTGATTAATAAAAGTTGCAATTTTCACGTCCAGGAAGGAAAATTCACGCATAATTCCCGGAATTCTTGGTGAGTAGCCACCCTTCTATTGCTGCAACCACATCGAACAGATATGTAGTGCGGGTCGCATAACTGCAAGGATGAACTCAGTCTGCTCACAGATTTCTTTCAGTGCTCTTTCAATCGGCAGTTTGCAAGTTCTCTGTGAAACAAAAGGATTTACAATTGACATCCAGAGGAAGTTTAAACAAAGCATTTTTTTAAATGTTTGAATTTCGTTTATTTATGTCGCTTTCCTTACGCTGGCTATAAGGACCTATGTTAGATGAGATGGATATAGGGACACCCACGAACACACAAAAAAATACTCTGTGTGAGTTCAGGCGCCAGTGCTTCGTTTCCTGCAAGAACAGAGTTTCCAGGGTGTACTACCTGCAATAGAAGTTCGCATTCGAATACATTCTGAAAGGGTCACCCAATTCTTACACCCGAAATCTGCGAAATATTAAAATCATTGACCATAATGGGAAAATATCACAATAGGGGATACGAAATGAGGAGCGCTTCGGTTCGAATGCCAGATAAAGTAAAGGTGTATGTATTTTTCGTTATATGTCGTCCATTCGGTCATTTCAACCGCTGGTATTAACTAAGCGACGTTATTATTTTCCTTTTTTAAAAAATGTAATAAAATGAGTGGATGATTCGTCTGGAAAAAAAAGGGCGGGGAGGGGGGGAGACAATCGATGTCTCAATTGGTCATTCAACGCCGCTAAGACATGCGGAAATCCTTATCTGGAACCTGTTCTATTTGTGCGTGGTTGCGTTATAGTCTTCCGAGAGGCGTGTTACTTGCGTAAGGAACTGCTGGCGTTCGCAGAACGGCCATGAAGTGAGCCGAGCGACAATCAGGAAGTTTTGAGACCACCTTGCTCGTTATGCGGGCTGACCATCAGGGTCACCGGATGATATCGGAAGCTGATTGATCAGTTGGTTATGCTAGCGGGACAAGAGACTTTCTTACTTTCCTCTTTCCTTCTTCCTTCTCAATGCCTTTCTTTGCTTCTATCTTTTTCTCCCTTTCATTCTATCTCTTTACCTCCACTTTCTTTACACGCCCATCTCTTTCATCCCTCACATGCGAGTTAATATTTTACTTTCTTTTTCTGATTCCTCTTCCTCTTTTCCTTTTCCCCTCTCTTTCATTCACACACACACTCGTTCTCTCTCTGCTTTCTCTCTCTCTCCATCTCTCTCTCACACGCACACACACATAATCGCCTATTCTCCCGCTCATTCTTTTCTATTCTTCCCCTTTCTTAAGGCCGCGGTGGCTCAGTCGGTAACGCGTCTGACTACCATGCTCAAGGTCCCGGGTTCGATCCCCGGCCGGTTCAAATCCGGGAACTTTTCTAACGATGGAAGCGGCCCCGGCGCCAACCCAGCGTCGAATAACATGGGTACCTGGGGGAAACCCTGGGGGGTAAAGGCGGTCAGGGGCGTGATGCTGATCACATCACCCCCACTCACGACCGGATCAAGAAAGTGTGGGGCGTTATCCCCACACCCCCTATACGCCTTCATGGCGTGGTGCTAAGCACAGGGGAGCACTTTACCTTTTACCCCTTTCTTACTATTCCACTCCCTCTTTTTCTTTCTTTTTCTATCCTAAATCACTTGTTCTCCCCCTCCCTTAATCATTTTGCATGTTGCTTCGTTCTATCTGCTATTTTCATTACTACATCAGCGCATATTGTGGACCACTTTAGTCACATGGACATTGTATGTCCGTAATCTTCTGTGTCGTATCGTCGTACGGACGTATACATCCACATTAAAAACCAGAACATCATCAATCTCCACAAACAATTTTCCATCGTCTAAGAAAATGTCATACATTGTATGCATATTTGTACCACTGCAAATCCACACACGGCAGGATAATGCACGCATATTTTTTGTTCTTGTTGTTGAATAAAGTTTTTCATTCGCAATCTAGTAATCATTATAACGGGTGTTTCATAAAGACTTGAGGGGTTGCAAAAATTTATTGCAAGTATTGAACTTACGTTAATGAAACCAGTCCAGAACGATCGAGGAACGCAAACAGTTTGTGCGTGTATGTTTTGTTAAGCTGAGAGTTCACATCCCTGCCGCTAGGCCACACTCAAATGAGCCACATCACTCACAGTGTTTTGTACAATGTTTTGGTCACCAAGATCACCGGACCTTACACCGTGACTTCTTTTCGTGGGGTTTCATCACGCCTCACCGGTGCTGCGTGATATCGCAGCCCTAAGGGAGCGTATCGTCGCAGCAATAGACACTATCGACAGGCCCATGTTGATGTAAGTGTTGCAAGAATTAGACTACCGTGCAGATGCGTGCTGTGTCACCCGTGATGCACACATTGAACTTTTGTAGGTGTAAAAAGAAATGTTTGAGTTTCTCGTTCTTTCTGGACTGGTTTCATGAACCGTAAGTTTAATACTTAACTTGCAATAAATTTTTGTAGCCCCTCAATTATTTATGAAGCACCCGGTATATTTACAATAAAAACTATTCAATAACGTTGTAGGTGTGGCAATTGGAATTTTGATTTGGTCAATCTTTAACCCTAAACACTGAGTTTGATATAGTTAACTTACGTGATAGACTTGCATAGCATACATACGCTGACGAGAATTTTCTTCCCATATAACTGAAACTGACTCAAGCTGAGTCATTTTACTTTGCTACTTTTGCTGCAAAGATTGATTTAACCCTTGTACATCTTCAAGCCTTCAAGGCGTTGTTGTGTATAAATCCATCGGTCGTTAATACGGCGGGCATTGTTTTACTGCTACCCATGCTTCACGAAGTTAAAAAAATGATCGTCTTTTCACAGGTTCGACTGACGCAAACAAGCCACAGCTATGGCATGCTCACATCACGTGCGTTGCTACCCAAATTGGAAGATTATTGAAAAAGCCGTGGGAAATTATAGACCAAGGAAGCAGCGGAAGGCATATCTCGCCATCTTTGAAGATGAAATACGACCGTCATGATCCAATAATGGTACGCGTTGGGTCGGATGAGTTAATGAGGATGTGGGCGATGTGTGTGCTTTTGTGCGGAGTGTAATAACACGTTATCGACTGCAGAGAGGGTCTTTCGAATCGTGAAGAGAGGGAGTTCCGCAGCTGGCTCATCTTGAAGGTATCGTTAGGCACCGAAGAGAAGCTGCAATCGCGATGGAAATTCCTTCTCGTTTTCAAAGGGGTCGGTGCTGCTCTGTGCAGCGTTCGCGTTGCGTTGTTCCCGCTTCTCCTGTTCCCCATGCAACGTGATCATGTCTTCTGCTTGTCTATCATTTGGTTTTCTGCAAGGTGACGTCAAAAAGGATACACAACATACCTAACGTAATGACGCAAGCATGGGCTGCTTGAGGACTTACATGACTAGCGCCAAAACCTTATTTCTGATTATATAAGTGTTGTTATTTGTTTAAATAAGAGTTAGATTTGTGTAGGCAAAAATAATTGAAGTTGCTACTGTATAATAAGTAAGTATATTGCAAAATCATGTAGCAATTTAATCTAAGAGATTACTGTTATTTTGATATACATACCTACAATAAACATGTTCTTTAAGACTTAAAGCTATTATTTCTTCCTAAATAAAACCGTAAATATGTTTTCTTTATTGGGTAGTGGTGGAAAGTACGAGGACCAGGTTGGGAAATTAGGGGGTGGCAGGGTACACAAATTAAGGGGGGCCAGATATCCACCCAGCCCCGGGTGAAAAATTTATCTTAAGTCGCCCCCAGGTTCAAGATACATGCCACAACCTTTTAAGTTAGTAACAATAAAAAAAGAATATACACTTTTATAAGAAACAATCAACAAACATTATTCCAATCGTGTTAGCTACTAAAAGAACAGCCCTCCATTATGTAATGATTCAAATATCTTTGACGTCATCAAATATTGCATTATAGATTGCATTCTGACATTAAGTAGGGGATGTAAACATGGCTTTCCTCGTGCAAAAAATCACGTTGAACATATTTTTCTATATTTTCGAGTTCTTATAATCAGACCCAGAAAAAACTGATTTGAATCAATTAAACAAAACACGTTTGGTTGAAGTATTTGGTAGCAGTAATCAAATGTGATGGTAGCCCTTAAAATTGGATAATTTTGACTACGTTATTTAATAATCCTTTTAAAATTGGGTCAATTCGGTCAGGATTTTTAAAAGTAATTCTGGTGAATATGTATTACTTTGTCGGCTGTTTAAAGCACCTTTTTGATATGTGAATGACCGAATAACAAGTCTTATAGAATATTTTCTATACGCTATGCTATAGGTTTAAATGAGAAGGAAAATAACTTACAAAACATCTACAACTCATACAGAAAAACTTGCCTAGTAGTCACGGTAGTTCAATCGGTTGGGCGTCTGACCGCCACACGGGAGACACGGGTTCGATTCCTGCATTGAGCGATCTGGGGGGAAATTTTCGGACATCAAGCGGCTCTGAGATTCACTCAGCATCTAACCAATGGGGATGATTTTTACGGAGTAAGAGCGGTCAGAACTTGATGCTGATTACACCATCTCCACTATGGCCAAGGTCGAGAATGTTCGGGACTTAGTCTTCACGTCTCCTGTCCTCTTTCCTCTCCATCAGTTTAATCTGGATCTCGTGCAGATATGCAATGATCCTTTAAATTTTCTTCCATGCAAATTCAGTGTTAAACTCCCATTTTTTTCTGTTTTGAATACGTGACTTTCTACCACGGTGACACAATGCAATGTGTCAACCGGGACAGCCGCAGCCTGGCGCTTGTTTCGAAATCTGGAAGCATTTACTGACAAAGGAATCGGTATTCCTGGCGTGTTTCAAGAAGCATGCATATTAAGCACCGTCTCCTGTGCAGACAAACCTAAATACGCTGGTTTCAAGCCGCGCTGCCTGACGAAACACATGAACGTTCCCAGGAACCACATTCCAATCTTCACTGACGCGCGCAACAAACGAAGAAGAAGAAAGGACCATAGTGTGTTCCAGTGTTTATGCAAATGCAATCCAGCGTTACCAACTGTAATAGTATAAATCTAGACGTAGATTTTTTAAAAAAGATTCTAACAAGAAAAGGAACTTGTAATCAATTTCTAAGCCAGGAGGTGTTGGTGAGGGCACACCTCCCCTCCTTTTGGCCGAGCTTTCATAAAATTAAAAAATAAATACTTCAATTTTCATGAATGTCGGCAAAATATAAGACTGACTTCCATTTTAAAACGGCATAATCGCTTTCCATTACGGGCATACCCACACTCTCAAAAATCTTCAGCTTGCCAGTTGGGGTTCCAAGGTTTTTCAGAGGGAGATGGAATTGTAAGTGTGAATATTAGGTTACGTAGCTGCGTTCTAGGGAGAGGGGGCATGGTACACAATAAAATATTTCGTAATTACCGTTATATTTACAACGAATCTAGGACAATTGCTATGGTAGACAATTGCCATGATTTTGACGGCTCTGATGGCGCCTGTTGCTGTTACAAATTAATAGTAGGACAATTGCGGCGATCAGGATATAACCTAACCTAACCAAAGGCGCCACAGAACTAATAATGCTGTAGAAGGTTGGAACTACAAAATCAATAGGTGACTTGGAAGACCGCATCCAAAAATTCATGATGTTCTAGCCGGCCTCAAGAGCCAAGGAGAAGACACCAACATCAAGTACATGCGGATGGAACTTAATCTAGAAGGTCAGGAAAGGAAGAAGCGTAATATTAAAATCGACGAGAGAGTTGGAAAGTGCATTCGCACATATGAGGAAACGGGAGACTTCAAAAGTTGTCTGTTGGCTCTAGCCCATGTTCAAAAAACTTGATTGAACCAAATTCCCAGCCGAAAATATCAATATTTCACATAATTCTCTTGTAAAAGGTATTGTACGGGGTGTTAAGTCACCCTTCAGTTTGACGGAAGATTTAAAATGTCATGGCAATTGTCCACCCGCCCTTTCACTTCTAACTGTGTTCATCGCAATTGTCCGTCACCGCAATTGTTCGCCATCGCAATTGTCCGGCTACCATTTACAACTTTGGTTTTTACAGTTATTTACTGTTTTCAATAGAAAATGTTTATTTGATTGATTTGGTTATGTTACTTCGCTTTTCTACTCCTTTGGGCTAATTGCGAAGATGAGCATGAGTGAGGTTATGATGAAATTGATTCGAACTCGTGACCCCTGACCCTGGCGTCGTAGCGCGCTTTGCTTCGCGAAGGTCGGCTTATTTGAAAATGTTGATTATCTCAAAACCTCAGGAGGGGCTGTAGACCCATCAGTCCCCCCTCCGCACGCCAGTATTCAACATGTCACTACTGTCAAAGGCGAAAAGAACGTTGGCACAAGCACTGCTGCACAATAATATCGCGTTAGTTGGCAACACTTTCATGTTAAAAAAAAGTCCCTGTCTAAACCAGGCCGCGTATACTTCTACAGCGCATTACAATACAATGATAGGATACTAGAACCTAATTTCAACATTGGCTGACAGTTCTCACACTTCTCCCCCGTCGCATTGTTCCCTCTGGTCCCATAATTATCCCTGTTTAGACGGCGAAACGTCTCCCACGATGTGATGGTAGGAACGTGGGCAGCTGGTCGGAAAGCATTTAACAGCCGATGAACTGGGAGCATAACGCGACGGTGCATCCATGTATTTCCATGACGTTCCAGAGAGATATTATCTGATACCCTACATCGAAAGCATTTTCCCAACGATTGCTATCGTAATGTTGTTTTTTTTATGGCGGCAAGAACGCCGGGTGTCATATGCGTTACACAATTACTGATTTGCATTTTAGCACGTTTTCAACGATACCATCTAGGTTAGTGTCTCACACATCGCAATATGCATGGTGTTCAATTTGATCCAAGTTCGGGTGGGCAAAAGATACAACAGGGTTTTTCTGTGATGAACGTTCCCACATACCATATTTCCCAACAAGACAATATAGCCCCGGGTGTACGACGGCAAATTTGGGAATCAAGGCCCCCCGCAGAGAGAGGCCAGGGTGCAGTTGCACCTCCTCGTTTGCCCACCCCTGTTAAGATACCTTGTTTGACTCCCAGGAAAAAAAGTTCTCCGGACGTCCATGTGTGTCATTGGCCTCCGTTGAACAGGCCGTTCCTTTCAACCAAACATTTCCTTTTGGTGCTAAACTCAAGCAAAAATTAAGCAAGTCACTAGTATTCTTCAGATTCTTGCCGACCTGCGTGACCGAGTGGTTATCACAGCGCGCTAATATGCCAAGGGTCTCGTGTTCGAATCCCGGCCTGGGAATAATTGCTCTCTGTGAGGGGTCCCTTCATGAATTTCACCATACGAGGGTCACTATTTATATTTTGAGCCTAACAATGAAAGAACAGGAATTTGGCATTGAAAACTGCTTTATTGTTTTTCGAAGTATTCTCCTTTATAGTCAATACACTTTTGCATTCGTTCGAACCATTTGTCAAAGCAGTTTTTCCAATCTTCTTGAGACACCTCCATAATATGGTTTTTGAACGCATCAACGGCGTCTTCCGCCGACGAAAATTGTTGCCCACGCAATTTATTCTTGACATTCGGGAACAAGAAGAAGTTATTGGGTGCCAAATCAGGACTGTACGGCGGATGACCCATCAATTCGATTTTTTGACTGTTCATAAAGTCGGTTGTTAGACGAGATGTGTGACGGCTGGCGTTGTCTTGATGAAGAATGATCCGACGGCGTTTGTTTGTTTTCCGTATTTGACCGAAGACCTCTGGCAAACAAATTGTTGTGTACCATTCAGAGTTGACCGTTCTACGTTCCTCTAAAAGCACAGTTGCCACATGACCAGTTTTCCCGAAAAAACAGGCGACCATTTGTTTCGATGTGCTTCGAGCGCGAACAACTTTTGTTGGATTGGGTTCATCTTGAAACACCCATACAGTCGACTGCTGTTTACGTTCCGGCTCATATGCATATATCCACGATTCGTCACCTGTTACAATCTTATATACGTCTTTTGAAGCACCACGATTGTATTTATTGAGCATTTGTTTGCACCAATTGACGCGAGCGTCTTTTTGAGTTTTTGTCAAATTGTGTGGGATCCAACGAGAACATACCTTTCTCACAGCTAAATGATCATGTAATATTTTATATATGCTGGTGGAATTAATGCCTATGGTTGCCTCAATCTCACAGTATGTCACATGACGATCTTGCAGTATTAGGTTTTGCACAGCATCAATGTTTTCTTGAACAACAACTGATTTTGGACGACCTTCGCGAATCTCGTCGGTGAGCGAATGGCGGCCACGATTAAATTCGTTATACCAGCGTTTCACAGTGGCAAAGGATGGGGCTTCTTCGCCAAATGTGGAAGTAAGTTGATCGATGCACTCTTGTCTTGATAATCCACGTCGAAAATCGTAAAAAATCATCGCACGAAAATGTTCACGAGTTAATTCCATTTTATTGTTGTCGCGCAATCTCCAAGGCAACATAAACAACACAAATGAAGCTATTGAAAAAACATTTGAAGTACGTTATGGTCAATTATGCCAGACGATTCCGTGCAAACGTCAAATCGCGCCTAACTTCAATCAGTGTTGCCAAGGCTCAAAATATAAATAGTGACCCTCGTATCATAACTCATTCTCATCATTAAGGCTAGGATCTTTATGACGATCTTTATGACCTAAAAATCACCAAAATATGCAAAATAAAATATGCTCTTATGACTTAAAATTTTACAAAATATGCACTATAATTTGAAAAATATGCCCTTATAACTAGACTGTTTCAAACATCAATATCTAACTTATGCTGAAATATTTTCATATACATACTATTTGTAGTTCACTTTATGGGCCCTGATGAGTTGAAATGCACAATGAATACTTTCTGTAAATTTTCAATTAAAAATGAAAAAGATTTTGCTGCAGCCGAAAGGAGAAAAAACCCTGTAGTGAACATGGGAGTAAGAGCGAATCCACTTGGAAAATGACTGTATTTTGCTTGAAAAAAGCAAAAATATGCTGAACATGACCGAAAAATCCATCAAAGTATGCTTTATCGCGTAGAAATGGCCAAATATGCCAAAATATGCCCTTAAAAAGCACCTTAATTCAATTAGTTTCTTTACAATATGAATTTATATATATTTAGGGAACACATCACCCTTACCAAATAAAATATGCTAAGTCATAAAAATCCTAGCCCTACCCATCATCGTGATTAGCCAAAAAGTGGCAGAAAGCGACGCTAAATAACAAAAATTAAGTTAAATCTTCAGTTGCATTGCCATATTATTGTAGAGATACCTCCTAAACGTTCATTGGTGTTTAAGTTAGTGGCTAAAGGTTACATTCGTGTCTCATGTTTTCTTTATTTTCAACATCGCAGCCCCTAAATTTCATTCCGCACCCCCTCAGCACCCGTAGATGATAAATCCTGGCGCCGTCGCTGACGTAACACTCCCTTTCGAAAATCCTGGGCACGCCAATGGGACCCATCCGATAATATAGTTCTAGATGCGTGCTTGGTCGGCTAATTTTTGTTGAGTTCGTGTCTGTCAGGGCAATAATTTACTCTCTTCGTTTAATCGCATGCAAATATTCCGTAGACTGTTCTATAAACAGCTGAGTAATCATTGTTGTGCCACACCTAGGGGGTCGCAGCAGGGACGTAAATAACAGCTCTACAACCCCTGCTGTGAGCAGTAAGAATGAAAGACCGGTAGTTAACAAAAAAATTTCTTTCTACGAACTGACAGAAGATGTTGGCTTTCTCGACCCATGGGATTGTTTTAAAGATTTTCTACCGTGCTTTGAGTATTCTAGTAAATCAAGTAAACAATAGATTTCAGTGTGTGAAACAAATCAAAGAAAGCTTCACCCTTTTAAGCCCCACCGCCCTAACGGAACACGCCAACAGACAGAGGGATCCGGTCCTAATTTCCGGGAGAAATATGAAGATATCTTAGAATATAAATTGTTTTCGGAATGTAGTGTCAACTGAAATCAAAAGAAGAATCATGTCGAACATCAGGGAAGATGCAGAATTCTTCTTGATGGAAAACAAAATTCTGTCTACTAGCATTCCTGACTTATGCACTGCTTTTCAAAAAAAGAAAAGTAAAAAAGGTAAAGTGCTCCCCTGTGCATAGCACCACGCCATGAAGGCGTATAGGGGGTGTGGGGGTAACGCCCACACTTTCTTGATCCCGGTCGTGAGTGGGGTGATGTGATCAGCATCACGCCCCTGACCGCCTTTACCCCCCAGGGTTTCCCCGAGGTACCCATGTTATTCGACGCTGGGTGGGCGCCGGGGCCGCTTCCATCGTTAGAAAAGTCCCCGGATTTGAACCGGCCGGGGATCGAACCCGGGACCTTGAGCATGGTAGTCAGACGCGTTACCGACTGAGCCACCGCGGCACTGCTTTTCAGCTGTATTTTACCCTTCCTGTGATTGCGTGGACTGGCGCTGTCAACAATCGAAAGCTATCGGGCTCGAATACTGGACTTGATCAAACTAGCACAAAAATTTGGTTCCATAAAAAAACGCAGAGGACTGGTAATGAGCATTTAACAATAGTCCTATCGTCATTTTTGTAGTAACAGTGTGTTTTTATACACAATTATAATAATATTTTTTCGTTTGTCTGTTGTCTTAACCTTTCGTACCAATTTTTATATTGATTCAAATTACATTCATATTTGTATATACCTAATATAAACGTAGGCGGGAATTAATATTTCAGAAAGCTCTTTTTAAAAAACGAGTAGAGGCGCACAACTGGAAGTTGCGGGGGGGGGGGGGGCGCAGAGCGTGTCAGTTACGCTAGTGGGTCGCAAAGTTCATTCCCCTTCCACAGAAAAGGGAAAATAAACAAATTTATTTAACAAAATTTATTCGAGAATGGCAATGCTGGGAGAATTTAGCGACATACTTTTTCTTGTAAAAAAAATAAAAATGCCTTCTTTGAATCGTACACGGCTGAACACTCATTGCAACATATGTCGAAACTCCAGCCGATGTAGCTAGCTACTCAGTAGCGTACGCAGGATTTCATCAAGGGGGGTGTTATTTCGAAAACTTTCTACAAATTCACATTACATTGTTTTATTATACTTTATTTAATTATTAATAATAATAATTAATAATTCTTATAATTAACTAATCAATTAGTTTAATTACTACTAATAATTACTACTAATGCAGCTGCTATTTATGAAAGAAATAGAACAAAATTACATTTCTTTTGATTCTTTGTAACAAAATAATTGTCTAGTCAACGGTTATTTGTATATGATAAGTCAGACATTTTAAGTGTGAAGAAAATCCATAAAAAGAAGCAAATATATTAAATTTATTGAAATAATTGAAATATGAAACTCATTCAAGGAGCCGCGCTGATCTAGTCTGACAACTTCGTGGCAGATCCGGGTTCGATTCACGGAATTGGTTGGAATTTATCCAGCCTTGTCTCCGCACCCAGCCTCATAGCAATGGGTACCTGAGAGCAACCCTGGGGGATGAAGGCTGCCGGAGCATGGTGCTGATCACATCACCTGCAAAATAGTTCGAGATCGATAATCTTTGGGGCCCACCACACCACTACGTGTGCCTTCATGGCTCGGTGCTATATGCACGGGGGAATTTACATTACCTTTACCTATGGAACTCGCCCAGGATGATGATGAAGCGCGAAAATACATGTTGCTAAATTCCACTGAGTCTATGTTTTCGTTGGAAAGTGAGTTTATAGACATTCCAACACATTGATCACTTCTAGGTGATTCACAAAGCACTTCTTCAACATTATTTAATGATGTGGATGTAGACTCAGCATCACTTGAGAGTTCACAAGGGGATGTGAAATCAGTACCGGGAAGAACGTTTGCAATAAGGTCGGCACACTGCGACGAAGCAAGGAATTTTCACAATTCTCGCGAGAGTCACTGCGCGACTTCTTGCAAAAAAGAATTTCAAATTTGAACTTTGCGGCCGCGTAGATTGTGTTTGGAATGTTGTGTTTTTCTTCATGCTGCATGGGAATAATAATTCAAATTATTATTATTATTATTATTATTATTATTATTATTATTATTATTATTACTGTCGCAGATCTTTGACTGTGATAAATTAGGCATTTTTATTTTTTTTCTACAGCATTTTCCATAATATTTCAAAAGCTCAAGGGGGGGGGTTTAAACCCGGTAACCCCCCCCTTGCGTACGCCACTGTAGCTACTCGATTTCTCACACATCAATCCGGGATCCTGCTCCACTTGGGAGAATCAAGCAGCCATGATGCAAGACATTGATTATTGCCGTTTCCATTGTTGCTCCGAAGAAACTCTCATGTGACGCAATAACATGTCCATTGTTAACATGAAAGGAAGAAAAAAAAACGTATAAAAGTAAACTCACTTTCACTCGCAAATAGTGGCACTGAGGGGGAAAATATGTTTTGGCCGGGGCACCGTAATTGCCCTCCAGTTGCGTGTTTCTCCTGCCAGCATCGGAACACAGACGCAAGACCACGGTTTCGTCTTCTTCTTCGTGCGTTGTCACAGTTCACGAACCGCATCTAAATTCTTCACAGGAACTTCCGCAATGTTCCGTGTACAGCGGTTGTGTTTTTTTTCCTCTAGCGCTCTTGCCCCCTCGTTCGAGTTACCATATATATTTTTCGAGGATTACAAAACAATGCCACGGGTCAAAGGTCGCAGACGTTGCAGTTGTAGCCTGACCCTCTTGGTAAGATGTAATTCTCAGGAAGAGAAGAAGTAAAATTTTCTTGGGTAACTATCAGCTTTTGGTTCCCGCCTTTTCATTTAGCCTTATTTACCTCCCTTCTCCTTGAGTGTTGTTGCCAACTCAAGCATTTTAGAGCCAAATCTGGCTCTTTGTTTAAGGAAAAAAAACAAGAGTAAAATGTGGTAAATTACAGTCTACATTTATTTTTAAACATATGTTTAATGATGGACTAAGGGTTTGATAACCTATTGACAGAATTGTTTTACTTCGCATAACAATATTTCCAGACACGAATCATAGGAATAGGTTAAAAGACTGAGTTTTAATTGATTGAGTTGGTGTTTTAAGTCCACTTTATGTATAGTCAGACTAATCGGGACTGGACCTGCAGTTTAAAATGGGATCCAACGAGTATCGAACCCAGGACTCCTTGATTACAAGGCGACGACGCTACCACTGCGCCAACGGGGAGGCCCCTAGGTTAAAAGACAGCATAATAACAGAGAAAAAAGAGCACATATTCATTCTCTATCTTAAGTGTGGTTAAGATTGCTAAAATCTGTACCAAAACAACTTTCCTGGCAAGGAAATCGATGTAAAAAATATGAATACTTATTGAACAACGAAAAACGATATTAGGTGCACTTGATGAAACGTATAGTTCCTGATTAATATTTTATGCTACGTAATTACTGTAAGTAGTAAGCCAACAATCTTAGGTACTGTGTTACGTTTCCACAACTGCGGGGTGTGAGTGGCTCGACACTGTATCTGTAAACAGACACACGCAGTTGCAGAAACAAAGTTAATTTCCCTGAGCTCCTGTAGTCAGCATCATGGGAACTCCGAAGGTCCGCACTGGAACCATCTCAGGTAAGCAGAAGGAACGACTCGAACCTCCGGATATAAGTTTTATATCGATTTATTAGTTTAGTCAGTTAGGGGAGTTTAGTCAGTTTGTGTACATCGGGGTAGAAAGGAGCGCGAGACTGAAAAACCGGGTAAATGCGGATTTAAACACGGTAACTTCTTAAATATCCGCCTGAGATCGTCCTTACGAACTTTACTCAGTATAAAAACCTGAGGGGTGTGAGGGACTCAACACTAGGCCTGTAAATAGACTCACGCATGCGCGGATACCAAGAAGCAACTTCCTTTAGCAATGAAAAATCGACGTATTTATTACCGGTTTTCTGTAATCTCGAACCCCTATCTAGCAAGTTATGAAGACAAAATCTTTCTCAAATTACAATAAAATGTGCAGTTTATGAATAGGTTTGCATTGATAAATTATCTAAAAGGTTCTGATACATATCTTCGAGTTAACAAATATTTGTTCCTTGATAAGTATAAAATTTAAACATTCCGCTATAGTTTCATACATAAAGGTAAGTACATCTACTTGTATGGTGCAGTGGTAGCGTCCTAGCCTTGTAATCAAGGGGTCCCGGGTTCGATAACCGGTGGAGGTACATAGTGGTTCGAATTCCACTTTAAACTGTAGGTCCAGTCCCGATTAGCCTTACTGTGCACAAAGTGGACTTAGAACACAAACTCAAACCGACCTGGGCATGGATGTTTGTGAGTGTCCATTCATCAATTTCATCATATCATCACGCATCCACATCTTCGCAAATTAGCCAAAAGTATCACAAAAGGCGAAGTAAAATAAAGCAAATCAATCAATGGAATGAGAGAGATGGAAAGAGTTGAAGAAATAGAGAGAAGATCAAACAACGGGAGACGGGAAGGGATTTGAGAGAGATAGAGAAGAGAGAGGAAAAAGGAAAGAGAGAGAGACATAAAATATGGAGACAGTGTGAGAGAGAAAGAAAACGAGAGGTACGAATGAGATAAAATGAAAGAAAGGAAGAGGGGATCTTCACTGATATAGAAACAATCTGAAAATATTTAGTTCACCTGTGATTCCACTCGAACGAAATCCTGGCAACCTTCATTGCAGAGTGGTGAGCATTGCACGCTATGCGAGTGTCACTTCATCAATTTCATCATATCATCACCCATCCTCATATTCGCGATTAGCCAAAAGTGGCAGAAAAGCGACATAAAATAAACCAAATCAATCAATGAATGACCCCAACGAAAATGGCACCGTATAATCAATTCTCTCGCTTCCGATTCAAAAGTCTTGGTCGCCGTTTCATGCATTGGAAATAATCAATCATTCGTCCTCGGTGTCGATTGATTGATTTGCTTTATTTTACTTCGCCTTTTGGCTAATTTGCGAAGATGGGAATGATTGATGATATGATGAAATTAATGAATGGACACTCACAAACATCCATGTCCAGGCAGGGATTCGAAACCGGGACCCCAGTCGTCGTAGCGCGATGTGAGTCCTCGGTGTAGAATAATAACCGAAGTGCATTACAATTCAAGATCATTCTAACTCCATGCATTGGAAACACTGTAACAATAGGATCGAAGACCCAGTCACTGGAAAACGGACACAACAGCCTCTGAGAATATGGGCCGTGTGAAAAGCTCTCAAGATCGTCCCTTTTTCGCTTCTTCTGCGGATTCTGTTTTTTCTGTGATGCAAGCTGGAAAAAAAAGAATAATCTGCCTTACGTCACACCTCAAATGGAGTGATGCCCGAGACATTGTCAAAGGGGAAAGTGGGCGTTCCCTTTCTCCTCAGTACGACAAGCACGTGCGCTGGAGCTACCATCGGCCCATGTCATTTCGCGATCCAAAAGGTTTCATTACTTTCATCTCTCTTAACTTAATATGATATCCTTTATTCGCGGCCTGTAATCCAGTCGGCGGTTGCCTTTCATGCCAGTCGTCGAAATCACCACAGGCTTTATTTCCTCAAGTGAAATTTTGGCGCTGACAAGAACTTGAGATTTTACATAGCCCAGTTTTGTTGTTTCTTCACTCTCGTTTAACACGCAAATGACGTTTGGGTTTGTACTGAATCTATACAGGGCGATTCAGGAAAAGGGAAGCTAAGGTCGAAGAAGGCAGCGTATCGAAATACGGAGGACCGCTTCATTTCAACGTAGTTGTCCGCAACCATTTGGATTGGACAGGGAGATCTCTGGCCTTCGAGGCCACCCGACCTAACTTTTTTTTTTATTTTTTTTTATCTCAAATCATTTGTTTATGATACTCCAATGAACACTGATATGCAATTGAAGACTAAAATTGGTAAACGCTGTAAGTGCCAAAATAATTCAAACACCGTTTTTGACGTTAAACTGTGCAAGTGCCATGCTTTATAATGTGGTAAACGTGAAAAGTGGCTGGTAGCCCTCTAAGTAGTTCAAAGGGCGTGTAAAGAGGTCACTAGTGTGCACGTTCTTACGGGCTGATGTGAGGAACGATGCGATTTCCCAACACTTTCGCTTTTGGCTCTTACAACGTTTACCACTTTTAGTTCTCAATTAGTTGCCAGGATTGTCACCACCTGTGATATGATCGTATTAGCATCACGCAGGTATATTTGAAAGGCTGCGACAGAATTTCGGACGCTACTATCATGCTCATATTGAGGTTGATGGTCGCCTTTCTGAAAAACTGTTGTGTGGAGCTTAATTGTACATGGTTAACACCGGTTTCCAAATGTACAAGCTAGTAACTCACACGTTTAAATCATTGACAATAAATGTCGCTATAATGTATGTCTGCAATGCATCATAATATTTCCTGTTTTCTTTTTACGCACTTTACTGAATCCTCCTATATAAGACAGCAACCTGGAGACTGAAGAAAACTCGACTAGAAAATGTGCATATAATTGTTCATTCCAATGAGAAGATGGTGCCCTAGAAATTTGCAACCTGTTTAATCTCACTGCCGTTGGCATGGCAACATAGGTTCCGAGCTGCCATTTCTTGTACTTTGTGGGATATCGATAGCTGAGATAGACAGATGGAAGTAACTTTTTTACATTCGCTGAGTAATAAGGCTCTTTTAAAAAAATAATGAAAATGTTATTACGATGTAAGTATTTTTTTTTAATAATGTGATTGTAATATAACACTACAACTACTTGTGGACCCTACTAGCTACTTCGCTATGATTTTTGTAAATAATAATAATATTAATAATTAAACAATTGTATGGATATTCAAAATAACCCTTCGCAGTTGTACTAATTAGATAATCGATACCCTTATTTCTTATCATGATACCCGTCATTCGATATACGTGTTTTTTATAGCAAACTTTACCAAATAGTGCGCTGCGACGGTCCCGGGTTCGAATCCCGGTCGGGCTTGGTTGTTTGTGAATGTCCATTCATCAATTTCATCATTTCATCACTCATCCCCATCTTCGCAAATTAGCCATGATGCACAAAACGCGAAGTAAAATAAACTAAATCAATAAATAAAATAAATCTACCAAATAGTGTACTCCTTTTTCATTTACGAAAGCAAGGGCAATGAACTTGAACTTTTTTCAATGTCGCAGAGCTGTTCACCGTTTCCCCTTATCGAAGGGTTCTTATGACTCCTCCACTTAAGTGAAGCCCAGATAAGAGATCAGAAGGGGCTTCAAGGAGAAAGCCTTCTGTCTCTGATAACTCCTCGCAGAACAAATGACCAGTCCTCAACGTGAAAGCAGTTCAGGAGGATGGGAGATAGAAAGAGCTTCTATTCCATGAACATCCAACTTTACATATAAAAAGTTGAATTGAAAATACTTTTCGTTAATGTGTAGACAATGTATATGTTAAGGGTTCCAAAATTACGCAGATGAACCGCATAACAAACCGCTTGAGGGATATTAACATGGATAAAAAAATGTTTTCACAAATGTCTAAGCATTATAATTAAAAATTCAAAGCATACCTCCAACGTCACACAGTTCTCCATTTTGTGTATCCTATTGATAAGGTATAGTTCCCCATTCACATTGCACCGTGCCATAAGCGAAAGCTAGATGTGGAGGTACGACCCAACACATTTCTGATCTAGACCATTTTTGGAGGATGTGATGAGCACCACGCTCCTCTCCAGTCGACTTTACACCACCCCAAGGTTACCCCCAGGTACCCATTTATTTGAGGCTGGGTGTACCTCAGAACCGCTTGTAGGTACAAGGCCGGAAAATTCCAACCTTAAATCGCCCGCCCCGGCAATCGCCAGTCGTCCTACCGACTAGACCACCGCAGCTCATTTGTATTCACGTACGTACTTAAAGATAAGACGAAATTAATTATTATTTGAGACACTTGGTTCGGACCCCTCCCCCTCCCCCTTCACAAATATATTTGTAGATACGTGCCTGAGATGTATATTAGTTAATTCTACCAATGTAAAAGGGTTGCAGATCTGATTTGTTTCGACAAGAGGTCCACATCTCGTCCCACAAAAGTGTGGCTAAAACTATGTAAACATCATCAATGAGCAAATTGGTAATAACAGAATATAACCAGCAATCAAATTGAATATCAGATTGTTCCTGAACAGTAAGCACATTGACTCTTTAGAACGACACAAACGAAGTCTCGGTATATCTGAAAATAAGAAAAATACTTTGTGGAAGTCTTCAGCTGTTCAAATTTGAAATTCGAAAACTTGGAGTGCCCTAAAATTACCAAGTTTCAACTAATGATCATCCCATAATATGCTACTGTTTCTCCCTTTACAACTAGCTCAGGCAATCTTCTGAGTCTTTATTTGTTCCCGAGATATACGTAATTCAAAATTGATTGTTTCTGAAAAATGTGTTTTTGAACAATCCTCATATAATACGCAGTATCCTCATTTCAGTAAAATTCTTTCACAGGTATCGATTTTAGAACGGGCAAAGCTGTGTATCGAATACCATTAAAATCGCTCACTAAGAGGCCCACTTCTGCGGTCCTTTCTCATTTGATAGGGAATGAATGGCCCGTATGATTGTGAAGGTGTATGTGTTTGTGCGATGGTGATTTTGTTGTGGGTGGGATACTTTATTTCCCAGAAGTAAAATAACGCGTTATGTCACGATGATGTGCTACTTTTAGGATAAAAATAACGGTGACTAACGCATTACTTCCATGAAGCGACCGTGGCCTTTGTTAAATATACCTAAAGTTCAGTCAAGCGGTAACTACTCACCTGCCTCTTTCGGGTTTGGCATCTGCCAGCAAATGCAACGTCCGAGGCACAGAAATGTAGTCGACTGACCTGTTGCGAAAAGCAGCGACGTAACGAGATTGACTAAAGCCTCAAGAAAGGACAAGCAACGGAAATACGCTAAGAACTGCCCTCAAGAGTGCATTAAAGAGACGATGCACATACATTCGGGGCCATGGAAGCGAGAAGGAGACTTGCACGGGTTAAAGTTCGGCCATTCTGCTAAGCGTCTCCCAGACAGAGACTTTTCCAGTTCGCTTGGCACATTTGCTTCTCCGATGAGTTTTCTGCTGACAGTTAAAGCATACGAGGAAGGGGAAAAAAGTAAGGAGCTGGTTGTTTTGTGCGCAAGAACCCAACCGGGCACTGTTTACTCCTTGTCGGAAAAATGTAACGGGAATCTGGAACGAGCTTTCTTATCCTTTCCGGCAGGATGCGCTGCATGTTTCCGCTTTGCAACAGTTGGATCGGACGCTACCTCTTCGAGTTTTGCTAAAGAACGGTTTTTCAACAGTGATTCTCTTTCAACATCGCCAAACTGACAGAAAAATAGACTTTCCTTCCACTTTGTGGTTCTCCATTGCTCAATGGGAAGAAAACAAACATGATTCCCTTGTAGTTCGTAATCATGTACTGACATGTGCGAAGCCAGAAAAGTTTGTTATAAAATTGAATAGTAGAAATAATAATAATAAAAATCTAATAACAATTATAAGTATAGTATAATAATGGATTATTATTTTTATTGGAAACATATTATTATATCCTTGCAGGTAATTTTCTAATCCATAGACCAACCAGATGAGTGAATATCCGGTACAGGCTTCCCTTAATATTTCATACCGTTGTTAGCCAATAATAATACGGCTACGTATTCAATTTTGATATTAACTTTTATACACCTTGTTTGAGAGGAAAATTTTAGCCATGAAGTTTACCTGCATGTCAAGCTACTTCCTGCAGCCCTCAAATTCATTAAGGGAACCAGAGCAGGGGTTTATCCAGAATTTTACATCTGGGGGGGGGGGGGTTAAGTTCGTATTTAGGGGAGTGTAAGTGTAAATGTCCAGGGTTATAGAATTCATTTTGGGAAACCTGATGGTAAGGGACCTGTAGGAATCAAAGACGAAGATGGAGGGATAACGTTGAGATGGACCTAAAATAAATCGGCAAGGATGGAAAAGATTGGATTGATCTTGCCAAGGATAGGGACAGATGGAAGGCTAGTGTTGCTGCTGCCATAACCCTTTGAGTTTAAGAATGCTAGAGAGTTAGAAGTGTAAATTTAGAACCAAAATGACCACAAATTGGGTCCTTGTGAAAAAAAATCGAGGGTGTTGATGGAGGGGGAGGGGTTTACGGTGTGTGGACATCAATTTGCCCTCCACCTCAATAATCGTTTTCGAATAACATTTTTAATTTTATAGATACATTAATATAAAATTTAGTAGATAGTTCTATTGGGTCTACACTTGGAGAGTTATAAGGGGGTCTCCCCGATGGCGCAGTGGTAACGTCACTGCTTTGCAATCAAGGGGTCCAGGGTTCGATACCAGTTGAAGACACATAGTGGTTCGGTTCCCACTTTAAACTGTATACCCAGTCCCGATTAGCCTATCTGGGTATAAAGTGGACTTAAACTCAAACTTAGAGAGTTATACTGTAAGTAGTTGATTGTAATTATGCACCGCGATTATATTTCAAGAAATGAGTCATCAAAGTGGACATGTTTCATGGATTTTCAAGGCAAGTGTCAAGCAGAGTACATGAGAGCCGCAGTGGTACACTTGGTAGGACGTCTGACTGCCCACCCTCTTCATGGCACAGGGGATATAACTTTACCTTTTTACAAGCAGAGACTTTACAGTGTGCAGTGGCTCTTCCATCCCGCAGCAGAGACCTACATTCGGGCGGCCAGGTGGTGCACCGTAGAAATCGGATGCAAATGAAGGTCCACTAACCTGGCTCGATCAGCTGCTCTCATGAATATGCAAAGCGGAGAAAGGAGCCGCTGGCCAGGGAGCGAGTCTCAAGGCGTGGGAGGTCCTCTGCGCTTCCTGCTTCATCTCCGTGCGTTGCATCAACTGGACTTCTGCCCGACGCCCAGCATGCTTAGCTTGTTAGCTACGCACAGAGGAGCAAACGCATCAATGAATGTAAAAAATATGACTGCTCCGATATCGCTTTGAACCGATACCGATGCCTATACTATAAACGATTCCCACCGATACCGATAATTGAAAATTGTATTTTATTTCCCACTAGGTATGTGTGGAAAACTAAATTTTGTTGTCATAATATGAAATATTCTGATGTAATTCTTGAATATTTTAAAGCTCTTGGTAAATTGATGCTTATAATTGGAGTAGTTTGATTGATTTGGTGTTTTAAGTCCACTTTATGCACAATGAGGCTAATCGGGACTGGACCTACAGTTTAAAGTGAAATCCGAACCACTATGTGCCTCCACCGGGTATCGAACCCGGGACCCCTTGATTACAAGGCAACGACGCTACCACTGCGATATCGGGGAGGCTCTATAATTGGAGCAGAATATTTACTAATATTAATCAATATTTTGAACAAATTTTAATTATTACAATTTAAACTTAAACTTTTGAAGGGAGGGAGACGAACTCCTCTGAAAGATTTGATTGATTGATTTGGTTTATTTTACTTCGATTTTCTGCCACTTTTGGCTAATCGCGAAGATGAGGATGATCCGATGAAATTGATGAAGGGACACTCACAAAGAACAACCATGTCCAGACCGGGATTTGAACCCAAGACGCTGTGCTAACCACTCCACCACGAAGGTCGGCGACTGCTGACAGTATATTCTGACTTGTTTTTGGAGAGATAATGCTACAGGCTTTCATCAGAATTGCCCATGCCATGAGGATCGTTTCTACCATTTGAAACGTTAGATGAAAACCTTAACACAAAAACAGTGAATTTTAAATACAATTTCAGGATGCATAACATTTCCTTCCAGCTGTTCAAGTAAGACAATCAGGTTTAATTGAAGACTGGTTTCTGAGATAAGTTTAAACTTACCTAATTGTGCAAATGCCTGAATATGTAACACCAAATGATAGTATAATGGAAGCAATTCTACGATTATGACTAAAGGTTTTAGGTCTTGGCCTCTTTACTTATTTAATATTTCCTTGAGTAGTAGAACTCTAACTTTCTATGCGTTCATTCCCACGCTACACTGACTTTCTACTTGTTCCATACAAGTGCAAAACAATATATATCAGGATGTTATCAAAATAACCAATCCAAAATTTTTGACTTTTTCATGACTTTTTATTGCCCATTTTTTTCGGTTCTTCATACTCTTTATTTATTGGACCCCTACTTAGGTGGAGTTGGAAATTAACAATTAAGAAAATAAATAATTCTTCTACACTGCTGGACAAAAAAAACCCGGACACTTGCATTTTTGTGATCGCATAAATTCTGATTCGAAGGCTAACTAAATTATTGGAAATATACTCATTGATTGATTTATTGATTGATTGAATTGGTGTTTTAAGTCCACTTTATGCACAGTAAGGCTAATCGGGACTGGACCTACAGTTTAAAGTGGGTGTGGGAACATATTCAACAGAAAACAAACTTTGAGGATGTTTGTTCTACATACATTAATAAGTTAAATTAGAACAAAACGAAAGTTACAGAAAAACTACCAAACTGAGAGCGTAATTCATAAGTAATTGCAATTCAGCTGTCAAATATTAAGGTGTCCGTTTTTTTTTTTGTCCAGCAGTATATTAAGTGAAAAACCCCTGCCAAAAGGCCGGTTAAAACGAAAACTTAAGATGTATTTTAACAAGAGAATTAGACTTTCTTTATGTATTAATACATTGCTCCCTTCCACGTAATAAACCCTGGACTGCAGTTGGCAGACTTGCGAGGCTCTGGCATCTGGACTCACAGCCAGCATAATCTTCTGTGGGGCTCGTGTTGTCTCTATACGTTTGTGGTTTTCCCTTTATCCATTTCATCTTACAACCATTCATCCTCCTCTTCGCAATTAGCCAAAAGGGGCAGAAAAGCAAAGCAAAATAAGCTAAATCAACCAATCATCGTCATAGCAAAAATTCTTGCCCACAAGCATAATTTCTTGGATTTTTCTTCACTTCTTGATCTACTTGTTTATTTCTTTACTTTTTATTGACTTTCATTACTTTCTTGAATACACACACACACTTTTATTTTAATCCGCCACTGTGGTTATACGCCAGTATGACATTTATCACCTATCTATAACTTCTGAGTAAAAAACAGCAAAAATATATTGAGAATTATATATACGTGTGTGTATATATATGTGTGTCTGTACAGGGTGGTCGGACCCCCCCTTCTTTTTTTTCGACACTACGATGGTAATAGTTGGATTACTTGTTATGAACACGTACCTGTATCATTGATTAATCACCTCTGGAACTTCTTGGAGCCCCTTCAGAACGTTATTGAGGGGAACGTCACCGCCCGGAAAAAAGGTCTTATTCACACTTGCATCGCGAAGTGTGCCAAAATATGGCGCAGAGTTCGGCCGTGTTACGAAAAAGACGGTCTCCATACCTATGTTCCGGACACTTAAACCACCAGGTATGTGTTCGTATCAAGCGTTAAGTGATCGACTTTTGATCTCGCCACTGAAGTTTCCGGGTTAGAACCCCCGACCTGCGCATGGATGTTTATATATATTATATATATATATATATATATATATATATATATTATATTATATATATTTGTATATGTAGTATGTATGTATCTGTATATATATATTCTCCTTGGATTTTGTTTGTTAACATTTCGCAATATTTCCTATCTTGATTGAATATTTTCACCAACTTAATGAAAATTATTTGCCACTAAATACAACCTGTTCCACAACTATGTAGGTTTTCCGTTTCAATCCTTTTCATTTCTGAAAAGGAAATATTGCTGTGCTGTATGAAAGATAATTTTTCCAGAATTTTCTATCGAGAAAGGAGGGGGGGGATGTAAGATCGTTTTAACTTCAAGGTACAGCCACCGGCAATAAAAATGTGGCACCTATATCCTGAAATACTCGCTTCCTGCAAGGCGATATGTGTGTTGCCTGACTCTACGGCGGTGGTAGAAGTTACCATTGAAAATTTGCTATTTAAATCCACTTATCGCCGTAGAGGATCGTATGCACCCCCACCCCCTCTCTCCCACTGAACAAGGCCTTGGACTGACCAACCTATCAAGCGTATTGGCGTGCATCGGCGCCACTCTCTGTTGGTCAACAATAGACACTCGCATACGTGAATCCATCCACATACTTGGCAAGGTCACGCACAGACAGAGCTCGCAGCGGAGGTGCTAAAACGTTCGTTGTGCTCTTGCGTACGAAACCAGTCCAAGGGCCATGTCTCCTCCACTTCAGACCTTCCTGCGTAATGTTTGTTTTCCTTCTTTCGACTGACGATGCAATCCGACGCGAGGTTTTTCGCAGAAGGAATAACTGTTTGCACCGTTAATGGTCTTCTGCTGGCAGTTAAACGCCATAACGGATCCCCAACTAGGTTACCCAGTGACTTACCGATCTGCAAAAATGGATTGCCTTCGCAGTCGGTTTTTGTACGCGATTATGTTGGCCAGCGGTCGGCAAGCTAAAAACAAAGAGATTTCTGTGCAACAAGGCCCTCGTTGTTTCTTAGTACCAACTCGTTTTTTTTTCTTTTCGCAATTATTTTTTAAACGGTTGAACCAAGTCTCTAAAGTTAACAAGGACAATGGGAAGGAACAAAATGGATGGTACGTAAACATTCAGGTCTTGTCTGATTTCGCATTACACCGGAGCCCATTCGCGCCTAGATTGGTTCAACCAGTTACTACCCCGCCGAAACCAGTAATACTTCTATACTGATAGTATAAATATTATAATAGTTACAGATTTTGCTTTAAGTTCACATATAGGTTAATGCAGTTTAAACAGCAAAAACTTGGTGTGAAGATGGAAGGAGTATTTTTGGGAGGAGGGCAATCATATTTACATTTTGTTTTATTTTTATTTGCTTTATTTTACTTCGCATTTTGTGCCACTTTTGGCTAATTCGCGAAGATGGAGATGAGTTATGCCATGATGAAATTGATGAATGGACACTCACAAACATCCAGGCCAGGATTCGAACCCGGGACCCCTAGCGTCGTAGCGCGATCATATTTACGTATAATAACGTACGAGGGGGGGCTGGAAAGTTCATGAAATCACCCAGAAGAAATACAGCTGGAACAACCATTTTAATACATTATTCAATGTATTCCCCCCGAAGCTCAATACACTGTTCACAACGATATTTCAACATTTGTAACCCTTTCAAATAGAAGGTTTTGTCCTGCCATGCAAACCAGCCCTCCACCTCCTCAACCAGTGCCTCTTCGGATGGAAAATGTGTGCCCTTGAGATGTTTTTTGAGGTTTGGAAAGAGGTGATAGTCGGATGGGGCAAGATCAGGAGAATAGGGTGGGTGGGGTACACAGGTAAAGCCCAGATCCGCCATGGTTTGATGGGCCTTGTGCGAGGGCGCATTGTCCTGGAGAAATTGCACACCATGGCTCACTTTTCCCCGACGTTTTTCCTTCAGAGCCGCCTTCAATTCAATCAAATATTGGGAATAAACAGCAGCATTGATGGTTTCACCCTGTTTAAGATATTTTATGAGGATGACACAGTCCTTATCCCAAAATACCGATGCCAGAACCTTCCCTGCTGACCTTTGACTTCGGAACTTTTTCGGTCGAGGAGAACCACGGTGGCGCCACTCCATGGGTTGCTTTTTAGTCTGTGGGTCATAATGGTGAATCCATGTTTCATCTTCAGTCACCAGACAGCGCAAAAAATCATCAGGGTGTTGAAATTTGCGCACGATCTCCCGTGACATCTGCACCCGTGTTCTCTTCTGGTCAGCATTCAGACATTTTGGGATCCATTTCGCACTGAGCTTCCGCATATCCAGATACTCTGATATTATGACACCCACACGCTCATGCAATATCCCCAGATACGCAGCAATGGTTTTGGTGGATATGCGCCTATCCTCCATGAACATGTCGTGCACTTTGACAATGTTTTCCCTGGTCACTGCACTTGCAGGCCTGCCAGAGCGGGGTTCATCTTCAGTCTCACCATGTCCAGTCTTAAAATGCTTCACCCATTTGGCTACTGTTGTATATCCTGGGGCATGTTCCCCCAAAGTCTCATGCAAAGTTTTATGGATATCCATGGGGGATTTGTCTTGCAACATGAAAAATTTGATGACACTGCGAAGCTCATTCTTCTCAAATTTCCTTATGTCCTCCGCCATCTCTTCTTACTGAACGTGAAACAAGAAAAATAACAATGACAAAAGGATCATATGCAGGATAAGAGGTTTACAATATATGCTCTTTCTAATGGCTACAACGATTTGTTTCAATGTTTATTTCTTCTGGGTGATTTCATGAACTTTCCAGCCCCCCCCCCCTCGTACACAAGAAAACCAATATTATAATATGCTTATCCGCGATAAAACTAAGTTTGAGTTAAAGTACACTTAATTATATAGTTTTAATTGCTTGATGGGAGGAGGGGTAACTGATATACATGGTTGTGTATCCCCTCCCCTAAGCCTTCCTCCATTTGGTGGCGTCACTGAGTTAAAAGAAGGCCCAAATCACGAAAATGTGCCTCGCCCCGCAAACGAAACCAGATATTTTACTCGTAATTATAGTGCATCATTATCATTTTTGAAACTCCTGTCCAACTTTTCTGATGCGTCTCACTAGACTGCTTCATTTTTATTTGAACTTTCAGATATACTTGTAACAAAAGCGTGTAACTTAAAAAATTGCAACACACCGTGGTTCTTCACAGTGTCTTCACGTTAATAAAATAGGAATTAAGTTCATTTATATAAGTATAAGATTAGTTACCAAGTACATGGTAACTAATCTTAGATTTATATAAATGTTTTGGTAATCCAGAACAGGTAGAATAAACTTCCAAAATTCACATAGAAAATAGGCATACTAAAACCTAATAACTACTTATCCATCTAAATATTATATACTTGTATATTGATAAAACAAAATGTAATACAATAAAAATGAAATATAATTTTTGCATAAACGAGGGAACTATAATTCGGAGAAACTGAGAACACACGGCACAAGCGCATAATCCAGGTGGAAGAGGGCTCCTCGGGGTTTCCCGCCTTTTTTATTTTCAATATAATTATTATTCATGGTTCATATTTCCTGGTATTGGCTATACAGGGTGTATCATAAGTAATAGCGCAAACTGACACAGTTGAAAGTACATGATAAAATGTACTCTTCGTTGCTGTAAGGTTCCATTTTCACTACGAAGTACAGCACAACTGACGTGACTCCCACAGTACGATTACACTGTATACTGATTGTATCCATCCTGTTTGATTACAACGGCACCTCTCTGAAATGTTCTGTTTTGTAAACAAAGAGCAAACCTCGGAACGCGCAAGGAGTAAAGCACTCGGTGTTTACAAAATGCAATCAGTGACGGCTTCTAACCACACATTCGCACACATTATTAGCATTTTACCAACTAGGACGACGTTTACAAACAATGAAGTCAGTGGCGGCTTGTAACCACAAATTCGCAATTATCTCGAAAACGGCTCGTTTGCAGACCCATGTTTACTGACACTTTTTTGCTTCTATTATCGTGTACTTTCAACTGTGTCAGTTTGCGCTATTACTTATGATACACCCTGTAGAATTCACGAATGTCCTCTCCCCCTCTCCGCGCACGAAATATCGTTAATCCATAATTTGGACGGCGCCTACAACAGAAGGTGATTCTCGAAATACCCAGTTGGGTAATTTCAAGCAGGATGTTCCTGCATAAATAGGTCTGGGGCTCATCCAGCATACCTGAGGCCACGTGGTGCGTGGTGCTGATCGCTTCACGCATCACAATTGTAAGGGGCTCTACGATGTAATGCGCTGGGAGACCTTATACGTAGGTCTCCGTGCCTCAATACAACTAAACGTACAACGGAAGCTTAAGTCAGAATTCCCTCACGTCGTTTTCTTGGCTTTGCACTTCCGAGTCTTACACATCCTCTCCCTTTTTATTCCCGACCCCTTCTCACGGAGGGACATAAAGGAAGATAACTTTCGAATTTGTACCGAAATTTCCACTTCCTACGATTGTCTCCTGTCATCAGAAAATATGATTTTATTGCGCAGGAAATAAATCTGTACGCACGCGCGGGAAGCTATTCACATGGCAATTGTACAACTCGGGTCATGTTGAGAATCAGCGATATCATTGCGAGAACATAGCATATGATCGTCGTCGTGCCATCCGTGTATTCGCGTGCAGAGTAACTATTACAACTGTACGTACCTGTATAAATGAATGCCATTGTTCGAAAATTTACATCCATTAATAAATCCTGAAAACTGAAACTTGATGCTTAGAGGCGCCACTAATGCATCAAACCTAGCCGCTAAGTTGAAAACTTAGTCGCTAAAATTGAAACTTTGTTGCCAAAATTTACTTCAATTAATAAACATCAAATGCCGACATATGAATGACATAAAACATTAACATTCACCTTTGCAGTGATTAATAAATTACATAAAAAGCAAAATTAGCAACACTTGAAGTTTATTACAAATATTGTTTGTTTAGAAACTGTTCGACGTATTGCTCGGTCGTTTAAGGGAAACGGGAAAGAAAAGCGTTTTGAACTCCTTCTAGATTTTCTTTAGCGAAGAGTTATTTATAAGGGTAAATTCTCTCGCGAATACGCAGAAAATATTATCACTATAAATATCATAATTCTTTTCCTACTTTTTAAGCTGATGGGGAGAGCATAGTCAAACTTGTTCAGGAGTTCAACTCGATCTTGCCTGTGCTACTGTCAAGTACTGCTTTATACGGGATAAGTCAAGCAAGTTACATATACACTGCATTAGATATCTGTAATTCAAATGAAACTATTAACGTTTCAGATCCCGTCATTGCGTGTTGTGTGGAAAAAGAAGGATGGAAAGAAGAAAATACGGAAGGAAACATGGGAAATGAAAGGAATCTGAAAGGAGCATAAGAAAATCAAAGAAAAAATGGAATATGTGAGAACTGATGGCCGATTCCTGCTCAATGCTTTGTTCATTCGTAAGCAACCAAGTTTATTTACAATGTAGTTTGGGTTGTCAGTCTCTCAGGATACTGATTGTCCTTTTCTGTAGGGCAGAAGGTTTAACCTGTTTTAGCTCCCGCCAAAAGCTTCGCTGTCGACAAAGAACGCCCTGCACAGGTTTCCCACAAGATCTCCAGATGCATTTTCACTGAGATTTCCTTGAGTTTTCCAGAATTCTTTTTTCAGAGTACTTGATACTCAGTTCTTTGATATTTAAAATTCACTTCACAATGACCTGTTCCATTTTCCCTCATAGTCATTACCATCCTCAACTTTATAATTATTATTATTGTTGGGGATGGGACAGAATGGCTGGTACCCTGTCAGTATGGGCTGATATAGGCATATCAGTTTATCAGTAAAATTATAGGTAATTTTACCAATCACCTATATTTATAACAGTCTGTAATTTAGTGGAAAATTCAGACATGTTGTTAATATTTTCATGTCATATCTGTGTAACGTAAGTGTTTAAATACGCATTTCCTTTTCTTTTGCAAAGACAAAATGCATTGCAGTCACCTGGTTGCATACATTAATTAAGAAGGTGAACGAACCGCTCCTGTTCTTCAAGGAACATTTGCAACTTTATATTGGATCAGTACAATATTGGTCTGCATCTGTAAATTTTATACCAGTAGTTTACTTGTATTGGAAATGAAATAATAAGATCAGATCATCCCTAATTATTACTTTCTAATACCACTAACAAAACTAATTCAAAATTAAAATGGCATCTTTGTGAATATATTTAAAGACAATGGTTACAAGTTTTCTTGGAATTAAATATCTCTTCTAACTGTATTACAGTACATAAAATAAAATTTCAAACAAATCATATAAATATATTTTCACTCTTTGTATGTAATGCAACACTAAAGTCTATATCTTCAAAGTAGTTTGTATAAAGCATGTTATTGCATTTTTAATTATTAACATTTATTAATTGCAATTATAATTACCAGCAGGCAGATGCATTTTCTAGTCCCTCTGATGTGCTTCAATGGTATACAATGATCAATTGGAAGATTTTCCATGAGATTCGTTGGGTGTGTGAGAACCCTGCTGCAGACAACAGGGCGGGAACCAAACCAGGTTAAACCTTCTGCCCTACAATTGCTGAGTGGGCTTCTCCGGCATAAACGTTAAGAGTACCACGCTGCAAGCACCATGGGATCCTGCGTTTGAATCGTTGGTAAGGTGTAGTTGTTGGCTATTTTGTTTATTTTCTGACCTGTAACGTGTTTATCATTCATTCTCTTCTTTGTGGTTAATCTAAAAACGTTAGAAATGCGAGATTCTAACGCTTTCCAGTAATTCATCTCAATCTGCGATGACTTCTAGCCAGATTGACTGGTATTGTAGCTATAAGTAAGATTCACAATATGTATAAAACTCGAGAAGTAAATCGATCTTGGTGGATTTCCCCTGTCGTCGCTGGCAACACTTGTTGTTTGGGTCACTCCGCAACGCAAGGTCGAGTTCCACTCCCACTGGGTCATCCAGTTCAAAGGAGCTCCGCGGCGCCAGACGCACAACCGTTATTTGGTTCCACAGGAGGGGAGTCCGTACGTCCAGCTGCACAACCTCAAAGGCTCAAAAGCTCAACCGTCTGTATCGGCTAATGCATTGGTTCGATAATTTCATGATTGCACCGTCACAACTAGACATCATTTCCCGCGCACTGCCAGTCATACAATGTCCACCACTATATTTTAGCAGTGGGCAATGGACTCGTTTATTATCGATGATACCAAAAGGGAGCATGGACGTCCGTAGGATTTTTTCCCGGGAGAGGCAAACAACGTATTATTTTTTCCAGGGGGAGCAAACTAGGCACATTTTCCCCCATAATAGTGTTGTCCCCTCAAAAACATTACTTCGATTTGAATTTATTATGTTAATTCAATAATTAACACTTATTATTGTGGCTAAAATGAAATTATATGTGTGAAATATCTAATTTTCGGTTTACTTTCATTTTCCAGGGAGGCAGTGTCCCCCTCCCCCTTTCGGACGTCCATGAAAGGGAGATTCATTTTCTCTCAGAAGTTAAATTTTAGAACAGTTTTCAAAATCCTGCCAATGAAACTCTCTTTTTGGAATACACGAGGATCCCCTCAGAAATGTTCGGGTCCAGAAATTTTCTCTGTGAATTCATGTTTGAGACTGGTTCTTGAGAACTTATGTAGACAAGTTAGTGCAAAATAATGAAAAACATGCAATGGATTTCATCGTGAAAGTTTGAGCTTGGTTTCTCTATTGTTGACAAGAATGTTAAAATAACAGATGGATTGTCTATTGTCAAGATTTAAAATAAACAGAGAGTACAAAAAAGAACAGAATACAGATGAACGCAAAATGTTTAGTATTTAACACAAATGAAAATGCAGTAATAACATGAATATGGAATATATGTCGGAAAATGTGTGAAAATATGAAAAAAACATATGTAAAAAAGTGAAATATACGATAAAAGCTAGTATTATGTAAAAATATGGAAAATAAAAATAACATTTTTCGAACTTACGTACCATGATTCGCAAAGACAATGCAAATTAACATTGATTTTAGCATCATACGAAGATATGTATTTACACATAAATTCGTTCCCTGATGATGGTGTTACAGCTACATTTGTCGTTCATTTGATTGTTTACATGCACAGCCAGTATCTCAAATTGATCGCTGGTATGCATGAGTGTCATACAAGACAGAAAATTCCAAACTGGTCGTTTCCTTTTTTTTTAAAAAAAAAAATATAAAACGACATAGAAGTGAGGAAAGTAACTTTTTCTTCATCTGAAGGACAAGGAAAACGCCAGATAATTAGTGGACGACGTGAGAAAGTAGGTTGTCATTCACGTTTGCCCCCTTCGGTGCGAAGGGACCAACAAAAAGATACTCGTGTACTACAGAATCTTGTTTACTCATTTTGGTTGGCGGGCGTTCGTGCTTAGGATTAAATTCGAAAGCACGTAAAGTAGTGAAGAACCTTTGCCCCGAGTTGTTTCTACGACTCGCTCCTGGGCACGGTGACCTGCTTCCGCGGCAAGGTCAGGGAAGCGAGTTCAGCAGGAAAGAGTTGTACAAGACCAAAGATTTTCTGTTAATTAAGTGCTTCTCCAGCCAAGGGTTCGGTGCCTAATTGAGAGTAATTTGTGGCGAACTGTCTCGAAGCAACTTCATTGCATTTTTGTTAAATACAAGGAAATGGCGTATTGAGGAAAAGATTCATTAAAGTAGATGTATAACAGTGATTTACAATGTTTACATTTTTGAGTACACGCATACGTGACGCAATTGTTGCTTGAACATGTTAGAGTTTAGACACCGGTATGTCGAGAGGATGTGTGTCTACATATGAAGTATGAACATTTTGAAACTATTCGCAGTGAAATTAAGTGCAACTGTAAGAAATTTAATCCCTATATTTTCTGCATAAATTTGATTATTTCGAACTGCAATCTTTTAAGAACACCCTGTAGAAACAAAAATTCTTTGACAGATTGGCAACAAGTGGAATCATGTTTATTGGACTGCAGTAAACAAAACTCAGTTGCAATATGGTTCGTAAGGATGGCCAGTTAAAGACTTCGTAGCCAATCGTATTGGTTGAATGAACAATGGGAGTTTATTTTTTAGCTATCGGGGAGAAGGAGATGTTGTATAAGACACCAATGTCTTACACAGTGCTTTTTTCTGGGAAGAAAGGTTTCGGTACTCTTAACTTGGTTTGTTTTTGCGTTCATCCTAAGATATACTCAAAACATTGCAGTATATTTTTAAATAAAGATGCCGGTACGGCGTACCGTTGCGTATCGCCAAAAAAAAAAAAAAAAAACACTGGGTTTCCGTATGGATAATAGGCTATATTGTCCGTATTATTGCGGGACGCGTCCCCTGTGTCCCCCGCTACCGACGATCGTGATATAAACGAATGATACGAATTTTCTGTGCCCACGTGTGATTAGCATGATAATATATACTTGTGGGGTAAGTACTATGTCATGATAGAATCACTACAAGATCCTTTTTAAAAAAATTGTTTTCGTGTATATTCAATGTTATTTTATTTAGTGACAGCTATACTTCTCTTTTATGCAGTTCCCAATGTAAACTGCTGTAGAGCTGGCCTACGTGTCGGTGAAAGCCAGCTTGCAGAAGGCGGTTAGTTTTAAATACTTGTACCTTCAAGCCTGTAAGGGTGGAAAATTCCAGGTTATTGGTCTGATTTTGAATCGCCTATATACAGGGACCCAACGGAAAAGCGGGGTTGGCAGGCATTCTTACGAGTTTCTTGGGCAAGTGAGGAGACCTTTGGAAGGTTCTTTCGGTGCCGGTAAAGTGGCTGGGCTAGTCAAATGGCTAGCGGTCACGGATCAACCATTTGCTTTCATCGAAATACATAGATAAGTTCACGCATTTTTCTTGATTCGTTTGGTGACAAGCCAACTCTTAGTTTTCGGTGGGCATTTGTTATTATTCTTAGGAATTAAGGGACACGTTTAATTTCAAGTACAGTATATGTCTATGCGTTTCCGAAAAGCTAAGTATAACTGTCAAGGGTCCGGTTTTTATTTAATCTGGGATTAAAGGGACAGTGACAGGGTGGAAAAAGAATCATAACAGATTTGTTTTTATATAATTTCAAGAACAACGCATTATAAGTTGTTGTAATTTCAACCAAAGTTAGTTTCTTTTTGCGTGGCAATTTTCATTAAAATCAAGAAAGGGAGGGAATTAGAGAAACATGTCATGTATGCTAATGACAAGATAGATACATTTTTGAACTAGTACTGCTGGTCTAGGCCAGCGTACGAACCTCTCTTATATATATATATATATATATATATATATATATATATATATATTACAGTGTTTCAATAGAAAGAGGATCATGTCATTTTTTTATGTGGGGGTTATTTCTGATGTAATTCTTTGTATATGTTTAATCAACGAAATAAATAGTATTTTTATATATTTTTAAACTGAACGTCTGAGCTATCATTCAAGATAAAAGAACTTAGTTTTCCCCTAATATCCATAGTAAAGAATATGGTAGTTATTTTATGTATTTTAATTCGATTGAACCGCATTGTTAGTTTTTAAAGTGTAATGCTAATTACTTTGCATGGGGAAGTAACGAAAACAAGTAACAGGTCGAGCCAAGGCAGGTTACTCTTCCCAGAAGAGAATTAAAGCAATACAACTATTACACTTTTTTCAGCAGGTTATAAACGGAAATACAGAAATATTCGATATATACATAGGAAAATTCAGAATATCATTAATAGTTGGAAAAATGGAAGAAACAAGTATTGTTTCCATGGCAACTTGGTTACATCCAGTAGTAACCTAAATTCTTCATAATTGGAATATGCAATGACTTTCGGAATTCTGTTGCCAGTGAACAACCAACCAATAAGAAGTGAGAAATTTGATTAATTGATTGATTTGGTTTATTTTACTTCGAATTTTTCTGCCATTTTAGGCTAATCGCGAAGATGAGGATGGGTGATGATAGGATGAAATTGATGAAGGGACACTCACAAAGAACACCCATGCCCAGGTCGGGATTCGAACCCAGGACCCCTGGCGTCGTAGCGTAATGCGCCACGGAGACCGGCATGAGAAATTTGGACAATGAAACATCAACATTTAGTCGGAAGAGTTACTTCACCAATTAACTCCTGTTTCGTCATTGGTAGCAATTAACTTGTTTTAGCATAATTTTCTTTTGAGTTAAACTTAAACCTTGGGGTAATAAAGACCTTTGGATGACAGTCTCCCGTACCCTTTAGTAAGAACTTTCAGACGACAGGGCTATTCCAAATCGTTACTACACATACGCATTCATGCCACGAAGAACTTCTCATGCAACGACTGCAAACAAAATACTTTTTTGTGCCTATTGCCTCACAAGGAAGAAACCTGGGAGAAAAGTTCAAAAGAAAGCCACATGAGAATGAGAAACATGACTTTCATTGCAGTCCTTTCCTCTCTCTTGTCGTGTCCCCTTCCTTCCGCCCAGGCAAATAGCAGTCGGATTATGAGAAAAAAAAAGACCTTTAATGACGGTCGCTCGGAAAGTGAAGGTGAAATTACCATGTTTTTTGCTCATTCCCTGAAATTCCCTTTCGACCAGTTTTATGACTGGCATCATATTCGACAGAAAAGATGAAAAATTAAAACTTCCATTACTGTGAGTCTAGGGGCCTTTTTTCTAGGTACAGAAACTCTTATTTTTTTATCATACTATTTTTTTTATAATTTCCCACCTATTAATAAAAATACAAAGGATTGCATCGTGTTAAAAAAAAATATAGTCTACTATTCACAGTACTTTGGGATTTTCTGCATGTTGCACTATAAATACAGTTCGAAATAAATAAATTACAAAATGTTCTGCTGATTTTATTTCTATTTCTATACCGGGACTGGAACCCAGAACCTTCACAGATAGATTGTGAGTTCTTTTGCTTTGATGAGAAATTCTTGACTCCGAAACTGTCTTGAAATAGAATCCTGTCTGAGACTCATTCCATCAGCTTAGATCCTTATTACTCATTCTCATTATCATAATTATCCTCGGTATTCAAAAAAGGCGAAGAATAACAACAACAAAAGTTGATGTTTGAATATCCCTTCTCGTCATGGACATTACACAATGGCCATTCGTTTCTCATTTTAGAATACTGCTCTCGCATTTAATTGCACCTTCAATATGTGGAACGATATTAAAACCTGAGAATACTGTCACTTTTTCTCTGTACCAGACAAAAAACAAATGCAGAAAGCGAATAGAATCAGGGAAGGGCAAAGTTAATGTCAACGCTCAAGGAAAGATCATGGAGTCTTTTATGGACTGTTGGCAATTTCATCTTAACCTTCTCGTAATCTTACAGAAATGGGAGGTCCATGTAGGAGGGATGCAGAGAGGAAAAAGATTGGAGGCAAAGTCGATGACCTCTAGCGACAGCTTGTGGGTAGTCTTTGGGTGGGTGAACCAGGTGTCGAGAGCAACAGGACTGCAAGAAGACTTTAAATGGACAATGTCGGTGTCTTCATTTGCCTCAGGAGTTGCGTTATGTGGGACCTTGGATGGGTTATTACGTTTTTGTCGCTTAATAATAAAATGAAGGAAAAACAAGCGTGAAATAGTCTTTTGAAGATCTCTTTGGGAGACACTGACGCAGATGTCAGCCTCTCCAATGCCAGGATTTTCCACTTTGGACGGAGGAACACGATGTAGCGTTTCATATGGAACTTTTGTTTTTCAGTTGAAAAGGAATGGGTGACCATCTTACTGGTGTAACTGCAGACGTGTTCTCCTGCACACAGAAAAGATAATCCATCATTTGAAACATAAAATGCATAAAGTCTGTAGCTCAGACCAAATGTTCAAGTGCATCGACAAAGATGCAGGAAGGTGCATCAAAAAACGAATACATTGATGCATTTAAAGTACAGCTAGACATAGAAAAATACTCAGTTGCATCATATGATGCATTTTGGCTTTACCTTTACAAACGGTATATAAAAACCTGATTCTTAGCAAAGGTAAAAAAACAAATTTTAGTACAGCAATCGATGCGTTTCTGGTGCATCAAACAGATTTTATGCATTTAGTTTTCTCTGTGTGTACTGCTAGGGATTGTACTAGGTCGAGATATTAACTGAGAATGGAACAGATGGGTGTTAAATCAGGACTGGACGAGACCGTGTTTCGTTTCTCTGACTTGCGTTAGGCTCTTCGCATCCTTAACGGCGAACAATGAGAATTAAATGGCCGGCGATGAGAGCACCTCAGCCATGGGGCAAAATATAGAACCGATGACCTAACACCATATGCAGTTTTTTTTTTTCTCGGAACGTACCGGAATGGCGCGTTTTCTGAGGGGACAACACTAATTTGGAAGAAAATATCTCGTTTGCACCCCCCCTAGAAAAAGAACCACTTGCCCTCTCGGCCTTTTGTGCGAGAGGTCAGGGCTTTGATTCGCGGTGGGAAGCCCCAAAATTTCGGGGTTAGCACAGCATCGCGATGACCATTAGGGAGCTACGTGGTTTTATATGCGGTGAAGTGTGTATTAAAATTTTAGTACTCTCTGCATCAAATTTCGTCTCTTATCGCCTAAATACCATTGCCCAGTGTATCATTTTTCATCACGTACAACTCATCAATCCTTCTCTTTCGCATCACACGACCCCCTTCATGGCACGGTGCAGTGTGTATGTCTCGCTGTGAAAATACATCCGTTTGTAATGTTTCACGGACTTTGCGAACATGCTGTATTTAGCTTTGTTCTCCCTCTTTTGTCCCTTGCCTTAAAAAGTAGCGAAAATACGCTACAGTATAATACACTCCAGGGTCTAAGATTCACTTTCCCCCAATCATGGACGTCCTGAAGGGGGGCACGCCCCCACACTTGAAAATAAATGTCCTTCTAAAAAGTAATATTTCACACATAATTTCATTTCAGTCACAGTAATTCACGTTAATTATTATTAGGGCATTGAAGGAACATGACAATTTCAGACTGAAGCAGTGTTTTTTGAGGGGGCATAACTATTATGAGGAAAAATATGCTTCCTTTAGCCCCGCCTGGAAAAAAAATTCTGCGGACGTCCATGCCCCCAATTACTCAGAGCCAGATTAGAATCCAACGGACACGCACCAAACGACCTACTGCCCAGATCGCCAATTTGCACGAAAAGTACGGAAGGAAAAAAATAAAATTAGCCACTCTGATATAAGTTATCACAATTATATCATCAAGTTACCGTTTCAGCATTACATGCATTTTTTTTCTTGCAGTTTCCACGGAAAAATTCTCGAGCCAATAATTTTTAATTTAATTAGTTGTGGGCATAAAAGTAACCCAACCTGAAAAGCGCGGTAGACAATTAAAAGCTTTATTTCCTTCTGTGTGCCGCATTGTATCACACAATTACCACGAAACTTGGTTCTGAACTAAACGTAAAATAAATCACGTGAGAACAACTTCCTACGAGGCCACTCGGTGAAGAATGAAATGTGAGGTAGCGTTGGTATGTTGTATTTATACGCAAATGCTTACCAACTGACGGTGGATAAATTGTACTCAAGAATATGTCTGGCGCATAGAACAAAGACAGTTCTGATGGTGAAAACAGTGGTCCCGAGTAAAGTTATTACTAACACAACTGCTCAAGTTTATAACGCAGTAATTACCAGTAATTCAAACTCAAGGAATTGTAAAGCGGGGGGTTTCAGAAATTTCTTTTTTCACGATGATTTATAGTGGTTACAAGTCCAAACCATTCATAATGAACAAACAACCACTGATCAGCTGCAAAGAAGTATTTTTTCACATTTAGACGTATGACCTACCTAATAAAAAGTCAATTCAGATTGTGTCATTACAATTAACACCCACTTGGAGAAAGGAGGAAGGAACTATTGTCTCCCCCCAAAGAATATACCCTGTATAGACTATATATATACACGTTTTTGCTCTCTCCAAAATCTATTTGAAGCCACTTCAATAACAATACCAACAAAGTTCCCTATTTCAGGTATATTTATTGAAGATAAATATAAATTTTATTAAAAATAAATAAAGTTTGTATAACTTACAGTTCCAGGGCTTTCATTCTTTTCACAAAGACTTGACATGCAATTAGAACAATTACCACTATTCCATCTTAAAATTAAGTTTTAATACTGAAAATTATTGATAAATAATAAAAAAACACAATTACGATAATACAAATATTCTCAAAGGGGAAAAATGTTATTTTCCTGTTTAGGAACGAATTTAGAAGTCTGAATGAAAATCCAGAGGGCGGAGGGGATTTCCTGGCTCTCCAAGAAGATTCTCTACTTTTCAATATTACAATAGTGTGTGACAAATTTCTCGCGTGCAAGTGAATACCTCAGGTCAACCACTAACAAGTATTGAACTCCCAATGTTTGGTTTGCATTTCCTTGCATACACAGGGAGACAAGCAACGCGGATCTCTCCAGTCTGTAAACAAGCATTCACTGGGCATTTCCGACCACCAGATCGAGGATACACGATGTACGCTATCTGTATACGGCCCAGTTTGAGTGACACAGAAGCTAGAAGCCACATGCGCAGCGTGACATGTCCCTACGGTAGTGCATTTATTTATCTAGGTTCGTTCTCAAGTGGCAAGTGTCGCTTGTCATTTGTCATTTCGGTCTGAAAGCTCCGTTATTATGTGTCTTAGAGATCACGGTTGCCCGGGGACATATTTCAGTGTTTCGGATATCAGTTTAAACCAAGATGGATTGATTTAAACCAGGTTGATTTAAATCGCGATTTAAATCAAGAATTAAATAAATTATTTATAGAATAATGTACACAAGGATTCTGTAGATATTAGAATCACTTTCGCTGAAAGTACATTAATCTCGTAATCATTTAATGATGTTCATTAGACTCTAAGAAAGGAAAAGAAAGGAAACAAAATATATGTCCTTATAGGGTGAAGTTCATACGAAAGGAAATGTAATGTGCAAACTGTAAATAAACTTAAATTTATCTTGATTTAAAATTCAATATTTTTTATAGGCAAAAATAGCAGACATTTTGTGTAGAAAAATTTACAAAATACTAATCATGTTAAACCGTAAATAGTGTTATTATCATTCAACTGTAAATAAACATGGCAGCTTATATTTTGCAAACTATCATTAAAAAAATTACCAAAATTCAGCTACAAAGACTACAAAATATATTAAGGTACAATTATAGAGTACATCCAATTTTTTTTTTAATTTTCAATGGAAGAGAAGTTACTGAAATTTTTATAGTTTCATTAACACACTCAACAAATATTTCCATCGTAGGTTCATATATACAGAATCAGAAACAGAAAATGTAGCTATATTTATATATTTTTCTTTTTATTTGCTTTAATCAAACTGTTCAGATATTTCAGAGGGCTGTTTACTAAAAAAGCCCTTTCTATAAAGAAACACATATCTAGTATATGTACGGTGCCAAGAAACTATACAAGCAATCTTAAGCGTGTTTTTTTAAATTTAAAAAATCGATTTAAATGAAAAAATATCCGATTTAAATAGAAAAGATTAACATTTTTTTTTGTTTAAACTGTAGATTCAATCCAACTCAGTACTGAGAACCTTGGAAGGAAGAAGAAAACAACTGCGCTCTATCCTCACTAAATTTTACTGCACCTGCCGTGATTGTAGCTCCAACTTGTTTATTCCGGAACCAAGTCCTAAAAAAGAAGCTTGTAATTAAATGTGTTGATGTTTTACATTATTCAACTTACGGATCTCCCGTTTCGTTTCTGGAGCAGCGGGGGCGGTTACTGTAACGTTACTCGTCTTATCTCTCCGCCCATCTGTGAGATGTCACGCTATGCAACCTGAAGCATCCGTGATAGCAAGTTGTGGGGATGTTTCGCATTCTGAAGAGTTAATCTTACAATGAATATTAATAAGTACGTAGCTCCGAAATAATAAATAGCTAAGCATGTTTCCCGATCGTATCCAGAGAAATTGATGTATGGCGAAGATAGTACTTTTGTACTCGTTTCGTATTTCACTTCGATTTTTCTTCCATTTCTCTCCAATAATGACGATGAGGATGAATGATGATTGGTTGAAATTGATGAAGAAACATGGCGAGGTTCGAACTCTGAAGCTTCGGTGGCGAGATCATGACTTGATAATTTAGTGAACTCGGCCACCGAGGTGGCTGATGAGAGAGAGGCGCATAGAGCATGCGAGAGAAAGAGATTGCTTGAGAATTTAACCGCACATGATCATTAGAAGTTCACATATTCTGCAATATCAAATCTATTACTGGTGACGTCACTTGTAGCAACTCTGATATTCATGACGACAATCTCACAGTACATGGGAGAATTTAGTCTTGTTTGCTACTGGCAAAAGAGTGTCTCAATTATAAGCACGCTTTAGTTAATAATATTTCCAATGATTTCGTAGACAAGCACGGATAAAGCATACATTATGCAGTTCATAAGTGATTCTGCCGTCATCAGTGGTGGAGTGGTCAACGTATCGATGCCAGAGAAAGATCCCGCTTTAAATGTGGCTGTGACCAAAACTCATTAGCACGAATCTCATTCTCAATATGATTTTTTCTTATTGGAATATTTTTTATATATTTTTCATGAAGAAACCGTATTATTACTGCCAATAACAATCGTTACTGTAGAATATAAGGTCACCTACTGATTATTATTTAAGATTTTTCTTTCTAATAATCCTATCACGAATTAATAGTTAAAAATAAAACTTGGGTGGCATTCAAAAGTATTGTGATTTTCCAATTTACTTCATCATTAGAATGAGAAGTAATGTATGCACTCAGTAACGACCTTAACCAATGCCATGGATGTATAATTGTGTTTGTTCCATCAGTTCATCATACATACTCTGACCGTTCTCCGTGGCGGAGTGGTTAGCACTGTGCGCTACGACGGAAGTGATCCCGAGTTCGATTCCCAGCCTGGGCATGGGTGTTCTTTCTGAATGTCCTTCACAAACCTAATCGTATTCATCCTCATCGTCTTGTTAGCCAAAAGTGGCAGAAAAGGGACGTATTTGTATAGCATTCCCAAACAACAGCAAAATTATTCTAAAACAAATCCCTAATTTAATTGTAAACTGCATATAACAATTTTTGCTATTAAAATTATTCTTTCATTCTTCCATCACAAATTTTTGAAAACAAAAAAAAAATTACTATCTAATCAATATTAACAAAATAATTAATTTCTATAATATAAATCTAAACAAATTTTTAACTCTAATCTTACCACTTAAATTAAACATAAATATTACATTTCATAATTCTATTTAATTTCATTATATTTCATAATAAAAAATAGCACCCTTAATATAAAAAATACAAATATACTAAATTGCATTCGCCCAGCTTATTTAAAAATTATAATTAAAAATATTTTAACAATTTTATAAATTAAAATCTGTTCATGTAGTGAATATTTTTGTAGTGCATTATACATATAATTCATTATTATCCTGCCCATTTTTTAAAAATATATTTTGTACATGTTTAATAAGATAAACAGCTTGATTTCCCCAATCAATTATTAATCCTCATCGTCGCGAGGATGACTGATTAACCCAAGAGGTAGAAAAACTACTAAAATAACCAAAGTATAAGTATGATTATTTTCGGACGTTTAGAATGATTCTCAGAAACATTAACCTTTCAAGCTCCTGAACAAAATTCACATAAAATCCAGGTTTAATTACCAGTGTCAGAAATCCCATCTTAATTCCCTGTCGGTGTACGCACGCCTTTATGAAGCACAATACGATTGACTAAACAGCAATCCGTCTTCGCCAGAAGCAACATTTAATACGATCGTCCTCCAAGAACGAGTTAAGCACCTTTCTGCCCGACCGTTTACGGCATCGTGGACATCAAAGGGGAGGAGGTAATTATACACTGTGAGGTGTAATTGGAGCCAAAATTGGCGAGAAAGAGATGTGCCTGTTTAGAATATAGAATAACGACAACTTTAATTTTTTCCCCATCACTTTTGACTATAGGAGCACCAGAAAGGTAATCTTACCCTGTCTTATCTAGTGTACAAGGGAAATATACAGCACTTGTATTTATTGGCGAGTGTTCCTGTCTTTGCAACAGTTTATTTGTCAGAGATTTCTGCTCTCTTGTGTAATATGTTGCTCGATATAACAACAATTGTTTTTTTAAAGCAATATATCGAGCAAAACCAAAATAGGCGCACCCAGGAATTTTCTAGGAGGGGTGGGGTGGGGGGGGGGGTGAGGTTCAATCAAATGAAAAGTAAAAAAAGCTAAGTTGTTGTTCTTACTCTGAAGCAAGAACTTTGGTGCAGGATGGTTTTGAAGTCCCACAAAAGGTTTCAACGATTGACGGCTGCTGTGCCGTTCCCAACAGTGATTCCTGTTATTTTTATTTATTTATTTATTTACTCAGAGTTTCAGATACAATCTATTTGGCCATTTTACACTGAAACAACATAAAGTAGTAACAAAAAATAACAAAAGATAAAAACAATAACAAGATTGGATAGATTTACATATTGTTGGTCAGTAATATACAAAAATTACGTTCCGGAAGGAAAATATCTACATTCAGGGGAAGTTTGCTGTAGATTTCTGGGTGCCTGTAAAACAAGGAGCGTTGTAGAAGGGATAGCCTAGTGGTTGGGTTGTGGAAGAGTTGCAGGTTGCGCGTTTGCTTTTGGGGTACCCTAAGTGTGAATTCGCTGATTAGGAGATCTGTTCTGATTTTGCCATTTATTATCTTGTATAAAGATTTCATGTCAGCTAGATCACGACGAAAGGATGGAGTGTGAATATTCAGAGCAGCCATGGTGTCTGATTTGGATACATGTCGAAAGGAAGGTATTCTATGGCGAACAATTGCAAGAAAGAAACTGAGAACAGAATCTATTCTGGTGAGATTGGTTTTTGAGGCCATTGCCCAAATTGGGGAACAGTATTCAAGGATGGGCGAGATGAAAGATATAAAGAATAAAGCAAGAGATGATGGGTTTTGAATTTGAAAATGATACAAGGATGAGAAATTTTCCATTATAAACTTGTGTGCACATGAGAGCCAAGATAGATACTTGGGAAGGTTGAATTTCATTTGGGTGGATCGTGTGACCGGAAACAGAAATCTGACCTCCGTGCTCTAATGATTATTATTGATCGCGCTCAAACAGCAAGATTTATTCCAAAAATAATGATATGTTGCTACTGTTTGTACATCCATTTACATTCGCTCTATTCCTTTGTAATGTTCTCATTCCCTTTCTTTCTATACCTCGATCTATTTGGCTCCCTCTCTCCTTTTCCTCTTCATATTTCTTTCTTCATTGTTTCCTTGTTTTTCTATCCATCTTCCTTTCTTTTTCTTTCCTTTTCATGATTTTTTATTTAAAAAAAAATTGTGATAATTTTTCACTGCATTTTAACCACAGTTTGTGTTTCTTAAAAGAAAACGCATAAAGTTGCTTGTATGTTTTTGGGTACGTATAAATGTATGTGTTTAGTTGCCGATGTTCAATGTGTGTTCTGATCATAATTTCCCTGTCTATAGTCTATACATATAGTATTATGCTACGAAACAGCAGCCGTGCTTAGTTAAAGCTTAATGGTAATGACATTATTTACAGTTTAACATAGTCATTATTTTCTATCTTCTATGTTTCAGTGGTAGCGTCGTCGCCTTGTAATCAAGGGGTCCCGGGTTCGATACTCGGTGGAGGCACAAGTGGTTCGGATCCCACTTTAAACTGTAGGTCCAGTCCCAATTAGCCTTACTGTGCATAAAGTGGACTTAAAACAACAAATCAACCAACCAATCTATTCAAGATATTTACTATTTTTGCCCACGAACACAGTGTAGTTTATTACATATTCCTTTTGCATGAGCTTCATATTTCAGTTAATATATATTTTCTTTTCGTGCTTTGAAAATGTTACAGTATCCAAGTGTCCAATAAATGACTACGAGATTAACATACTTTAATCAAAAGTCATTGTAAGATCTACAGTTTATTTTTGTACATAAATTATTTCCTTTATCCGAACGTAATTTAAATCATTGAGTTTATCTTAAATTTAAATCACGGTTTAAATCAAACAACCTTGCTTCTCTCTATTTCTCGCTTTGTATGTGAAAAATGTAATAAATGTAATAATTTATATTAAAAGACTATCATAAAAATGGGTCAAGAGATGGATCTTGTGCTACAGTCCAAGTAAATTCGAAGAGTTAGTGTGACCCCAATTCAGAATTACTTTCTGGTCATTGCATAAGTTGTGTTTGTTTACGAATTTGCTACACTTCTGAAACAATCCATAGTCTGAGTATCTGAGCTTTTATTAATATAGGTAGGCAGTGCTTCAATTCCAGATTACCAAACTCGATCGCCACCCGACTCATTTGCGTCTACAGCAATTTTTCAGGAGAGAGAAACTTAAGGAAAAAAAGACGCAAAAAGTGTCTGCATGAATCACGCCCAAACGGCTTCTCCTTGTTCCTGCAGGACCTGTTTTTGCAGCCCGATCGCCCCACGGCCCTTCCTGCAATCGGCGCATGTTCAGCGTCAACGACCCAACCTGGAGAACACCAACGCTTCTCCTTCATCAATTTATTAAAGTATGGGCCGATACGAATCTTTTGCGTGGTAACTGATTCATGAATTGGTGTTTGAACTCCTAAATCTAGTGAATTACTCGACGTCCATTGGAAAAATGTCTGATTAAATGTCACTAAATAAAAACTTCCATAATTCAGGTATATTATACGATGTCTCATTCTCTTATAACTTATGGAATTATATTTTGGGGAAATTCGACTGCATTTTTTTAAAGAATTTAAGAAACAAACACGTCATTCGGATATTATCGTGCGCGCGCACACTCACATACACACACAAACACAATAAATCAAGTATAACAGCCTATCCAAAGAGATAAAAATAAATGGACAATCTTGGTTTATTTATATTAGCTTATAATCTTTATTATGGTACTAAGAATCATAACAATTATTATTATTTCTATTATTCCAGTTTTATCAATGGCTCTACAAACATTTCTGGTGACGCCCACTTTGGTATACGATCATATGTTCTATAGCTATCTCACATCTGAGATGGTCTCAGAGTACGCTAAGGGAGCGGAAGGTCATTTGTATATTGACTAGTCAAACAATATCGCCACAAATTTTAGGCCCTAATATTCTATCTGCGCACAATTTGGACTTGGAACAGATTTCGACCAGCGAATCCATTCGTGGCTCGGCAATCCTCATCTCAGGTGCACGAAGCTTATTCGCACACTGAACATGCGTATGCAAATTCGTCGGAAGTAGGACCATGGAAAGTCCCTCAAGTTCTCGCACGTCCTTGGAGGCGGACGGGACATGGAGGGACAGATGTAAATCGACGTTTCGTGCTTATGTCTGTGAACAGTCTAATAAACGTCTCATTTGCGATGCAAATGCGTTTGGCGAAAGCCTGCCAGCGACACCATAACGTGATGCAACTTTCTTCTGGTGCGAAAGAAGTGGGGGAGAGGTCGCACAAAACCAGACTGCGCCCTCCGTCAAGCCTTGCATCTTCCGCTTGTCAGGTAATTGGAAAGGGTTGCAGGGCGAAGAGATTTTCTTGGGTTATCGACAGTCAGTGACCAGGATCTTGTCATTTTATTGGGAGAAGATAATTTTCCGGATACTAGTATTGACATCCTCTCAATTTTTTCTTCAAGCTTCTCATTGAAAAATAATAAAAAACATAGAGGGTTCAGAAAACTCGGGTTACGTTGCTGAAAAAGTAGCTGAAACAAAGTAACCAGCAATTGTACATACATTCAGTAATCAGCCTTAACCAAAAAGTTAGCCACAAATAGATTTAAAGTGATATTACCAAAGCCTCCATTATAGAATTGAGTGTCTTTGGAAATCAAACAAACCAAAAGAAAAAGAAACGAAGTAAATGTGTTTGGAGAGTTCTGTTTTTCACAATTATTTAAATTGCTTAAACATTTTCTCCTCCGTGTCTTTCTTTTTCATTTTCAAGTATCTGCAAAGAAAAACTTGTATGCCAAAAAGTCATTCATTCCTAATATCTTCAGCAGTCAACATAATATTTTGTTTGACATTATTATTTTTAAAAAATTCAAAATTCAAAATGTATGTATTGTATTTTTCTTATTTTGCTGTTGTTTTGATTCCAAATTAGACTAATCGTGATGATGAAGATGGATGGTAATCAGATGAATAGACACAAAGGAACACTAGGCCAGGAGTCGAACTCGAAACCTTTGGTGGCACGAACCTGAATCATTTGGGCCCGAGGTGGTGTTACAAATAGCTGCTGAAGAATGTGATGTTATTTTTGGAGGGTGTACAGGGTGTAGCAAATCATTGATTTCTCAGTTTTGATCAGATGGATTGTTGCCGATAGGTCAAAGTTTGTGTTACGTCCACTGTATTCTCATATAGGCTAATCAAGACTGTACCCACAGTTTAAAGTAGAGTCCGAAACATCGCCGGGATCGAACTCGAGACCCCTTGATTAAAAGCTGCTGGATTGCTACGTTTGGACATTTGCGATGCTCACCAATCTTGTCTTCATAATCTTTTCTTGTCTTGCAATGTTTAAATAATATGGTCGGACACAGATATTATCAGAAGGAACCGTACACGCGAATGAGGGACTTCAAATAATAAACACAATGTTCGATAAGAACCAAAAATAGCCGGCCCCCGTGGCGGAGTGGTTATCACATCACCCGGGTTCGAATTCTGGCCTGGGCATGGATCTTTGTGAATGTCCTTTCATCAATTTCATCACATCATCACTCATCCCATCTTCGCAAATTAGCCAAAAGTGGCACAAAAGCGAAGTAAAATAAACAAAATCAATCAACAACCAAAAATAAAATCGTTCGTCTAGCGGCAACACTGACTTCCGCACTGGGAAATGCCTGGTCCGAAACTTTCTTCCGCCCACCGTGACTACGGCAATCGAGGTAACGGGAGCAGAGTGGATTTTGTCATGTGTTAGGTTAAGCGATTACGTCTCTTCCCCTCGTCCAGATCGCCAATTGGGAAGCTTTCTCCGTCGCCCGCAGGACGATGCCAGGCAGCACACATTGCGCGCAAATTAAGTTAAACTTATGCAAATGCTGTCAGGGAGAACATGTAACGTCTACCTTGAACTGGGACACAAAAAAGCAAATGTACTTTGATTTGCGGTAACCTTTTCAACCTGTTTCCTCTCGCGTCGCTTTCTTTCCCATCAGGTTTCCTTCTGGTGCGGTTCACAGAGGAAAACCCTGCATCAAATTCCCAAGGTTGCCAAGGTCAATGTTGATCCTAAGGGCAACAATTTCTCCGACCAGAAAACATATGAATAATAAGAATAATCTTTTCCACCTTGTACCTGTATTATGAGTAGACCTCGGATTTTAAGTTTTTAACCTATTTTTTTCTTTGCAGATAAATAAGAAATAACAAGTTATATCAGCGTTTCATTAAAAAACGAAACGAATGACGAAGTTTTATAGTGCCTAAAATAACCTATTTTGCTTGTTAGAACCTATTTTAGGTTTATGTGTCTAAATTAAGCCTTTTTTAAAGTTATTTTTAAGGTTTTACAGGATTTTTATATCTCACAGGGGTATTTACTAGGTTTGGTGGTGAAATAATTCAATGACTGGCGTGTTTGAAACATGTTTCCTGACGATTTCCCTCCATCCAAGTATATGATCTTTATCAAAGCATTAAACAAAACAAAAAAATGTCTGACGTCACTGTTATCTGCAGGTAACAGTGACCTCAGAAACAGGACAGTTCCCCCATACTATTTAGCCATGTACTATAGACTCTTAATTCTAAGCCTTGCCTACTAAGATAAAGTAAACTGTCCTTGCCTCCCCCCCCCCTCTCCCCATTCTCAGTTTTGGCACTCAATCGTCTCTACTGCCTGGACAGTCCCAAGTGCAAACTTCTGATCTGTGCGCCCTTGCCCACTCTCGTGTCAGTTTGGTCCATCTTGGCATTCACGCCTTGCGAAGTAATGTTTCAGCATTCAAATTAGCACTACTGACTATGTTTCTTTTGAAAGATAATTTTCAGCACATGAAATGATCCTCACAGACAAAAGGCAGAGTTTGAGTGTGGATAACTCAAAAAGATTCATGGTGGTCACTTGTATAATTCCTGGTTTTCAAGGCGAACTTTCCAAAACTTCAAGGATACAAGCAAATGTTTTCTCTTTTCCAACCTTACATATTACCGACTCTCACCCTCCCTTCCACACATAAAAATATTGACAATATAAAGGGTTTGTATGATTTCAATGTACCAAAAAATTTACCTAATCAACTTCAAGATATATTATTTTGTAATAATCTTCCGTCTGTCAGAGAGATTGTTCTGTAAAAGACACTAACAAAGTAAACGGATTGAGACAATTTAGTTTTATTTCCATGTAGCTTTCTTTTTCTTCCTAAAAAATCTAAACTGAGAGAAACTTGCCTCAGGGCATTTATAAACGTATAAATTTAATGGGATTTGGATTAATAAAAGTTGCAATTTTTCACGTATACGGAGAAAAAATTGGAATAGAGAAAACATCCGCTTGTACCTTATTTCATGTTTTGCCAAAATTCATGAATAATTTCCATAGCCAATAATTCACGTGTAATTCCCGGAATTCCAAGTGAGTAGCCACCCTGATATTGTGCAGCAACTTGTACATACGTACGTAATTCATTTTTCATATCAACAAGTAACATTTTCTAACAGCACAAGTGCAGTATTATAATAATTTGTAGATAATTTTGAAAATGATATAAAGAAATGAAAATTTGTTTAGAAAATTAATATTTAGTTATTACGGTTCTTGCGAAATTTTGTTTTTAACGATTGTATTTAATCAGTATTTTTGAGAAATTTTGTACCAAATTAAGTCTTTTTGCAACCTATTTAAGGAGTTTTGGAATTAAATTTAAGATTTTTAGAACCTATTTTAGGATTTTTAGAGCCTATTTTTGGAACTTAAAGGCACACTTTTTAGAACCTAAAAATCCAAGGTCTAATTCTGTGCATATACAGTTGAGACTGCTTTATACGTAACTCAGTTCTGCTTAATTATGTTTTGTACGTAAATTACTGTAGGTCCTGGCAAAATATAATTTAAAAACATGTAAATTAAACCTTATTTGTACGTAATGCATTTACACGTAATTCGGTGTTATACGTACTAATTTTCATAAAATACAGTTGATTTGAACGTAATCCAGCTACAACAATGTCACAGAATTGACAGTTTTCAGTACCTACTGGTCGGTCAAGGACAACAGAAAGATTGATTTGCTTTATTTTACTTCTTGTGCCACTTTTGGCTAATTTGCGAAGATGGGGATGAGTGATGATGTGATGAAATTGATGAATGGACAGGTCGTGTTACTGCGCTGCCTCTTGGTAAAGTGCAGAGCAACATTAAACCACGTTACGTCATCAAATCCCGTGTGAAATCCATGCTCACAGTGTTTTTGATAGTTGCAGGGTTGTGCACAAATAATTCCTACCCCCTACATCGAACATTTTATCGTGGAGTGCTTGAAAGCTTAAGGTGCGTCCTCGCATTGCACAAGCGTGGATCCTGCACCGTGACAATGCACCCTACCACACTGATCTCTGTGTAAGGGAATGTTTGGCTTCCACTTCTCCCACAACCTACATACAGTCTAGATCTAGTCCCCTGTGACTTTACCCATTCCTCAAGATTAAAATGCAGTTGAAGAGCAATACATACAGGACACTTCAAAATATCTAACACGCCACGACACAGCCTTTGAAAAGTCTCACAGAAAATGACATCCACTGAACAGAAAGGACACTGGAGAGATCACTAGAACGTACATATAAGCTCGTGGCATGGTTCTGTTGATAAAAATGCATTATCATAGCTTCTGAGACAGGCCTTGAATATTACAACCAAAGTTTAGGACACTAAGTTCCCTTGAGTAGTTGGCTGTAAAATGAAAGGTAGAAACTCAAAAATACGCTCAAATAACTGAAACAAGAGAAATTACTTTCTGATGAAAGAAAATAACTTTATATGCTGCAAGGTTGAAGATCGTAATCTAAATCTATATTGCACAAATGCACGCTGCTCGACCAATGGGTGCAGAAAATGACCACCCACGGACAGTAAACTGTTATTTATTACCAGTATTTTAAAGGAGGTTGTAATTGGTCAAAAAGACTGATTCCGTATCATCATTACATCATAAAATCAGAGAAAAGGTTAACGAATACACGTTCGAATACATAATGAACATCGTGCAGACAAGAACTGAGGCGTCGATCTTTATGGTGTGTGAGGCTCCAGTGTGTCTGGCAAATACGAATTTGCTGGACCGAGTCGTCCAATTTGGATGGGGGGGGGGGGTCATTACTAATCAGCACGGGCTATAATTGTCGTTTTTAAATATTATAAGTGATTAAAATAAACCAATTTTAATCCACATTTATTATTATTATTATTATTATTATTATTATTATTATTATTATTATTATTATTATATAAATGGAGAGATTTTGCTACTCGATGCACCGTATGAATGAATATCCAACAAAACTGGTGTTTATTATTTTTCTTACATTTTTAGCACTTAGTGTACTGAAATTCATAATTATTGTATCTTGTTATAAACTTCATAAACTTGAACTTTCCGTTCAAAAAAGGCTTTAAAAGTTAGGGGCAAATTTTACTCATAAAGTTTATATTGTGTGACCTGTCACAAAGAAAACTATAAATTTTGGAAGCTGTGGATACATTTATTATTTGGATAAAATGGTAGAATATAAAAATGTAACTTGGTTCCTCTATTATACACTAGGTCGGTATTGTTGCTACAACCATTTTCGTCTTCTTTTTCTGAGAGAACCAAACCCAACTTGCCTAACCTAACCACCACAGAGTATTTACTACCCCAAAAAGCTACCAGCCAATGGGAATGCTTAAAATGGTTGTAGCAGCAATCACTACCTATATACTTTACTTTTTTCGATCTAATGTTTAATCCTGTTAAGGAAGTAAAATTAATTCACACTATACACTATTAGATTATTGCATGAATTTGGGGGAGGGGCTTTAGTCCCCTTTAGTCCCCTTGGCTACGTGCCTGTCAAAAAGAAATGCAATTTTAAAATGGAAGAAAAGGCTCCGCCATTCAAATAAGACACTAATAGTAATAATAATAACAACCCAACTACATTGCACAGTTATTCGAACCCCACTTTAAACTGTATGTCCACTCCCAATTAGCCTTCCGATCATAAAGTGGACTTAAAACTCATGAGAACTTTCAGATAGCTTTAAACAGGCACGTATCTAGAAATATGTTTCGGGGGGGGGGGTCCGAACCAAGTCTCTCAGGAATAGTAATAATCATAATAATAATAATAATGTTTAATTTAAAATAATTAAATTAAATTAATACTAATTACAATACATAAATTAATATTATATTATTACACGATTAGTTAAAAAGACTTTATAAGAATAGAAATATAACAGGGTATATTCATTACGTAGCTTACCTGTAGCTAAGATCGGAATAATTTACATAAAAACAAGTGCTCTGGCAATGAAATTAATGTCAAATAGATGAATAATGGAATATTTATTGAATAACAAAAATGATGTTACATGTAGTTGGAGAAAAGTAGGTTTCTGATTAATATTTTATGTATATTAATTTGAGTAGTAGTGTACATAAATCTTCTTTGTAATGTCATTCAAAGCCGTATGATCCCAATGCAATCCTTGCCTTCTAAAAAGTTCAGAGGAAATTAATAACCATCGATTATGCAACAAATGCTAATATTTTCATTGCTTAATTTTTAGTACTTGGTAAGTCCGGACCCTTGGACCCCTCCCCCCATAAAAACGGCCTTCCTGTCCTTCAAAGCCGTATGATCCCAATATAATCCTTGGCTTCCAATAAGTTCAGAGGAAATTAGGATAAACGAATGTATTTTTCATAACGTAATTTTAGTATTTGATAAATCTTTCCGGGGGGTCCGGACCCCCTGGCCCCCTACTTAAATACGTCCTTGGCCTGAAAGTATTTTGGCAGTCATGATAATGAATTGCATTTAACTTTTCCTGGCACGCTACTGTGACGTTGATCCATAAACATTGCAAACAAAATACTAACGGCAATCTATTTTACGTAAGTATTGTTTCGTGCACAACATTTATGATATTCCCAGTATGACACCTAAGAATTAAGCTTGGGGATCCTTATTATGACAAGGAACTACAAAAGTCATGGAAGGGAGGGGGTAATTGTTAGTGTGTTGCAAGTAACTCGCACCCAAAGGCTATGATTGATGGCTCACTCGCCAGCCAAACGCGTCTTTATTGTTTCTACCTGGAAACTTGAAGTTCAAGAGCGGCTCTTGTGCGGAACCTCTGATGAGATCTGCTGCGTTGGTTGTCGTGGTCGGCAGGCCATAGTTCACTTGCCACAGAGGTCGTCCGATCGCCAGACCATCAAGACAGCGTGAACGCAGCATGCGTCAGTTAGCAAACCGCGTGACGAACGCACTTTTTCTGTTCTTCCTTCCACAATGTCCACGCAGTCAAACAGAAAATAAGTTGTTCTAGCGATAAGCAGCAACTAAGGAACCACAGATCACTTCATCGCCAAGATCCCTGCGCGCTAGGAAACCATACGACCTGGAGGCTTCCACCGTGATTTAAACGTTCGATTGTTTCGGGTTCGATACCCGATGGAGGCACATTGCACAGTCCCATTTTAAACTGAAGGTCCAGTCCCAATTAGCCTATCTGTGCAACAAACGTTCGATACTACCGCCACTGCCTTCAGGGCAGACACACAAATATGGCGATGGACCGGTATCAGGTACATATCCGGGGAGGGTTCCGAAATCCTACACGTTAGAAATAGTGTGTGGTGGTAATTAATTTTAAACATCTTGTATAATAAGTTGTAATATACTGAGAAATTCATTGTCAGGGCTTCTATCCTCCATTTTTTAGCCTTTTTGATAGCAGTTGCCGATAAGGGATGAGCTCCCTCCCGAAATAAAATTCTGGGCAGGGACCTGATTAGTATGTATCACAGTTGTGTTAATCGGAACGTGTTTTAGTGTTTAAAGATGGGATCATGGACGTCCGGAAGGGGGGCAAGGGGGGCTGTGGCCCCCCTGGAAAATTAATGTCCACCTTAAAATTATATATTTCACACATAATTTCATTTCAGCCACAGTAATTTATGTTAATTATTATAAATAACTTGAAGGAACATCATAATTTCAGACTGAAATAGTGTTTTTTGAGAGGGCATCTCTATTATGGGGGAAAATATGCCTCTTTGCCCCCCCCCTGGAAAAAATCCTGCGGACGTCTATGAATGGAATACGAAGCATTGAACGGGAATTTAACCCGCGACGAACCTATGGTATAAGAAATTGATTGAATACTTACCTCAATCCTTCCATTGTCTGAGAGACGCACACGCTTCTTCCCATTCTGTAATAGAAAAGATAGATGAAACTTGCACTTTTGCAATGTATATTTATATTATACTTTCAATATGCTATTACTATTATTATTATTACAAGTGTTAAAGCCAGTATTTTCTATTGTTTTTTATGTAGCTTGCCTTGCCTTAAGCTAAGAGTGACGAAGAGGGTGAATGAAATAATTAAATGAAACTAATGCAAGAACACTCACATAGGATCATTCATGACCGCGCTAGTCTCGACTAACATTTAGTAGCAAGTCCATCATTCAACATTCTCAGTCAATAGTACAAATGATCACACTATTAAAATATATATACGCGTAAAACAATTTACATGATTGCCTTATAACCCCATTGAATTCAAACAACAGCACAGCTCGCCACATACCGCATATGTTAGCCGATGTCCGCGAGGATAAGTGATGATACTAATGAAGGAACACTCACAGAGAACACCTATGCTTAGGCAGGCCGGGATTCGAACCCGGGACTCCTTATCGTAGCACGCTGTGTTAACCACTCCGCCTCGGGCATCGCCTTTAGCCCTATGAGTAGATGCTTTACATTTAATGATTGACTGATTTATTTATTTTACTTCTATAGTTTCTGCAACCTTTGGCTAAATGCGAAGATCATGATCAATGGCGATAAGGTGATGTAGATGAAATGTCAATCAAAAACATATTTGGACAACACACAACAGAAGTACCATAGACAATTATACTGGCCATTGCTCCTGACGCCAGAGTCTCGTTAATCTGCATAGGGTGTAGTACTACGCGCAAGTGAGATTGACATTTGGGTGTTTTGAGAAAGGTCGCCTCCCAACTATTAAGAGCACATACAACCCCATGATATCTTACACGTTATAGTTTGGAAAAAAATATTATTGGAGAAACAATATTACCGTCTCTTATTTTAGTGTGTAAATATGGACGTCCGGAAGGGGCAAGGGGGGCCGCGGCCTTCACCGAAAATAAATGTCCACCTGAAAATAATATATTTCACACATAATTTCATTTCAGCCACAGTGATTTATGTTAATTATTATAAATACATTGAAGGAACATCATAATTTCAGACTGAAATGGTGTTTTTTGAGGGAGCATCACTATTATAGGAAAAAGATGCCTCCTTTGCCCCCCCCCCTCCTTGAAAAAAAATACCTTGCTTGCCCCTTCCTGGAAAAAATCCTGCGGACGTCCATGTGTGTAAACACACAAAATTTACAATGCCACGCTTCTCCACGATGTACTCAATCTCGATGTTTTTATTTCTTTGTTTACGAACAGTGACACAAGGCTTTGTGGTTCTTTGCAGAAGGGCAAGGTCAAGAGCAAGTCATAAGAACCAGTTGGTAGTGGACCGTGAAGAGGCGAAGGAGTTGCCACCTGGTGGAAGGTGGAAGAAAGAACGGGTCGCGTCAAAGAGCGGCGATGGAAATCACGTGCAGGACAATCGAAAACATGTGTACATTAGTTGAACCTCTCCTTCGTAGCGGTATCGTCTTATCTCCCCATTGAGAGGACCGCACTGCACCCGAGGCTCTGAAGCAGTTGTGGTCAATTCCAGTGGAGGTCGCGTGGGCGTTGCTGCGCCAAAGCAGCTCGCTTCCTCAACCTTCGTCTTCCCACGGATATCAAGTATCACTTTTGCATCCTGTCCCTACATATATGGATAACCCACGGGAGCATTAACACATGCAACAAAACAACTACCACATACTAAGTTGAATTTTTGTTTTGAGTTTGAGGTTTCTTTCTTTTGTTTAAAGTCCACTTTATGCACAGTAAGGTTAATCAGTACCGGACCTACAGTTTTAAGTGGGATCCGAACCACTTGTGCCTCCACCGGGTATCGAACTCGGGACCCCTTGATGACATGGCGACGACGTTATCATTATGCCATCAGGGAAACCCGCCAGAATCTAAGGATGGAGCTTATTATGACTGGTGTGTTGTTTCTAATATCGGGAAACCATATTCATTGATATCTTTATTTTGGTTTATACATATAATTATTATTATTTATTATTAAAAGTGGTAGTCGGCAATTGCACCCAATCATCACTCATCTTCATAGTGGAAGTACATAGTGGTTCGGATCTCACTTTAAACTGTACGGCCAGTCCCGATTAGCCTATCTGTGCATAAAGTGAACTTAAAACAAATGTAAAAAAAAGATAACAGTGTACAGTAGTCTGGATTATCTGATGTTCCATGTAATCCGAAGTAAAAAAAATGGTGATTTTCTTCTGATGAGTGCACGGATAAGTATATTTGTGAACGAAAACGATGCAACGTCCGGAAGCAGAGGACATGACCATTTCTTTAAATTGCAAGTTCAAACACCTGTAGTTAAAGCAAACCACTAAACTGCACGATATTAATCACTAAAGTTCGAATCAGGCAAGTGTGAATAATGTAAAACCTTTTCTTCCCAATTGCTCAACCTGGAAAAAATAAAATCATTACCCCGCGCCATGAGTTCATTTCTAAACGTTCCTGCATGGCACTGAAAAGTAAAATAAACAATCAACAGCATCTGATTGGACGAGTCTATATAATAAAGAAAAATGTGAAAGTCTTTTGCGGTTTTCATGTTAATGATCATCATATAGACTTTTGAATTACTTTTCACCCAACTAAAAATAATATTTTATGAGCTTCTTCTCAGTACAGGTATAAAATGCAAATGAAAATTAAACCTGTGACACAATTTTACACCGAAATGAACGAAAAACTGTCAAAACCTTTGGTTCATATTAGCACAGCGTCCTACAGCGTCAGGCGCCCCGGCTTCGAATCCCCGCTTATTCACGGGTCAGGTGGCAGAACAGCCTCAAGCTGAACCTTGCCCACGCATATAAAGAATGTGAATTTGAATTCTTTGTGAGTGTCCCTTCATCAATTTCATCATATCATCACTCACCCTCATCGTCACGTTTAGCCAAAAGTGGCAGAAAAGCGAAGTAAAATAATCCAAATCAATCAAAACTTTGGTTTATGTAAGCATGTACATAACTCAGATGACACTGCAGTGGAAGAGCATACGTTGGTGCCTGATCTCTAATCTATGGAGAAACGCCGTGGCTTAGTTCGCGGTCAACCACCTCAGTGCATCAGAATGCTTCCTCCGTGACTCCAGGGCAGGAGGATTGGGTCATCCGGGTGGAATACATTAGCCGCCGAGAACAATCGAGAGAAACTGGTTGCATTATGTCACACTCATTGTGGACAGCAGAACAAGTGGGAGCATAACGGAGAGTCGCTTGAGTGTGATTGCTCCTAAGTCTCTTTACTTGTAACCACACCTGATGCATATTTGTTGTCGTTCTGTTTCAAGAAATTGTAGCACCGAGAGTGCATCGGGTGTTGCAGGTTTAATTTTAAGCATCAAGGTATTCGTTCTGGATTCTTTTTACAGTATCCTCTTCGCAAACATGTAGCATATCGAAAATCGTATTCTTTTACTACCACAGTAGAAATTTCTCTAAGACTTGCGCAATACAGACCGATTCTGACATGCTTTTAACGAGCACTTCATTTTGGTTAGGAATGCATGTCACTCCAGTCTTTGGGTGCGGAAGTATGCAACAACCCTAATTGCAAAATTATTATATATTTTAAAGCTATCGATCCAATATATCTATGTTGTATTTGTGATATAATTTGTCAAACAAATGTGAAAATTACAGAGTAGTGAACGTTGTAGAAATAAGACATCTTGCGCAAAACTTTAATTTTTAATTTCTTGACATTGGAAACATTTTATGTCACTCGATAGGGTTTGCTCAATGTTTAGACAAAAAAAAAAAAGATTTAACGAAAGCACTGCGCCATTTTGCAAATAGCGAATAAATAACGTAGGAGAACATGATTGTTGAGTAACAACACCTAGCCTAACCCAACAGAGTAACTGATTGACAGATAAACTTTTTGTGTCTCATAATCTGAACGGGGTATGTTTCAGAGAATAGCATCCAATAAGACATCATTGGCTTATAGTCAACTCAGAAGCCTACCGATCGCAATAGTTAACTGACGAGTTTGCTGTGACAAATTCAAAATAAAGTTTGTAAATAACACATTATATTTAGCTTCATAGCAGCTAGATACGAAAAACTAACAGACTCGACAAGTGCATAAGTGTTACAACTTATACATATCAAAACACAGCCCTGATAACAGAAACTAAGGAAACAATCAAATGACAAAAGCTTGATGATTAGATGTTTGAGGTCTGGCTTATAACGTTACCGGTTACGACATTTGCCACTAAGGGTCTGTGTTCGAATCACAGCCTGGTATTTCTTTGTCCCATCATCAATTTAATATAATTATCATTCATACTTATCGTCGTGATTAGCCGAAAGTAGAAGAAAAGTAACTTAAGATAACTAAAAAGCATATACAAATCACTGAATTGGTTTATACACGGTCTTCTCCATACTTTTTTAGTGGTCTTCTTCTGTTTAACAACGTTATATTTGATAGATTTTATGCTCAGTACGCTGCTCATACACACAGCATTCTATACTATACTAGAAATGTTCTTTATTAAGGAGTCATAAACACCTGGCAAAACCGAGTATCATGATGTTAATATTCTCCTTGTTTATTCCATGGCAATAGAACGTGAGGTTGATTACGTAACTAGGATAATCCCATTATCTGTTCATCTGAAATCAATGAAGCACCAACACTTCAGTTGCGTCACCTGATAAGATGTTCCGCTACGCAGCATGAAAGGCAACTCATGTCACTCAATCAAGATATGTGCTGCAATAACCCTCCTAATTACTTCTTAATTGCCTATTTCAGTCGCTCCATTTCTGCAAAACATAGAGCTATTCTCTGGGGATGGTTTTCCCTATACTCTGTCCCGGGAATCTTTGGAGCGAGCGAACGAAAGCAAGTCTCTGTGCAAGTAGCGACTCGAGAGTGCTCGACCAATGGACAAGTGTGAGGGGGCGGGATTCCATGGAAGGGGAAAAGCGATTGCAGTTACCAGGCTTTCCAGCATCGTGTACTGCTTGTCTCCACCCACTCGCTTTCTCCCCTTTTCTAGATTATGCGCGGCTTTATGCTATTCTTGACAATGCGATGGGAGATCGAATAATGAAATCATGGAATTAGTAAAAGAAAAGGACCTCCCGATGGCGTAGGGGTACCCTTGTCGCTTTCTAATCAAGGGGTACCGCGTTCAATAGCCAGTGGAGGCACATTGCACAGTGGTTCGGATCCCACTTTAAACTGTAGGTTCAGTCCCGATTAGCCTATCTGTGCATGAAGTGGACAAAAAATCAAATTGAAATTAGTAAAAGAAAAACCAAAAAAAAAATAGGTGTGCTTTATCAGAATTCGAAGTCGGGGCCTTCCACTCGTGATTTCCATACCGAAAGTTCTGGCTTCGAGTCCGTAGTTGTGATCAACGTACAAAGGGATAAAATAAGCAAACTACAAACACATGAAGTAAAGAACAAGAACATGGAAATAGTGAACGATAAGCTAAAATGTCAGAAGAAATTGTAGGATGAAAGTGGAATAACCACAGTGGTTATAAGCTTGATGTTATGAGGTTTATGTTACTTTTTGGATCTGAGGGTGGGGAATGGCTATCTTCAATTACGTGCTCAAAGGAGAAAACGTATTTCGAAATTCAAGTAACGTGGTATCGCGTCATTTGGTAGATTGCCGAGTTCAGAGAAAAATCAAACTGTTTGCAACGTAAAGCTTGTACAATGCCCAACGGCAGACACGGAAAGGCAATAACGTTTCTTTAAGGGCCTACATCAAAAATAGATTCAACCTGTTCAAGAGTTGTTTTTTACCTCGCCTTTTTTAGAAAAAAGTTTCGAGTCTGAAGAATGAAAATGCACAAGGAACGGGAACCTTCCAAGCCACACAACACCATGTGGCTTCATAGGAAAAATAGTTCTTTCCTATTAGATAGAGACTCCAACACCATTCAGTACACCTTTGGGGCAGGATATGAATAGATTTTTTTGTAAATATTATATTGTTTTACTAGGACCATGTATGCCACGGTATAACAGTTTGAGAAACTAGAATTGATTATGTTCTAAAAAAACATGTAAAAGTCTAGGGCAGGGGCGGACTGGACCTTAGGGTGAGCAGCAGCTGCCTCCTTTGGCCTCACAAGATGACGATTTGGGGGGCGGGGAAGGCTCTCGGGCTCCCTTTCTACACATTCTTAAATAATATTCAGAGATTAAAAGGCAAAGTCGCAGCAATCTTAGGGAATCACTTGAACAATATTTTTTTTAATTAATAAAAATAATATAATAGAGAACGTGATTTAGGAGAGACACGGGACAAAATGAGGATGACGAGATTGATATTCTTGCTATGACTTCTTTAAATTTAGAGCTTTTGAGCTGAAGTTCTGACTAGATACTCCTGATGACTCATCTGGTATTGCATTTGAGTGAAAAGCGTTTCAACATGCCGGACGAAAAATTGAATTTCCTCACGTCGCGATTGTTGCAATTTCGGCTGATATTACCAAATTACTATCAGTGCTACATTGTTAAAGCTCAATCCAACAAACCTCACATTAATTTTAACGCTTAACTTTAGCTAAAATCTTGTGTTTAAAACTTTTAAACAGGTGCATTTGTATTTTTGTTATGCTACATCGATTTTCCGCCTATTTTCGCTGATGAGTAATCATTAGATGAAATTGATGAAGGGACATTCACAATGACATCTATGACCAAGCCGGGAGTCGAACCCGCGTACTTACACCGAGCCAATAAGAAACATTATCACAGTTCTAGGCCTCATTTTGAGCACTTCAAATTTAACTAAACGGAAATTAAGAAATTTATATTTTATATCATGAAAGGTGCGAGCAAACACACGTGTATTCATTTTAGTATCTAAACAGCCCTCTATTTTAACTACGGGTAGTATCGAGATGAGGCGAGTTGTAGCTTGGAAGCCTCTCTTATCGCATGTATGACGAGATCTCGCAAGTTTGACATGTTTATTAACTCCACTTTATGATCAGAGGCTAATCCAGACTGAACCTACACTTGAAAGGGGTACATATATGTCGATGGATTTAGGAGGTAAATTACCCCCTTCCAAAAATGTGGGGGTACAATGTAACCTCTCTGCGTCCCTGCTTGCGATGTTTGGAAGCAACAAATTTACTTGGGACATTGTGGAGCATTGTGCCCCTGAAACTTCCCCCGATTTTCATAGCTTAGATGATATTTTACTTCAAAACTTAAAAAAAGAAAAATACATTTTATTCTTTTTTTATAGAAAACTTTCCATGCAAACCACCACATAGGGCAGTAGTAGCGTCGTCGCCTTGTAATCAAGTGGTTTCGGGTTCGATACCCGGTGGAGGCACATAGTGGTTCGGATCCCACTTTAAACTGTAGGTCCAGTCCCGATTAGCCTTACTGTGCGTAAAGTGGACTTAAAACACCAACCAACCATGCAGACCACAATCCGTTTCATCTTTTTAGTTATTTACTTGTTTGGATAAACACTAAGTTAAATATAAAGGTAATAATAATATTGTACGTATGTATAAATTACTAAGTATTATAGACATATTAATGAAACCTTACTATGACACAGAAACTGTATGTTGTTAATAGTATTGACTGTAATGAATAGTATTAAAAAAACAATATATATAATTTATAAGTAACATCAAGTTATACATACACTTGCCTCTCCTTTAAACACAACAGTGTAGCTACGTCCTTGAATTTTGTTATAATGCGACTTTGACTATTGCATTTTTATGAGGGGATAAAAATCACTCCTGGTGGGAATAAAAATTCATATCTCAGCCGTTATGTATGGAACAGGTGCGAGTTATCTGAAACAAACAAGTGGTAATATAGTGAATATGTGTTTACAACAGGCCTCCATGACCTCAACGTAAGGGGCTACGAAACCAGAGGTCCCAGGTTCGAAGCTTAGTCGGCCAATGATGCATCATTGTTTGACTGATTCGTTTAGTTTATTTTACTTCGCTTTTCTTCCGATTTTGGCTAATCGCGAATATGAGGATGAAAGGTGATAACATAAGTGAAATGACAGTCACAAACATACATGGACAGAACACAACACGATCACCACAGAGGATTATACTGGGTGTGACTCCAGACGCCAGAGCCTCGTTAGTCTGCAACGATGCAGTCCAGGGAGTACTGCGTGGATGAGGGGTTTGACATTTGGATGTCTTCAGAAAGTGTCACCCCTTACACCCTGGAGACTGTATTATTATCTACGTTCTATCGCCGCGTTCATAATTCATCCCCATCGTCGCGATAGTGGCAACGTCATCCCCCTATAATCAATGGATCCCGGGTTCGATACCCGGTGGAGGCACATAGTGGTTCCGATCCAGTCCTGATTAGACTTATGTACATAAAGTGAACTTAAAACAAAAACTAAATTCAATTCAATTCATCGCCGCGATTAATTCGAGAGATAGAAAATAGAAAATAACTTAAATCGAAAGAAAGTAAAAAAAAAGTTTCCAAGATAGACAAGAATCTATAAAAGAATATCTGTATATTTGTAACTTAAAGCCTCTACAACGCCAGGGTTCCTGGGTTCGAATCCTAGCCCTGGCATAGGCGTTCTTTGTGAGTGTCCCTACATGAATTTTATCATATCATCACTCATTCTTATCTTCGCAATTGTGGCAGAAAAGCGAAGTAAAATAAACCAAATCAATCAATCAATTGTAACATAAAACAACTAGTCTCTCTCTCTCTCTCTCTCTCAACCTTGCAAGAAGAACCACCAATTTTTCAGTAGGAATCGAACATTTGATAATTAATATATGTCAGACAGCTATAACCATTAAGCTTGTGTGCTCTTCAGAAGCAGAAAACAAGTCGCACCACAAAAGCACTCACTTTCGTGCACGCGTGCAGGATCGAAAGTTACGCAACCGAAACGCCTCTTGTGCGTGCAAACATGCCGCAGATTGGCACACACACACACACACACACACTTACGAGAACTATATGGAACGGAGGTTAGACCGTTTTCAACTTGCTTTTTTTCTTTCATCTTTTTTCATGAACTGACGTAACGGGAAACATGCAATTTTCTTTTCAGAGTTAAACGCAGTGCTTTTAAACCTGTTGATGTTATGTTCATCATAGCTATAGGCGTGAGAATCGTATCCAAGACTCTATCTTTCCGGTTCCCGAATCCTCGATTTGTTGAATCTAGACTACAAAATTTTGCGTGTCCTCCCGTTTCGCCTTATCCCATTCGCCTCATTGCGTTTTCACCTCCCCTAATAGAATTTCAAATGATTTATGTGACAGGAACTTCCTAAGGCGAAACGGAACATCCCATTTCGCCTTACACACAAAAAATTTCCCCTCTTGGAATATTATCGACTTGAAAGGTAATTCATGATGGAAGCGCAGAGCTTGTGATGTTGCCTACCTTGGCTGCCATTGTCTTGACGGTTAGGTTAGGTTAATAATACATTAATAATAGTGACTAGGGCCCGGTACTTTATGTTATAACATATTTTTTATTTGGCATCAGATCGGATACTGTGGTGAGATCTTTACATATCTGATTAAAACCAGTCGAAATAGACAAACTTGATAAGGCATATTTTGACATAGTTTACCAATTTCGTGTTTATACAACATATTTCTTCAATTTTCTCGTAATAAGACATATTTCTTTCGTAATTGTCTTGCATATAATAGGTTATTTTATAATTTATTATTTTAATTTTATAATTCGTACCTTTAGCACAACGGATAGTTCATATTATCGATGGCAGGATAAGGAAATTACGAACGAAGAAATTAAAGCAGATGTCATCTTCTTACCAACTTCTTAAACAAAAATACCCCCTTTTTTATAGCGATAATTGTTGGATAATTGCAGTGAACCTCATAATATATTCTCAGTATTTTCCCACTACATTATATGGTTAAAGGGATTCTGACTTCATTTAATACCCCACCCCCATCGTAGTCGGTCTTCCCTGGAAGATACTGACATCCCGTATAATGAGACATTCGAAAGTACTGTTGTGCATATTTTTTACTTTACTGGGGATACTTCTGAATTTTATTGACATATTTTTAATTTCTCATGACATATTTTTCCATTTTTATAACATAATTACATACATATTTTAAAGTTTTATAGGACACAAAGTCCCGGGCCTTAATAATGACCCCTCATGTCGATAATATTCCCTGGTGGGAAATTTTCTGTGTGTAAGGCGAAATGTGATGTCCCGTTTCGCCTTAGAAAGTTAGTGTTACATAAATCACGCGAAATTGTATTGGGGGAGGTGAAAACACAATAAGGCGAAACGGGTCGTAATCAAATTTTGTCCCCTAGGCTATCCTTTGTTTCGGAACCTGTCTACATTATTATTATTGTTGTTGTTTACAATTTTGTTATCATGGTACTTCACTTCCGCTAATTGCATGCTCTGTATTAATAACACTTGTAAAGTTTAAAATATTGACATTTTATTAGAAATTATTCATTAAACTTCATAAAACAATATACTAAATTTAACAACAGAACACTCGCCTAGAACTGTTTCCTTCTGGCTTTCATGGCAGCCAACTGATGAAGGAGAGACTCAAAGTCATTTTCTTGCAGGACATCAGCATTCGCTTTCTGAAGGATGCGAAAGTAGAAAGCCTGTTATCCGACGCTGAGTTTCTGAGGGGAGTTTTAGTGCTTTGTAGAATACAGAACGACCAAGGACGTATTTAAGGGGGGAGGTCGAGACTTACCAAGTACTAAAATAAAATAATGAAAATATATCTTTTAGCATTTGTTGAACTATAATCGATGGTTATTTATTTCCTATGTACTTGGAAGACAAGAATTATTATATTGGGATCATACTGCTTTGAAGGACAGTAGCAAAGATTTATGCACACTACTACTTATAATAATCTGCATAAAATATTAATCAGCAACATTCTTTTTTATTCAAATAATATTCAATTCTTTATCTGTTTGACATTAATTGCCTCGTTTTTATACAAATTTGGGATCTTAACTACACGCAAACTAGATGAGAAATATATGCTGTTATATTTACATGCTAATACCATCTCTTTAAGTATTCATTTAATAACAAAAAAGAGGGCCTCCCCGATGGCGCAGTGGTAGCGTCGTCGCATTGTAATCAAAGGATCCCGGGTTCGATACCCGGTGGAGGCACATGGCACAGTGGTTCGGATCCCACTTTACACCGTAGGTCCAGTCCCGATTAGCCTTACTGTGCATAAAGTGGACTTAAAACACCAATAATAAAAATGCAATATTAATACATTTACATATTTTAATTAATATTTAATTTAATAAAAAATATTTTCATTTAAACATTATTATTATTATTTATAAGACACTTCGTTACGACCCCCCCCCCCCAATATATTTCTAGATACGTGCCTACGAACGATTGCTCTCCACTGGCATTTGACGGTAAAATACTCGCCAAGATTTGTGAAAACCACTGTTAAATGTTTTCATGAATAAGTTTTAAATATTCAGCAGCCGAATTCACTTCATGCTTTGCTCCAGTCAAGTGTAAATCCTTTAAACACTTGAAAGTCGACGGTCTTTGTCACCTCTGCCACTCCATCGTCACATGTTTGTGCGGTCCCTAGAAGTCGTTTTCACGTTCAGAAGACACAATGGGCTCTTATGGGCAATGCTTTTCTTATGGGAAATACGAGCGCGCTGTTGTGAAATTTATCGATTTACAAATTTAGCTTAAGTAAAATCGGTACCTGCAGTTTTGCAGGAAATTTTGTAGAGAATACGATGGTGAACACAAAAAACTGGTAACTTGTTTACATAATTTTAGATAAATTAAAAACGCAAATTTTCTGTGAAAACACAATTTTTACATTGTTTTCATTCCTAACGTTGAAACATGCCGTAAAATTGAAGCTTTCATTATGAAAAAAATTGACACTGTTTTTTAATTGTCATAGGTGACGGTGGTACTCAGAATTTATCAATACTTTAAAGCATATTTGCATTAAAAAATATTCAAATAAAGTATGTGGAGATTTTTTATATTCGTGCAGTAGAAAATGTCGTCGCTGGCCATTTTTTGTTCTGTAATTCCAAGTAAAAACTTCCAGCGACAAAGTTGTGGAGAAAATAATGAAATTATTTTTTATAACCACTCAAAGGTTCCCAGAAATATTACTTCCATGCATTTGGAGTTTCTTTTTAACCCGAACCGCGCGCGAAGTAAGGAGACGTTGTCTGGCCATCTTGAGCTGGCTCACCGCAGCATTCCGGCTAATCACCACCAAGTTTTCGATTTATTTTATTTCCATTCAGTAAAAATATGAACTTCATGCTGTTTGTTATAATAGAATTGAAATTACTTAAATTTAATAATTGACAATGATTTCCAATGCTGCTGTTGTGATCAACATTAGTGCTGTCGCAAATACACGTTGTTTTCGTTTACATTACTGTCGACATTAATACTGAAATGAAGATCACCTTTCAGTTTCCGACGTACACAAAAATTCATAGACACCATATTAACCCTTGAAAGGCTTTCCAACACGTGACAAAATATGGGGCTTCAAGATAGAAATATGGCATGCCTTGCTTGAGTCATTCACGTCTTATCAGTTCACGTGGGCCATAACTCATTTGTTTGTTTGGGTTGCAACTTAATCTAACCCATGTGCCAGGTTCCCCTTACTTGAGTGAGAGATCTGCTTTGGTCTGTTTAGACTTTTTCCCTCTCCCGAAAAAGTGTTTTCAGTTGTGTGAGCTCTCAGTGATTTTTACTTTTTTAAGTGATTTCTGAAGTGTCATATTCGTGCATTACACTCGCGTGTGTAGTGATCGCAATGGATCATAGTAAAAAGGGTAACTGTAACGTTCACAGTATAATATTAATATTAATAATTACATATAATTATCATTATATATACAAAATACGTAACACCTTTATTGTGAAGGAAGGTCATCATTTCCCGGCGACATGAGCTAGCGCTGTATTGGCAACACTGTGCGGTTTCTCCATAAGCGCCGTTGTGTCTTCTGAACGTGAAAACGACCTAGGCTATAGTAGTGGCACCCCCCCCCACTGAACCCAGAAATCTCAGCATTGATATCAGTGCAATATGCACTGGACATTGATCTGGCAACACTGTTCATCGACATCTCCAGACCGTGACGTATGCTTTACGCCATGAAGGGCATGAACATGCAATTCGACACAAAAATCATAGTCCGCGGCGATAACAGCGCGTGAAATACGCGGCAACAGAGTAACAGTACAGCTGGTACATCAAACAGCTGGATCCGCCGACTAATTAAGGCTCTTTACATATAAATCAAGCGGCCCTTCCGCCATCCACACTCCACTAATTAAGTGCACTGAGCGACTTTTCATAGCAGCGGATGATTACGGTACTATGACTGCCCAGGCTGAAGCCTCTGTTACTTCTAATGACATCTGGCATATTGTTTGTTTATTGCTTGCAATTATCAGTCAAATAACGTGGGCGTCGATATGTTTATTACCACAACACAACCTCCAGTGTCCCAATTGAAGGAAGTGGTGAGCAAGGGATTTCCTCCCCAACTTTCAATGTTCTTCTTCTCAAGTTCTACATCTCTTCGAGGATAGAGTTAAAATATTCCTTTATAGTCAGAGGCGTCTCGTGAACGCATGCGGTGAATGCTGCACATGCGTCAATTGTGGGAAAAAGGACAACTTGCTCTGCGACGACATTCATGAGCATTTCTACATTCTAATTTCTTCATATAGGAGAAGTATTTACTTTACACGAGAGCGCTGAACTAAGCTTATATTACATTTCTTGGATCTGAAGTGAAAGAAAGTAATAATTCTTTTCCCACAATTGACGCATGCGTCACTTCAGATCCAAGAAATGTAATATAAGCTTAGTTCAGCGCTCTCGTGTAAAATAAATACTTCTCCTATATGAAGAAATTAGAATGTAGAAATGCTCATGAATGTCGTCGCAGAGCAAGCTGTCCTTTTTCCCACAATTGACGCACGCGCAGCATGCACCGCATGCGTTCACGAGACACCTCTGGTTCCTACAGGTCTCTTTTACAGTTACGGCGGCCGATCCTCATGCTGTCAAGGGAAGTGGGAGCGGGGAAGCGACCAATCCAGCACAATAAAGAATGCAGCAGCCTGTAGAACGAGGTTCGCGCAGTACTTCCTCCCGCCGCGTCGTAACTCTGGGCACCACTGCTGTTGTCTGGTTGGCCTGTGGCGTAACTCCCGCTCCCCACTTCCCTTGCCAGCATGAGGACCGGCCGTCGTAAGAGTAGAAAAGACCTATAGTGAAGTATAAGCTTTTGGAGGGAAAGTAGTAAATGAACTCACACAATGAGGAAACAAGATAATTTTGGAAGTGTGTTTATAGTGTTCGGAAAGTTACTTTTTAAAAGTAAGTAAGTTGCATCCTTAATTGTCATAAAATAAATATGTGATTTATTTATGTTTCTGAGAACAAATAAAAATAAAAGAACAAGGTGTCATCTTGTTTGAATTATTTTATTTCGAAAAATTGTTAGCATGCCACTGCACTTTGCAGGTGGTGGAATGGATTCCACTCACACCTGTTCCTTTCTCTTCCATTCTAAGCTCAACGATATCCACTCCATTGACAATGGATTCTTTCTATCTTGACAACCACGTTCCAAATGAATGCAGCAATCCACCAATACATTGAAGTCTTCACGCGCCATTATAAATGGCCTTTTTGCAATAACGCGAGGATATTATCTTTTAAATTTAGCATGCAACGAAGACCATCTTCCTTGTCTCAGGCAATTCCACGAATATTCTTTAAACTTAGCATCCAGAGAAGACACATAGTTAGCAGCAGAGTTGTCAAATTTAGCTCTTCCCCACGTTACAATTTTTAAAGTTAACAATTTAAGTGTCTTAAAGTTACTGTTTATAAAGTTACTTCTATTGCTTATAAAGTAACTGTTACAGTCACAGCTATTTACTTTTAGAAGTAGCTAGTTTACAGTCAGAATTTCTAAAAAAAATGTTACTTGTAACTGAAAATTGTAACCCCACTTACTTAAGTGGTTTTCATCTCTAGGGGATATTTGTATAAAAATGGATATACTTTCCTTACAAATGAACTTTTCATGGATTCCACATACGTATTTTGTAAGGGAATACTTTTGGATCACCTCCGTTGCCCAGTAATTATAACCGGGTCGATGATGATAATAATAATAACAACAACACAATTTTACACTCGATGATATTTCCTACATTATCATCGAATTATAAAAGCAGAAAATTGGTAGACACACACACGGCGCAACGTAACAGTGACAGGAAGTGTCCGACCAGAAGCCTGGAATGGACAGCTCTAGAATGGCTTAATTGGTGCATTCGGGAGATACCGTTGCTGGCGGCCCCTGCGTCAACACACCTGAATTATCTAACTGTTGAATCGCCAATTACAAAGGGGTTTTGCATGTGTGTGCATAATGCAGTGCAGAAAACGTAAAGGAGGATTAATTTTATGTGCTCCACTGCATGTTACGTTGATTTATATCGCCATGAACTGGCAAAACTGACACTGTTGGAAATTCTTGTTAAACTGCATTGGTGCGCAGCTTTGAGTGACCATTGGTTTGCTGTAATAAACATATTTTGTACTCATTTGTGATAAATTTGTATTATCTGTATGTTTTGAGAACGAAAGTTTTCTGTAGAAAAAAGATTCTTCAGAGAAGCTGAGAACAAAAGCGTCCTCTGGAAAAATCATTCTTCAGAGAAGTTGAGAACAAAAGTTTCCTCTAAAAAATATTCTTTAGAGAAGATGGGAACAAAAGTTTCTTCTGGGAAAATCATTCTTCAGAGAGAATGAGAACAAAAGTTTCCTCTGGAAAAATCATTCTTCAGAGAAGTTGAGAACAAAAGTTTCGTCTGAAAAATTATTCTTTAGAGAAGATGGGAACAAAATTTCTTCTGAGAAAATCATTCTTCAGAGAAGCTGAGAACAAAAGTTTCCTTCAGAGAAGTTGAGAACAAAAGTTTCCTCTGAAAAAAATATTCTTTAGAGAAGATGGGAACGAAAGTTCCCTCTGGAAAAATAAAAAAGTTTCCGTGAAAAAATTATTCTTTAGAGAAGATGGGAACAAAAGTTTCTTCTGGGAAAATCATTCTTCAGAGAAGCTGAGAACAAAAGTTTCCTCTGGAAAAATCATTCTTCAGAGAAGTTGAGAACAAAAGTTTCCTCTGAAAAAATTATTCATTAGAGAAGATGGGAACAAAAGTTTCTTCTGGGAAAATTATTCTTCAGAGAAGATGAGAACAAAACTTTCCTCTGGAAAAATCATTCTTCAGAGAAGTTGAGAACAAAAGTTTCCTCTGGGAGAAGATTCTTCAGAGAAGCTAAGAACAAAAGTAAGAGCAAAGGCTTCCTCGAGAAAAGAATCAGAAAAGCTGCGATCAAAAGTTTCCTCTGGAAAACGATTATTCATAATAGTTGAGAACGAAAGTTCCAAACTAATAAAGTTTTGGGAACTAATACAAGTTTCTCTCTATTGATGCTAGAATTATACCGAGGGATCTGTTCTCCAGAAAACCCAAAGATTACTCAATAACTTCAATTTTCATGATTCCCTATGCAATTTTACATGTATCAGGCGTTTTGCTCTTTGTAGAGTAATTGCGTGTGCCATAATCGCGTTATCACTTGAGCAGTAGAAAAAGGGTTCGAATTAACGGGGTCATTTCCCTCTCTGGTCATAATATTTCCCGCGATTTTTAGAACAGTGATTCTCATTTTAATGTTAAAGCAAAGAAAAATGAGTCATTCTTACTGTTAAAGAAATCATGCGATTTATAAGCTTTGAAAGGGCTTGATATTGGAAGCATGTATGCTTTCATTGAGATCACACTTGTGCAAATAGTCATTAGTAGGGATAGGATTTTTATGACTTAGCATATTTTTTTGGTAAGGGTGATTTGTTCCCCAAACATATAGAAATTCATATTATGAAGAAACTAATAAAATTAAGGTTCGTTTTAAGGACATATTTTGGCATATTTGGCCATTTCTGCGTGATAGAGCATATTTTGATGGATTTTCGGTCATATTCAGCATATTTTAGTATTTTCAAGAAATGTACAATCATTTTCGAAGTGGATTCGTTCTTACTCCCATGATTTTGTTTTTGGACTGCAGCAAAATCTTTTTCATTTTTATTTGAAAATTTAGAGAAAGTATTCATTGTGTGCATTGCAACTCAGGACCAATAAAGTGAACTAAAAATAGTGCGTATGTGAAAATATCTCAGCAATTAGATATTGATGTTTAAAACAGTCCAGTTACAAGGGCATATTTTTCAAATTATAGTGCATATTTTGTAAAATTTTAGGTCATAAAAATCCTAGCCCCTAGTCATTAGTAAACAAATGGCAACTATCTTATCTAGGCACATGATTGACTCTCATTCTGCATTTATCATTTTGGTTGACGAATGCACTAAGCGAACAAGTCATGTTTATTCGTTGCCTCTATGATGATGCACCATGCAACTATTTTTATGATATTGTAGAATTAAAATCATTAGCAGGAGAAACCTTTGCTGACAGCATTACAGCTTATTTTATTAGTAATGGTATTTCTGAAGATTTTAGCTAATCAGTCATTTTGAGTTTGCTTCTGCAGCTAATTTGCAAGGTATTTAAAAAGAAGCAGCATCATACATTCATTCGGGATCTAATCTTAAAATTGTAGTTTTTCACTGTTTGATCCATAAGCTGGAACTTGCAGTGCATGGTATAACTGATACGATGCCTGCTACACTGTACTTTAAGTCAAACTTGCACACATTATATTCCCACTTTTCTGCAAACCCGAAAAATCAATCATAGCTATTGACAGAAATAGGTATGGCTCTGGGACTGGAACTTAAGAAAGTAGGACGAATATTTGATATTCAATGGTGTCCGCGGTGGCTCAATCGGTAACGTGTCTGACTACCATGCTAAAGGTTCCGGGTTCGATCCCGGTGCAAATCCGAGAATTTTTCTAACGTTGGAAGCGGTCCCGGCGCCCACCCAGCGTCGAATGACATGGGTACCTGGGGGTAAAACCGGTCAGGGGCGTGATGCTGATCACATCACCCCCACTCACGACCGGATCAAGAAAGTGTGGGGCGTTGTCCCCTATATGCCTTCATGGCATGGTGCTAAGCTCAGGAGACCACTTTACTTTTTTTTTATTTTTTTATTTGATATTCAATGGGTAGCATCTTCTTGTACTGGCACATATATGATGTCAAATTATACACTATTTATCCAGTATTTTACAAATCGAGAAAATGACCATTCATTGCCTTCACGAAACAGAGCGACAGTTCGTGACTGAGTAGAAATGGTTGTGAATAATGTTATAAATTTTGGATGTAAGCACAGATGTAACTTGACGTGGGCAAGAGGGGCCACTTTCCCAACCAAAATTTTCAGGAAAATTAATAAAGTAAATATTTGTGATTTCGCAAATGTAACAGGGATTTAGCAAATAATCCTAGATATAGTCTTTCAATACTCCTTCCCGCTTCTACAAAATTCGATTATACTCCTCCAAAGGTAGGCCCCACGTTAGCCCGTGGATGTAAGATATTCAATTTTAGGCTTATTTATTCATAACTAGCTGATTACGCGGCGTTGCCCTGGTATTTATTTATCCCAATCTTGTATTAGACAGGAAAATAATGAATTCTAACTATAGTGTAAAATGTAACTAATTTTAAATGTGATCGTGAATGTCACCAATTAGCTTAGCGACTCCGAAAACTATGGATTCGACACTAATCTAGGTTATTTGTGGCATTTTATTTTTCACCCCCCTCTCACCCCCCATGCCGATAGGTGATGAACTTGGAGTTGAACCGCATTGGGAGTGTCACGAAGACTATGGATTCCATTCGCAACACTGCCTGAATGTTAGGCAACCCGAGAATCACTATCGTTTTGCGGATTGCATAGAGTCACGGATGTCTGTTTGTGCTGAATTTAATATTGGTGGTTCTCGATAATTTTTACATTTCACCCCTTCCCACCCCCATCCCTAGGGGTGCCAGGGGTGTCTTACCCACACAGTATTTCTTTCCAGGTTGCAAGTGATACGCGTACCAAGTTTGGTTGAAATCGCTCCAGGCGTTCGAGAGTTATTGCTGAACAAACAATTACACACTTATACACACATATATTCATTTTTATATATAATAGCCTATATATATATATAGATAGATGATACACGCTATGGCATATTACATGCCTTTTAAAATTTTAGTGCCTATTATGGTGCCTTTTTCACAAGTTTTAGTGCTTATGGGGGCAGTTTATAGTGCCAAGAGGAATACCATCGTGGTAAGCGCCCCACCATCTTTCATATACCACGCTGGGTTCGGATCAAGTACAGTCGCGGGCCATGGGTTTGGCACCTTCGCCCGACCTAGCCCACACCTTGCAGGCGCCAGTTGAAGTTCCTCCGAATGCACACCGCGGGAGGCAGGGGGGAGAGAGGAATTCAAGCATACTAAGTTGTTCCACTCTGGTGGGAAACCAACAAGCGTGAACATTCCCTGTGATAATCTTTCTTGGCTTATCTACATCTTCTTCCAGATAAGTGCCCGAATCGTTGTTTTCTCTCTTCGTTGCTTTTTGTTTTATAACGGACAATGCTGATGTCCGCGATTTCTGCAGTTCGCATAATGGACTGCTTCTTTGTGACTTTTCTCTCATCTGTCTCATCTGCACATCTCTTCGCCACGTTTAACCAGAGAGAGTAGCAGGAATGAGTATAACTGCAAAGTACAAATAGAAAGATACTTTCTTTCATATTTTCTGCCTTTTTCCCTCTGCCTCTCTCTCTGCTTCCACGAGTGTTACTTACTTTCTTTCTGTTTTCCTCTGTCTTTTATATCAGTACCTCTCTTGTTCTATCTCTTTCCCTTTTCTCTCTATTCCTTCCTCTCTCTCCCATTTCACTCAGTTGTCCTCTCTTTCCCTTTTCCCTCTATTCCTTCCTCTCTCTCTCTCTCTGTCCCATCTCATTCACAATCTTGTTCTCTCTATTTTCTCTCTATTCCTTCCTCTCTCTTCCATTCCACTTACATTTGTTGTCTCTTTCCCTTTTCCCTCTATTTCTTGCTCTGTCTCCCATCTCACTCATACTTTTCTTCCCTCTTTCCCCTTTTCTCTTTATTCCTTCCTCAGTCTCTCTATCTCTTTCCCATCCACACTCTTCTTCTCCTTTTTCTCTTCATTGTTTCCCCTTCACTCGCTCTCTCTGTGTATGTTTATCTATCTTCCACTTTCTGTTTTCTCTTTTTCGCTCTATGAGGCTAATGTTTTCCAAACTGAGTATAAAATGAGAAACCTTTCTGGTATCTTATGAAAATTCACCGGGCGAGTCGAATGGCGGTATTTTGAAATTAATGGTGTTCCCGTGTAGGAGGGTGATTGGACGGTATCTAAAAAAATTCAATAGGAAGAGCGTTCAATTTACATCCACTTGGATCGGTCTCTTTCTAACTAGGATATTCGTCGCCTTGTAATCAAGGGGTTCCGGGTTTGATACCCGATGGAGGCACATTGCACAGTGGTTCGGGTCCCACTTTAAGCTGTAGGTCCAGTCCCGATTAGCCTTACTGTGCACAACGTGGACTTAAAACACCAACTCAATCAATCAATCTTCCTAACTCCAAAAAAAAAATTGACATTTTTTTTTTTAGAACAGCCTGCCATAGTTGAATGAGAGCCAAGAAACTACTTCTCCCTATTTACATTATTCTAATTGGTGTCCCAGAAGTCTTTCCCTGATTACAAACTTTATTCATATCCACTATATGCAATGTATAGATGTGAAAGTGGTGTCAAAATGTTGGAAAACTAACCAAGTTTATTTGTTGCAGGTTTCAGTAATGTGGCTGTAGTGTAGCAGTGTCAGTGGCAAGGAATCCGGAATTAATGCTCTTGACATTGGGTGGAATCTTTCCATACAATGTTTCTTGGACTTGACAGGATTTGGGAGTACCAACAGAGCTTGAATTTGTATTTATGCCGCTTTCTGCCACTTTTTAAATCGCGACGATATTGATGTAATTGATGAAGGGACACTCAGAACACTCGTGCCGTAGACTCAAACCCGGGAATATGAGTGGCGAGATAACACGGGCAATGTGCCACTTGAAAAACAGAGAAAAGAGTAGAATTGAAGAGGTCGGGGAGATATAGTGCTAAGTCACATTAATTGTCACCACGCACTTGAAAACTATTTCACATGACAGGGAAGTCAGTTATAGGCATTATCAAGAAAGATTTTCTAGCAGAAAAAAATCGAGTGTCAACTCAGATTTATGGATTTACGAAAACGTGACATGGAACTATCTCGTCCTGGCCCTTCAATTTTTATATATAGACTATATACTGTATACTTGTTTTTTGCCCATTCGTACCTCTGTCGTCTCTATGTTATCTCCCCCTTCTCTCCCCGTGTTCTTATTCTCTATTCTCCTCTTCTCTCTATCTTTGTGCATGCATTTGTTTCTCCTCCTTTATCAATATCTCTATTGTCCTCTTCTCTCCCTTACTGCAAAATCTACGGACACACATATTAGTATACAGACAAAGGATATAATTTAATCATTGTAACACGATGCCCCAAAATTCCAGGCTTGGAGACTTGAACATTGTATGAGCATAATTGTCGATTTTGAATACTTAGTTACAGATTAGAAGCCTGTAAATAAATGCACTTCATTGTACTCTGCAAACATCACGAATGAATGGACTCATAGCTTCCCCACCGACCTACTGTTGGTGAACAGGAAGCTTGTATTGAGTGATGGGGATCTTTGGTTGCCTTCTCTTTGTCAGAAACCAGAACGACCCTGCTTTGAGAGAGCGGGCATAAATTGGACGTTCTTCAGGCTACGAAAAAACTGGGAGAAGAAAAGGTGTTGACCTAGAAATAAACCAACAGCACGGATCCTGAACAAAGGAAGCAATAGATCACAGGCAACCCTGATTTTGCCGCGATAATGTTGGCAAGAAGAAGCAAATTTTAATTTGAAATTGGGGAACTGGAGGTGTACTATGATTTAAGAGGATTGGCGAGATACCTTTTTTTTTTGCACTAGGGATTAAACACGCAGAATACTCAGGATTAGGGATGTGACGAAGCTGAAAATTTACCGATGCCGATGTACTCACCGATAATTTTTGGAACCGATACCGATGCCGATATTTAACCGATTCCGATATATAAGATTATTAAACAGAAATGGGATGTTATTTTCTGCATGACAAAAATAAATTTGCCATGTACATTTCTATTGCATATCATATGTATATACATATATATATATATTCTCAAGAGATGCGAATGTACATTTGCATCTACAAAAGGTTATGTGAACCTAGAGACTTAACATTAGTACACAAGCAGTTCTTTGAAATGCAAAATGAATTCCTGTTCTGCCAGATTCAACTTCAGAAACACGAGATTTGGAAGCACTTCAGGAAGTAACCTACTTCTTCTCTTATCGTAAATCTGTTCAGCAACACTGAACACTCAATCACTGAATACTGATGCAGTAGGTATGCTCAAGTATTTTCTCAGCACTTGCTTCAGGTTTGAATACTCATTTTTGAATTTCCAATACAACAGCAGACCCTGGTTCAACAATGTGCTGTTTTATTTCCGATTTATAGTTAGGTTGATCCTCTGAATGAGAGTTTGCAATAATTTCATTACAAAAACTCTACAATAATGACGAATCATAACCCAATTTTCAATAAATCTTACAAAACTAGAATATAAAACTTAACTCTAGTATAATCTGTACCGGTTTAAAAATCGGAGTCAATTTCTGCCGATTTTCATACATCTGTAATCGGCTTCGGCACATCCCTACTCAGGATGCATGATGGTTTTGAAGTACACAGTGTTCCAAAAGGTACTTTACAATTTTGATGTCATACAGCAGAACATTTGCAGATGAAGAACAGGGTCTTGAGCCCCCCCCCCCCTATACTCCCCACCTAAATTCTGACCTCGTTACACAATACGCGGGTACTTAATTTAAGGGATGCTACCATGCTACATACGAACGAGAGATATTACTGTCACATTTACTCAAGCTCAAAGGAATTGTATTTGTCTGTCGTAAACAGCGACTCATTAAACCTTCATGTGGACAAATTGCACGCCATTTAGTGAAATTGCATTTAATTTTGTTGCTCCTTAAGTTTTTCCTTGGTGCTTATTCCATTGTTTTTCTTCGCTTTGTTTTCTGTATTTTCTGGAAAAAATAATCACTTAATTATTTTTTCCCCTCCCGTCTCATATATGCCTTCTCTTCCTCAGTTAAAGTTCTACTTCCGAGTTCAGATTGCTTCCTGCTCTCTCCATCTAATGACGTTTAGACTTTCCCACGCCAATGTTGTTAGTGAGCTGTGCGAAAACTTTTTACACAGAGAAATTTGTTTCACATCAACTACAACGTACGACAAATGTCTCTGTTGCTCTGTCATAGGAAATATAGTATGACCTGCAACTGTCGTATCCATCTTTGTTTTACCGAAGCTATGTTTTAAATCCTCAATTTGCTCATGCAGGCCAATCGAGACTTGACCTATCTGAAACAAAGTGCAATGTATTACGTGCTGTACCTTCAAATGGTGTGGACTTTCAAAGATTTCCAATGATATCTGTTCGAATGGTATTCGGACGATTAGGGCCTCCCCGATGGCGCAGTGTTAGCGTCGCAGCCTTGTAATCAAGGGGTCCCGGGTTCGATTCCCGGTGGAGGCACATAATGATTCGGATCCCACTTTAGCCTTACTGTGCATAAAGTGGACTAAAAACACCAACTCAATCAATCAATCCGGACAATTGGGACCACGGACAATTGCGATCGCGGACAATGGTGACCAAAACAGTTTAAAGTGAAAAGGTCCCATGAACAATTGTGATCACTTTTGGCAGTGGACCTGAAGGGTCGAATGAGGGATGGGGTGATCGTAACCCTCAGAGGGACATATGATTTGTGACTGTTTTCAAATAACTTCCCAGCTGAGTCCGTGTCGCTTGCGCCGAGGCTTCTTATCGGTTCATTTCCGCCGCGACATATGTCAAGACCTTCCTTGGTGGGTTTTCCCACAATCCGGAGTGTCATTACCGCCGCGCGCACGTGCGTCTATGACGTTGCCCAGCTGGAGCTTAGTTTATCTTCGATTGAAAAGGAAGGTGATTGGTAAATGAATGTAAGATGAAAGTATATATGAGGGATCTACTTTGGGAAATTAGTATTTATGTAAAACTGAGACTTGTAAGAGACGACAAGCTGGCTGAGAAAATGAAAATATTAATACATCGAAATGGACAGATGTGTTGAGTGTTCTTTCGAAGTACAGAAGCTCAGGCCATCTTTGAGGATGCCTTCGAGCATTTGCATACCTACAAGAATTCAAATAACGTTTGTACTGTTCTAGCGCAAGTGAATCGAAATATTGTGTTTATACGTATATTCGTAGCTATTACTTATATAATGTTTGCAAAAAATAACTCTGTATTTACAATGTTTTTTGACGATTAACGATAAATTATTAATAGTTAATAGGCTGATGCTGATTCATGTATTTTGTGTTGTGGAATAAAATTGATACAAGTAATCCTGTGTAACGTCTTTTGAAATAAGTAAAGAAAAGTCATATTTGACTCTGTGGACAGGTTTAACATTTCAGTGTAAACACAGCTGTGCAATGTCATAAACATACATTTGATTTTATGTTTTAAGTCCACTTTATGCACTATGCACCATGTGGCCATAAAACTCGTGAGCGCGGCGGTGATGACACTCTGGATTATGGGAAAACCAGCCGAAGAAGGTCTTGACATATGTCGCGGCGGAAATGAACCGATAAGAAGCCTCGGCGCAAACGACACGACACCTTCCCAGCTACGTTTCTGAAGGTCAAAGTATAATATTCTTTTTCTGAAGTGATACGAATTGATAGCACCGTGCCATGAAGGGCAGGGCCCCACCCATTCTCGACCTGGGCCATTTTGGAGGTGATGTGATCAGCACCACGCTCCAGCCGCCTTTACCCATTGATACCCTTTGACTTGAGGCTGGGTGAGCTCAAGAGCAACTTTATGCGGGGACAAGGACGGAAAAATTCCGACCTTACATAACCCACTCCGGGAATCGAACCCGGGTCTCCGCTTTGCAGTCGGACGCCCTACTGACTAGACCAACGCGGCTCTATTATGAATGTTACTTGTGTTATTACTTGTATTGTCAGTTTATGTATGCTTGTATTGTATGTATTTCTATGTTTTCTATGTTTTTTCTGCCTGTTTATCTGCCTTTTGTAATTGAAGGTTTTACCTTTGTTGACGGCAGTATTTAAATAAATAAATAATAAAAAAGAGTGGGTTAACTTTGCCCAGGATAGTGATAGGAAAATTGAACTGTTATTTGACGCTGATTTTATGGGGGGAACGATGACCAATTCGAACAAAGTTAGTGCACCTGCAACAATGAGAGAAACCGTTGAAAACATTTCTTTAACACCCTGTAGCATGAACATGGATAAAGTTTTGCAAATATGAATGCTACCATCGTGTTTGTGAGCTTTTTCCAGTGTAAATTTCATGTGTCACATGCCTAGGTTCCCATTTAAAAGAGAGTGATTTCGATCCAAGATGGCGGGTTTCAAGATGGCGACCATATTTTATAAGCGGTTCGGTAGGTTTTCCCCCATCCCCAAACTACATGTACACATATAAAATTTCAAGAACCGCATGCATTTCGGTTTTTTTCGGCCCACCCTGTATACAGAACATATTGACACTCGAGTGTGGAGGAAGATTGAACACAAACGGTTAACAAACACCATATATTTAATATAATATGTTTACAACAACAAGAAGGGTAATGACTTTGCTGCTTCTATTGCTGGAATAATTGTAACATATGAGCCAACACAACTTCGCTGAAGAAAAAATAGAATAAATCGTGTTAGGAATAGTTCTGCTCGTCGGATTTCGGGAGTCTTAGGGAGGGATGGCTACAGCCCAGGGCGTACATCCCAAAGAGGCCTGCACTGGACGAAAATGTGTCCTTTCCCGATGACGTAGTCGCCTTGTAATCAACGGGTTCCGGGTTCAATACATGGTGGAGGCACATGCTTGAAGAGGACTTACAAGAAACTAAAATCTTGGGGAAAATGCTTTTAAAGGGCCACGAAATAAAAAAAGATATATTTCAAACAAAGGAGAAATATTAAACTCTATACCTTGCTTGGCTTAAAAGTTACAACTGAATTTGTACAAAGGAAGGGTGACTCATGATGTTTTAAATCACGGCCTGCACATTCAGGCCTGTGAATAGTGTCAAAGTAGTTGTAAGAAGAAAATTTTTCTCTCTCCTGAAATCTGTTAGCTTAGAAGTTCATCCGTGTTCTTCCAGCAGTGAATTGATCAGGAAGAACAGCGCCACCTACCTGATATAATGTTTATTTACCAGATCTTTGATTAAGACTAAAAAAAAAAAAAAAACTAAAGAAGAAGAGAAAAGGAACAGGATTGCAGGGCTAACAAAATGGTTGTCCCACTTGTCTGAGAACATTGTGAAGCTGACAAGAAGGAAACAGCCGGGTGGCTGGAAATTGCCGTGAAAAATCTATTTTCCCCTCGAGTACTCGAGAAAATTAATGTTTTTTCTTCGATACTCTTGTTCCGCTAGACTGGAAACGACAGTGTTGGCAGATACTGATCATGATTTTCCCACCATTATTCACAGGAAATCTCTAACTACGTTCCTAACAGGGATACGGTAGTCCAACCGGCGGCTATAGACAAATTGTTCATCAAAATGCTTATTGTACATCCTACTTGTTTAAGAAAGATCTTGTATTGATATTGAAGTTGTCTGTTTATTGGTGTTCTTATTTCAATTTATGACTGTAGAAAACACTGCGACTTAACATAGTGATGAACAAATTTTCTGCTATAATAATTGCTGTCTGTTCTACTAGGGTTTTCATCTAATTACCAGAAATGTATCAAAAGCGAAAATTTTCATCAATTTTATTTTCCACATTTTTTTTTTTTTTACTATTCTGTTCCATATAGTGTTTCGGACACGGTCACTACAGGGCTAGTTTGTGCTACAGTGGGTCCCAATAAATTGTATACACACTAATAATAATTACAACGTCAGTATTTATTAAGAAACAGTTCATTTGCCAAATTTGAAATAATCTACAAACATGAATAATTTTTCCTTGACAATCCCTGTTTTCAAGCTGAGACCAGGGAACGAATTTATATGTAAATACATATTTACGTATGAAGCTGAAATCAGCTATATTTTGTATTATCTTCGCGCATCATGGCATGTAGATTCGAACAATTCTTTCATTTTCCATATTTGTACATATATTAAGGTTTGGCCCATATATTACATATTTTAGTTATCTTTACATGATATTTCCGTATTTCAGAACTTTTCTCAACATATACTCCATATTCGAGCAATGTCCCCTTGTAACCAAAAGAGTTGGGTGGATTTCTTCTATACCCTCCAATTGCATTAATTACAAGTATTCTGTCATCCGAACAATAATGATTTTTCCCCCTTCCACCTGTTTGCTTTTACTCTGGATTCGCTTATGGTTTCTCGATACTGTCACGGTAATAATTACAATGCAGAGACTGTATTTTATGTGGCTCGTAAATTGTCTTGTTATTGACAAGGTAAATTTGTACAATTTAATTCCATATTTTGGTGAAAAAAAAACTAAATATGTATTTACATATTTAGCGCATTTTTACTACATATAAATCCGTTCCCTGCTGATGACCATTCTGGTCCAGCCACTGCTGGTAACGTGAAGCAATGGAACCACGAACATCAAGAACCATTCATTTTGGTATTTGGGTGCATTCTCGTTCAATTGCTGCCTTCAATTCGTCGACTCGTGGGGATCTTTTGCTGTAGAGTTTATCTTTTATGCATTCCTATATACAAAACGTCTAGTGAGGGCAAGCCCGTAACTAAAATTGATCTCCAGGGGGGGCTCACGGGTTTTCAGGGGGGCTTTGTAAATCAAGTCCATTTTTCAAAAGTTTAACAGTGTTAAATGAAGTTAATTATGTGAGTGGGGGGGGGGTCATTAAGTTACATAAAGTTTAGAAATATTATCACACAAATACTACATTTTTTTATATATTTTAAAATATCGCTTGATGTATTAATTAGCTGCTACTGAAATCATCCCTTACTACACACTCCATACTACATTTGATGATACAGATATTTATATCACCCAAGAAAAGCTGGATCATAGTGCCTAGCGTACATTCCACTCCCCAGCCGAAAAAATAAAACTCCCCTTCGTTCCCAAAACTTGGGAGCTGTTAACCTTTCACGCAGATGCGGGAGGGGATTTGCATAATGACATAAAAGTCACAGATTTCTGTATAAATAGGAGGTCGCAACATGGGTAGCGAAGGTACAGATAAAGAAGCTCCCCTGTAAAGGAACTTTCTGAAGTCTAGAGAAGAGAATCTCCTAAATACCTGCCGCTACTTAGACTTCTTATAAATAAGATGAACGAATGTAATAGCTTCTGCTCATGCTCCCTGAAATTATCCTTCATCAAAGATGTGAGCAAAAAAAAAAAATCTAATGTCTACATTTACACTCTTCACTGCAAACGAATTACACAAAATAGTTTTACCTAATGTAAAGGGGACTGACCTCAGTGCCAGGGGGGCCTGAGTGAGGCGTAAGGTCTGGTTAATGCCGAGGGTATTCTGAACCTCTTCATCCAAAACATCTGTTCCTTATTATCAAGTACCACTCACAAAAGAACTCCAATGCCAGTGCTTCAAAATGCAATGGACACTTGATATTCCTGTTAATGTGTGTATACATTTTTAGGGGGATACACTATGTATGTTGTAAAATGAAAAAGAGGATATTTTCAAAATTTAAAAAACAACATTTTTTTTTAGATCATCTGTAAACTTAGATTTTCGTTTTGGCATTTCTATTTCCTATCAAAATGCAACAAAGCTCGCTAAATCAACTGGACTCTACACGATACCACCTCAAATGAATTTAGATACTAATTCGAGATGGCCATAGGTAGCAATAAATTAGAAAGATCCTCTTATATTAAGCCATTACCTTCAAGTTAAAGAAAGGAGTACAGAAAGGAAAAATGTGCGAGGTTATAAAAGGACCTACACAGGACACACACAACACATTAAAAAGATAAGGAGAGACTAAAAACTTCCTCCTATTAAAGTTTGTGTACACAGTGAATGTTAAAATGCAAATATGAAAATACTCAATATTAATAGGTAACAAAAATGAAAAAAACGAAAAACTGAATGATTAATACAGCCATCTCAGATATTCTTTAATTTATTTACATATTAAACCAGTTTGTAAGGATACCATATTCTGGCCCTTTTTTGTATAGTGTGCACAATACTATTTCTGATTCAATAATGTTCTCAGTTAAAATCAGTTACATTATTGAGACAAACGATAACCTCACGTACTTTATTTAAACTGATTTCAACATAATCGACTTTCTAACCTTTCTTCAGAGTTCATTCAACAATTTGTCATTGTTGCTGATGCCAAAATTACTACCAGTTACGATGTTGTTATTAACGTTATCACAGTGTCATTTATAAAAATCAGTCATTGTTAACTTCTGCTTAACAATTTTTAAGCATTCTACCCTATAATGAAGTAAAGCACTTTTGTGTCTTAATTGCAGTATATAAGTTTTTTTATGTACTTTTAAATAACTTTAAGGAGTTTATCATACTTTATCAGTTTCCTGATTCTATCGACAATTTAATGAGGATGATTATATCAATCCTAGAGTTACTAGTTAAAAACTGATGACTCGTATGGATAACTGCAAATGGTTCCGAATGCTTTTCCAGTGGGACTTTAGGACTAAAACGTGTTCCTTCCGGGAAAATTTTGCACAATTTTGAATCCATTTAATCCACTGAGCATAAACATGTCGTAGCTTGCTCATTAATTTGTCACGCACACGGGATTCGTCTGTTTGTTTTACACAGTGTGCTAGCAGGCTATGCTAATGTTTTTTTTCCCCCCCTTTGGACTTCGCTCTGGAGGTGTAACGCATCTTTACTTCCTTGCGGCTTCTCAACGTCGCTACACGTGCTGCGTCTTTAAGTACATACACGAGACAAACGGGGCGGCACGATTTTTTGGCGTGCGACACGCAATTTGCGAAAGCGTCGCTGCGAGCGCCTTCTCTGCTCTTCGCTATCATTCCAGAAAGAGCCACGCTTACAGCATCGAGAGCACGTGAATTATTTCTGTGAATATTAATCAGTTCATAAGTTTGATGCATCCCTAACAGCACCTTGACCAAGGAAAGGCAGGCTATTAGGCTTATAGCATCCAACTTTCGAAGCATCTCTGGCTGTCATTCAAGCAATTCCTGTCTGTCCTTCGAAGAATGTCATGAACAAATCAAACAATTATATGTATTTTCTGAAAAACACAATATGCTGACCAAGGCAGAAATTTATTTTATTAAAAAACATGAACTAAACGTAACGTTTCAACCTTCTAGCAAGGTCTTCTTCAGACTCTGCACCAAGTACAAATGTAACAAGGTACGAAACAGGACGATTATCTGCCTTGGTCAGCATATTGTGTTTTTCATATCATGGAAACAAGGCTTAATGGTGTTATAATATATTTTCTGTGTACGTAGGTATGTTTGTAAATATAATTATGCCCGTATGTGCGTATATTTGTTTATATATGTCTGCATACAGATATGTATCTTGTTACACTTCTGTAAATGCCATTTTTAGATTTATGTTTTATATAAAATTTGTGCTAGTATTCTTTAATCAATAATTAGTGTAGTTTTGCTCTGCTTCATCTTTTTTTGTGTATTATTGAAATTGTACTTTTAAATTGTTTATAATATATGTAAGCCTATTGTAATTGGAGCGAAAGCTCTGTTATAGGTGATCGAATCCATACCTGAGCATGGAAGTTCATTGTGAGTCTCCCTCCATCAATTTCATCATATCATCACTCATTCTCATCTTCGCGATTATACTGATCGTGGGCACAAATGTCGGTAGATCTACTTTTTGCTACATAGCTCTATCTGTCCACCAATCGTTTTCGGGGGTTTTGTGCCTCGATGAGTGTCAACAACCTCAGTTGTGAATTAAAAGCTGTAGGCGCAACATCGCTCTCCCGTTGCAACGTTGCCACGTGTACGTCTGTTTTTGTCAGTTGTTTTAAGTAGCTTGTTTGTACGTACAGTGTTTGGTGTTTTGTGTACTATCTTTCCGTGCTTTGTGTACTATTGTACAACTTTTATCCAGTAGAAGCGCTGATCGATTCCCCCTGTCCACCGTTTTAGAGTACATTTGGCAACATGTTACGTATCCGACGTTCATTTGCTTTGTCCCGCCAGGCGGTGCCTCGTGACTCGAAAATGACCGATGTTAGTCGAAGAGAATTTAACTGATCGCTGATTTGTTGTTTCCCAACTGTCAGTTGCAAATGCGAGCAGTACAATCAAAAGGGGCATGAAAGAGAATTAAAATAACCAAATCAATCAATCAATCTGGCTGTTATGCATTTGGAGCTTTGGAGCGAGGCACAATTCCAGAATCCACAAATGAAGAAGCGATCTGCTGAGGTCATGAGAACGCATCACCTATCGCCAACACTCTTGCCAACGTTCTACATTGTTCCTAGACTCACTAACTAGACTCCCGTAGTTAGCTGGAGATGTTCCGAAATTACACGGACTCTGCCCATCTATGAATTCGTTATTTTTTTAAAAAAATATTCCATTGGCATCTAAAATTTGTACATTCTCCATATATCTGTAAATTTGTACTTTAATTATTTATTTTACGCCGCTTTGCTGCCTCTTTAAGCTAATCGCGACGATGATGATGAATAGCGATTTCATGACAATCAGCTAACACGCATGGACATGACACAAAACGAAAACTTGTGAGTCAAGGCGCTAGAACCACGTTTGCCCACAATAATGCAATTTCCGTGATGAACTTTATGGAAGAGAGGATGGCGTTTCAGTGTCCTCTGAAAAGATATCCTAGAGATCTCCAATCTGTGGCATTAACCATAGTCTCCTCTAAACTCTCCGTAGCTTTATTATTAACCTTACTTTCTCTATTGATTGATTGAATTTGCTCATTTTACTCCCTTTTCCGGCAAATTTTTGGTAATCGCCACGATGAGGCTGAGTGATGCACGGATTTGAATCATTGGATCCCTGGCGTCCAAGCGCTCTGTGCTAATCACTCTGCCACGTAGGTCGGCTTGTATTCTCTATTGACTATAAATTTCGGTCAGGAACTTTTCTAACGGTGGAAGCGCCCCGGCGCCTACCCAGCGTCGAATAACATGGGTACCTGGGGGAAACCCTGGGGGGTAAAGGCGGTCAGGGGCGTTATGCTGATCACATCACCCCCACTCACGACCGGATCAAGAAAGTGTGGGGCGTTACCCCCACACCCCCTATACGCCTTCATGGCGTGGTGCTATGCACAGGGGAACACTTTACCTTTACCTTTTTACGTACAAATATTCTTTGACGCAATCTCTCTCTCCCTCTCTCCACCCCCTTCACACTACTTTCATTCATTTCTTTTTTATATATTGTGCTCAAAGACGAGATGGTGTTGTATAGGTGGTGCTAGAGAGCGTGTCCTCTGTTTTGTTTCACCTTTTGAACTTCACATTGCGAAAAACAAACTGAATGAATACGGTGGTGATTATTTTCAAAATATTTGTGTTGATCATACTGTCTACACATCCTCAATATATATCTCTAGGTCCTGTACTGCCACACCTAAAGCCAGTATTGCTTTAAAATCCTCCAAAGCTTTATCCTAAAACTTTAAGCGCCTTCAAATCATCTGTAGACACCTCGCAAAGAATTGTCCTCGGGGGTCATTTTCCCCAGCCAAGTTTTTCTTCCGAATACGTGCCTGCCTTAGTGAAGACTGTAGAAGATGCAGCCAGCAGAGATCCTTTTTTTGCTCCCAGCATTCCGGAGCGCGTACTGCGAGGCCTGCTTTTCCGAGCGTCTCCCGAGGAAAGAAACCGTGACCTTCGACGTCACAGTGCAGTGACATTCAGCCGAGGTTTTGCAGGATTCCACGAGGCCCGGTCGCTAATTGCAGGCGCTTCCCGGGACGACGTATATCGTTGCGACCTCACGACAAGAACAATGGGCCCCTTGGTTACATGGGACAATGCCGAACGCCTCCCCGGGCTTGCAGATTCTGGCCGCCCTTTCTGAAGTACGTACTAGCTATTATAAGGTCTGCTAGAATGGGATCAGATCAGCGGTTCAAACAATGATAGTCTTCTATCTAGAACTTCATTTCGGGAGGGAACCGTACCAAGTGCTTCAAATGTTATAACCAGGACTAGGATTTTCATGACTTAGCATATGTTTTTGGGTAAGGGTGACAGGCGCGTAGCTAGAATTGATCTCCGGGGGGGCTCACGGGTTATTATGGGGGGGCCTTGTAAACCAAGTCCATTTTTCAAAAATTTAACAGTATTAAATGAAGATGTTTGAGTCGGGCGGGTGTCATTAACTTATATAAAATTTATAAATATACAGATACTACATTTTCTACATCTCTTAAACCATCTCTTGAGGTGTTAATTGATTGATACTGAAATCATCCCTTACAGTAGAGGTTCCCAAACTTTTTCGTTTCACGACGCCCCTAGTGTTTCAAGATTTCTCCGCGGCGCCCAAGTCAGAATGTAGCCCCATCTAACACTTGCAACACTCAGTTAGTCTGGTTAGGTTTCTTGCCTTAGTTAAAAAATATACACCTATTTGTAACAATCATTTCAGTGAAAATAATGTAACATTTTGCGGCGCCCCTAAAACCCAGCCACGGCACGCGACGCACACTTTGGGGACCACTGCACACTCAATACTACTTTACATGATACAGATATGTATATCACATACAAAAAAAACGCACAATATTCAATCACATTGCCTACAGTACATTCCACCCCCGGCCGAAGCAATGAAACTCTCCTTCGTTCCCAAAACTTGGTAGCTGTTGATCTTTTTTTAATGCAGATGAGAAGGGAATTTGCATGACGACATCAAAGTCACAGATTTCTGTCTAAACGGGAGATCGCAACAGGGACAGTGAATGTACAGATAAAGAAGCTCCCTATAAAAGAACTTACAAAGTCTATATAATCTTCTAAATATTTGCAGCTACTTCGACTCTGCTCATAAACAAGAAGAGCGAATGTAATAGCTGCTGTTCATGTTCTGTGGATTCATCCTTATTTAAAGTTGTGAGTTGTCTACATTTTTACTCTTCACTACAAACAAATTATACAAAATAGTTTTACTTAATGTCAAGGGGGCTGATGACAGGTGCTTTTTAAGGGCATATTTTGGCATATTTGGCCACTTCTACGTGATAGAGCATATTTTGATGTATTTTCGTCATATTCAGCATATTTTTGCATTTTCAAGATATATACAGTCATTTTCGAAGTGGATTCGTTCTTACTCCATTTCTACTCTAGAGTTTCTTTTGTTTCTTGCACTGTAGAAAAATATTTTTTTCATTTTTATTTGAAAATTTAGAGAAAGTTTTCATTGTGTATTGCAACTCAGGGTCCATAAAGTGAACTAAAAATAGTACGTACGTGAAAATATCTCAGCATTTAGATATCGATGTTTAGAAATAGTCCAGTTATAAGGGCATATTTTTCAAATTACAGTGCATATTTTGTAAAATTTTAGGTCATAAGAGCATATTTTATTTTTTTATATTTTGGTGATTTTTAGGTCATAAAAATCCTAGCCCTAGCTATAACAATTAACTAATAATATTTAATTAACCCTGTCCCCGTGGCGTTAGCACATCGCGACACGACGCCAGGGGTCCCGGGTTCAAATCCCGACCTGGGCATGGATGTTTGTGAGTGTCCATTCATCAATTTCATCATATCAACACTCATCCCCATCTTCGCAAATTAGTCAAAAGTGGCACAAGAGCGAAGTAAAATAAAGCAAATCAATCAATCAACTAATTAATAATATTATTTATTTAAGTGATGAGCACTATTTTTCAACCAGGCACATCACTGTGTCAAAATAGGTTATACAAAATTACCAATTGAATATATAATTATAAATAATACAATGGATCCTACAATCTTATAAATCATCATAAATACATATTGTAGCTCTCCGCAAGTTCAGCTATTAAACCTCTAGCCTGTGAAGGGCCCTTTGAGAAAGGTTATGGTGCAAGGCTGTAAAGCGACCTGCACAGGACAAGCAGAGCACATTAAAAATGGAAGGAGTGACTAAAAACTTCCTCAGAAATGATGTAAGAGGTATATTAATAATTATAATTGTTATTATTATTACATGAACTAAAAGGTGATATAGGAAGAGAGATATAACAGCATGTATTCATTATCTAGTTTATGTCAAGTTAAGAACACCATTTGTTTTATAAAAACAGCTGTCTTACCAAAGAAATTAATCACAAAGATTAAATGGATTATTTATTGAACACCAAACAGGTTGTTGGGTCCAGCTGAAGAAAAGTAAAGTCCCAATCATTATTTTTATGCGTAGTGTTAGTAGTAGTGGTACGCATGAATCTTCGCAGGTAAGTTCTGCGGAAATAAATCAAATTATTACACAAGTATTGTGTAATGTATATTTAATTTTGCGCTTGGTAAATCTTTGAAAGGGGGGTTCCAGACCCATTGGACCCTCACTCCTACTCTGCGAGTAGCCAAGACCGTGCTTGTAGCGAGCATCCTCCGAGTATGGTCTTGCAGTGCGGTCTTGAAGTGGTGAACTGGAAGTGAAAGTCTTTTGAATTGCACTTCGACTCCAGCGCCACATACAATCAGTAGATAAAGCTGAGACTCGTTGTTTACACTTGTTTATCACCATAGAAATCACATAGTATTTTCGAATGTTCCTATAAAATTTCCACACATTAGAAGAACTTCAACCAAACAACTGGTGGCCTAAACCTGTTTTGCTGGCTTTCTAACTCCTTGATTTCAAACAAATGAACAACGAGTGTGGAAATCACGTGACCGAGTCTGCAACGATCTGTGCTCCGAGCTATGGTCTAGATTGTTTGTGTATTCGCGCTTTCCTACTAGGTGACGTCACTTCCATGAAGACCATACTTTAAGTATGTACTTCGTACCTTTCGGACACAGCCTTAGTCTGCCGTTACAGCTAGCAGGGTCCAGGATTCGATCCCACTTTGAATTGTAAGTTCAACACTGGGGACAATGTGAAAAGTTGGCTGGAGAAATGGCGGTTAAGATTGTCAATTTCCGCTGCCATCCAATTGCGGTGAAAAGTAATCATGACCGTTTTTAATGAATTAACGGCTATTACTTAGTTACCCTAATTAACGTAATTTTAATGATTAAACTAACCTTTATACAAATATGTATAGAGTTCTTCTCATATACAAAATATATAGGTTACTTACTATGTATGCATAGCTATACAGCCTATCTGTACCTAGGTACATAATCAGATAGGAGTTACGTGGTCCAGTTGGGTTTGACCTCCAGTGCGGAGTGGTCAGTTTACCGCGTTACAACGCTGAAGGTCCTGGGTTCGAATTCTGGCTAAGACATGGATGTCTGTGTTTGTCCCGATGAAAGTGAAGAATGAATTGAAAACTAATATTAAAAGATAAGTCGGTTCGGTATGGCGTCTGACTATTACGTAAGAGATCCGGGTTCGATTCACGGACTGTGTGAGCTTGGAACGGTACATTACACTGAAATTCCAATTCACATGGCATGCGAATGATGAGTAGACTTTGTATTCGATAAAAAAATAATTTCAAATCATTCGTTCTCAACTGGGTCATTTGCGGAAATGATGTGATGAGCAGCACGCTCCGACTTCTTTTACCCTCCAGAGTTGCCCCCTGTTTATTAGAAGCTGGGTGAACCCTGGAGACGCTCCATGCAGGGAAATCACTGGAACCCTGGGCGTGACAGTCACACTCCCTACATCGACTTTTTTCTGCCATAAAGGAAAACCCCTAATCTAAGCGATAGATTCCCCCGTCATTCTCTCTCATACTTTCAAATGCTTTCATATTGATTGGACTCAATGGCGTACGCAGGATTTTTTTCGGGAGGGGCTGGAATTCTAAAGGTGGACAGTACATAACTGTTTTCTAGGGGGGCGCTATAGGCAATAAGATATTTCATATATTTGGAACTTTTTACTCTCAAAAATGGAAATCGGGGGTGATTTTAGGTTAGTTTTTTTTCGCTTACCACTTTGATTTTCCCTGAGTTCTTCACTGATTTTTTTTTTAAAAAAATATTGATATTCTCAAAATTTCGGAGGGGGGTTGTAGCTCCATCAGCCCGCCCACTGCGTACGCCAATGATTGAACTCAATTCTCTATTTTCCATTCATGACAGACAAGTACACTCATGTCTTACCCGGGAATCGAATCCGGGACTCTTGGCGTGCTAAACACTCCGCCACTGAGGTGGATCCTGTCAACGTATTCAACTTTAAGAGCTGATTCTATGCTTTCCCCCACATGTTAAGTAATTTGTAATCCCTGCATTCTAATGGAATTTGACCTGCGGTGTTCTTTTAAGCGGGGAGGAAATTCACTTCCAGCGATCGGTCATGGAAATCCGAGAACCCGCTAATAAGTTGACAGACCAACGGGTAAGAGCTCGCGTGTGAAGCGTCGCTGATAATTGCTGACGCGTGAAGCCAGCTGGTTGCTTATCTGCCCCTCACGACGAATACTCACAGTTCCTGAAACACGGAAAAATCCCGTAATCTGCTTAGCGCACCTAACAGTTTCTCCAACCGAAGGAGAAGAAAGAAGGCACAGGCTACTCTTTCCGCATATGTGTACATTCTTACGAATTACTCCTTTCTGGAGCACATACGAGCGAGAAACAGTTTCACACCAAAAAGCGGTTTGGACGGAAAAAGGGACTCACTTGCAAATAAGGCAACAAAACTATGGTAAATATAAATATTTAGAGCCTTTGAGGCTTTTCGTTTGCAGTTGTACCATAACGGCAATGTACAGAACCATCTCTTTATCCTTGTAAATAACATATTTTCCTCCGTTTTCGTGCATTCAAAGCAGTACTTTAGAAAATCTGAAGCAAACGGGGAGGGTAGATCGCCTTTAAAACCATTGAAGATGCCGCTATCTAACTCAAAGTAGTAACTTAGCGACAAAAGACAAAGCATTATGTTTTCATGATGATTAACATGTTTATTTAACATTTGCCAATAATATTGACTTATCCAGAGTTTTAGTATCCATAATGGATACTCTTTCAGTTGTATAACTAATTTTTAATACATCTTTCGATTGTCGAATTATTACTGGGTTGCCATAACTTACCCCCCAACCCTCGTATATGTTTTGAAGGTGAGATGTAGTGTCCTACCCTTCGACAGCGAGAACCTTTTTTTCTTAAGTAGGGAAACCACTGAAAAAGCCCTCTTCTACCTGCATATATTCAACGGTATGTATTTTGCAATGTGGCCCGACGTTGCGGCTACACAAAATGCAACGCCCCACGTGCCACCACTCGCAACTCCTGGGTATGGAGTTGCGAATTGGCAACACACCGCTCCTTGCTTCGGCTGGTCAGTTGGGAGCACCAGTTCTCACCCAGGGATCGGGATTAAGACGATCCACCCTTCGTCCAGGAAGGAAACCACCAAATTGCGACACGTGACAGTAAATAAAATAATTCAAATACTTTATAATTAAAATGTTCAAAATCTTTAATCACGAATCGCGCGCGTACATACGGATTCGCACAAGTTAAAAGTTATAATTTGTTGGGTCATGCACGCTCGCAGGCAGTGACAAGCAATTTATTTAACACGAAAGTCCGCGCACCGCCTTCACAGTTAATAGCAAGACCTCAACTGCTACCTCAAGCGCGAGGCGCAGCATAACAGATTGTTCTAACTTACAATACAAACTCATAACATAAAATAACACAAGAAAAACTGATAATTTATACAACACATCAATGTTAATTAGCGATAGTAAGCTAAAGTTCAGGTTGGCAACAATTAAAAATGCCAACGTGGAAGTTTTTACATCGCCAAGAACACGAAGCGTGGTTCCCCCACTCCTAACATAAACAGCCAATAGGAATACGATATTTTATTGAAAACGAGGGAGAAATACTTTGCTATAATATTACAATGTTAAACTATATAGAAATAACTAAACTGATTTTATCAAATAAATCATATTTGCCCTTGCACATAAAAATGATTAAATAAAGATTTCGTTTATAACGAAGACAAATTACTTCAATCTTGTACATTGTTGAACATGAATCGATATTAAGAAGAAATGTATTTAACTTGTGCTTGGAAAACAATGAAAACGTGGCATATATTATTTGGGATAATTATTAGCCTATAAATTCTGAATAAATATTGCAAAAATACGCGAATAATATAAGATAAAACGTAAATATATACATGAATTATAAAAACAATTAAGTATAAATAATTTAATCCAAGTTCTTAACTTGAAAGTATACGGATAAAATTAATACCAATATACAACTTAAATCTGCCTAACATGGCGGTCGTTTCAATTTTTTGTCCTGGAGCTTTAAATTTTAAGACCAGGACGTTATTTCCTCAGAAGTATGGTGCACCATTTCCTATTATGCTACTTTATATAAGTCTTTTTAGCTGTGTTCTTGCAGTGAAAAGTTTAATATTTATTTATTTATTTATTTCAGAAATTGAATGCAACAGTGTACTACCCAGTTATTGCGTTCATTATAGTTAAGATAGCATATAAATTTGACTAATTTCACAGATCAATGTAATCTAATATATAAAAATGAATGAATGTGTGTGTGTGTGTTTGTTCTGACATAACTCTCTAACGCCAGGAGCGATTTCCAACAAACTTGGTACGCGTATCACTTGCAATCTCGAAAGAAATACTGTGGGGGTAAGACACCCCTAGTGGGGTGCGAGGGGGTGACATTTAAAAATAATACAACATGCCCGATATTAGTGTGGAATAAATAGTTTTGGGGGTCGCTAAGATGAATAGTGACACTCCCAATGCCGTTTAACTCCCAAGTTCATCACCTATCGGGATGGGGGCTGAGAGGGGGTGAAAAATAAAATGTCAGAAATGACCTAGATTAGTGTCGAATCCATAGTTTTCGGAGTCTCTAAGCTAATTGTGACATTCACGATCACCAAACTTGGTACACATATGACTTACAATCTGCAAAGAAATACTGTGCGGGTAAGACACCACTGGCACCCGTAGGGGTGGGTGGTGGGAATGGGGTGACATGTAAAACGACCGATATTAGTGTGGAATCCATAGCTTTCGGGATCGGTAAGATCAATAGTGACACTCCCAATGCCGTTCAACTCCAAGTTCATTTTACACTATAGTTAGAATTAATTATTTTCCTGTCTAATAGAAGATTGGGATAAATAAATACCCGGGCAACGCCGGCTAATCAGCTAGTATAATATAATATATAGACAGAACACATTTAACAAACATACAGGTCTTAGGTTCTATTGTAATTTATGTAGTTTTAATATTTTTCTTTTCAATATTAGGGTTCGGCAAATTAGATCCACAATGTTTTCACTTTTAATTATATCATTAAATGTTTTGCACATGTTCCAAATTGGGGATATTGCCAGTGCGTTGGTTCTACTTCGTTGGAGGCTCAAGAGTTGCTTCCTTGGTTGAGGGGACGTAGAAATCGAGCTGTGACAGGGCGAAGGGAGCTTCAATGTGATTGTTTAGGATTTTGTGGAGGAAAATGAGCTGGTGCATAATGCGTTTGTTGTTGAGAGTTGGTAGGTTAAAATATCTGAGAAGGCTCTCACGGGATTCCATTTGAGGGTAAATACCATCTAGTTTGTACTTTAGGTGTCTTAAGAATTTAATTTGAATTTTTTCTATATTGTTTATATCTTGCTGGGTTTGAGGGTGCCACACTATGCTTGCGTATTCAATCTTCGCTCTAACGTAAGCATTATAGAGCATCATTAAGCTTCCGACACTCTTGAATTCCTTGCATGTACGCATTATAAATCCCAGAAGTCTGTAGGCCTAATTTGTTATGAAGTTAATGTGCGCGTGAGGTGTAAGTTTAGAATCAAACAAAACTCCTAGATCTTTGATTGTTTCTACCGGTTTCATTTTTTGTTTTTGTTATGGTATGGTTACCAACATGGTTGTTCTGGGTTCCGGTACAGGCATGATTTACATTTTTTTATTGCAAGTATTCATCTTTGTAATATATAATGTTTTATAATTATATAAGTTGTACAGTCAAGGATAGTTGTGGGTTGTAACGATACCATTGAGAGTGAGTGGGATTGTTACCATCCAGAACTGTCCGTGACTAAAATATTAGTAGTACTAATATTAAAATATAAACTTTTGTAGTTTGTATGTTTGATGATAGGTGACATGCGAGTGACACGAACTAACTAACTAACTCTCTAGCCTTCTTAAATCCGAAGGTTCATTACTGCAGCAACACAGGCCTTCCATCTTTCCCTATCTTGAGCATCAAGATCTATATACTCTTTTCCATCCCTACCGATTTCCCTTAGGACCATCTCAACGTTGTCCCTCCATCTTCGTCTTGGCCTTCCTACAGGTCTCTTACCATCAGGTTTCCCAACAAGAATCCTGTAAAGTCCTCTTTCCTCTCCCATTCGTGCCACATGGCCTGCCCACCTAAGTCTTCTTGATTTAATGACACTAATAATATCTGGACATGAATACAAATTATGTAGTTCTAAATTATGTAACCTTCTCCTCTCACCTGTCTCCTCATCCCTCTTAGGTCCAAAGATTTTCCTAAGGGGTCTTATTTTCAAATACTCTCAATTTATGTTCCTCTTTCAATGTAAGGGACCACTTTCACATCCATATAATACTACAGGCGAGTGACACGAAGTGCAGCAAAATTTTAAATATATCGGATTTGATATGCTGTATGTACTACAAGGACTAGACGGGGTGTTGCAACTGGATAAGAGTTAATTTGAGCGAGAGGATAGCGAAATTCTCAGTTCGGGGCCATTTCATAAGAAACAGCATGAATATTGTCAGTGAACACATAAAAACAATGCCCGTTTCATCGGAAGATAACTCTGGAGTTGTGAGAAGTGCAAGGTTGACGTTTCCCCACACCACCCGGCACGTCAGAGGTCAGTCACATGGAGGCGCCATCCGCCACGAAAGCAAAGGAATAATTGTTAATATTCCTTGGAGATGGTGCACAGGAATCCAGGATTGGTGCAGAATCCTGATGACATTAGGTCGTGCACCCTGCGTGTATCTGTCTTGTGGGCGTTCTTAGAGCTTCCAATGGGATAGGGACATCCTGCACTTATTCCGTGATGATGCAATTTTATAGCATTGTTGTTACTAGGCAGGGGACGTTTATGCTTGGAATTCGTTACAAGTGTGAAACAGAAATTTCGATTCTACGGAGATCAGTGGTGTAGTATGCCTATGAATTGCGAACTCAGGCCCTTCCCGATGGTGTAGTGGTAACGTCGTCGCCTTGTAATCAAGGGGTCCCAGGTTCGATACCGGGTGAAGGCACATTGAATTGGGTTCCACTACAAACTGTACAAACAATAATTCAAAGAAGCAAACAAAGAAACAGTTCCGAAATCAACACCAATTTATAAAAGCAAAAGAAGGTAAAACTCTTGCCTGTGCACTGGATTGTGCCATGAAGACATATAGGACAGTGTGGAGATAGGGTTTCACATATTCCGATAGAATGATGTGATCATCGCTACGCTTCGGTTGCCCTTGGCCCCTCACTCAGGGTGTCTCACCCAGGTACCCATTGATAAGAGGATGGGTGAATCCCAGACCCAGGGCAACTTTATGCAGCGACATAGCTGGCAAAAGTCAGTCAATCGGAGAATCTAACGCGGGGCTCTCGTGCGCTAATCAGACGCCTTAACTACCACGGCTCGTACAATTTATAGAGCTCATGTTCCAATTTATTATACAAGAATAGAATTGAAACAAATTATGCAATTCATATGGCATACCGTCAATGACAGTACTGATAATTGTATCCAGATGCGTGACTTCTTTGTAATATTTGTTCGTGATCTACTAACTTTCACCTTTCATGTCAAGACCTTTTCTTCATATTTGCAACGTGAGTTTTGAATTGCGATTGGCCTGCTACCAAGTATTGGTAAGTGGAACTGCTCGATCAAATTACGTTCTGAATCTAGGATGTGCGTCACCTATTTGTATTTTTTAATGTGCCATTTCAACATTTATATTGAGTTTCACTGCTTCAAATGATTCAGTCAAATTCAGCAAGAGTATAATATATTCAGTGTATGAATATTTGTGAAACCTCTAACACATTTGAAGGGATCACTTAGAAAAATATTACTGGTCTTAAGTGTCCCATCTTTAATCAGTGCAGGGCTTCGTGTCCACCACATGCACAGACAAGTTTATCGAGAATTGTAAACCACTATTCTTTGTCTCCACCACCGGGAACTGAAGTGGAGAATCTCGAACTGAAAGCCATAGCTCACAGGCTTATCCAGAATTTTCCATGAAGTTGGCGTGTAACGTCGTTGTCAAAGATAATACAGGGTGAATTTAGAGCGAATGAGCATAAGTTGAGTTCTTGTGAACAAATTTGGGGCAATTATATATTCATACACCAGTAACACAGCCCAAGGAGAATACAACAGCCCCCTAACGGTTTCCAGAATAGGAACTTACACCCCTAGATGTAAATTTGATAAATCTCTTTTTGGGGGGTGTTGAGATTTGCGGGTGTATTAGGGGCTGTATGGATAAATCACTGTCATAGCCTTAAAAATGGTGAATTATAGAATCCTTGCTAAGTTTACAATTTTAAAGAAGATTCGTTATGTTGAGAAGAGGAAATATAAACAAACGGTAGAAGCAATTATAAATAAGTAAAGGATCTGACATGGACACGTAAATACTACTAAAATATAATTTGAAATTCAATATCACAATTATAACTGATCAGAAACATGGAAAGGATTAGATAAAGGTGCAGGCACGAAATGTAAGAAAGAAAATACAAGACAAGATGGAAATGGTGACAAGAAAACTACAAGACAGGATAGAAAGAGTAAGAATGAGAAGGGTGGAGAAGAAGGAACTAATGAAGAGAAGAGGAAAACCTTGAACAAGAACAAGATATGAAAATGTGGAGGGATGAGTGGTACATGAGCATGACGGCCAGGTAATAATGGTGAGGGGTATAGGAAAATAACGGAATATCCACAAGTGTTAATTCGCACATGAGTAAAACGCACGCCAAGCAATCTTCAGAATACTATAGAATCCAAGCAGCAACTTCTGTTCTTTATACATATATTACATAATAGAATACTGCTCTCCCATCTGGTTCATGGCATCTCCTACGCAGCTTTCTACTTAGAATCGATTCAGCCTTCCACATATTCCTAGCTATAGTTCTCTACAAGGATCCCTCATTACGCAATGTTTCAACACCGAATCTCCTGTCCTATCTACACCTGCAGACTCCCCATCAGCGCCGTTTGCAGAGTGACTTCAATTATCTGTATAAAAATGTAAATGGCAAAATTAGAAGCAACACACTCCTTCAGGAATTCCACTTTCGAGTGCCTATGCGCACAACATATAACACAAACTTATTTTACACAGAAAAACCTAGACTTGAAATTCAAAAAATATCTCTCTCCTACAGACTTCCCACGCAATAGCCTCCCATCAAGTGCTGACATATTCAATACAGAGTACGCTTTTCGGTCTTTCATCAGGAAAAAATGTATTTAAATAATATAATGTATAATAGTGGCATCTTGACTTACGTTTGTTAATATTTTTGTGTTAAGTATTTTGTTATTTTTAATTTCTTTCTCATTGTTGACAATTTCAGCGTAAAATGGCCATTTGTGCTATATCTGGAATTATCTCAATAAATAAATAAATAGCATTATCGGACCGAATGGATATATTCGGTTTTGTCGCCTATCATCGTCTTTGGAGGGGTGTGAGGGTGTTAGACCAATTTTGCCAAAAATAAATATTGTCCATTTTCTGGGTCATTAAAGTGACCTGATTAACTGGTAAATAAATAGGATATACCAGTGGATGACAAAGTGTGCGCCGCTGCGTCCTGGGGCCCCGCCAAATGTTCCAATATATTCAATCAACGATATGATTGTTCCAAATATGTGTTTATTTGTTAACTTAAGGCGAGCAACGTAAATACACTAACTGAGCGTTGCAAGTGTTAGGCCATGTCCAAAAGGTGCAAGACCGTACTTGAAGCGAGCATCCTCCGAGTATGGTCTTGGAGTGCGGTCTTCAAGTCGTGGGCTGGAAGTGTTGTCTTTCGAACGGAACTTCGACTGCAGCGCCAAATACGATCAGTAGATAAAACTGAGTACTCGTTGTTTTTTAAACACTTGTTTTTCACCATAGATATCACATAGCATTTTCAAATGTTCGTACACATACATTTCCACACATTAGAAGAACTATAACCAAGAACTTGCTGACCCATAACGTATATCTATCTACTCGTACCTGTGTCGCAACCTTTCTACCTACGTGATTTTAAACAAATGAACAACAAGTGCGGAAACCACGTGACCTAGTCACCAACCATCTGCACTGCGAGCTGTGCACTTGCGTACTTCTGTTCTTGGTGCTTTCGAACTGTACTAGGTGACGTCACTTCCGCCAAGATCATACTTCAAGTCTGTACTTTGTACCATTCGGACAGAGCCTCAGATAGGCCTACATTCTGACTTGGGTGTCGCGGAAAAATCTTGAAACACTAAGGGCATCGTGAACCGAAAAGGTTTGGGAACCCCTGGGATATATGTTAAATTTTATCTCTAACCTAACCTACCCTAATTTTTCCCTTTTCTCCTGTAGAACAAACTTTTTGAATTTATATAATTTATTTCCCGCCCAGAGCAGATACAATCTTCAGAACGATATGTTATCCTGATTTCATTCAATATCAAATTATCTGCAAGCCGCCGCAGTGAACCTAACCACGCAAAATAACACGAGAACAAAGAAACAAAAGTCGTCATGATCCAGCGCCATCTTGGCGGAGAATTATATGTTATTGTTTGCTTCACGCCATTGTGTCCTTGATTACGTCATTAATTTGCATAGCGCAACATGAAAGTAAAGCTATAAAGCATCGCGGGTGCTGAAGCATAGAATGCTAAGCTAGTTTTACAATATCAGACGCAACAATTATTGCGTTTCCAGCAGAAGAAAGGATAAGAGTACACAAAGAGTGAAATTTATGGGAAACGAACACGTTTATACTTATCCTGTACACTAGCAATGTCTGTATGAATGTTTCACACTGAAACTAGGGAAAATTAACAAGTGACTGATTGGAATGATAAGAATAAACTATGGTGTTTCTAGACTTTCTGGTGTGGGCCATCCACTGGAAGGCTGTTAAAGGTTTGAGTGGACCACGTCTTAAAGTATTTTCATATTCTCATATTAAACAATAATAAATTTAAAAATTCTACATAGTAAACACACAGATCTCGAATTGGATCAAATCAAGGTTGATATTCCTGGGTTTGATTGATTGAGATCGTTTTAAGCCCACTTTATGCACAGTAATGCTAATCGGGACTGGGCCTACAGTTTAAAGTGGGATCCGAACCACTATGTGTCTCCGCCAGGTATCGAACCCGGGACACCTTGATTACAAGGCGTCGACGATACCACTGCGCCATCGGGGAGGCAATATTCTTGGGAGAGGGCGGATAGCATCTCCCAGGAATTAGAATTGTTCTTCTTCTTCTTTTCCATTCCCTTCTGCCATTAAGCGTCGGATTCCATCATCCACTTCCTGTACAGAATTAGAATTGAATAAGCTAAAATTTGATGTAACTCGTTTTTATGTAGGTGTACTGGTTAATTTTTAATTGGATTCCAAACTCGAATATCTATAATTTTTAATCCGACAGAAGAATTATTTCGCCTTCTGACAATCAGTTAGTATTATTCCCTTGTAATTGCAACCAACAAGCCCAGGATTCGATTTCCGGGGTCGATTTATTTAACTCACGATTAAAATATTTTTGCTAAACTATGTACCGTGCACTGCTAGAGAAGTTGTTTTACCAGAATGGGAGCAATAGCAACGCTGCATTGCGGGAATATCGCCAACAGAAAGGGCTGAGAAGAGGGCCCATGTCAAAAGAACATGATGAAGAAATTCGAGGAAACAGGTGAATTGGGTGTCGCACCAGGGAGAGGAAGGCGGCCCATCCCCATGGAAATTGTGGACGAAGTTGCTGTAGCTGTAGCAGACCGTGCAGCGCATGCATCAACTTCTGCGACCATTGCTTGAGCTGTGGCACGTGAATTGTATTTTCCCTGGTCAACGGTTTTAAAGGTTTTAACTTGGTGGCGAGAATTGGAACTACATTTTTGTTTTTTGCATAATTCGCGAGCGCATTGCTTTATTAGCATATCTACGAAGTTTCAGACTCCTACGCTCATTACAGCCCGTGCTGTACCATTCTGAACACCGTCAGTTTAATTATAACCACCCGGTATTATTGTTTTCTATCTGGAAAAAAGATAACTCGAACATATTTTGTTCGTTGTATTATTTCTATAATACATAGCCACGGCTCACAAAATCAATCCAAGTTCTCATGGAATTGTTCTTTCCTCCCAGGGACGGTGATTAGGGGGGATCGAGGGGGCAGTTGCCCCCCCCCCACTATGCTAAATCTCATCTACAAAGGCGAATATACTGTCTTTGCCCCCCGGTTTTTGAATCCAATCGCCGCCACTGAGTGCCAAGGTTATTTTCTGGTTCGAGTGAAGGCTGTCTGTCGCAATGCCATTTTAACAAAAAGGCAGAACGCGAGACGAAGGGGTGCATTGTTTTAGCCGCGGATGGCGTGATTCTGAGTAAACCATTAACGACTTCAAAAACGTTCATTTTTTAAGGAAACTTGGAAGAACAAAGGCGACTGGCAAGCACGAATGTCAAAGAACTATCCGCATGAGTTGAGGAGTTGGTCATTGGAGGAAAAACTGCTTTTCAGTTTTGGAAACAAAAGACAAGCATGCGAAGATGTCTGCAGATTTTCCCACCGATGATGATAATAATAATAATATATGAAAAATGGACCTCTGCATAATGTAGACCGTTCCAGTGGATTGTTTCTGTACCTTTCAAATGCTTATTCAGCTTGCAGGAACCTTCACGTTTTGTATATGCACGCTTTGTAGTTAGCAGTGGCGTGCCAAGGATTTTTTAATGGGGGTGTGTGTAGTTACGTATACTTTTTAGTCAGTACGAATCTTTTCCTGTCTTTGGCGTCGCTTTTTGGGGGGGGGGGATACAGGCATTCTGCAAAGCAGAATATTTGAAATGGAACAAGGAAGAGGCAGTCACTTATCTACAGATAAAGCGTGTGTTTTTGTGCAGCCTTTAACTGTATTTTATGCTTTATTCTTATCCAACTGCGGGTACAGGCTTCTAGGCGGTTTCTTCAGAAGTTAAAACCAAGTTAAATATTTTTAATTATTATGGGAGGGGGTCCTCGTGTGTGTATCACATGTAGTAATAATAACATTGAAATAAATTATTATTATTGCATGAAGAAGTAAAATGAAGGCGTAAAATTTATGGACCTACAGTTTAAAATGGAATCCGAACCACTGTGCCATGTGCCTCCACCAGGAATCGAACCCGAGACCCATTGATTTATGCACAATGGCACACATTCAAAAACTTATCATATTTCTGGTGAAGACATTAAATATTAGAAAAAAACAGCCTTCCTACGAAGGAAATTAATGTCAATAAAATGTGTCTGATTATGCATTAACTTTTGAAGACATGGTCAGCACCAAACTGATTCACCCTTATCTAATCCTTATCTTCATGTAAACACGGCGGAAATGAGCAAAGGTAATAGGGTAACTTAGGGTGAATCGGGTGAAAAATCAAACAATGTAAATGTTTCCTACAATTTCATTCAAATTTAAAATTATCGGGAATATGGAAGTAAAGCGATTCTTTACCTATAATTTCCAGTAACTAATACTTTGTTAAGTTATCTTATTGTTTGCCCGTATCATTTAGACTTAAACTCTGAATGACCCTATTCACCATTAAAAGCTTGGGTGAAACGTGTCACATCTTAGGGTGAAACGGGTCAGTTACCTAACATTGAAATATGTATTATCAATCTTCAATACAAACCTTACTATATTTAGAGTGCAGGACCTTATCTTTTGCTCGCACATTTTCCACAAATAAACTGTATACTCCCTTGTGCAGTCACACATGTCCTGTGATAACCATTTTTAGATTTTCTTGCCACTGTACCCAATCAAGCAATTTCACTGAAACAGGGTCGTCATATTTGTACTTCACATTACAGAGCCCACAAACAGTATTGTTTACTTCATCGATGACGTTTTCCGGCTCTGAACATGATTATGATGATGAGAGCATGCCGGCGACTTGACAACGCAAGCTTTCTCACATCACTGGGGTCGAGGCAAAACAACACGAACATAATTTTAGTAACTGCGAAACCAATTAATCTTTCTGATCCACGGTCAAAGTAGCTTACCCCCATTTTTCTCAGGGATTTGTCCTGGCCAACCCGTATTCATCTTTGGAGATACGAATAAGGAAAACCAAACAGTTCTGTGGCATGTCGTGGTTCCCACCTTCCCTAAATGTTTTAATCGCTTTCTGCATGTCCTCCTCATTCCACGAAGTTGACGATTGCTTTGTACATTTCCCCATCTGTAGGAGACAAATTAATTTACAAGTATCTTTCAGGGCAAATGGGTATACATATCTTGTGTTGAGCCTATTCACCCAAAAGTGCAATATTTTTCTGTTCATCAGTTGGATACACTGTACCAACGACAAAGATGGCGGTAGATCTTGTAATCAATGATCTTTAAAATATTGCAGATAGTAGAGTACAACACTAATAAATACACACACCCATTTTAAAACAGTTTTCCTTGCTACTTACATTTAACACTAGCATTATCTGTAGGTTTTGGCAGCTCCAAATACACTACTTCTTGGTAGCTTCTACGTTCAACAGATACTACAAGTTCCAAACTTCACTGCCAAATCGAAACATTTCCTTCAGTTCGTTTAGTTTTGTGTAGGGAGAGAGAATTTCGAAAGTGACCCTATTCAACCTGTGACCCGATTCACCCTAAGTTATCCTATTATAAAACAATATACCTGGAATTGATTCGTGTTTTTTTTAAAGGGCATATGCCATTCATTTGTGGGAAACCGCAAAGAACTGTTTTACAATTAATATAAATACAATGAAAGTGTTTTGGTGTTTCCATCTCACTGACATCTTTCTTAATTTGCCCTTCTGCCACTTTTGGCTAATCGTGAAGATCAGAATGAATGGATGAAAGGACAATACAAACATACGAGGACAATCCATAACGCCACAACCTCGCTAGTTTGCAAAGCGCAGTCCAGGAAAGAGCGGTTGAATTTTAATTGATATTATACCCAAAACATGTCTAATACGAATCCCATATTTAGTTTGTTATTGCATTACAAATATGACATTGCATTCTATTATTGCATTACAGTGGCATTTAATTCTAATATCCAGCAAATCTTTTGAGTGGGTAGTAGTGCATATTGATTGTTTCAAAGTCGTACTTAGTAGGTATCCTCTTTTTTTACCAATTGAATATTACTTTTTGACATATTTTGACAATTTTTTGTCGATGTTTTAGCGTTTAGCGATGTTTTAGTACAAATTTTCACCATACTCATTTTTCCCCCACTCGTACTTGGTAGGTATATCATGATGTTACGTGATACAACTTAACCTATCCTTTTTTTACGATTATTTAATTTTTTTACGATCCTAAGTGATATAACTTAACCTATCATTTTTTTTATTTAGGTACTGTTTGAACGTTATTATTTGAGGATCATATTTTGTAGGTATTTTTTTCATCAATCGAATATAAGTTTTTGACATATTTTGACAATTTTTTGTCGATGTTATAGCGTTTAGCGATGTTTTAGTACAAATTTTCACTGCACTTATTTTTTTCCCCATTTCTACTTGGTAGGTATATCACGATCTTACGTGATACAACTTAACCTATCTTTTTTTTACGATTTTTTTAATTTTTTTACGATCCTAAGTGATATAACTTAACCTATTATTTTTTTTTATTTACGCACCGAACTAACCTACAAGGGGGACTCTGTTTGTTTTAATATTTCAGTATTATAAGGTTTTCACAAATTTTATATAACCTAAAATGTGTTGGATGTTGATGTTAGTATGTGGCAATTTTTTATGAATTTTAAAACTGTTCTGTGACCCTTTCGTTCTTCACGTCGTAGGCGAAGGACTTCTCTGCAATTAGGATGACACTGCATAGGGTATCCTCGGGCAGCGCGTCGTGGAACTCGCAGACGACCTTGATGTTAGTTCGATCGTTGACCACCACCTGCCTTCTCTTAGATGTGTTGATGACGGTCATGGGTCTCCGTGCTTTGAATTCGCTGGGCGTGTAATACATGTCCACGCTTCCCTCGGTCACGCGTTTGTAAGCCGTGTAAGCTTCGTAAAGTTTGAGGTAATCGTTTTTGGTCACGTCGAGGTTGTAATTCTCGCGCGGGAACACTTCGTTGCGTCCATTCTTCAGATAAACGTTCTTGATCTTGCAGTCGTCGAACTTGCTGGAATCTTTTTCCTGATTCTTGTCCCTCCCGGTCTGAAAAAGCACCACGACGAAATCTGGCATGTCGAACTGTATGTTGTTGAACTGCGTCGTCACGTCGAATTCCATGTGACTTCCCGACGCCATCTTCTGCACGCACTGGTAACCGTGAAAGTGAATCAACACCTGCGGACTTTTCAAGATCTCCGCTTTGTACTTGAGGGCGTAGTTTGTTTCGTATTCCACCACCGGCATTCTCAATTCCATGCTCCGGATGACGCATTTCGCCGCTTCGGGTAAAGTGTTGGCTATCGGCGTGGTGCCGTCCGGACCCAAAGTAGCGTATCGCATCAGTGCGTCGTTGTCGTTGGCTGCTCTTCGAAACGTGACCCTCAGTCCTCCCTTCCACATGATCTCCTTGTAATCCGAGAAGAAACCTGGCAGCAGACGCATGGGAAAGAGCACCGTGTGACTTTTCGTCGATATTTTGGTTCCGGCTTCGAATCCCCCGGCCTGGTAGTACGTTGCGTCCGTTTTGGATAATTTTAACGTTCCCACTGCCGTCGACGTGATGCCTGGATAATCTATTCTGTCGATGACGGTGTTGTGTTTCCTCACCTCCACCTGCGAGAACAGGTGGGGCACGAAGTTGTCCACGAGTATCAAGTTTGCTGCTGCGGGAAACGCGTCTCCGCTTTCTTTCTTCACCACGTCGAATTGAAGGTAGAGGTCCGCTCTGTGAGGATGAACGAACCCATCGCCTACGTCCACGTCGTATTCGATCTCCCTGTTTGCCTCGTTGAGATTGGCGAACGTGCGACGGTTGGGAGGGAAAGATTGCAATTCGTAACTTTCGATTTGCTCCATTTTACATGTATGGTTATTTATTATACGTTGATCTCCACGATGGCCGTCGTAGTGGCACCTGCGAAATCCACCACGTCTCCTTTCTCGTTCGTCACCACCAACTCTATGTCGTCTATGCGGTTGCGACATACCGGAAAATAGATCGGCGAAGAGGGCGTGTAGATGATCGGTTCCATGAACTCGGAACTTGGTTTGAAAGTGGCTATGATTCCCGTCTGCTTGTGACTTCCTAACAATCCGTCCGAAGATTTCGTGATCATACCTTCGGCCACGTTACAGTGTACGTTCAGAGTCTCTATGGCCAAAAATTTAGGAATGTTGGTTGCTACGTGCTTGATGCCAGCTTCGAGTTTGGTGTTGTTCTCGAAACCTAAAAGTTCTCCTATGGTGCCCAGGTCCACGGTCTCCGTCGCAGATAGGATTTCCACTCTGTGCGTGACCGAATTTTGAGAAAGGTATGTGCCTTTGGGTAATTGAGCTTGCAAAGTGGAAAGATTGTATTGTCCTGGCGTGACGACGATGTGTTCGCTTCCGACGCTAATTTTGTTGTTGTGCTGGGTGACGTTAGGTATGAGGTACATGCTGTAGAATGCACGCAGAGCCACGGATTTAGGATAGACGATGTCGTCGTGCAGCGTGAGTTTCAAGATTGAAGATTCGCTCGTGAGATGGAACACGCCCATCCTAGTGATGCTGTTTGAGGTTCCACAATGCTTTCTGAAAATCCTCGATCGTAGGGTTATTTATTTTAGAGAGAAATGCGAGCACGGAGAGGCAGAGATGACCGCAGTTCACGTCTCCGAAATTTTGAATGCGTTCGTCGTTGTAGTATATGGAGGTTTTGTTTGTTTTCAGATAATGAATTAAATTTGTAGGTGGAACACCTCCGAAAGAATCGAAAACGAATGCTTTATCATCATTTTTGTGGTAACATATCCAATGCGTGCCTGGATTTTCTTGACCGTCCAAGTTGACTACTCCGCATTCTCTTCTTTTGACGCTTGAAGGTAACGAGTCGGACATAAAAACTCCTCTGAAGTGTTTGATTTGTAACGGTTCGATCAGAGATTCAATATCTCGGTTGGTGAGTGCTTCTGTTTCTTTTTTTTAAATTTTCTCATCATGCCCTTTCCCTTCTTCTCCATGGCCAGGTTGTGACGTTTCTGTTCTTCCAATTCTGCCTTGTTCTTCTTCGAGTCGATGACGGTTTTCGCGATGGCGGCACTTCCGCCGGCCAAACTTCCAACGGCCCCCAATGCTGCCAGGATGGCCGGGATGCTGAATATGAAACCTCCGACCTTTTGTTGTTTCCGCGAACGCTGCAATCTTTTCAATTGAGGTGTGCTGAGCAGCAATTTCATTCCATGTCCTTTCGACAAGCAAGAACGTTTCTTCTCACGTTGTTTCTTGGTGAGTAACCCATCGAGGGCACCTAGATTTTTAAGATTGGAGTATGGTATCTGGTACACGACACCCTTGGGCTTCATGTTGATGCTCTATGTGTTATTTTCACGGTATGTTATTTATATATATATTCTGAGATTTTTTTTTGTGTAGTTTTTTACGGTATGTTATTTATATATTTTCAAGGCCTCGCAGTCGTTACACAAATTCTATTACGTGCTTCGTTTTCTTGCCAAGAAGTTCCTTTGTCCCCTTGTACACGATTCGAGTTTTGTTCTCGATTAAAATAGATAGCTTCTCGTCGGATAACATGTTAGCGTATCGATCTGGTAAAAATAGACTGTATTGTGCGTTGAGCAACAGGCGTACCTTGGGACCATACTGGGTAGAAACGATTGAACCGGAAGTTATCGTGTAAGGTTTGTCGACTTCCAATTCCTGAATTTTTACATACTCGACTGACAAATTTAGCATTTGTTTTAATGCTTGGAGATCGCTCATTTTTTCAGTTGTCAGAGTGTTAGAGAGAAATTTAATTGCTTTTTTTCACTATGTGTGTTATTTATATATACCAAAAATTATTTTTTTACGATGTGTGTTATTTATATATCAAGTTTTTTTACGGTATGTTATTTATATACCCCACCCCAATTTTTGTTTCGTGTTCATGGCGATGGTGGTACCCAGTGCGGCGACCCGTTCAGCCAGCGATGCGTCTCTGCTCACGAACCTTTCGAAAGCTGCATGTTCCAATTTTTTGTCTGCTTCGTGACGTGCATCCAGATCCGTCTGCGTGGTATTGTAAGCGATGTCGTGATCTTTGCACGCCGCGTCCAACGGATTCACACCCTTGTCTCCTCTCTCCAATCTTTTCTCGAGTTTGGTACCCGGCCCGCAGTACTGGTAGCCAGGTAGATGCATCTCGAAAGGTAACTTGTTGATGATGTCGTTCACGAGTCCCTTTCCTTCGGCCACGTTCCAAAATTTCGGAGGCAGCGTGTTGATGATTTTGATCAGGTAACCTATGCCCTTGTCGTCGTTCACGATGAAGTTGGAAAGTTTCGTGCTGATCATGTCCACGATGCCAACCTTCTCGTTGTAGAAATTACGGTTGCCTGCATTCTCTTCGCCGGCTATCACCAACAATCGGTCCACGAGTTTCCTAACGTCGTCCACCCAAACGAATTCTTTGGGTAACGTGTTGTAGCGTTTGACGCCGCTGCCTGTTTTGACCTGGTTCCAAATCGGTTTGATGAGATTCCTGTACTTCTCGCCGCTGCTCGATTTCACCCTATTCTGCGAGGCGTCGTTGTTCTGGTACAAGGCATCCGTCATGATCAGAATTTCCTTGTAACTTTGGTAATCTTCGTCGGTGTAATCTTTCGGCTGCTTTTTGGCGACGAGTTCCCACAGTCCCACCGTACCCGGATACCTGTTCCAACTATCCTTGTCGCCTAAATTGACTTTAATGTCGTTGCCTTCGAAGGTCACCTTCGATTTCCCAATCTTCCACACCACACCGCCGCCTTCGCTGGTTTCCATGCTGGGATACAATCCGAACACTTCATCCTTGTCGAATTTCCCCGTGCTCAGGTAGTCTCGTGCCAAAGGTCCCAACTCGATTTTATCCGAAGACGACGTGCTACCTATGGCTCGACGTCGTGCCGGTGCATCCTTCAGTTCGAACGGTGTCGAAGGAATGCTCGAAATAGGTGTGGGTACGGCGTAACTTTTAGCTGCAAGCGGTACGAGTTCATTAATCAAATTTTTATTTTGTTCCGTGACACTTTTAATTTCTTTACCTAGACTGCTGATGGCATCGATCACGGGTTGATCCTGACGTTTCTTCTCTTCGTAGAATCCGCGATTCTCGGATTTCCAACCTTTGAAGCGTTTCGCGAGGTAATCGCGAAGCTTGAGATTTTCGTCTTCGATTTTTCGTTTCGTCATGACGTTATTTATATACGTCGTTTCTCACAACGTTGCAACGTTTAGAAAATCGTTGATTTTGTTTCTGTATTTTCCGTCGTTGGGTTTTCTCGTCATGTCGATCGTCGCGAATCCGAAATCGTCACCATTCCAGCAAGTAGAGCAGCCTTCCGAAAATTGATTGTAGTTCATGTCTCCGCCTACGTAGTCATCGTACGCGTGCTTGAGGTTGGTGTGATCTTGACGAAACAAACATATGAAATTAGCGTTGTCGCGTACTAACTGTTTTGGAATTTTGGAAAACGTTTGAGCTAGGTAAAAACAATCCATTCCTTTGTGACGACCTTGCGTGAAAAAGTTGCGAATTTCATTTTGATTTTCCAGGATGGCGTCGTCGAACACAACAACTGAATTTTCACGACAATCGTCGAGTGGTTTTATTTCCGAGGCGAACGTTGCAATGTCCAGACCATCGTACAGTTTCATCAGTTGCTGGTATTTGGATTGCTCCAAACTTTTCGAGAACACGTACAGGTGCCTGTTCTTCCAATCTAACCAATTCGGTGCGAGGAGAAAATTGTCCACGAGCAGTGTCGTTTTCCCACACCCCGAAGGACCTACGATCAGACAGCGGATGCTGTCGGGAAGCAACTTGCCGTTCTTTTTCTTCGTTTGACTTTCCGGATCCGGTAGACGCTTCACCACGTTCCACGTACTCACAAGATCACTTCGTTCGCGTCGATCCAACTCTTTTCTGGAAGTCCCAGCCATTTGACAAACAGTTTGTCACCTTTCCTACGCAATACTTTCTCGATGAGGTACGTGTCGGGGTGTTTCGTTTTAGAGAGTTCCTCTTCGTAAAATCTTCCTTTCAAAATCTCGCCGCTACTATCTTTTATTATATACGTGTGTCGGTTTCCGGGTAGAACTCGAACCACCGTAAAGAGTTCCGTGCTCCAATTTTTTGTGAATCCCTTCTCGAAGGTGCGTTTGAATTTGCTGATCCTCACCTGGTCTCCAATTTTGTATTTAGCTTTTTTTGTCGTGGGTGTGTACTTTGGACAGTAAACTGTAGAAATTAAACGCTGCTCGTCGGACTTGGTAACGTCAACTGGCTTCATGCCTATCGTTCTGTGTACCGTATCATTATAGGTGTCGACGAGTTCCGGCAGGATGTCGACCCATTTGTAATTTCCCCGAAGCGTGAATCGTTTCCACATGTGTGTTTTCAAGGTTCGATTGAATCTTTCCACGATGCTGGCTTTGATGTGACTGAAGGTCGAATAATGTTGAATCTTGTGTTTTTGAATAAACTTTTGGAATACGGCGTTGTAAAATTCTTTACCGTTGTCCGTTTGCAGAAACCGTGGTTGTCTGCCACCGCTTTCGCGAAAAATTAATTTGAATGCTTCCGTGACGCACGTTCCCGTTTTCGCCTTCAAAGGTAGAGCCCATGCGAATTTCGAAAACGTGTCTATGACGGTGAGGAGGTACTTGTTGCCCTTATTCAATTTATGTATGTTTTTCAAATTGCCGCTACTCATCTCCACGAGGTCACTTTGCCAGAGGTCGTCGATGCCCTTGGTTACCACAGCCAAACGTTCGTAGTTACGGCGTGCAGGTTTATGCAATTCTTCGACGATGGCTTGCCTAGACATTTTCTTAGAGATTACGTTTCAAGAGAAGCACAAGCGTGATGGGATTCAAAGAGGGTGGCACTTCGCTCGTGTTTTGAATGATCAGCTTATCGCCGGCACTCACGTCGAAAACGGTGAGATCTTCGTCTTCGTGTATTTCATATATGTTGCGCGTTTCGTTCCAACGTGCCAGAGGAATGTTTCCTGCTTTCTGGACACCACGATTCGATATCAAAGTCATGGTGGGAACGCTAGCTTTTCTGCCGTGAGACCAGTACGAAAATTCGTTTATCTGAATCGTGCCATCGAGGAGAAACTTGTAGTACGGATGATAAGGATGTAACATGTACAGTTTGTTACCTTCGACGAACGTGGAGATTCTCTGTTGATTGGGTACGCTGTTGATTTCAATGGCTTGCAGAGAATGCAGTTTAGCGAATTTAGTGTCGACGCCGAGCAGATTACTGTGAACTTGTCCGAGTTTATTTTCGATAGGCAGCAAATGCTCGACTATGGTATCCGTTACGGCAGAAAACGACGGTTTGATTTTCACTTCCACGTTCAACTGCTTGTAGTTTTCGTTGAGTTCTTGCAACTTAGCACCGAAAGAGGCCAGCGTCGATTCCTGCGTGGATTCCAGCACTCCAACTTGATCTCTGATGTTGACGACAATGTTCTGAAGGTTCTCGACTTGATTCAATTTCGAGCTCTTCTCGGTAAGATCGTTCACGATGCTTCGCATCTCTGTAAACTGCGTGTGAAGGTCGGCGACGCTCTGCGAAGTAGGCAGCGTCGACACCAGCGAACTAATTTCGTCTCGAATCTGTTCCACGTTCGCCGTTTCCGTTTCTAGTCGTTTCAGCATTCGAGATATGTTTCTTTTCAAAGCGTGCAATTCTTTGGAGGTGGGGAGATTGGCCACTTTACTCTCAAGATCGCTCAATGAACTTTTGATGTCGCTCGAATCGGATAGTGCCGTCACCGCCGTTTTTAATTTTTCCAAATCTTCGCTCGAAGGCACGCTCGTCCGTAACGATTCCAAGTCACCCTGTATGTTGTCCAGTACGTGATGAAAATGAGCGAGATTCGTTTCGACGTTCAAATTTTCTAAATATTCGATTTTATGCTGAACCGTGCTCAACGTGTCTTGAATGCTCGTCAACGCTCTCGCTTCAGCGTGAATATTTTTAATTTCTTCGTTGATCAATTCCAAGGACGCCTGAAGCGTAGCGATGGTGGTTTGAATGTGTTCGAAATCTTGATAGGCCTCCAATTGAATTTTTATGTTCGCGACGCTTTTACCGATGACCTGCAGTTCGTCCGACGATGGTAGGTTCGTCATTGTATCTTCCAAAGTCTGCAACTTGGATTTAATTTCTTCCAACGTGCTGGTGAATTCTTCTTGTAATTTGGAAACGACGACATGCAAGCGTTCTGCGTCTATATCGTTCACGACGGTTTGAAGTTCAGAGAAATTCTTTTCTATTGCGGAAGTTCGTTCTTCGATTTCGAGTTTCAATTTTTCCAAATCTTCATTTTTCGATTGAAATTGCTGTAATTTGGCCAAATCATTTTGAAGCGAATCCACGCTCAACTGTATATTTTGAACGTTGTCGTAAGAAGGTACGTCGACATAATTTTTTATGAGCGTTTTCAGTTCGGAATCGATTTTCAGAATGGGGTCGAGACATTGCGTTTGGAGCGTAGCGATTTCCGACTCTAAACTTTTGTTTAAGGTTTCCTGCAAAGCGATCAAATCGGTCCTCAACTTCTTAACTCGAATGTCCAACATGAGAATCTCTTCTGCGTGGTCTACACGCTTGGTGTTGCCGAAAATGTCGTTAGGCATTTTTGGTTAACGGTTATTTATAATAGGATAGACGATTCGTAATTCTACGAAGAGAGGAATAAGTTTGTCGTAATCTCCGAGGAGTTCCATGTAAAGATAATCTCCTGCGGACACATCGTACGTAATGTTAGAAAGCATCTTGTCGTGCTTGATTCGAAAAATGTTCTTGCCGGTAGAAATTTTGATTTCGCCTGCGTTTTCCGGATTCACGGTGATTTGAAGTTTCCCGTCGATCGGAATTTCGTAGAAATGTAAATTGTTATTAAAAACATAAAACATCTTGCCCACATCGTCATTCAGTTTCGTCCAAATGCTGTTGAGGTGAATGATCAACAGACCGTTGAGTTTAGGTAACACGGAAGGTAGAAATTCATGATCTGTCGTCGTGCGGTGTACAGTCTCCATTGTTTGCTTTCGGAAACCGAACAAGTTCATAGGCATGCTGGTTATTTAAGAATACGGTCATAGTTTTTTGTAATAACAGTCAGTGTTTTTTTACTCAGTAACAAAAGGTTTTTTTTTGAGTTAGTGAAAATTGTTGTGTGTGGTGGTAAGTGCTAATTATTTGCACTGTGCGCAATTCTTATTTATTTCTAAACGACGATGTCCCCAAGGCAATGTGTGAATACCACACTCGAGGACGCACCTCTTGTCGTCATGCGGATCTAATGCTACTTTCCTAACTTCGTTTGTGCTGATGATATGGTCGACGCTCTGGATTCTTTGTTCTATGCTTAGTATCGTCGATTGTGAGTAAAGGCAATCGATGTAATCGTGGAAGGTGAGTTTGTTCTCCACCGTATTTTTGCCCACACCTTTTGCTTTCTTCGTGACACTACTCTCTGTTCTCATGGCATACATCTTCGAACGCAAACCCGCGAACTCGACAATAATATCACCGTTACATTCATCTTTCAGCTTACCTAGGACTTTTTTGTTGAGGGAAGGAATCCCAAATCTGTTGGGTTGAGGATACGCAGAAGTATCGAAATACTCAAGCATGGAAGGATTTTTTATGTCTTCATAGAGGTTAGGTGTTTGTATGCTGTAAATGAAGCTGTCGGTGTCCGTGTACAAAAGTGATATCTTATCATTGTAGAAGGGTTTCATCACGTCATAATGAAATTCGAACATGTAAAGTTTCGACAAGTCGAGAACCGTTGCGCCAACGTAAATTGGTTTTCTGAATTTCATCAATTTTATATGTAGATTGAAAAGTGCCAAATTCTCGTTGTAAATTTTTCTCGACTTGAATCTAGGATCGGCTATCCACTTCCGACATTTATTCTTATCGGAAATTAATTTCACGTCTACGTGCTTTCTAACATTCTCCATGGTCTTTCCGTACACCGCATTGTTCATTAATTTAAAGAAGTCCTTGTCTAAATCGGAAGTGGCGACTGTTCTATGTTGTGTGTTAGTTTCTATGTAAGGTCTTAACCACGTGGAATGTTTAAACTTTAGTATTCTTCTAACATTTACTATCTGAACACCCTTCCCAATCAAAAACCGGAGATTCTTGTAGTGGACGACGTATCTCTGTTTAGGGTCCAATGTTAACAAAAGCTTGTCTTGAACCGAGTCGGGTGGACATTTGATTTCGGGAGTCGGAGGCAAATCCGAAAACGTGTCGTGCTGGTGGTCGGAGAATTGGAGATCTACCTCTGCGAAGACACCACACTCGCTATCGTCGAAATGAATAATGTCTATCGAAGCGGGATCTAACCATTCGAATCCCCCGTAAGGAAGTTTCTGAACCATGGCATGTCCGTAGAGATTATTAACGTCGGCGTAGAAGATGTAATTCGATGCTCGATTTGAATCGTAATCTTCTTTCATGTGTACGTTATTAGCTTTTGCATGTCTCTGTACGCATTGCACCATTCCACCTCGTATCCCTCTTTCGATGAAAAGTAACATGTCCACGTCCGATATCAGTTCCAGCTTGACCTTTGTCTGGAATAACATTGCCGACCACGCTAATCCCGGTAGACTGTAGAAATACGCTGGATCTAATTTGTAAATATTCGTTGCCGTTTTCCTGAACGCTTGAAAAACATCCGCGAGTATCGTCACGTCCAGTTTTAAGTATGCGTCGTGGTAGTCTCCGAGTGTCCTACATTCTAATTTCTCCCACATGAGTTGCGCGTGTTGGTATTCTTCTTCCGCGATTCCTTTCTCTCTGAGTCTGCTGTAAAATTCTCTTGGAAGTGGAAGAGCGTCGTCGTTAAATTTAGAACCATCACTAACATATTCGTAAGGATAAACTCCTTTACGTCTAACGAGTTCTATGTCTACGTTGGGAAAACTAGCTCTAGTTATTTTAAATTGATCGTCGGTGAGTTTGTTCGCTAAAGCATCCAGACTTGCAGAGAGAAATCTATACGAATCCAGAAAGCGCATCTCGATTGTATTTTTCGTTCCCGGAATCGACACTTGCTTGCTGAGACTAATGTAGCGTTCTTCATTCTCGGCCAAGACACCTATACGTTTTGGATCGTAGCCAAGATGTCTCACCAGGTGGTGAAAATCATATCCGCTTCCGTTGTGAAAGAATATGGGGATGAATTTAGGTTTCTGGATTTTAAGATTGCACGTGTTGCAAATTCCACCTATGTAGTTTCCGCTGAAATGATCGTGGTGGAATATTTTTTTGTTCTCATCAGTGAAATTTTGATCACATACCGGACACACCTCAGTGGAATTATAATTTTGAAGTTCATTTTCAGTTAAAGGTGCCATCGGTTTTGATGTAAGCAGTACGCTACCAATTACCTCAACCTCCTCCACCATTTTTTCCAGGAAGTGTTCGATTACATTTGGCCCGCGATATATATATGCTTCATTTATTTTATCACGTCGCACAACAACATAGCCGAAACTATTAGGTTGATGAAGCTGGTACGGCGTTGTGGAGGAAATTTCGGGATCCGGTTCGCAGTAGGAGAGTGGTTTGAGGAACGCCTCGAAATCTGCGACGATGATTGCGGGATGTTCCAACAATGCCTTGTGCATTTTGAATTCTTCCACATCGTTCGTTTCGGGCATCAACATTCTAGCCGGTCTGTTGTCGCCGCAATAAATTTTATGTTCGGCAAGTTTCTCCAGAGCAATTTGACGACTATGAAGATTTTGATGATCACGTCGGTCACGATCGTCGAACGTGGTTAGGCATCTCGGGCAAACTTCGATGCAATGTTCATGCTTGGTTGTTTGGCTTCCTAGTAATCGAGACATTGAACGAATTAGCGTGTAGTGATGAACATCCTCGTTTGAAATTAGAAGGAGATTTATTACACAGGCATCGTCATCGTCGATATCGCTTATCCTGACAGGGTGCACGAGATATTTATCTGACGTGAAGGAATATACATTAATAGCGATGCGTTTTCCTGTACGATTTTCGAACTTTGTTATATCCGACAATGTCACCGGGTATTCGATGCCAGACATTACACTTTGAAAGTCGGTTTCGTATTGTTTGTAATGTCCAACCCACTGTGGATTATTTTTGCAATGAACAGGATGCAGTGCAGCCAACACACACCAGAGAAAACACTTGTTATCGCTGTTCTGTATATTTAGCACAGCCCTCTTGTGTTGAATGTTCGGTGGAAGAGGAACGTAGCTGGAAGCGCGAAGAGGCGAGAATTGGTTCACGTAAACAGTTAACGTGTGAGGACTTCCACATAGAGACCATCCCGACCCTTTAGCCTCGAAATCGTCATGTTTCTTAACCAGCTCGTTGGAAACTTTATAATAGAAGTTGTCCAAATTTTCGACGTCCGCCAAATAAAGAGTCTGGTTTTTTGTACGATGATAAAAAATACTCGTTGTGCCATCAACTTTCTTGTATTCAGAAAACAGAACAACGTATACTTTTATAGAGTTGTTTTCAAGTTTATCTTTTAAAATATTTACTACAGATGTTTTCGTTTCATCCAAGAAACTAAGGATGTCACGACCTCGTTCTGACTTAATTGAAAAATCCTGTAGTTGGTCGTTAAATGCAGATCTAATTGGTTTGCGTTCATTAGATAATTTAATTTGCTTGGAAGTGGAAGCTTCCGTTTCTGAATTATCGATTTTCCTTTTCGATGTTGCTTGTCCGGTCGATGGTTTGCAAATTTTGAGATGTTTACTTAAATTTGTAATGCTAATCATCTTTCCGCATCGAGCACAAGGCTTAGAAGGCAAGGAACGATTAATTCTCGAACCTGTTTCGCTACATCTTGCCCTGTGTACCGATAAATTGTTCCTTGAGATTAGCTTCCCACAAGTAACACATTCAGTTTTATCATTTTTACGATTGAAACTGGTGGTGGATGCCATTGCTTTCTCCAAAATCACAGAAATAAAAAAATCTAGTATATAGCGACACAATTTTCAGGTATGTTATTTTATATAGAATTTCTTGGAGTGATTACAAAACTCAAAAATTCAATCTACTGTAAATAGAATTTCAGGTATGTTATTTATATAGAATTTCTTGTGTGCGAATACAAAAACTCAAGAATTCAATCTACTGTAAATACAATTTTCAGGTATGTTATTTTATATAGAATTTCTTGGGGTAATTACAAAACTCAAAAAATGAATCTACTGTGAATATAATTTTCAGGTATGTTATTTTATATAGAATTTTCTCGGGGGGGGGGGGGGGGGCGAATACAAAACTCAACGTTTCAGCTACTAGGACCTCATTACCATGAGCCTAATCCTAGTAAGTCACATACACACCTGTTCTTCGTATCGCATATGCTAGTAAGTCAGATGACATATTGGGAGAATCACATTTCCCCCAATGATCCCACCACAACAAACGTCGCACATGCTAGAAGCGTCACATCAAGCTTCAGGTATGCATCGTGGTAATCACCGAAAGTTCGGCAACCCAACTCGACCCACATAGACTGAGCATGCTTGTACTCCTCGTCGGTAATACCTGAACCTCTCAACTGGTTGTAGAACTTATCCTGGGGAGGCAGCAACTTTTCTTCGAACTTGGAAGGGTCTGTGACGTATTCGTAGGGGTAGACCCCTTTACGTCTGATGAGTGCGACATCTAAGTTTGGGAAACTTGATGTAGTAATGGCTAGTTGGTCGTCTCTGAGCTTCCCAGCAAGAGTATCGAGGCTTGCCTGGAGGAACCTCAGAGAGTCGAGGAACCGAAGCTCGATGCTGTTGCTTGAGTTGGGGATCGGCACCCACTTACTGATGCTAATATAACGCTCCTCGTTCTGCGCCAGGATATTGATTCTTGCATTGTCGTACCCTAGATGTGTAACCAAGTGATGGAAATCATATCCCGAGCCATTGTGAAAAAAAAACCGGTATTTCATCAGACGGTTTCTTATACTTGCAGCATAGCACGGCATAGAATTTAGTGGAGTATGTAGGCAATGCATCGTTGAGGATGGATATTATCTTAACTCGCTCGCTCTCCAGAAAACTACGCACATCGCAGAAGCTGTCTGATGTTATGTTAAAGTCTTCTAATAAATGCTCAAACGCAATTCGGTCTGCTTTCTTCGTCAGCTTGACGCATTTGGTAGGTGGCGATGCATCGAGGGAGGTTACTTCTACCTTTCGCTTGGAAGGTTGCGGTAGTGATGTTCCAGTGCTCTTGCAAGTAAGCTGGTGTCGCTTGAAGTAGTCAATAGAAAAATTGTTTCCATACTTAGAGCACAGTTTGGTCGCACATATTCGCTTTCCCGGCACACAAGTACGACAGTGCCTTTTGAAAATTTTTACTTGACACAGTAATTTGGTACGTAGGGCAATTTTTTTCAGAACACATAATGCAGAGATTTTTTGGGGGTATGTTATTTAATACCAAATGCTGTGCAATGCAAAATATAATTGCTCACTTTTTTTTTAACTATTTTCTATGACCTTACTTTGGATTTTTTTTTCGCCAAATTATATGTTTCTAGTTTTCTATACAATACAATATACGTACAATATATTGTCAACGGTATTATATTTGAGCGGGTCGTTTGTCACCTAAACACTACAGCTCACAGGTCGGGAAAATCTGACATGAAAGCAGATAATACGCTTATCCTTATTTATATATAATTTTCACGGGGGGGGGGGGCGTACAATATATTGTCAACGGTATTATATTTGAGCGGGTCGTTTGTCACCTAAACACTACAGCTCACAGGTCGGGAAAATCTGACATGAAAGCAGATAATACGCTTATCCTTATTTATATATAATTTTCACGGGGCGTACAATATTGTCAACGGTATTATATTTGAGCGCGTCGCTTGTCACCTAAACACTACAGCTCACAGGTCGGGAAAATCTGACATGAAAGCAGATAATACGCTTATCCTTATTTATATATAATTTTCACGAGGCGTACAATATTGTCAACGGTATTATATTTGAGCGCGTCGCTTGTCACCTAAACACTACAGCTCACAGGTCGGGAAAATCTGACATGAAAGCAGATAATACGCTTATGGCTTATTTATATATAATTTTCACGGGGCGTACAATATTGTCAACGGTATTATATTTGAGCGCGTCGCTTGTCGCCTAAACACTACAGCTCACAGGTCGGGAAAATCTGACATGAAAGCAGATAATACGCTTATCCTTATTTATATATAATTTTCACGGGGGCATACAATATTGTCAACGGTATTATATTTGAGCGCGTCGCTTGTCGCCTAAACACTACAGCTCACAGGTCGGGAAAATCTGACATGAAAGCAGATAATACGCTTATCCTTATTTATATATAATTTTCACGGGGGCATACAATATTGTCAACGGTATTATATTTGAGCGCGTCGCTTGTCACCTAAACACTACAGCTCACAGGTCGGGAAAATCTGACATGAAAGCAGATAATACGCTTATGGCTTATTTATATATAATTTTCACGGGGCGTACAATATTGTTAAAAGCGTTAGTTTTTGTAGAGCTCTCTTTTTCCATCTTTCCTCTAAACAGTGAAGCTGTAGAAGACGCAATTAGCTAACCTAGCATACGACATACCTTCCTAATTAATATGGATATTGTCACACATTTCTCTTATTTTATACTGTTGTAAATGGAAAAGATTATGTACGGTAAATGTTTTGTACATTATAGGAAAAAAATTCAAAATATCCTTCAATTTTAATTCGAATCGAGTCGAATTTTTACATATTTCCACGCCACCACATATTGTCCTATTTGCTTCTTTTACTTGCCTTGCTTAATTAACTCTCGCTAATTAGCATTTTTTTGGAAGAAGTCAACTAGAACAACATATGGCGGTATGAGAAATATGCAAATCAAAGAACATTTTAGCAATATATGGGCCCTAGCAATTAGCTTTCTCGACTAAGAGTACTCTTTCAAACGTCTTCTGCTGATCGTATTACTAAACGAGGACGTTTAAAATTTTTGGGTGTTGAAAAAGTTTGACCCCCTACTTTTTATTTTTATTGTTTGCTAATAGATGGCGCTAATAGTACCTCCTCCCCTCCCCTCTCCCCTCTTCTCCTCTGCTGTATGACAAATAGCGCAAACATAAAAATCAAGATTTTGGAGAGCAAAACATAAAATTTGCATGCATCTGATGTCGAACCAGGAACTTTTATCTTTCGGGGAGTCAACATTATTTCTTACTCAGTCGTCATATAACATGAACGCACGCAAAGATTCACATGTGCTTTTATTATTTTGTGTTCGGTAAGTACAAGTATATTCTTACATAAATTATTGTTTAATTTAATAAATTGTAAAACTCGGAGCCTGCTAAACTAACACTCCTTCTGTATTTCATTAAACTATTGAAAGCGAATGTTGCGTGCATGCGGAAATAGCACGGGAAAAAAAACCGGATGGATGCAATTTAAAATCACTGGGGCAAGGTCAGTTTTACGAGAGCGTAAAAAACACGTGCTTCCATTCAACTTCGAAAAATAAGAATGAATATGTGCATACAGAACACATATGCTTTCTTTTCACAGTTGTAAAATCATATAAATTGTGCATGAAGTAAGTTACGAGAAGGCTCTCTCAATTAGGTACAAGTATTGTACAATTAGGTACAAATTGTTGTACAATTATTTCCCCCAGTTGCCCAGTTGGAGTTGGGGGCATAACACTGGTATTATTTGTAATCACAGTGCTTACTCATGTATTTTGTTTAATATTTTATTTCAAATTCACTGTCAGAAACTAGTGTTGCCAGTTTCTGCATGTAGGTTTACCTACTCTGTTGGTTGTCACTGTCAAGTTTTTAGTATTCGTACAGCATAAAAAGCTATAACCCCTCCCCCTCAAAAATATATACATTGTATACGCCAAGATGCCCAATAGCCTGGCAACACATCATGAAAAAACATGCCAAGAAGACCCAGTGGGTTTATAAGTCAGTGCTACCAATTCCTATTTGTAGGTTAGCTTAGCCAGTGAAAGATCATATAGTAGAATTTTTGTAGAGTGGGTGTTTGCGAGTTCCACGATAGGTTAAGTTATATCACTTAGGATCGTAAAAAAAAAGATAGGTTAAGTTGTATCACGTAAGATCGTGATATACCTACCAAGTAGAAATGGGGAAAAAAATGAGTGCAGTGAAAATTTGTACTAAAACATCGCTAAACGCTATAACATCGACAAAAAATTGTCAAAATATGTCAAAAACTTATATTCGATTGATGAAAAAAATACCTACAAAATATGATCCTCAAATAATAACGTTCAAACAGTACCTAAATAAAAAAAATGATAGGTTAAGTTATATCACTTAGGATCGTAAAAAAATTAAATAATCGTAAAAAAAGGATAGGTTAAGTTGTATCACGTAACATCATGATATACCTACCAAGTACGAGTGGGGGAAAAATGAGTATGGTGAAAATTTGTACTAAAACATCGCTAAACGCTAAAACATCGACAAAAAATTGTCAAAATATGTCAAAAAGTAATATTCAATTGGTAAAAAAAGAGGATACCTACTAAGTACGACTTTGAAACAATCAATATGCACTACTGTGGGTTCGGATTCTCTGGACACCCTTCTAAATAATTCTATGAGAGAGAGAAGTATGGTTTATTGCATGCGCATCCAAAGAGCTTTTGGAGGATAAGAAAGTAAAACATTATGAGAAATTTTCTTTCAAGTAGGAATGGGAAAATTAAGACTAATAATTTCATAAACATTCAAATACATATAGTGATCAGTAAAAGCTACTAAATTATTGCAAAACTATATAATTCAATTGTTTGGTTTCCATATATCATGCAGATTCATGCTAAATATTAATAAGTGAAAAAGGTTATTTAAAATAAACTGACAGCTATTCGAATTACAACACTCAAGATAACGAAATTATAAAAATCAACAGAAAATAATTTTATAGTAAGGGGATAGAATCGAGCTTACAGCTGACGAGGTGTTGAAAAAATTGGATCACCGAATAAGGGTTATAATGGTAGAAACACCCCACCTTTTTTTAACTTGTTTCCAAAGAAAAGTTGGAAAATATAACTATTTTACTTTCATAATTGCACTCAAAATGTTTTCTAAAGCAGTTGAACCTTTGCTCCTTAAAAAAATTACAAATATTACTCTTTTATTTCTTTGCTCCTAAGGTAACTAACTTGTAAATCTTAATAAACCCGATTTTGGGGGGGGCAAATGTCCCTTGCCCCCGCCAAGTTTCGCCTATGTATGTGTGTGAATGCGTGCGTGACTGAGTGTGTGAGGGAGAGATAGAGAGAGTATGACTTTTCAACTGTACTCACTATAATTGCACATTACACAATTACAGTAATGCGACCAGAAGAACAGACCATAGGCGCCGACTCCATGGGGCTTGGTGGGGGGGCGTGAACGAAGTGGGGGCAGAGCCCCCAAATAATTTTGCTTAAGAGGATCTAATGTATTATTTTGCTTCTCTTTTAAAGTCTACTCTGAATTGTGCCACATGAACTTAACTTTAAATACACATTTGAAATGTTCTAGACCATCAACTTCGGGGGTCAGAGACCGCTAAACCATCAACTTTGGGGGGGGGGGGGGGCTTTGACCAGAGACAGAAAAACACATGACTTATTACTATATACTAAGTATATAATTATGAGTATTGTTAACATTTTTACTAAAAAGAGTTTCAAAAGAAGATGTGCATTAACTAGGAGAGTGGATGGGACATTCGGGCTACAAATGGCTCTAACATGACATTCAGAACGAGATCATTGATATATTATAGAAATCTGTTTTGCGCTCCGTGGTAGCAGATATTAAAAGTCGAGAATATTTTGCTTTTATGGTTGACGAAATTTGTGACATATCCATCCGTGAACATTTGACATTTTGCATTCGAACTGTAAATAAAAATTTTAATATTTTTGAGGAATTCATGGGCTTCTACGAGATTCCGAACACTGAGGCCAAAACTTAAAAAAGGGAGGGAGTGAGTCATTCATTATTTTTTTTCATTGATCAGAGCCCCCCCCCTAATAATTTTGACAAGTCGGCGCCCCTGGAACAGACCAACTTGAATTTATTCATTTTCACTTTCACGGTTTTCACAAAATAAGACATAAAGACGAAGCAAAATAACCAAAAATAAGAAAAATGAAGGGAATATGTTTATAGTCTTTTTTAGTAAAATTATTTCAAGCATTTTTTCATATGTCTACGGCTGTTTCCACTTTTAAAAAATAATTCATAATTTCTGTGTGTTTACGGTTATCACCGACCCAAGTTTCAAAAACTTAAAAGAAAATTATCTGCCTTTTTACTGACTCGTGGCTCAGTAGTTAGCGCTATAAAGGCAGGGGTCTCCCCCACGTAAGTCATTGTAGTCATTGTGTTTATTTCACCATCTAATATCCAATTTACGCGTTTATTATTGATCATCGTCGCGATTAACCAAAGAGGTAGAAAAGCGACATAAAGTAGCCGAAATAGAAAAGAGGAATTAGAACTAGGTACATATGTATATTAATTATGGGAAATTATAATATCCACGTCAATCAATGCATTTTTATAAGTAGTAATTTGGATTAAAGTCTCTTAAGAAAATAGTCCTCTCCGGGATTCACAGACGCGAAGAAAAGTACCAACACCTCGGCTATCATTGCACTCACGTGTAGGTTTACAAGGAAAAACATAAAAGAAGACCGCTCTTTTGACTTACCGTAAAGTTCACCAGCCGCAAACCATGCGTAATGGTTTAGTACATGGCCTTGGCCTTCGACGAAAGATTTTTCTCGCAAGGAATCCTGTGGAAAACTTTCTCAATATCTTCAGACATATCCACGGCACAGTCTCTGCACACGTTCGAGCAAAGTTCGCACAAGTTCACACATGCACCCGCGATACGGACCCGCATAGACAGTCGCACAGATCTTTCACCGTATGTTTTGAACCTGTTCGTTTTCTTCTTCGTTTATTTTTGCTTCCTTCGCGGCTTTGATTGTAGATGGCTCTGCAAGCGCAAGGTGAGGAGGCATGGTGCGGAACCTTTGCGGGCACTGGCACGAAAACAAACAGTGTTGCCAACTAATTAGTAAAGCGAAAACTCGTAGATTAAAACGCAGTTTGTTTTTTTAAGTCCACTTTGTGCGCATATAGGCTAATCGGGACTGGGATTACAGTTTAAAGTGGAAACCGAACCAGCACGTGCGTCCACGAGGGACTGAACCCAGGAGCCCTTGATTACAATGATCGATCAGACATATCGATTATTGATGGCGGGGAAAGAACTTTCGGTTTGGCGAATTTTCTAATGTAAACAAGTGGAATACATATCGTCACCAAGCTTATTTTCTTATAAAAGATCGGAAACAAAATGGACCACTTGAAATTTTTGGATGATATAGAGAAACAAAGGTACCTATAAAAGATTGGCCATTTCCCGGATCCATTGGATACAATATAAGGAACAATACTAATATTTTCCAAGGCTATGTTGATCTTCTACCAACAGTTTCGTTTTTTAAAAGACTTCTCCAGATTGAAATGAAGCTTACATTAATTATGAACATTGAAATACTTCGATTACAACAGTAAAGGAAATAATATTAATAATTACTACGTTTAAAATTCTTGTTATACGCTAATAATATATACCTAATTAAATGAATTTTATTCGAATTTTATTATTATTGTTGTTGTTTATTATTATCATGCTATTCGATCCACAAGCCGAGTGAATATCCAGCACTTTACTGAAATGCACAGTTATTGTATTTTGTTATTCACTTTTGGAAGTGTCGTTCAAGATAGGACTTCAGAATTAGAAAAAAATACTAACAAAGTTTATATTGTGTGACCTCATCTAAAATTATATTTTTTTGAATTCTGAAAACTGTGGAAACATTTATTCTTTGGATTAAATGGTAGAATATGAAACTATAACCTGGTTCCTGTAATTCTCACCCATTTTTTCAGTCTAATGCATATTTTACATTGATTACTCTGTTCGGATATTAACCAAGTGAACTTTATTTCTGTTATTAACAATAAAAATAACAAACTTTCTGTTTTTTTGCAACTTAAAATGAAGGATTCCAATTTCCAGGAGGCGGGGAGGGGAAGAGGTCGACTGACCTACCGACGCCCATGGAGAGAGCGCTTATCAATAACCAAAAGGCAAATGCTCTATAATATGATTGTTGATTGATTCATTTAGTTTATTTTACTTCGCGTTTTGTGCCTCTTGACTAATTTGCGAAGATGGGGATGAGTGATGAAATGGTGAAATTGATAAATGGACATTCACAGACAACCATTCTGACACACTCGGCCACAGGGTCCGGCTATAATATGATTATAAATAGTTTAGTCAACACATGTTAGTTAGGCAATTAAAATTTTTGGAACATGTAAAATATTTTCATTTGATTTGATGAGCGGCGACTTCGGAGCCTACTATCTCGTGTTTGTGTCCAATCTTTTCGCCTTAATGCCTAAATCCACTGATTTTTCCGCATCGGGCCTGTCTGAAAACGATGCATAGATACCTGAGAACAATTGCTTGTTCCCTAACTCATGTTGAAACCAAAAGCCACACAAATATTGTCGCCTTTTCCGAAGACACTTTTGAATTCAATGTTATACCGGAAGTGCAGTCCCCACCACCGCCAAGGAAGCACAGAAATATAATCATCCAGTGAATAGCACCCATACAATACTACGCCATCGGAGAAGCCCGAAGTTTGGTATATTTATTCTTTCAGTGCTCTATAAATTTCAGAGTTGTCCTAATTTTTAAAGATGCACGAAAACAAGCTTATTTTCTTAATAAGTTTGAAACTTTGACGTGCCCAACAGGTTGCTGAGCATTGATGACTTTTATAATGGTGCTAAGCCTCGCGACAGGTTACGTTTGCAGCAACATTTCACACATGTAGACCCAAACGTACGCGCAAAATATAGTTCCGCTGCAATACTGCCGATTTTCTCGCTGCCTGTGACATGAACAGCTCAATGGTTGACGCAAGATTGGCACGGGAGATGCTGAGTGCCGTTTTGGCGTGGATTAATACATAAAACTTGCTGCAAACTTAACCTGTCGCGAGGCTTAGCTGAGGTGTAATCGTGTTGTTATGTGTGAGAAATATTGAAATCAAAGACATTTTGACCATCAAAACTACTCGAAAATAACATCCCTACATCGTCCTACTCTCCTCCTCCCCCCCCCCACCCACGCACACACAGAAATACAAATACAATTACAAATTTTCACAGCGTGTCTGTAGACTACTGTAATGTGTGATAAAAAATATCCCCAAGTGTAGAGACGTATTCAAAGGGTTGGCAACGCTTGAATACTGACATGGTGTTGTGCCCCCGGAGGAACAAGTAGCTTATATACTAAATGCTTTAGCTAACGATTCCCCTTCCCTCCCTGTCTCGGCGCATTGGCAGTACAGTAACTGAATTCCTCTGTGGGTGGAATCCGATAAATAAATAGTAATATGTGACCAGTAGGGAGCATATTTTTGGGCAATTAGCCTTTTAAAAATTATTTTGTGTTAAAACATAGACTTTAATGCTTTTAATTCATTTCATGTTGTTTCGAATCCAACAATATATTTTTAAGTGTGTCTATAAATGCCTATTTTAGATAATCATTCTTCGAAATGCCTTTTTTAAATACAGGGTGTTGCGATAAAATGGTAACTGAAAGATTCCAGAACAAACCAAAACCTTTGTCTGGCTATGTGACGTCATTACACACACGGAGTTCATCATCGCTCAATATGTACTCCATTCGGTCAATGATCAGTGCAACCATGGCAGCACACTGACATGGAATTGTAGCGGTTGCCACTAGGATGAGCAGGCGTACTGATTTTCGCAGTACAGTCCTTTTTTTAGGGTCATGTCCTGCGGCCCGCGATGACACTCCAAAAATCCAAATGTGTATTTTTTTATTTCAACAGCGTCCTGCGTAATGTCCTATAAATTGATTGATTGAGTTGGTGTTTTAAGTCCACTTTATGCACAGTAAGGCTAATCGAGACTGGAACTACAGTTTAGAATGGGATCCGAACCACTGTGCCATGTGCTCCACCGGGTATCGAACCCGGGACCCCTTGATTAAAAGGCGACAACGCTACCACTGCGCCATCGGGAGGCCCTAATGTCCTATAAATTGTTTACCTCAATAATGCCCTCCATTTCATAAATACACAATAAACTTTGTTTATATAAATTGGTAGCATGCATGCTTAAAAACAGATATTGCATTCGATTTGTTCATGTGATATAATATACGAGGTTCAGGTGAGGGTACATGCAGGGGCACTTCATAAATTTAAAATTGTTTGATGTATTAATGAGGTGATTATGGAGGAATATACTACAGATGGGACAAGAGACAGATTATCGGTATTGATTAAAAATATTTTAATTTAACATTATTTCACAATATAGGGATATTTTATGAGATCGTGAAGTTGTTTCAGCATGAATATTATAAATAGACGTGTAAGCTAGGAGAATAACACTTGTCTCACTAAAGAGAGGGAGCAACGAATTTTGGTGAAGAAATATCTAACTGCATTCGTACTTGTAAGTGTTAATTTGTAGGGTTTGAATTGCGTGTTTTCAGTATTGAATAACATTTCTACAACCAAAAACTCCAAGGTCAAAATAACGATTTCATCCTGAAAACAGAAATAATAATGAGTTTTGGGGTTGCATCAAAGAAACATTAGTTTAATTATTTATAACAATAAATATAATAACGTCCAGTACATCAAAAAATCCCTAAGACAAGGAAGAAAACGAGAGAGATGGGGAGGGGACTAGGAACAAGAAGTAGTGAGTAAAGTTTTTTTTAAAAAAACGTGAAGAGCGAGAGAGGTAGAAAGGCTAATTTATAAGCAGTGGCGGCGTTAGGGGGTTAGCGAAGGGGGGAAGTTTCCCCATACTTTTTTCCACTTTTGCCCAGAACTATGCTAAACCTTATCTACAAAGGGAAATAAACTGTCTTTGCCCCCCCCCCCCCTAGTTTTGGTACTTTGCCGCCCCCCTGGTTTTGGAACCCAATCACCGCTACTGCTATAAAATGAAAATGTAAAGTAAAAAGGGGAACGAAAAGAAGAAAATAAAAGGAAGACATTAATAAAATGAAAATAGATTGTAAAGAGCTGAGTATGAAGGTAGCACGACTTTCTTTCGTCCAAATAGGGGGCACGTGACCCTCCTAGACCCTACCTGTGTTCATCCATGGATGTCCTGCTTTTCGTTTCAGAAAATCGTAAAGTAGTGCCGCCATAAGAACCGGTCTCTATTTACAACGCAGAACGGTTATTTTGGCAAAATTCTCTTTCCCTGCTGGCTGCTTTGGGGAGGATGGATTGTAATGTTGTTACTTCTTGCCCAAAAAAGGGGGGCAGCAGTAGGCATAATTGGTTGCTTGACCGCAAGTTCCTTCGTGGCAACAGAGAGTCACTGCCAGAAAGGCGGCTGCTACGGCGGCCTCACTATAGTTGTCACAGACTCAGTTTCTTGATGGATACGTGGTACTTGGGTTGAAAGACTTATTTTGCGATGCCCTACAGAGAGCGTCACACACGATGTAATCCAGTCCCTGTAATAGAGTCCCGTAAAAATTTTAGTTATGATTTGTCTATCCAATGGAACCTAGTAGAATACATGTAGGAGAGTCAGAAAAACTTGGGTAGACATCACCATATTCTGGACCGGGTGTTTTAGACGCCATTTTTCAAAATGGTCGACAGTGACAATATTTTGCTTTTATTTCCGCTCCTGAAACTGTTAAAGTCATAATTTTGGTGTCTAAATATATATTTTGAAGGGTGAGGAATCGAATAAAATGGTTCCTGAAGTTGTCTGATTGTTATTTATTTCAGAAAATCTGTATATTTTTTTTTTTTTTTTTTTGAAAAATGTCTACTAGACTATATTACAGGGACAAGAGAATAATTTTGGTTTCATTTATTACACAATTAAACACGAGGACTAACTAACTGTATACTTAGAGTGATAAAGCTGTCAGAACTGAATTATATAATTCAAAATTCTAATAATAGTTTATGTTATTTACAGGTTAACTATCAGTAATTTAAAATTGATGAGCAAAAACGGATACCGGTAGGAACTAAACTGACAGATATTCAACAGGAAGAACAAAATATATTGTTTGATGTGCAGAAGTGCATTATTTGTCAGACAGTAACAAGACAGTTACCACAGTTAATGGTAGAAAAATAATTCATGAAGCAGGCGACATAAGAGATGACAGTGGCGAAAAGACTGAAAAGTGTCGCGGCTGAAGAAGTGTTTGTGTACAATGGGACAAACCAGTGCTATAAAACGTATACTTTTAAAAATATATCTTGATAAAATAGTGGCCGAATGATCGGAACCTTCCATTGCACAAAGGTCGTCCTGCACATTATTGGAAAATATCTGTGTGGCAGTGGTGCAAAGGATGCACTTATCGAGTGCAAAGTGTTTGGTGTTAGAACTGCAGAACCAGTAATGAATGGAAGTCATTATGTCAGATCGCTCAAGGACTTACTGATTCTTGAAGAAGCTATATTGAAGATGAAATGGTCAGCATTTTAGAAATGTAACTCAAAGAAAAATATACTATTACCATTCAACAAGCCCAGAAATTGAAAATAAGTATTTCAACTAAGAATGTAAACAAGCCCAACAGAGTTTAATGAACTTTTAGCAACCTTAGCAGTTTTGTACAATGACTTTCAGAAATTTTCCAATGATTGTGCCACTAAATCCGGAATGTGCTGATACTGGGATACATTCCTTTACCTGGTAAACTTGTTGAAATTTCTCATAGCGTTTGACAGAGCTGGCGATTGGAATAGCCACCTTCAAGCTATTCATAACCTTCTACCTATATTCTGTGAATTTGACAGTATTAACTATTTAAGATATGGATCATGGTATCTGGAAAAAATGTGATGGTTAGAGGAACAGCATCCTGAAGTGTATCAGAAATTTCAAACAGGCCATTTTGTAGTGAGGCAAACCAATCGATCATTTAGTGCTGTGTCACCGGTCATGAAATTGGAGCAAACTATCCAACGATCTCGATAGAGCTCTAAAGGAATAATTGGACAAACAAAGCAACAAATGCGTGTCACTGAATGGGAGTTGGTATATCACGAGGTACTAGGAATAAGCAACTGTTTCCGGGAAATACTTGGTGCTGATGATACCAGTTACAGTGAGGTAACTCTTCATCGTGAATTATCAGTAAACTTCGAGTTCCAAGATGTTAATGTTTGTGAATGCAGTATTTGAATTTATGAACAGTAGAGGCAATCCATATGAAACATCCAGCCAGACCCAACTTCATAATTTCATCAATAAACAATGTGTACCTAGAGAGGATGCTATCCGCCTGATGAAAGTGAGAGGGCATGGAGAAGAGAGTTATGAACTATTCAGAAGTGAACATTTCGTTAAGAAAACTACAGAACTTTCTGGTGTCATCACGAAGGTAAAACTCCCAACAATGATGGATGAAACAGTAGTGCCTACTCCGAAATCGAAGACAACACTTGCTTCCCAAAATAATAATATTGCACATAGCTAAAGCACGAGGAGAAACAATGAAAGATATTTTGAAATATGATCTGCTGCCAACTTATATGTTATTAGATTATAATAGCTACACAACCAAACCGGTAAAGTATCTACTGTTGTCTGAACTGGAGAAAAAAAAACAGATCCAACTGATTACTGTTTTCAAGAACGTGAAGTCATGAATACTGCTGTCATAGTTGATTTTATGTCACAAGTTCACCAACTCAGAACTAAATGTATGGGAACTTTTAAAAGTAGATATATTTGATAAAGTCTGGACTAATGCAACTCAATACTACGGAACTAAACGAGTGGATTTTGTATTTGACAGCTACATTTCGAGCAGTCATTAAAAGAAGGTGAAAGAGAAAGACAGAGACCTGCTGATCCAATTGAAATGATGACAATCGAATGGGACACTCTAATTCCTATACAGATGGACAGATTCTGGTCTTCAAGTAAAAACAAACAGTTGCTTTAATTGTCCGCGGCAACAGGTTTTATTGAACATGCAAAAACGACTAACTTCACTACAGTGAAAAGTGGAACCATTACAGGAGACAATGATACCAGAGATGCCTTCATAGTTATGAACAAAGAGCTTCAAACTTGCTCTGACCTTCAGACCTTTCTAGAAGAAGCAGATCCCAGAATGATACTCCATATATTCCATGCTGTTCAGTCAGGCATAACATGCCTCATAGTATCATCTAATGACACTGATATAGTTGTTCTCGTCCTTCGATATCTATTTGAACTATTCACGAAAGGATTGTAAGAAGTGTGGATTAAAGTGGGAGTGGGTGACAAAGTGCGTTATGTGCCTCTACACACGCTGGGGAGAAAACTGGGAGCTACGCTTTGCAGCACTTTAATTAAGACACGCATCGTTACAGGTAGTGATGTTACAAGCAAGATAGGAACAGCCATCTTTAATGAAAGCATCACCAGAAAGATTACTAATTGGATTTGCAGAAGAAAATACTCTGTCCGAAGAAGCACTTGATAAAGCAGAGGAATATCTTGTTCAAGTTTTACATCCGTCCTCAAAGTATAAGACATTTGATGAGCCTCGTTATTCATTACACAAACAGAAGCACATATCTGAGCTACCACCCTCATCTTTCTCAATAAGAAATGGATATTTGAGAAGATGTTTCTTTGTTCTGCAGGAATGCTTAAAACTTTCACGAAGCTTCTTTCCTGATGGAACCCTGCAACCAACCGATTATGGATGGTGAAAACATGCAAATGGCGTACTAAAGCCTGATATCTGCCTTCATAAAATGCCTTCTGAGCTACTAATATAGTGCATTTGTAAGGAATGTATTACTAGTAGATGTAAATGTCCTATGAAATATTTACCATGCTCTGAGTATTGAAAATGCGGCGAAGAATGTAAAAGATAGTGTGGGTGAAAAATAAGAAATTATCATATTATTATGCAGATTGTTGCAATAACTTGTAAAAAACATTTAAGTTCAGAGTTTTCATAATTGCCGTGTGTTCTTTATTGGAATATAATTTTTTTAATGTGGGCTTTATTTCATTATATTTTTTTAAAAAAAATCCTTTATGTTGTGTAAATGTAACTTTCCAAATAATTGTAGTCAGTATTTGTTCATATTATCCTTTATAGATAAAAGAACAGATTTTCTGAAATAAATAGCAATCAGACAACCTCAGGAACCATTTTATTCGATTCCTCACCGTTCAAAATATATATTTAGACACCAAAATTATGACTTTAACGGTTTCAGGAGCGGAAATAAAAGCAAAATATTGTCGCTGTCGGCCATTTTGGAAAATGGCATCTAAAACACCCGGTCCAGAATATGGTGATGTCTACCCAGGTTTTTCTGACTCTCCTACATGTATTCTACTAGGTTCCATTGGACAGACAAATCATAACTAAAATTTTTACGGGACTCTATTACAGGGACAGGAGTAATGAGGCCAGGGGTGCGTCAAGTATCTGAGCGCTCAGCGAGCAACGGGATCGCTCAGCTACTTGACGGCAAATAAGCGTTGCTCGGCGAGCGCTGCTCACTTGATCGCTGAGCGAACTTCAACCTTGCTCACCACAGTTTTCAGCCACATAATATATCGTTTTTGCGTTTCGATCTCGTAAGACAAAGGGAAGAAGAGGAAAACTGTATGAAGATGGCGGCCAATGAGGAAATATTTGTGATTAACGCTTGTGATATGGCGTTAAAAAATTACAGAGGGAGTTCAAGTAACAGAAGGTAATGTAATATTCCAGTTTCTGTAATTGTATTAAAATGAAAGTGTTGTTTATTCCAAATAATAAATATTAAATATACACTGTAGTTATGGAAAGTTGTGCAAGGGTGTGAAAATGAAAATGTCGATAGTTTTGCCACATCAACCACATGCATCAACTATCGCCCAAAATAAACAGCTTTTCAAACACTGAAATCTTGTCCACTCGACGCAGCCACATTTATCACAGATTATTCAAAGGCACTTATGTTTTTTTTTTTATCAATCAGCACACAGCGTCATGTAAATGATCTGTCTGCTCAACGAGCGAAAATCTTGCTCAGCGAGCGTCGCTCAGATACTTGACGCACCCCTGGGCTTCTAGCGAGACATGGAAAGACAGATACAGATTACCTGGACAAGACCCAATTTGGAAAGAGCTCCTCGAGAAATGCCAGATTAGGGCCATTCCACGGGAAATCAACCAATGAAGATGCAGGTTTCAAACTCACATATTTTGATCTATTTGAAATTTGGAATATTGAAAGATCTACCTGATGTAGAAAATATGCAAAGTTGTAGATCCATATAACTTGAATTTCTGAAATGACAGTGCGATTTTGACCATTCTTTTCAACATCTTGTTAACTTTCAATTGCAATATTTCTACAATCAGGCCACCTATAGAAGTGATTCAAACGGCGTTGAAGAGCTCTTGCACACGAGACATAGCATGCCTATGTCGGGGGGGGGGGGGGGGGTGGAATTGGTAGCCCTTTTCTCAAAAACGTGTAAATTAAGAATTGATGATAATAGTTGCAGGCAAAGCAACGTTGATTAAAATGATTTGCAATGGCACATGAACTTCTCTCCCCAGACAGCAGTACGATCTCGATGCGTTCCTCGCGCGTTAGGAGCATTGTGTCACTGTTTTCCTTTTTACTGGTTAAAGATAGGTTGCAAAAACCTTCACCATTGCATTTCTCGTGAAATTATAGCCTGATTTCATATCAAATCACACCCTTCCCATTTAAATATCTTGAACTGAATTCAATATGGCGGACGTCCGCTTGGAACACACCAATATGGTTCCCCCTAGGACTAACCTTTTACTCTCTTGACCAATTGTACCCAACCTAACTCCTTCACATTTTATAGGGGTTGTTAAGGGACTTTTGAATCAGCCTTTCATTATGATACAAGCTGTATTTTAGCCACTGTCAGTGTACTACGATGTCTGTGTTTCCTAATTCAGATTATTGTAACTTTTTAAATAATGTAAATCTCTGAAGGGCATGTTTTAAATATATTTAAATAAAAGTATGTAAAAATGTTAGATATGGCCCTGAACGTTTGTACTAAAACAGTAAAACGCCATTGCAGCTGTATTGTATTGTAATAAGCTGTAAGTAAAAAAATAATATTACATTATTATATGATTTTATTGAGAAATATTTGCTCATTTATGAAATACTATGTCGGATGAAATTGTGTAATGTAAATTTGGAAATCACAAAAACGGCACTTCCTTAATGAAGTTCCAATACCATTTTTTTTTAAAAAAATATGAATTTTTATTGTAACTGAACAGTGGGCCCTCCCTCAAAATATTACTAAAAGCCAACTATATAAGATACACGTACTTTGAAAGGACACGTCAAAACTTTTGCTGCGATTCAGTTTCTTCAATGTGTGTGTGTGTATGTCTGTGTGTATACACCTCTGGAATGATTTGATTTTTGTTATTTAATGTCGCTTTGTGCCACTTTTGGCTAATCGCGATGCCATGCCTAAGCCGGTTCACCTGGCGTCATAGAGAGGTGTGATAACCACTGCGCCACTTAGGTCGGTATACCTCTAGAGAGCTAGATAGAATTGCACTGCACTTCTCATACAGAAGTTTTGCAAGTCCTCTAATAAGTCACTTCTGAGAGACAACACTTCAGCTTGGGAATAATGGACCAATATATTTCATAATATTTTTGTGGGTATGGAGTGGTGGTTACTGGTTAGGTAAGCAAATCAGGTTTGACACCCCCCAATAGTCCCACATCACAGAGCTAGGAAAGAAAAACTTGTGGTTAGAAAAAAATCAATGCTTTTAATTTGCGATATGGGGCATTCAACAAGAAGTTATTGACTGATAACTAGAGCTCGGATTTGTATGTAATTACATATTCTGTTCTTTCTAGATACACACCTTGAACAGGAAAATGTCAACGAATTATATAACACACATGATTTAGCATAAGTTTCATGTTACATATTTTTACGCCAGGATATTACATAATTTACATATTTACTAATTTACTTTACACAAAACAACATTTTTTTCCCTTTCTTGACCCTTTTCCTGTATTTTCGATCTCTGAAACATGATGAAGAAAATTTGTGATGTTATTTGCTTACGGCCGTGTCCGAAAGGTGCAAGACCGTACTGAAGCGAGCATCCTCCAAGTATGGTCTTGTGGTGCGATCTTCAAGTCGTGGACTGGAAGTGAAAGTCTTTCGAATTGCACTTGACTGCAGCGCCAAATACGATCAGTAGATAAAACTGAGTACTCGTTGTTTTCCCCGTGTTTTAAGCACTTGTTTTCACCATAGAAATCACATAGCATTTTCAAATGTTCGTACACATACATTTCCATACATTAGAATAACTTTAACCAACAACTTGCTGGCCCATAACGTATATTTAACCTGTGTTGCTGGCTTTCTACCTCCGTGATTTTAAACAAATGAACAACGAGTGCGGAAATCACGTGACCTAGTCAGCAACCATCTGTACTGCGAGCTGTGCACTTGCGTACTTCAAGTCTGTACTTTGTTCGCTTTGTACCTTTCGGACAGAGCCTCAGGGCACCTAAAATTGACTGTCAGGTCGAAAGACAAAAATAAAAAATACGGGAACTGTTATTTATCGAAAGATGCTGGAGTGTCTCCTCCTCATCGTTTGGTTATATTTTTTCGTTTCGCTTTTAGGTTTAGGTAAAGCAACTAGAAACTTAGCATCGGTGGACAAGAAAGTGACTTTCCTGTACGTAGCGAGTTACACAATATGTTCGCTTGTACAAAAAGTGCAAAAGTAGCTATGTATTTTCATTCTATTGTTCTTTCTGTAGATGCTTCTTTTTACAGTTTGTTTAGAAAGTTACAAAGAGTTCTCTTACATATTTACATAATTTGCGATGTGAAAATTAATTAATAATTGACAAAATTAGTTTCTTAAATATGTACACGTTGCTGTGCTTTTTTGAGTTTATAAATTGATACCAATTTTAATTTGAACAACTCATGTCCTTGAAATTATGTTGAATGTGTTCTAATAAAATAAATATCTAGCATACTTGCTTGCATACTCAATTGTTATTAATATTACATATTCTTTGATACCACATATTTAGCTACATATTATTTTGATAATACATATTTAGGTACGTATTTTATCAATTATTGTTACATATTTATGTACATATTTTGTACTTTGATATTACATAAAAATTCGTCATCTTAGCCAACTTAAAATAAATACCAAATTCTTTCAAATTCAATATTTAGGTGGTCTTTCCCTCTCTGTTCTACGGTGCTGGAAAATTTATTACGTTTATTTTTTATATACACATATTTGAGTATGTAAAGGCATGGCAACCCCCCCCCCTCCCCAAAGGCTTGCTCATCCCTGGTTCCCCTGCATTGCGGGGTTTTTGCGGTTTATAGATCAGTCACTGCATCTGAAAGTGACCAGGAACAATAGTTTATTTTATGAAGTAATGCGCATTAAAAATGAACCCACAGTTAATTTAATGAGAGGGATTCAACTGATGTTTTAAACTGTTTGCTTTCATTATTTAAATAATAATATAAATATCGTCGCAATGATGGGAAAATTAGTGCTAAGGCCGGTACTTCAATGTTAAAAGTTCATCTTCATGTAACTACTTAATAGCATGCTAATAGTTTCTGTGAAACAAGAACATGAAGTTACGACAATAAGGCAAACATTGTCCAGATAGGTAATTAAAACTCCCTTAAGGTACCCTGAAATAAATTAGTTGAGTCATGCCTATGTGACGGAGATATATTAACCTGGAAAAATATGCTTGGCTCACGCGCCCCCTCCCTGGTTACACCAACAGTTGTGAGGACAAACGAATTTTCGTTTCTATTGCTCATACTGAATCTATTATTCAATTAAGTATTTTAATATACAGCACAGCATACGTGTGCCGTAAAATATAGTTTTTAGGAAGCGTTCCTAAATTTTCATCATTCCTAAATCGGAAAACATCAACTGATCGTAGCAGAGCTCAGAATGATGACCGCAATTGGAGCATTCCGAACGAACCCGATTGTGATGTGTACGTACGTAGAAGCTGTCTGCACGAAAGATGGGAAACACGGAAACCAAGTTGAACTTTCGTAAAGCAGTTGTTCATCTAACAACAAAAACTCAGGTAAAGTAGTGAAAATTGTTGTTGCGACCACAAGATAATGTTATGAATCCAATGATTAGTTACAATTTTTTTGTAGAACCTTCTTTTATAAACTACCTGATGGAACAATGGCAGCTGTTTACATTCACCATACCAGTAAAACCAAAACAAAGGATAAGGACAGCTGTTTGTGTACATCTATTATTTTTGGGGGGAAACTGTAACCAATTACTAAATATTTCCTTGAATAAGATTTGTCAAATTTGGGTAGAAATGCAATATTATGGTAAAAGTATTCGTTTGACAAAGTATTTACATAAGTATGCTGGTGATCGTCCGTACACCCTCCGAAAACTAGAAAATTTTGCATTATTTATGAAAAATTGTGTTTATGAAGGGTTTCCTTTGTTTTAGCTTGCGGAGATGTGTTTTAGTGAGGCAATGGATGGTTTTATGTGGTACCAATTATTATGTCACGACGTCATTGCTGATGGTCATTTTATGCAGTGGTGTAGTAGTAAAATTAATAGTATTGGGCGCTGTACATACTGCATTACAGTGACATGAAATAGTATCAGTAAATAAGCTACACACTATGGTGTCATAGTTGTTTACATGATGTTTATTACTATTTTATATTATTATTATTCATTATCATCATGTTTAACTAGTTACACTCAGCTTAAGTATAAGAGTGACTAACAGATGTCTCGCCTGAATATAAATCTCCAGGAAGATAAAATGCAAGGAAAAATCATTGAATCAATCAATCATACAAAAAAACAACAATACATCATCATACAATAATAATTATTTTGCTGTTATACAACAAAGGGGCCATTGTTCTACATTAGGTTTTGTTTAGTTAGACAAAACAAATTACTGTTAAATAAAGCAAATTTGAAGTTTATATATTGATTTACATTTTATGAGACATAAAAAGTACTGGGGCAGTACCCTAGCATGACTACCACTGATTTTACAATTCTGTCATGTATCATTTTTTTATATATACTATATTTATTTATGTTACTACAATATTGTTTTTAAAAAAAAGGCTAGAATTTACAATATAGAGAAAGTCTCCAATTTCGTTAATTTTCGGTATACTAACTAATTTTGGCCTCCTAATCATGAATCTGTTGTAAAAAACCGGGGGTCACGTCTGGAAATTGAACAAAAACACAAACCATTGACGTTAGCCCCAAAAACCATCCACGGGTAGCCCCACAAAGAATTGACGTTAGCCCCAAAAACCATCCACGGGTAGCCCCACGAACCATTCACACGAGGTTAGGTTAGGCCTGTTAGGTTAGGTTCCATTAGCACTCATTTCACCACTAAATTCATCGAAAAAAATAGGGATCGTACTAGAATTGAACATCATAAATCATTTTCTTGTAAAACAACGGCGTAGTTGGACACAATGACAGGAGATTACATTTTTGTTCGTAAAACTACGGATATACACCTATATATAAAAAAAATTCAATCGGCTTTTTTTCAAATTTTCAGACGTGACCCCCGGTTTTTTTTCAACAGATTCGTGATTAGGAGGTCAAAATTAGTTAGTATACCGAAAATTAACAAAATTGGAGACTTTCTCTATATTGTAAATTCGCTCCAAAAAAAATCAGTGAAGCTGATCTACATCTTGTTTATTTGTGGTTTCTGCATCTTGAAATGAACTTTATGTTATGCAAAACCCTGAAATCTGTTGATTACATAAAAATGTATAAATTTAAAGGGTGTTGGTTTGCTACTGTCCCCACAAAATTAACACAAAAGTATGGGAACAATAGACGACTTTTACTTTATGTGCTACATAAATTGTAGAAATCAAGTGTTTATAAAGTACAGGGTCATCCGTTTGGGATGTCAGAAAAGTATAACGCTGTAAGCTTTTATGTTAATGTATATGTATCGATGCAATTTGCGGTAATGTACATGGCAAAGATGGGAGTTTGCAACAATGACTTCCGCGAGACAACGCAGCAGTAGTTCATATTGCAATCAGCAGATGGCATGTATAGAGGTGGTACGCACGCGCTCAGTGTTCAGTGTTGATACAGAGTGGAGTGAAGATGGTCGTTACACCACAACAATGCGCTCAGTGTGTTGTGTGTATGCACAAAGACCACAGAATCTTGCTGACCTACGGAGGATGATTACAGCTGCCTTTCAGCAAATCACTCCAGAAATGCTGCGTGCCACGTGGCGCGCTATGGATTCCCGGTATGATTTGTGCCGCATGCGCGATGGTGGACATGTTGAGTGCTAATGTGACATAAACTCCCGACTCTCCTACACATGTCTGTACCGTTTACAACCAATAAATGTTCATAGTTTCTAGTTAATAGCATTTTACTTTTCTGACATCCCAAACGGATGACCCTGTTCATCATCAGAATTGTAGCTGCATATCATTGCCATGAAAATAAAGTTAAAGTGCACAGAGAACCATGCCATGAAGGCACATTTAGGAGATGTGGGAGTACGGCCCTCATTTTCGATCTTGGTCATTTTGGAGATGATGTGATCAGCACCATGCTCCAGCCACCATTAATAATTTTTAGATTAATTCATTTTGTTATTTATATGGAGCAGGATCACTTTTTGTGGAATGCCCCATACATTTTTTTTTTTATTTGTTGATTGTGGTACTATGTTTTACAGTACCAGGTTGATATATATAATGCTCCCACTAAAAGAATAACAGGTATCACTTTATAGCTAGTTTGTAAACAAACTGGTGATTTTGAATATTTTCCAGTTAATATAGATGAAACAAAATTGACGAGACTTGTCAGCATGATGCCTGTTTCTTTTTTTAACTGAAATGTATTGAATCAGTTTTGAAGTTAAATCTGCATTGTAGCTACATGTAGTCGTAAGACCCTACATTTTGAGTTGATTTTCTATGTGTTTGTGTTCAATTGCAGGTGATTGATGCAAATGATGACACATTCTGGGATCAGTTCTGGTCTGATAATGTAACAAGTGTACAGGATGTGTTCACCTTGGTACCAGCTCCTGAAATTAGAGCTTTGAGAGAAGAGGCTCCATCAAACTTGGCCACACTTTGTTACAAAGCCGTTGAGAAGCTGGTGAAAGCAGTTGATTCCAGTTGTAGGACTCAGCATGAGCAACAAACGGGTAACTACATTAACTTGTTAACTGCTGCCATTCGAAGATTCTAAATCCTACCCTTCAGTGACTGCATGTAACATTCTTATTCGTACACACGGATTTTCAAAGAAAATGCTTTAATATCTGAAAGGAAATACACTCTTTTGAAATTGTTTCTTTACAATTCAATAACTAATATCATTAGGAACATAAAATCTTACCCAAATTCTGTATAACCAATGACAATAATAAATTAAATGAAACTGAAAGAGAAACATGCCATTTTTTGTACAACTTTTCTATTCGTACACTTAATAATAGAAAAGAAAAAAGTATATTCAGAGCAAATTGACTGACAGTTCTAATACTTTGATGCCTATCCTTTGGCTTTAATTACTGCTTGACACCTGTTCTTCATAAAATTAACCAGTTTCCGACATATTCCAGAGCTTATTTTATTCCACTCTGCTTGCACAACAGTTTTTAACTCTTGTTTGGACTTGACGCCTGCTTTATGGACTTGCCTCTTCAAAATTGCCCATAAATGCTCAATGGGATTTAAGTCTGGACTTTGAGCTGGTGTTTGTAGTAGTTTGGGCACATTCCATGTTAGCCAATTCATGTTAACTCGCGCCTCATGCTTACTGTCATTGTCTTGTTGGGATCTGTAGATAGGCAGCATGTCTATCTTTTGGGCACTCTGCTTTACATTGTTCTTCAATATGTTCAAATAGACATATGCATCCATGATACCATCAATAAACTGGATGGTACCAACACCTTTGTACGTCATACAGCCCCAAATCATTAATGACCCACCACCGTGTTAATGTAATCATTGTCTCTATTTATTTTCTCCAGACCCTATTTATCCCATCTGACCCATATATATTAATCTTGGCCTCGTCTGACCATATGACACTATCCCAAAATTCCTGGTCCTTGTGGATGTGCTCTTTCGCGAATGAAAGTCTATTCCTGCGATTCACCTTATTTACATACGGCCTCTTTCGTGGTATTCTGCCATGATATCCATGCTTCCACAAGCCACGTTGGACAGTTTGATCGGACATCATCTTGCCAGCAATATTTTCTACTAAGGGTCGTAACTGAGGAACACTTAGTCGGGGGTTTTCTCAGACTCTTTTTAAAATAAAGCATTCATCACGTTTATTCAACCATCTCTCTTTTGGTTTTCTCTGCACATTCTGTGTTTAACCTTCCTCTCTAAATTTGTTTACTATGTATTGAACTGTGGAGTGTGATTGATTGACTGTTGGACGAATTTTTCTTAACGAATAACCTCTAAGGGCCAAATTTATAATAGCATCCTTCAGATCGGAACTAAGTTCCTTCACTTTGCCCATTTCGAACACGTGGATAGATAGACGATAGGCCTACAACAATACCTACGCCAGCATTCCGCTTGACGGGGAGCGCGCCTGCATGTTCAAACTTGTTACGAAGTTGCAAACTGCACGAAATCGCCCGAATAGCGTTGGCACTGTATGTGAGGAAGATTGAAACTCTTGCCTGTACGAATAACAATGTTGCATAAAACTGCGTGTTTTTCTCTTTTCACACAAATAATTTCCAGGTACATATGAAAATGATTATATTTACTAGTACATATGACAATTTTTCCTCAGAAATTCTATGTGTACGAATAACAATGTTACATACTGTACGTATTTCAAACCATTTTATACATAGCAAAGGTGTCTTAAGTGTATCGAGATTCAAAAAGGAAGTTACAGGGTAGGATTCAAAAGTAATGAGCCTTCGTTCAAAAATACATATTTATTGAGCTGATCGGTACAACTGACTAATAGTCTTCAAAATAGGCACCTCCTGCATCAATGCACTTCTGTAGGTGGCTTTTCCATGACTCAAAGGCGTCCCCGAAGTCCTGTTCTGGGATGGCTGCAAGGGCTGCCTTGACATTTGCTTTGATGTCCTCAATGGAGTCGAAACGTTTTCCTTTCAGCACTGATTTTAAGCGTGGAAACAAGAAGAAGTCAGGAGGTGACAAGTCTGGACTGTAGGGAGGCTGGGGTACCACAGGAACGTTGACTTGGACCAGGTAGCCGTTGACGATGAAGGCTGGGGGCGTTATCGTGGTGAAGCTTCCAGTTGTCCTTGATGTCCCTTCGCTTGTGCGCGACGCTTCTTTTCAGCCCTTTCAGGACTTCCTGGTAGTAAGCACCGTTGTCTCCGATAAGTTGAGGGCTTCTCCTACTTGGTAGAGACTCAAACGCTGGTCCGTGTTAAAAAAATCACGCATTCGCTGCACATTCACGTCAGTTCGGGCCGACGTCGGGCGTCCAGACCGGGGTTCGTCAGTCATCTCTTCCCGGCCCTCACGAAAAGCCTTGTGCCACTTTTTGACTTGAGAAGAGGACAGACACTTAGTCCCAAACGCCTGTTGAAGCATTGTGACCGTTTCGGAAGGAGACTTGCCCAACCGGATGCAAAATTTGATCGCGTAGCATTGCTCTAACGAACTTTCCATATCGCCGTGTCACGCACCACCGTATAGGGGCTACTGTTAAGGCCGATGCTACCGCTCCGAAAGCTGGGAGCCAACTGACACACGTTGCGCTGCGAAGCCAACACCCACCACCACCGTTCATGTCAAGCGGAGTGCGCTGCAGGGTGCGCACGCCTCAGTATAAAGTGAGGCTCATTACTTATGAATCTTACCCTGTATGTATCAAAACTCTGAGTCTACCTCCCAAAATAAATATTATTTTGTGCCATTATTTTTTGCGTATTGGATATTCAATATTGAATTCTTTTTGTGTAGCATTGTCTTACATGAAACTTAATTTTCATGGAGACGTGGAGTAATACAACCTTTCTCCTAGCTCCAACTTATGGTTTATTTAAAATAATTTATATAGTATTTACTTGCTTTTTATTCTCTTTTCGCAGTGCTTAACTGTTGTCGTCTCCTCACTCGACTCCTCCCTTACATATTTGAAGATCCTGATTGGCGGGGTTTCTTCTGGTCCAGCCTTCCTGGCCAATCACAGGATGATGAGGAAGAATCTATGCCTCTTGCCCAATCGTTAATCAATGCTATTTGTGTAAGTTGGTCATTATTTTGTTTTAAAATTGGATAGTAATTATGGTTGAGCCAATAGTATTGACACTGATGTAATAGTATCAGTTGAATTTTATCACTGATAATGACTGATACTTTATGGAGTCCAACAACATTGTGAGAAGTGGATTTTGTGATAAATGATTCTTTCATGTGAAATTATGAATACCTTAAACAAAACTCTGGCAGATCGGTGTGATATAGTTCCTATGAGAAACTACATATTAGCATTATAAATATTCTGAACTGATTTAAATTGTTTCGATTTCCAAATATCTGCATTGGTATGAGTGAAAATTGGTAACTGCATTGGCATTGGTATCAGTGTTAAAAGTTACATGCGCTAATAAAATTCTGATAAATTCTAGTTGAGTTCAAAAGCTACGTATTTAATGTAACCATTGACTAGTGATTTCTCATTTGTTATCAGTAGAGGCATGCATATTTCATTTTTGATGGAAGCACAAAATGTGAAGTAACTCACTATAATGTTAATTTTTCATGTTTTTAGACGTGTATTTTCCTACTATATTTTGTCATGTGAAACATGAAATTTAGAGTTTATTAATGACTTTACCTTTTCTGAAGTCTGAATTATCCTGTGAGTTACGCAAATCATGGAAAATTAATTAATTCTGCTGTATATATATTTGAGAAGCAAAAATTGACTCCTTTACACAGGAATAAACTTAATTCTCTGATAACTACAACTACATAAATGTATTTTCAAAAGGAAAATCTTTATTTTGTGTAATAAATGTAGTTTCTAAAATCAAATTTAGGGTTATATTCACCATTTTAATACTGAAATGCCATTTTATATACTGCTTTTGATCCAGAAATGTGCCCAGATTTTGTACCAAAATCTTGATCTTTTATTCTGGCCCTTGTTATCAGTTATCTTTCTGCTTATTACAGGATTTGCTCTTTTGCCCAGACTTCACAGTTGCTTCCAACAGGAAATCTGGACCTGTAAGTATTCTCATCATGTTTTTGTGTCTTTAATATCAAAGATTCTAAGCATAGATTGTTTTCCTTTAGTAAGCGGCCAACATGCTAAGCCATACACCATTATTGGGCTTTTTAATATGTTGTAAAGTTTTACTTTGGTCTTCCTACTTATTTATTTAGATTAGCTTGTTTTTAAGGCCAAAATAGTTCCTATTAGCTGTATTTATTCTATGCTTCACTACAGATGTAATGTTCTTATCTTCTGCGATATATGACCCCAGATATGTATCTATTAAACATCAAAAGATATTAAATTCTGTTTTATTTTTAGTTATTTTGGATTTTTGCATGCCAATTGTCAGTCCCATTTTATGGAGTGCAGATATAAGTCTAGAGATTGCCTTTAGTTCTTAGTTCATCTTCAAAATAATAAACATTAAGAAAAATGTATCCTTGACATTACTTTATATTCACTATCTCCTGAATGATCACATTTGTAAAGCCACAACTTGCTCAATGCAGCATGCCATGAAGGTAGGGCAAGGTGTGCAATCTTGGCCATTTTTGGAGGTACTGTGATCAGCACCACACTCCCAAGAACCTTCATCTACCCATGGTTGCCACTAGGTACCCTCATTTTCAGATGCTGGGTGAAACCAAGAGCTGCTCTGTGTGTGTACATTCCTGGAAAAAAATCCCCACCCAAAATCATCCATCTTGAGAATTGAACTCTGGTCTTCCATGAGGCAGTCAGATGGCCTACTAACTGGCCAGCTATTTTATAATAATTATACATAAAGCCTGAATTGAAACATTCACTTCCAGTGGCTCTCAAATTTATTATCTCAGGGCAACCACTTGTGTCATAGTTTTTAAATCTTTTGGGTTGAGGAATAAATAAGCGGCATCACTGTCAACATGTTCTGATATTCTTAACACATCCTGCAAATACGAATGCTTGAAGTAAATAGAAAGTACTTGGGATTGTTATATATGTTTGAATTGTAAGATTTACTTTGCAGCGATACCATGTGAAACCAAGAGCATATTTTTTTTTGAATTTACATATCAAATAATCAAATTATATTTAAAACCTATGATTAATGCACAGATCTAATGTTAGCACAGAAGTGATGAAATTCTGCAATTTGTATAGTTTACGAGATGTCTGGACTTAAAAGGTGTAAGTCGGAATATTAATCAAATTCAAATCAACAAGAACATTGATATTCAAGAAGAACAAATCAACAATTTTAATTTTTTTTTTAAGTTCATTCTATGCACAGATTGGCTAATTTGAACAGGATGTACAGTTCAAAGTGGGATCAGAACTATTATCTGCCTGCAAAGTGTATGGAACCCAGGACCTGCTTATTTCAAGGTGACAACATTACCACTACATCATTGAGGAGGCACCGTACATTATTAATTTTTTAAACTAAACAAATGTAGACTACGTCTTTAAAAATACATACATACATTAAACTGTACATCACTTCACAAGATGAGCAGAGAAAAAGCACAGAAAACTACTGTGTAATACTGTACAGTAAATACACATTTTTTAAACTGAACACTTCCTCAGCTGAGCTGCCGGTTAAACCTATGACCAGTTGAACCAATTCTTCAGCTGAGCTGCCGGTTTAAACCTACGACCGGTTGAACCAATGCCAGTTCAGAGGGTGCCCACTGTACCAATATATTTGAAACAGAATTAGTCACCAACTTGTTTTGTGTGAATTCTTGATTATATGTGCATTTGTTGGTTCCAGGACAAAGCTGAGGATCTGCAGTCAATTGATAGCTGCGAGTACATATGGGAAGCAGGCGTTGGTTTTGCCCATTCACCACCTCACTATCCTATTCAGGATAACAACAGGACTGAACTTCTGAAGCTGCTGCTTACATGCTTCAGTGAAACAATGTACCTACCACCTACTGGTAAATATTTTCTTTGCTTGTGTGTGTGTAATGTGAATGCGTATTTTCACTAAGTTATCATCACATGATAGTTTCGTAAGAGTACGGTCTACCAGATGGATTCTTTTTGTTTCTCTTATACGAGGGTCATCCAGAAAATAAAGAACGTTTGGTTATACAAAATGAAAAACACAATATTTATTGGAAAAAAACAATTCTGTTACATACCTGAAGCTTCCTTCATTTCTCTACATAATCACCTCCTACATTTAAACAGTTGTCGTATCTGGGCACGAGCTTCAGAATTCCCATGTTATACTCTTCTGCCGCCAGTTCATTAAACCAGGTGGTCACTGCATTCAAACAAAAGACCATTCGCGGATTTCTGCCAAAAGGCACTACGATCAATGCAAATCGTTATTGTGAGACTCTAAGAAAACTTTCAGTGAGCCATCCAAAACAGGAGGCTAAGAATGCTTTCTGGAGGAATTGTGCTTCTGCACGACAATGCCCGCCCTTACACTGCTGGTGCAACTCAAGAATTGCTGGATCAATTCGGATGGGAAATTTTTGATCATCCACCCTATAGTCCGGACCTTCTTCCTAGCGATTTTCACCTTTTCCCTAAGCTGAAAGAGTTTCTGGGTGGTAAATGTTTTGGAAGTGATGAAGAGTTGGAGAATGCAGTGACCACCTGGCTTAATGAACTGGCGGCAGAAGAGTATAACATGGGAATTCTGAAGCCCGTGCCCAGATACGACAAACGTTTAAACGTAGGAGGTGATTCTGTAGAGAAGTGAAAGAAGCTTCAGGTATGTAACAGAATTGTTTTTTTCCAATAAATATTGTGTTTTTCATTTTGTATAACCAAACAGTCTTTATTTTCTGGATGACCCTCGTAGTTTGAGTTTTTCTTATTTAGCATATTTGAGTACTTAGACTAATTGTGGTAATGCGGATAAATTATAATGAAATGAAATTGATGAAGGAATACTCGCAAAGAAGTAACAATTGCCCAAGGTAAAGATTTTTAGGTAAGGGTATATTTCCTTATATACTTAAAACCCATATGACCAAAGAACAAACCCAGGATTTTCATCACCAGATGTCAGTGTTTCCAAGTACATAAATCGGTGTTGCCAGACGACTGATTTCTGCCCAGTCGTAAATGACACCTGCTGTCAACATGCACTCGTTGCTCATGGTTCAGAGATAGGCCGAGATCCGAGATCCATTTGTTTGCTACCCGGCGGCAACCATTACGCTGTGCCGCACCTTCTTGGGGATGCCTTTGCCATCTTTTTTGCTTTCAGGCATAAATTTTGCAAAGCAGAATACCTCAAGAATTTCCGCTCCGCGTGGTGACTGGACCGAGCCAATTTGTTCAAGGGTACAACCCTCCTGGCTTTGGGAAGGTGCAAATTGGCTATACATTCTGAAGCACCCAAAAATTTTAACTCAATTAATCGATCTTCGGTGTTGAAACCGTGAGTCAACTACTCAACATATGCATGCATCAAATTGACGTTTCTTTCCCTTGCTGTGTAAATATTTTCTACATTGTAGAATTCTACATATTTTAACTTCCTAGTTAACCTCATGATACTAGGTCAAGGATGAAATTCAATGATTTTAATGCTGCAGGCAGGATCTGTAAGCTTGAGCCTATCAGTTCAGTTGACTAACGATTTTCCTGACGGTTCTTTTCCCTTAGAATATTACAATGACACTTGTAGAGAGTTGTTGAGCGTGCACCTTGTAGATATTGAAATTGTAGATTAAGTGCTTCACGTTGTTGGTCATGTTAGGGGTTTTCTTTTAATTTCTTAGTATATTTCTGTCTTTTTCCCCTATCTTTCTATATGTGGATAGATCATGAATAGAAGGAAGAAACACAGTGGAATGCACGTGCCTTACCCAGGATTCAAACCTGGGATCTCTTGCTTTGTAGACTACTATGCTACAAAGACTATTACTAGCCACATCCATAACAGGTTGGCCATTACTTTACAATAAAGTCATCAAAACCAGAATGAAAGTGCTTGGGACTTCTTAAACCAAAGGTATTTTAAGTGTGACCAACACGTGTAATAATGTAAGGAACCATGGTGAACTTTAAAATGGTGCCTATCCTGCAAGTAAAAGTTGATTTTTTTCCTATTTATTTTCTTTCAGGAGACATTCACATAACACCCAACAAGTGGATACAGTATTTCACGTCAGCGGAAAACAGGCATGCCCTCCCTCTTTTCACATCGCTGCTAAACATTGTGTGTGCTTACGATCCTGTGGGCCTTGGAGTGCCATATAATCACTTGTTGTTCACAGACTCGCGTGAACCTCTGGTCGACATAGCCTTACAAATCCTTATAGTGACAATGGATCATGATACCAACACCAGCAGTCCGGAAGGGGAAGAGGTACGTTGCCATCTTTACCTTTGGTGTTACAGGGATTCCTGGATTTTAGGTACCTGGATTGTAATATTCTCACATTGTACATTTAGTTCTCTTTCTCCCAATACAGCATAATGTTAGAGAATTTTCCTGCATTTTTATATTTAACTGCACTTAAAGCTTTTTATCTTGGTCCACTGAAAAAACTTAAAATTGAGGTTCCACTGTGTTTACAATATGTTACATTAAAAAAAATAATATAAACCACTTTTATTATTCATAATGGTGTGTGCAGAGTGGTTTGTAAAACCACAAAACAGCTGCATATGATGTTTTTTTATAAAAAGATAATCATTACTTATTAAATAGCATCTCAATTCTCACTTTAAATGTTTTGACTACTTTGCATTTTGTAAATACATTAATGAAAAATAATGATGATTTACAATATCCATAATCAGAGAACCTCCAGTCATGAAAATTGCAAATTATTATTTGTTTATAATATTATTTAAAGTCTACTTTATGCATGGAAAAGCTAATTGGGACTTGGCCTACAATTTAGAGTGGGATTCAAACCAGCACGTATGTCTACCAGGTATCGAACTCAGGCCCCTTGCTTAGAAAGGGACAATGGTACCACTACACCATTGAGGAGGCACAGGAATGATAACGCTTATGTTCATATAAATTTTTATATACTAAAATAATATAAGAATAATTTACCCAGTCTCTATTATATGTGCATTATACATGAAAACATGTATTTTTAATTTTTGTTGTATGTATGCAATGTAGAATTATTTCTCTTGTAGTCTTCGGTTATTACAAGCATAAAAACACAGTTTTTTGTTATGATGTTTCAGGAGAAGATCAGACATTTATTTTTGGTTTGATTAACATACAGTTATAACAATGGTTAAATTTTTTTAACAAAAACGAATCAGTTATACAAAGGATGTTGTTAATGTATTATTATTTTAGATAAAAAAAATCTCAGTTTTAAAAAATTACAAATATCATAAGGCAAAACAAAATCATCATTTCCTTTACAGATATTCTTGATGTTTTCCGTTACATTAAATTTTAAAGATGGTGGCTTACTCCACTTGTGAAAAAAAAAACTCAATAGTGGGTCTATGTTACCATTTTCATTGTGTAATTTATTCCAGTGTTCTGCAATGAACAAAGCTTCTCAGAAATTCAAATCTCTGTAGAAATTTTCAGCGAAAAATGCAGGCTCGACCAGGACTCGAACCCACCTCTCTGGCATTCCGTGCCATTGCTCTAACCACTGAGCTACCGAGCTGGCCTGGCCTCACCTGATTTTCCGCTATCGCCGTTTTACCTGTGTGGAATCGTCTCTGCCAGTGCTACCGGTAGTTCAGTGGTTAGAGCAATGGCACGGTATGTCAGAGACCCAGGTTCGAGTCCTGGTCGAGCCTGCATTTTTCGCTGAAAATTTCTAGGTAGTATATCTCTTGTGCATGCCTGCTTAATCTACAATAATTCAAATCTATGTTTCCCATCACTCTTTTTAAAACCCTTTTCTTTTTAATCATATGCTTCTCCTCAATGATGTGAGCTGACTAATCCTTTCTTGGGTTTAAATTTATAATGTCCAAATCGTGTTCATGCCATTTTCCTTGTTATTTGTCCTACATCATCTTTAACTTATATTATTATATATTCCTGTGGTTTCCACGTCTGGTACAGATTTTCTAATTTTGTATTAATTAAATGTACATTCCAAACTTCTTGGTAATCTAAAAACAATTTTGAAATGAAATCTTCTAAAAAAAATTGTTTGAATCCCTTGGGGAATGGAATACAAACCAATTTCTTTTCAACAGATTTCTCATCTTTTCCCCTTTAGTTTACTTGTAACATGTTTTTTTGATTTGGTTTATTGTTAAAAATGTTTAACCATTGTTATAACTGTACCTTTAATCAAACTAAAAATAAATGTCTAATGAAGGGAGCGTGTGCTATTCTGAAATGACACAACAAAAAACTGTGTTTTTATGCTTGTAACAACCGTAGACTACAAGAGAAAGAATGATCGATTGATTGATTTGCTTTATTTTACTTTGCTTTTTGTGCCACTTTTGGCTAATTTGCAAAGATGGGGATGAGTGATGATGTGACGAAATTGATGAATGGACACTCACGAATCATCCATGCCCAGGCCAGGATTCGAACCTGGTACCACTGGCATTCTAGTGTGATGTGCTAACCACTCCACCACGGGGACCGGCAAGGGAAATAATGTATTTTTAAATGAATTGATTTAAAGTTTAGTTTATGGCTGAGCAGGCTGTAATTCTAAAACTGTGAGCTAGGTTTTTAAAGAAACTAATGCAAAACATCTACACACGAAATATCATGTTTTTTAATTGTTAATACCATCTACCAAGATAAAGTTTCTTCTGAGTCATAGTACAAACCAATGTAATTTTGTATTTTGTCTTGTGTTTTAATGCACCTCACATGTGCATTATTTTTTCTATTGCAGAATAACATACCAGATAACCTCTTCATAAACTATTTGTCACGGATTCATAGGGATGAAGACTTCAGCTTTATTCTGAGGGGCTTTACTAAATTGCTGAACAATCCCCTTGTTCAGACGTACCTGCCAAACTCTACAAAGAAGGTGCAGTTCCACCAGGAGTTGCTGGTTTTCTTCTGGAAGATGTGTGATTATAACAAGGTGAGCATGGTTCGCTTCTTAAATAAATACTTATCGTTTCATTCTTTAAAACGATAAAGCTTTTCTGTGCATTTCACCATACCATGAAGGCACATAAAGGGCACACATATAGGTCTTCACTCATTCTTGATTTCTGCACTGCTGCAGGTGATGTGACCAGCACCGTGCTCAAGCTGCCTTTATCCCATCATTCCATATTATTATTATTTTTACTGTTATCACAGGCAACAGCAGTTTACACGCATGAAGCCCCAGAAAGAGATGTAAAACAAAAGAGGAGTAATAATAATAACGTGTACTTTTTTTGAATGATAATGTACATGGTAATACTATTTATTTCATTTGCAATACAGCAATCAAACCAAACATAAGTTTCATTAAAACCAAAAATTGATGCATGTAGCAACTAATCGATTTTTGTCTGCTTCCAGAAATTCCTGTACTATGTACTGAAGAGCAGCGATGTTCTGGAAGTCCTTGTTCCAATTCTGTACCATCTGAATGATTCAAGAGCTGACCAATGTAAGTACAGCTATCAAAAATTTACGGTCACATAAAGTTGTGTAGAAACTGCCCATCGGTGTATTTGATTCAAGTTGAAATGGATTTAATGAGTTTCACATGAGTGGAATAAGGAAATTAATTATACCACACAAGATACTATGTAAAAGATTGAAGTGTAGGCATGTACCTTTTCATACTATTTCTTTCCCAATCTGCTGGCCTCAGTGGCAGAGTGGTTAGCAGTTACCAGTGGCCTTCACTTCTTCCAGCCGGCCTCTGGATCGAATGGTAAGCACAGCATGCTACAACGCCAGGAATCCCAGGTTCAAATCCCAGCCTGGACATGGTTTTTCTTTGTATGCCCCTTCATCAATTTCATCATACCATCCCTCATTCTCATCTTCGCAATTAGCCAAAAGTGGGTAAAGTAAGACGAACCATATCAATCAATCAATGAAGTCTTTCCCAATCCTGATGACCAACCCAGGTGGGTTAAAAAAATTCATATCATTATTTAAGTTATGTATTTGCACTTTAGTTCATTACGCTATATGTGATACTGGTGACGTGTAGTGTAAGTTTATACTTACGTGAAATTTCATATTTGTTCTGTGCACAATTTAATGGTTATTTCCGATTAATTTCGAAGGCTCACTCACTGCCTTCATTCACTAAGGGTATGGCATCTGGAACAGAGATACCACTAAACTGTGCAACGCGGAAATATGAAATTTCACGTAAGTAATTCTTAAACTGCGTCTACCACATCCATCATGAAATCATGTAGTGTAAGGTTCAGACTTATTTATAGCTAGATACTATCTTATAGGTTGAACTGGAAAATGTGTTTTGTTCACTTTTTAGTGTTGTAAGCAGGACAGTCTTACTTATTAAAGTAATGATAACTGTCCAAACAAGTTAAGCTGTCAGCTTTCGATCTCATCACTAAAGTTCCTAGGTTTGAGCCCTGGCCTGGACATGGATGTTCTTTGTAAAGACCCCTTCATGAATTTCATCTAATCATCACTTGTCCTTATCCTCTCAATTAGCCAAAAGTTGCAGAAAAGCAATTCTAAATAAGAAATGAATGGGTGAATACCATAACGGTATAAGTAACATTTTGTGTATTTGAGTAAAATGCATTTAAACATTTCAATCATTATTAAAATTGTGGTTTGCATGAAATAAAATGTGGTGGCCGCGGTGGCTCAGTCGGTAACGCGTCTGACTACCATGCTCAAGGTCCCGGGTTCGATCCCCAGCCGGTTCATATCCGGGAACTTTTCTAACGGTGGAAGCGGCCCCGGCGCCCACCCAGCGTCGAATAACATGGGTACCTGGGGGAAACCCTGGGGGGTAAAGGCGGTCAGGGGCGTGATGCTGATCACATCACCCCCACTCACGACCGGATCAAGAAAGTGTGGGGCGTTACCCCCACACCCCCTATACGCCTTCATGGCGTGGTGCTATGCACAGGGGAACACTTTACCTTTACCTTTTTTTATGAAATAAAATGTGAAAAATAGACAGTACACGGGATGGTATGCATTTGACTCTGTTATTCGAAAGTATGACCCCATTCTGTACCCAAAGTGCATGTAACTCATTTTTTTTTTTACAAAAATCTCATTTATACCATTATGGTTTTCACCTATTCAAATATACAGTTCATAAACATAGTGTATGATGTATCATGCACTTTTTTCCGTTTCTATCATCAGACCTATTGAAGTTGAAAGAAGAATGTCATCTTGGATCTGATGATGTAAATGAGAAGTTTGTGAAAGATCACCATGTGGAATAATAAGTAAGAATATACTAATAAAACATTAAAATGCTGACCAAGGCAAGAATTATTGTATAAAAAATATACACTAAAAACGTAATGTTTCCACCCTTTAACAGGGTCTTCTTCAGACGAAGATTCGCAATAAATTGCTGAGCGATTGTACCATCATCTTATATATACACTCCCAGTACAGGGTCCATACACAAAACAGCAGGAAGGTGACAGTCCTTATCAGAGAACATTTCCTGTCAGGAATACCTTAGTGTGGAATCTCCAGACATGTAATTGACACTACCTGACAGGTGATTGACAGGTACCTGGTGAGAGTCTGTGTCTTATCAATTCCTGAAGGTCTGGACTTGGGCAGATTCCTTATCTCCTGGACTCCTTCCCTCTTCTTTTCTTTCTTCCTTCTTCTTTCCTCCTTCCTTTCTCTCATCCTTTCCACTCTTTGTAACACTCCTTTCCATTCTTCTATGTTGGGAGAGAGGGAGGGAGGGGAGAGAGAGAGAGAGAGAAAACATAGCATCGAAATTTGATTTTCCAATAAATTCGTGTTCAATGCTAATATTTGTTTGATTTTCAGTCCCCCATTCCAGTTCATTATTTCTTCCTCTCCTTTTTTCTCTATTTTCTTGGTCTCTTTCCACTTCCTCACTAGTTCGCTCTTCTCCCCCCCTATCCTTCTAGCCTTCTCCCATTGTATGTCATGTCCCGTTTCTTTTGTCACCCGGTTAGAGGGTGGAAACGTTACGTTTTTAGTAGGGATGTGACGAAGCTGAAAATTTACCGATGCCGATGTACTCACCGATAATTTTTGGAACCGATGCCGATGCCGATATTTAACCGATTCCGATACATAAGATTATTAAACAGAAATGGGATGTTATTTTCAGCATGACAAAAATATTTTTTTTATGTACATTTCTATTGCATATCATATGTATATACATATATATTCTCGAGAGATGCGAATGTACATTTGCATCTACAAAATGTTATGTGAACCTTTAAGAAGAACATGGATTTTCAAGAGATTAAACATTAGTACACCAGCAGTTCTTTGAAATGCAAAATGAATTCCTATTCTGCCAGATTCAACTTCAGAAACACGAGATTTGGAAGCACTTCAGGAAGTAACCTACTTCTTCTCTTATCGCAAATCTGTTCAGCAACACTGAACACTCAATCACTGAATACTGATTCAGTAGGTATGCCCAAGTATTTTCTCAGGACTTGCTTCACGTTTGAATATTCATTTTTGAATTTCCAATACAACAGCAGATCCTGGTTCAGCAAATGTGCTGTTTTATTTCCGATTTATAGTTAGGTTGATCCTCTGAATGAGTTTGCAATAATTTTATTACAAAAACTCTACAATAATGACGAATCATAACCAAATTTTCAATAAATCTTACAAAACTGGAATATAAAACTTATATTAAGGTAAAAACTCTAGTATAATCTGTTCCGGTTTAAATATCGGATTTTTGCCGATTCCGATACCGATGCCGATTTTCATACATCTGTAATTGGCTTCGGCACATCCCTAGTTTTTAGTGTATATTTTTTATACAATAAATTTTGCCGTGGTCAGCATTTTAATGTTTTATTAACATGGAAACAAGGCTCAACAGTGTTACCAGAGAATATGCTGTTTGATATTAAGCAATGATTGAATTTATCTGTAGTTTAGATATTCATTAAGTAGAGGGACAGAAATTTTGATTACATACAACCTAGGATAAATACTCTTTGGAATGCAAGTTTTGTGTATTAAGCTCATAAATTCCCATGTACATGACAGTTTTATGTGTATTTCAGCTCGTGTTGGTCTGATGCATATTGGTGTTTTCATCCTTCTGCTTCTGAGTGGAGAAAGGAATTTTGGGGTTAGGCTCAACAAACCATACACAGCAACCATACCAATGGATATTCCGGTGTTTACAGGTATGTTTAGTATATGCTGTGTGGTTGTGACCCTTGTAGACAATGTGCAAATTATAGAAAAATGTTGTATTTGCAGTTCGTGAACACATTCTAGCAACAGGTCATTATTTCTTTCAGAAGAAATATTCTAGGTGTCTTCAGAGTAGAACTCAAATGCAGCAATCTTTTAGCTATACTTAACAAAAAATACATATTGTAATTCTTAGTTGACTAGAACAGCACCAATTACAAATATATTTTTTTGTCCCTCCAAAAGAATCTATGATTGATATTCATCATTTATACTAGACGTAACAAGTATAAAATGGGGAGATCAATAGGCAATAAAACATAAAATGTAGCATCAAATTTGCTTAAAGACATAGGAAATATTAGAGAATCACTATTAAAATCAATCATTAGTATTTGTTCAAATATTTTATTGTTTAATCATCTCACGTGTGTAATAACTGCATGTTTTCAGGCACCCATGCTGACCTGCTGATCACTGTTTTCCACAAGATCATTACGACAGGTCACCAACGTCTTCAGCCTCTGTTTGACTGTCTGCTGACAATCCTTGTAAATGGTAAGTTTTTCTTTCAAGCTCAGTATATGAAAAACAGTATAAATTCTTATGGGTGTGATACTCTTGATTCCTGTTGATGGCAATAATTTGATGTTGCAGGAACCTATAAATTATCTTATTGGTTATAAATTCTCTCAGGTTAGATAGTGCACCTAATAATAATGAAAAAAATCTGTGTACATTTTTGTCCAAAAAAGTAGTTACTATTTGCAGAACTGTTAGCTTGAGAATGTTTAATTTTCCAGATTGAAATTTTACAGTAATGGAAATGTAAGATTTACCAGTGTAATATTTCTGTAGATCATTGTTTCTCAACCTATGGGGTCCGAGGGGTCATTTGATGTGTCATGAAGTTGGGCTTAAAAAACCTATTTACTGTGTCTTAAAAACTTATTACATTTTTTTAACAATTTAAATTCAACCCGTGTTGTACTTAGTCTAAACTCTACATTTCTGTTATTCTCGCTCTACCATTTCTTTTTATCAGCATCTCTCAATGTCAGCATGTGTGTTTAGTTAGATGTTAGACTAGAGTAAATCAGTCTTAAATTACATATTTACTTTTCTAGAATGAAGTGGTAGCGTCGTCGCCTTGTAATTAAGGGGTCCCGGGTTCGATACCTGGTGGAGGCACAAGTGGTTCGGATCCCACTTTAAACTGTAGGTCCAGTCCCGATTAGCCTTACTGTGCATAAAGTGGACTTAAAACACCAACTCAACTCAACTCTAGAATGAAGTATGTGTAATGTGTTTGAGCAAGCATAAAATAGCAAGCTTCTTAAAGTATTCGATGTTAGCAAAACTATGATTATAAATTGGGTGCACACCCTACAAATTCTGCGAGCGCCCATGCTTATGGGTCCCATTATACATTTTTGCTTAATTTCTAGACATTTAGATCCCTCGAAAGTATGGCTCAGGATTTTTGCAGACCCATGGGATTTCCAGACTTCAGAAAAGTTTTGGCAGTATCAATGATTATTTTCAAGTGATACTTTTTGATACCACTGACACAACCTTAATATATTTCATTTATAAATTTTGGAGATTAAGAAAACAAGATACTTTGAGTGTAACATGTGTGCAAGTCATGAATGTCCAAACATGATGAATTAATATGTGATAAAATTTACTGAGCGTAGACAAAATGAATGTCATCTCTTTCAGCAAAGCAACGGAAATACTATACTGAGAATTGAGTATATTTTCATTGCATATATGCCAGCTTTATTCACTAATTATTTACCTTTCTTGTTTCAGTGTCGCCATACTTGAAAACCTTGTCTATGGTAGCAAGTACAAAATTGCTTCACTTGTTGGAAGCATTCAGCACACCGTGGTTTTTGTTTTCGTCCCCAACAAACCATCATCTAGTCTTTTTCCTGTTGGAAATATTCAACAACATTATTCAGTACCAGTTTGATGGTAAGTAACTTTTTTTCCGGAATGTTGTTAGGTTTTTCCTCGGTTTGTGTTGAGTTCTAACCTATAAAAGTTTAAGTGCATCCATCCTGGTAAGTAAGGAGTTAGTTGTAATGATGTAAAAGTGATGTTTACTTTTTTGAGTGAGAGTAACTGTAAATAGTTACTTTTTAAAATAAGTTACTATTAACTTGTTTCTTTTTTTGAGGAAACAAGTAATTAAAGTAACAGTTACTTGTCCATATATTTCAATACTAATGAACATGGTTTAATAAAAAGAAAATAGAAACAAAATTGTATAATTGTGATATATTAATTTGTTGCAAGTACATAAATGTTTGGGGTAATGTACAGGGTGGCCCAAATGTCAGTTTCTCCTAGGAGAGAAAAAATTATGATACTTGTAGTAAGGAAATGTGCATTTATTGCTGGAGAAAGGTAAGAGAACAAACACATCTACGGTACATGTTCAACATGTTTCCCATCATTTGCCATACATTATAAGCAACGATGATACACAGATTCACATATCTTTGATAACAAACCCTTCTCTCAGGGGAAACTTACATTTGGGCCACCCTGTAGTTATTTTCAAGTATATTAATTTTATATGCTCTTCAGTAAGTGAATAACAGCTTAATAGCAGTTATGTATTCAACACATTCTGCAAAATACATATATATCAAAATAACTGTAATGGAGTTGCATTTCAAAAAGAGTAATTGTAACTGACTTATTTACCAAAGACAGAAGTACTCCTATGGACAGATGGACTAAGCAAAAGACCAGACTTAGTTATTGAACCACCCATTAGGAATTGAACCTCAGTATTCTCATTAGCAACCAAAGCCATACAGTAGAATTATTGTCTACTCTTCACAATCTACATTTAAAAGAAAAAAAAATGGTTACTAAAAATTTTGTGGATATTTGCAATTTTTTTTAAATTTGAATTATTTTATGCTAAACGAATTCCAACTAACCAAGTGCATATATTAAAAGGAGTTTATAAATATTGAACTTTGATCAGAATCAAAATTATGAATGTGCTTAATATACATTAGTATTATCAGAAAATTAATCATTGATAACAGCTGATACTCTTCTGTCCAACACTTTTGTGGAGTCTAAAATTTCTGGAAAATAATTTTTCTTGTATGTATGCATTGCTTGCATTGTAGGATTATTTCTCTTGTAGTTTACGGTTGTTACAAGCATAAAAACATATTTTTTCGTTGTGATGTTTCAGGAGAACACATGCTCCCTTCATCAGACATTTATTGTTAGTTTGATTAAAGATACAGGTTTTTGCAACAACACTGTGAGAAGAAATTGAGTTTGTAATTAAATATTTATCTCCTTTCAAAATACGAGTATTTTTAAGCAAAACTGTGGTAGATTGATATGTAACAGTTCAAATGGAAATTTGTTACAATTTTGAAGCATCTGGATTGGTAACGGTGGGAATGGGTAAAAGTATTGGCATAGGTAACAGTTGAAAGTGGTATTGACTTGGACCTAGTAATCATTTGTATATTATCGCTGCATAAATAATTAATTTGGTTAAATATGTCGCTTGACTAATGTTGTAATCTGTTTTCTTGTAGGAAATTCAAATTTAGTATACACTATTATAAGAAAGCGGCAGGTATTCCATGCTTTGGCTAACCTGCCATCAGACTACGGCACCATTTCAAAGTCACTGACAAAGAGATCCCGCAAACACCTTCCAAGCACTACATCCAGTGAAAACATTCGCGAGATGCCCATGGAAGGTTCACATCCTGCACAGCCAGCAGAACCAGGAACCCTGAAAGCTACCCTACCCGCCACGCCAGGTATGCTGATACAGTAGTTGCCTGCTTTTTGCATGAAGGGTTAAAAAAAAGATCTCTTCCTGTACTGTAGTAGATTGCTGTTTCAGATGTTTTTATCTATTTGTGTGCACCTTTATCAGGAGGAAATGAATTCTTGAAGTATGGATCCAAGTAAAGTATGTAGTTAGGAGGTGAAAGTCTTGTTTGCACTGAGGTCAGACCATAACATTTATACAGGACTCATCACCCCAACCCTAATTAAGGCCCATAGCTAGAATTGAGGGGAGGTAAAAAAGATAAAGTGACATGAAGGCACATTTAGGGGATGTGGGGATAGGGCCCCACACATTCTCGATCTCACCCATTTTGGAGATGATGTGATCAGCACCATGCCCCAGAGTTGCCCCCAGGTACCCATTGATTTGAGGCTGGGTGAACCCAATACCCACTTTATGCAGGAACAAGGACGGAAAAGTTCCGACCTTAGATCACCCTCACTTGGGTCTCTCCGTGGCTCTAGAATTGAGGTGAGAGGGAGCTTATTAATTAAGATTATTATGTGAATATACAATGTGCTTATTGTATTGTAATTATACAGGGTGTACCAAAAGTCCCATTACCCCCCCCCCCCCCCCCGTGAATTGTAGACAAACTTGCAAAATGTTATTTTAACATCATGCGTATGATGAGAGGATGGTATACCATTAAATATACAATGACCACCATTTACTCCAGATGATCTGTGTGCACACCGCTATTTTCATGGCACATTATTTTTTGCCTCCAGGTGCGATGTGAAATCCTCCGTAACATAAGATGTCAGATCTGGATTTCAGGTGGCCATTTTAAGAGAATACCTCAATGATGATTTCAGAGACAAATGGATTGGACGAGGATCGCCAAATTTAACAGCATCTCTAAAATGGCCACCCCAAAGTCCAAATCTGACATCTTGTGATAATGCGCTATGGGGACACATCAAACAGAAAGTCACCCATAATTGTTATCAGACAACTGGGGAACTTCAAGAAGCTGTTTGCAGTGCGTTTGGTTCCATCACCATGTTATATATTGTATTCGAGCTCTTTTGTTCACCAATGGTTGACTGTGGTGCAAAGAGTCCTTGGTTAAGTGTTGACCCAACATCATGACAATTGGGGATGTACTTCGAAAGCAATAGTAGGGGCATTCCACGAAAAGTCGGCCTACTCCATGTAAATATCAAAATGAATTAATCTGAAAATAATTAGTGTTTTAATTGCATTAAGATTTATATGTTTGTGAATGCATATAATTTGTATATTTCACCAACAAAAATTATTAGCATCTGTAGCCTATGTGCTTCACAGACAAATGAAATCAAATTTTGCTACATTTTTAAAGAGTCACACACGTAAAACATTTTCATTATTGCGTTTCATGCATTCAGGCTATATCTTTATACTAGAGTTGTTTTTATTTGTTAGCAGACACCACAAAGTACTTCATAATTCTATGAAATCACTTCATTGTGAATATTTTCATCCAATCTCAGTCCAATCCAGTCTAGAACCTCAAATTTTGTGTGTGAAATGTCACACACGTAACACTGGTTGATTTGGTGTTTTAAGTCCACTTTATGCACAATAAGGCTAATCGGGACTGGACCTATAGTTTAAAGTGGGATCCGAACCACTATGATGTGCCTCCACTGGGTATTGAACCCAGGACCCCTTGATTACAAGGTGACGACGCTACCACTGTACCATCGGAGAGCCACATGTAACACTGGAATGCCCCAGTAGTGGACTCCAGTCCTGGAAGGCATATAATAGTGGAGATGGTATTTGACATGCTGATCATGTGTCACCTAGTGAAAAGCTGTATGGCAATCCTTGGCCTTCAAAGAGCTCTTGAGGCACATATTCATAATGTCCTGTAAAGTGTTTCACTGTACTGTACAGATACATAACTGAACCTTTTTGTTGGATTGTGGTGGATCTTCTTCAGGAGTTGAGAAATAATTGCATTAAATTTTGATCACAAAGGAACAATCATAACGGGATGCCAAAATATGTTCATATTTATCTTTCTCTAAATATTGTTTTGGAATGCAATTGCAATTATGGTGCATTGTTTGTTGCAGGCATTGACAAGATGACAGAGAAGGAGTCTGCCCATCCTTCACCACATCAGCTGAGTGAACTGACTGTACCTAATGTGAATGGTGCTGTTGGGAGGGTCACCAACACCACTCCTGCAGCTGGTGACGAGGAAGAGAAGCCCCCTTCACCCCTTGAAAGTAGCAGAGAAAATGAAGTGCCTGGAGATGGGACTGAAATGGCGGCAGCAGTTCCACGTTCCAAAAGCATGGTGTGTTTTGCACTTAGAAACGTAGCATGTAAATTTGTCTTGTTTGTGTGTTATATAGTATTCTTATTCTGCAAATGTTCCAGGGCCAGTCATCATTAGGCACTCACTTTCAATATTTCAATATTGTGTATAATGGAAGACCTCAAATTAAAAATTCTCTCATTCTAAAGTTCATATTTCCATAACGTTAATGGCTGTAATTTTATAATGAATGCAGAGGATTGTACAATTTTTGATTTAACAGAAACAGTACCTATTGTACAGGTGGTGGACATTAAAATTGAAACACCGGTGATTACAGAACATGATGCTGGAGGGCTCAACTGCATCACCTGTTGGTCATGTACAGCGAAACAGGCATTCGGGCATATAGCTGTGTGCCTGCCAGTCACATTAGCACAGTAGTAGCTGGACTGCATGTTGAATATTTGGTTTTGCGCAGTACAATGGGCAACATATCAGAGGCCCAAAGAGGGCAAATTGTTGGTGCTTGTTTCGCTGGTGCATCAGTAACAGAGTTTACATTTGGAGAAGTCCATCCGAAACATACCAACCATTATGCTTAGTTCCCAGAGTGAAACGTGGGGTTGGATCCATGATGGTGTTGGGTGCAATATCATGGCAGTCTTTGGGACCACCGATCATTCTAGAGGGACATGTCACTGCCAAGGGCTATAGGGCCATTCTGGAGGACCATCTGCACACTATGGTGCAAATATTGTTCCCAGACTGTGGTGCAGTATTCCAGGATGATAATGCACCGATACACAATGCTAAACATGTCCATAGGGGTTCGATGAGCATGAACGTGATGTTGAACATCTGCCATGGCCTGCCCAGTCACCTGGACCCTGGATATTAACAAACCCTCATGGTGTCTTTTGAAGGATCGCATGCAGCAACGTTTCCCTCCACCAACAACATGTCGTGAACTCATCGGCGTCCTTCAGGAGGAATGGCTGTTAATCCCTCTCACCAATGGGCAGGACCTTTTTGGGTCCTTCCCCAGATGTGTTTCTGCAGGTGGCCCAACACCATACTAATAAAGGTTAGTGTCTGCGTTCCAGGTGTTTCAGTTTCAGTGTCCACCTCCTGTATATTTATACATTATTTATTAATTTTAATGCCCTGGTCAGAATTGAAACCTGGAATCTTCAATATTGAGAGTGTGGATCAACCATTCAGTGTGTTCGGTAACAGAGTTTTTTATAAGGTAATAAGCATTTACAGATGGGCTCCATCTTGAGGCACAATAGAATGATTTTTTTTCTAGTTGCCACCTACTATGCACATTGAAGATGATGTCAAGGAGATGGTCATTCAGTTTATTGAATATTTATTGTTAAGTTCTAGTTGTCAAAATGAGGGGAAGTACCTTCCTGAATCCACCTGTAGGGAGACCTAAAGAAAAAAAAGGGCACAGAATCACACTTTTTGCAGTTGAAATGCTATTTGTCCCTTTTTTGAAACACATTGTGCACTTACAGGCACTAAAATAATCTACATATATAATGATTGTATTAACCTAAAACCTATTTCTGTACTGCAAACTTTTGGATCTGATCACAGGAACAGAATAGACATTTAGGGCAATATCTGGGCTCTACTTATAAGACTTTAATATGAAACCAGTGGGATATCCATCATTTCCTGCTACCCTCTCAAAAAGGTAGCACCCCCTCCCCTCTCTTTGAATGCCAGTGAATGGAGGCACAGTCTTAATTATTTGTTCCCTGCCATTGCAGCCAGAGCCAGGATCGCCAACCCTTTCGCAGAAGTCCAGCGGATCAGAAGCTTCCCGGTCTGTGTTTTCCTCTGCATCCAAGTCTGAGATGGCCAACAGCAGACCTCTACAGAGAGCAGCATCACAGGTAGTTCATTTTCACTTTCTTATGAGAAGGTGTCCACAGGTTAAAGATTGAATGGAGATAATGTAAATGTTGCCGACAACAACTGGTGAGGTTATCTTCTGGACGATGCATTTACTGTGATGTTTTGTTTTGACCTTTCGCATGCAGCTGTGAGTGCTAAGTTTATGCAAACGATTCCCATTTTTTTTTCTCATGTCTCCCTGTGATTATTGGATGCACATCCTTTTTAATACTTTTAAAGGCTATGATGAGCTTCTTTATATATTAAGGACGGGACAGATTAATTGATACTCTATAGACATCGACCAATATAGACATATCGGTGCATCAGTAAAATTTTACCAACCTGACATATCTATAAATACATTATAGTTTAGTGCAAAATTCTGCCATTTTGTTAATATTTTTATACATATCAACTAGGACTGAGTCGATACCACTTTGAACCTGTACTGATGCTCTTTCTGATTCCAACAGATACCGATGCTTGAAAATTGTAACAATTAAAAGTTTTTTTTAAAGTACGGTAAAACTTCTCAATAACGGACAGGCCTGGGGGAAAAATAAATGTCCGTTATTAAGAAGTGTCTGGTATTCAGAAAAAAGTGTAAGCTATTACACAATAGGATAAGCATACAAAGTATGTACTTTGTGAACATAATGTTTTTTTTCCTACATTCAAGGAACAAAATACTGTACTACATACGGTGAATTTAAATTTACTAAAGTATCCCTACATACATTACAAATTTCAAATAAGAAAATACAGTACACATAGTGTAATCATTTGTTAAATTAATGCATTCAAAATGATACACTTCTCAAGATAACCACAAAGAATGCTGTCTACTGTCTGCACTTTTAAAAAGAAATATGTTCGGTGTAACATGAAACAATGCACACTAGTTCGAAATACTGGCCATTGTTGTGTTGAATTCCAGGAAGTGTGACTATTTTCTTTCAGGCTGTCCATTATTAAGAAGTTTTGTTTGCATTGGCGAGGTAGTTTTCAGTGTCCGCGTCTGTTATTAAGAATGTCCGTTATTGAGAAGTAATGTATTTCTGCCGGTTAATTTAAAAATGTCCTTAATTTAGAGGTTCATTAGGAGAAGTTTTACTGTATTGATTAATATTAGTGTGCGAGTATTTTACTCTAATTATGAGTGTCCATTTGCCAGAATATTACTTGAAAAAGTTAAAGATTACATCAGAGTATTAAAATACTTCTTATGAAATCACAAAATACAGTTTTTCCCCACACTATTGGTGCAAAATAAATGGAAAATGAATTTTGCATAATTTCCAGTGTAATTAGTCTCTGCAAAAGTGACACATGGCATTTTTGTGGTGACCGCAAAATACCAAGGTGCAGGAAAAGTATCGGCTCAGCCATAATATGAACATATAATTTTGCAATTTTTTTTTCAAAGGCAAAACTTATTGCTATCACCTGGTTGCATACATTCATTAAGAAGGTTAGGAAACTGATCATGTTCTTCAAGGCGCAATGCAATATTGTATCGGATTGCTAGAAAATTGATTATTGGTGTAGGTAAATTTTATATTCGTTATTTATTTACATCAGCAAAATGTTCATATCCGTCCTTTCCTGGTAGGTATTATGTCAAATAACAGTGCAATTCCAAAACTTTTTTTTTTAATAATTTAATTCCATTTATAGCTCTTCAAAGTGTATTGTAGTAAATGCAATGAACATTATTATTTATTAAGAATAGTTTGCAAGGATATAGCTCTTGCCAATTACACCAGATAAAAATGCAATGAAACAAGCAAAACTAAGGATTAACCTTTACCCACAACTAAATTTTGTTTGAGGTCTATCATTCTATTCCAGCTAATACGTAGTGGAATATTTTTTGCCCGTAATTTCTCCTGCATTCAGTGTGATGTTTAAATATGGTAATGCATTAATTAATATTCCTTACAAGTTTACTGCATTTGACGAACGAGGCTCTGGCGACTGGCCCTATGGCCAGTATAATTCTGTGTGTTGTCCTGTGTTTTGTCGCTATATGTGCTGAGTGCCTCTTTACAGCCTCAGCGTTTAACCAAGGTAAGGATATTTTAGTTTTCAGACACGATTCTATTTTTGTTATGATAAGGGGCTGGACCCCACATAGTGTGAAGGGTGCAAAATAGCCTTAGTGCTGACGCACCCAAAATTTTAATTTCAAATTCAAATTCAATTTACAGTATACCACCGTGAATATCCAATACAAACCTTTTTTGCTTTGGGGGAAATATTCTGTGAGTAATATTATTAAAAAGAAGTTAACAAACCTTTTAGACTAAAATGATTTTTTGAATATCTTGTACATCAAAGAATTCAACACATTTTGAGTTTGGAGCATGGAGCAGTATGTACTGCTTGTTTTATTAGTGCACCATGTAATTTTTGTAGGTTCATACCTTGGTATGTTTATCATGTAAACGTAAGGGAAACAATTACTGTTTGGTTTTTATGTTTGTTTTCTTTTGTACTTGAAATTATCTGGATGAAAACATGACCGTTTATGTATCTTTGTTTGCTTTTCTGATTACCAGGTGTGCCGGTTAATAATTCTTAATCCGAAAGAAAACAAGTGTATCTGGGGAGAAAGGTAACAAATGCTTTATTCAAAGTACGTGCCATCGCTATCTATACATTTTGCCGATCTGTCCGTCAAATTGTGGATGCCCTACCAGAAAAATCATTCAAATTTTGAGGTTATCCAGTCAGCAAGTCATTGTTCAACATCTTCGTAATTGTTGAAGTGTTGCTGGGAAAGTGAGTGAGACATCAATGAAAACAAGTGGTAGTCCGAAGGGGCTAAGTCTGGTGCGTATGGCAGGTGGGGCAAGAATTCCAAGCCAAGTGCAGAAATGGTGTGTCTGATGCCTTTCGCTGTGTGTGATGAGGCGTTGTCGTGCTGCAAAATCACGTTTCCATGTCTTGTCACCCAATCTGGATCTTTCCCATGGCATGAAGACGATCAGATATGGTTTGGCGACCAACATTTAACTTCTCTGCCAGTTGTTGTTGCGTTTGCATATCGTCTTTGTCCAACAGTGCTTGCAATTTGGAGTCTTGGAATTTTTTCGACTGGCCCGGGCAATCTTTGTCTTTCAAGTCGAAATCACCACTTTTGAATCGTCGAAACCAACGCACACACGCATCTTGCGTTAGAACATTGTCACCGTACGTTTCCACAAGCATACGATGGCTTTCACTCACGTTTTTCTTTTGATTGAACAAGAAAAGCAGGACGTGCCGCACATGCTCCTTATTTGGTTTGAAGGTAGACATGTTTACCACAAACCCAATATCACAATCACTCGCACTCGGTTGCACATCCACGGCATTTTGACAGGTACTGTCCTGGCAACACACTGACGTAACAGTTGAGACTGTGTAGCAACCCTTGCTTCCAGCGCCATCCAGCGACGAAATTAAGAATTATTAACCGGCACACCTGGTAATACCCTTCAATATCACAATGATGCAGATGTGATGGTAAGAAGATGACAAGGTATGCTGTCTAGGATGAGACATGAGAAATAAAGAATTATGGATTGTGGGTCTCCTCAATGGCATAATGGTAATGCTGTTGCCTTGTAATCAAGGAGTCTGGGGTTCGATACCTGGTGGAGCCACATTGCATGGTTTTTCTTATCCCACTTATGCTTTTATGTTTAGTCCTATGTGAGTATAAAGTGGACGTGAAACAAACTTCGGCAATTATGTATTATTTGTGAATATTCTAGACAATATGGACAATTTACCTTGTAATAGTCTTACAGAAATGCTTTATTTTTGAAGTAGTAAATAATTTTATATAAGTATTTCTACCAGGATATAATTGGGCCAGATAAGTATGTTGTCTTGGCAAGTATACGTGTTTTTTTTTTGTTGTTGTTTTTCTTCCTTTGTGAATCTGTGTACAGATTTTTATGAAAAGAGGCTACAATAACTAATGCGGAGCCAACACCACTTTGAACCTGTGCCCATACCGATTCCCACCAGCACTCTTGTTTGAAAATTGTAATAACAGAGTTGTTCAAAATATTGATTAATACTGTATGCCTAATTTTGCCCAGAGTTTTGCTTTAAAACATACAAGAATTACATCAGAATATCCAAATACATATTATGTAATCACAAAATATATTTTTTCACACAAATCTGGTGTTAAATAAAAATAAACTTTGAATTTTGCATAATTTCCAGTAGGGATGGGACGATATGAAATTTTGGCCGATACCAATAAAGTACCGATATAAAATTTACCGATACCGATAACCGATATTCTACCGATCCGATATAAAATTTGAAATGGTCCTGGAAGAACCTGAAAGGTTCATTGACCTTAAAAAAATGTGTGTTTCAAAGTGACTACAGTGCAAGAGAAATTGCATATTTAGACATTTACTTTCTAAAAAATTAGGGCATTGAGATTATCCATAAAAATTACAACAAAAATGGCATAATTTTGCACTAAACTATCAGATATTTATCGATATATCAGATCGGTAAAATAATCGGTAATTTTACCGATACACCGATATGCCTATATCGGCCGATACCGATAGAGTACCGATTAATTGGTCCCATCCCTAATTTCCAGGATGGTTAGACTGTGGAAGTGTTGTGTAGCATTTTTGCGCACCCTGTGAAAATCGAAAATGCCAGAAAAGTACCAATCAATACTTTCTGAAACCAATAGCACTAATATCAACTCAGCCCTCTGGAGTTCAAGCAATACGTATGCAAGATCACACTTCAGGATTAATTATCTTTCTAATTAGAAGAATCTAAGATTAATCAAGATCTTTTGATTAAGAGATAGGTTTATTTCATAGAAAGTTCAATTGGTTGGAAGATTATATTTGTGGTATTTATTTCTTTATTATTTCAGGTAAGATAGCATTTTAATTTCAGTGAATTACACTTTATTCGAGTACTAAAAATGTACAATATTTTGTTTCATCTCTGTTCTCTATATTGGAAGAGACCATGTGTGAGCACATTTTTTACATGTATAATGTGTGTTTTCCTCTTTTTGTATTTTTGCATGCCACTGGTTTTGTTTTTGTTTTGTTTGTTTCTTTTGTGGGTTGATGAAGGTACCAGATCTTTTGTTTGTGTTTGTGAGAAGGTTGGGGTGTATTTTTTATAGATGTGGGATTGCTATTCTGCTTGCAATGCTGTAACCTTTGTCTATGTTGTTTTTATTTTGTTTTTATTGCCCTGCTTAGCCGCTTGTCTTTTGTTTTTTTTCCCTTCGTGCTTTGCTGTTTTTAGCGCCAAAGTATTCGGCTGATGGAGGCCCATTCTCTTGTCCAGGGCGGTTCTGGAAGCCAGTGGGTCCCCACATCAGACTGGGTTCAGAGCTGGAAGGGCAAGCTCCCCCTCCAGACCATCATGAGGTTGCTGCAGGTGCTTGTACCACAAGTGGAGAAGATCTGTATAGACAAGTAAGTATAAACCTTTATTGAATGGGGCATCTCCTGCCTGTAAGCCTCTTGGTATGTGAGGTTTTCAAGCATGCCCTATTCAAAAATATAAAGAGGGAAAACTGTACCGTTGACAGTTGAGGTTGTTTCTTATCCCCTCAAAGTATCATGCTCTTGTGGGAAGGGAAATTATAATATCCCATTCCCTCCCCCCAAAATGAATCGGAAGAAGAAAAGTTACATTTTTCAAAAAAGTTCTAATTGAATAACCCCCCGAGATCTCCACAAAAAACTCATGTGAATAAAAAAAATCTAAAATGTCGTACTCGCAGGACAGTAGTTCATTTCCAAAAATTTTAATTTGATCATGCAATATTAAAAACAAAAGAAGCCTGGTAGTTGCCTGTAAGTGCCTGAGTCTATCATTAAGCTAGATAAATTTTGTTTTATAGTAAGTACTGTGAATATATGTTGTGCATTAAATAGAGTCAAACAAGGGTGGTTAAAAAAAAATTTAAAAAATAGGGAATTTTGATTTTTTAAAGTATTTTGTGTGGAGGTAGGTATTGCATAATTTCATGTATCTACAAATGAACCAAAGGGGGAAAAAAAGTAGTGTAATAAAGGTAAATTTTCCCGTGCACTATGCACCATGCCATGAGGCATATATTTGGGAGATGTGGGGGTCAGGGCCCCATTCATTCTTCGATCTCGACCATGTTGGAGGTGATGTGGTCAGTACCACTTGCTGACTGCCTTTATTCCCCAGTGTTGTCCCCGAGGTACCCATTTATTTAAGGCTGGGTACACCATGAGCCACTTTATTTAGGGACAAGGGTAAAAAAATTCCAACGTTGGATCACCCACCCTGGGAATTGAACCCAGGTCTCTCATTTGGCAGTCAGATGCCCTACCGATTAAATCACTGTGGCTCCAGTGTTAGAATAAGTGTTGCTCTAGACAATGGATAATGTCCAATTAACATTCAGAATTATTTGGTTATCTTTTATAAATAAAATATTGAATGATTCTTTAATGTTCAGTTCTATATTTTCTTTTGCACTATGTGACTTCTTACATCCCAACATGATGTGTATCATTTTTATCTCCTGGAAAAGACTGTTAAAACAATGGAAATATTAGTTTTTCTTGTATGTATGCATTGCATTGCTTGCATTGTAGAATTATTTTCTGTAGTTTACGGTTATTACAACTTATTATTATAAGTTGTTCATGTTCAAAGGATTATGTAGGACAAACAGCAAGGAAAATGGCAATAAGATGGCACAAACACGATTTAGACATTATAAATCTAAACCCAAGAACAGGTTTGTCAGCTCACATCATCAAACATAAGCATTTGATTAAAAAGAGAAGGGTTTTAAAAAGATTGACGGGAAACAGAGTTGAATGTCTGGGAAGCTTCGTTCATTGCAGAAGAACACTGGAATAAATTAAATAATGAAAATGGTAACATAGATCCAGTATGGAGTTTTATTTTTCACAAATGAAGTAAGCCACCACCATCTTTAAAATTTAATGTAACAGAAAACATCAAGAGACTTTGTGAAAACAATGAAGACTTTGAATTACCTGATGATATTTGGGATTCATAATTTTAAATAAAAAATAATGTGATCAAATTTTTTTTTATTTGAAATAAAAATAAAATAGACTGCTTCTTTTCACAGTTAAGTTGCTATGTTACAACAATGTAACATTGACAACATCATTTATATAAGGGATTCTTTTTGTTTAAAAAATTGCTAACCATTGTTATAACTGTATCTTTAGTCAAAATATAAATAAATGTCTGATGAAGGGAGCATGTGTTCTCCTGAAACGTCACAAGGAAAAACTGTTTTCTTATGCTTGTAATAACCGTAAACTACAGGAAAATAATGGAAATATTGTCCTCAAAAACTTGCACATGCCAGACCAAGTAATAAATGTAAGAAAACTAATCATTTTTTTTTCTTCTTTATTTTGCATTTTTTATGTACAAGCCTTTAGCACTTCTTGCTGTCTAATACATGTGGAGAATGTTACAGGATTTTTATTATTTCCAGGGGCTTGACAGATGAGAGTGAAATTCTGAAGTTCCTGCAACATGGAACGCTCGTGGGATTGCTTCCTGTTCCACATCCCATTCTTATCCGCAAGTACCAGGCTAATTCAGGAACCACCACTTGGTTCCGAACCTACATGTGGGGAGTCATCTACCTCAGGTGAGTAATAGATCAAATATCAGGACTTTGGAAGTAGACATTTGTATCATATGGAGGCTTCAGGCTATATTGTTTAAGTATTTCTTATGTGAATAGAAGTAAACAAATGAAGGAGAAACAAAGCATCACCCACACCTTTATGTGCACAATGGAATCTGAGGTGTGCTACTTCATGCTTTACATACCACACACAAATATATATAATATATTTAATGAGAACCAGCAACGCATGACTAAGATTCTCATCATTTCTCTGGAACATCTCTTGTTTACATGTTTTATTTTCTTTTATTTATACACATATGGAGCTGTCACACCTGCATTTCAATGCAATGCAAGCATTGTATGTGGATCAAAAGTTTTTATTATTATTTATCTACTTATTGGCTCTTAAAACAGTAGAATTTATTAATGATAGGATACCATATGCAGTTTTACAGGGTAGGTGGTGTAAATTATTTTAATAAACATACATGCACCAACGGAAGATAAAGATGATAATACTAAAGATGATTTTTATACAGAGTTAGAACAGGTCTTTGATAAATTTTCTCAGTATAATATCAAAATTCTGTTAGGTGACTGTAATGCACAGATTGGCAAAGAAGAGACATTTAAACACACGATTGGTAAAGAAAGTCTTCATGAATTAAGTAATGATAATGGTATAAGATTGATTACTTTTGAAACCTCAAAGAATTTAATTGTGAAAAGTACCACTTTTCAACATAAAGATATCCATAAATATACCTGGTCTTCTCCAGATGGTAAAACTCATAATCAGATAGATCATATTCTCATTGATAAGAGAAGGCATACTAGTGTAATTGACGTTCGTACACATAGAGGTGCTGACTGTGCCAGTGACCATTATTTAGTAATTGCTATATTAAGAGAAAGACTCTCAGTGATAAATCATAAGCAACAAAATCTAAAAGTTCTGAAATTTGATACAGGAAAGTTTACTGATGAAAGAATTAAATGCAATGCAAGCATTGTATGTGGATCAAAAGTTTTTATTATTATTTATCTACTTATTGGCTCTTAAAACAGTAGAATTTATTAATGATAGGTTATCATATGCAGTTTTACAGGGTAGGTGGTGTAAAATTATTTTAATAAACATACATGCACCAACGGAAGATAAAGATGATAATACTAAAGATGATTTTTATACAGAGTTAGAACAGGTCTTTGATAAATTTTCTCAGTATAATATCAAAATTCTGTTAGGTGACTGTAATGCACAGATTGGCAAAGAAGAGACATTTAAACACACGATTGGTAAAGAAAGTCTTCATGAATTAAGTAATGATAATGGTATAAGATTGATTACTTTTGAAACCTCAAAGAATTTAATTGTGAAAAGTACCACTTTTCAACATAAAGATATCCATAAATATACCTGGTCTTCTCCAGATGGTAAAACTCATAATCAGATAGATCATATTCTCATTGATAAGAGAAGGCATACTAGTGTAATTGACGTTCGTACACATAGAGGTGCTGACTGTGCCAGTGACCATTATTTAGTAATTGCTATATTAAGAGAAAGACTCTCAGTGATAAATCATAAGCAACAAAATCTAAAAGTTCTAAAATTTGATACAGGAAAGTTTACTGATGAGAGAATTAAGAAAGATTACCAAATTAAACTGTCAAATAGATTTGATGTTTTGCAGGATTTAAATGATGATGAAAATGTAAATGAAACAGACGTAAATAAGAATTGGGAGCACATACGTAATGCAATAGAATCAGCAGCTAAAGAAAGTATAGGATACCATAAACCGAGAAAAAGTAAGCCATGGTTTGATAATGAATGTCATAATCTAATAGAAATAAGAAATCAGGCTAGACTTAGGTGGTTAAATAACTCGGATGATACAAATCTAAACAATTATAATAGAATAAAGCGAGAAGTTAACTGCACGTTTAGAAGTAAAAAAAGAGATTACTTGAAAAGCAAAATTAATGAAATTGAAACAAACAGCAAAAATAAAAATATCACAGATTTATATAAAGGTGTAAATGAGTTTAGAAAGGGGTGGCAACCTAAAGTAAACTTGATAAAAGATAAAGACAGTGATTTTCTAGCTGACCCAAGCGATATTCTAAATAGATGGAAGAACTACTTTAATGACCTTTTAAATGTCCATGTAGGAGATAAATCAGAAGTAAATGAAGTACACACAGCAGAACCTTTAGTTCCAGAACCTAACTTGACTGAAGTTAAAGATGCTATTAAAAGGCTAAAGAATAACAAAGCACCTGGCATTGATTTAATACCAGCTGAGTTAATTAAATATGGAGGAAATTCGTTAATATGTCAAATTCATAAATTAATTTGTTTAATATGGAATAAAGAAGAAATGCCTCAACAGTGGAAAGAATCCATAATTGTTCCTGTGTTTTAAAAAGGTGATAAAATGAACTGCAATAATTACCGTGGAATTTCTCTACTCTCAACAACATATAAAATATTATCTAACATTCTTTTAACAAGACTAACACCATATGCTAATGAAATTATAGGTGATTATCAATGTGGATTTAAACGTAACAGATCAAATTTTTCACATCAGACAGACACTTGAGAAAAAGTGGGAATATAATCAAAATGTCCATCAGCTATCCATTGATTTCAAAAAAGCATATGATTCGGTCAAAAGAGATAAATTATATAATATATTAGTAGAGTTTGGAATACCTAAGAAGCTTGTTAGTATGATAAAAGTATGCACCAGTGAAACAGAAAGTAAAATTCGTGTGGGTATTAATATGTCTGACAAATTTACAATTCATGATGGGTTAAAACAAGGAGATGCATTATCTCCATTGCTCTTTAATTTTGCCTTAGAATATGCTGTTAGGAAGGTAAAAGAAACTAAAGAAGGACTAAAATTAAATGGTGTGACTCAGTTGTTAGCATATGCAGATGATGTAGACTTATTAGGGGATGATGTGAATACAATTAAGAAAAATGCTAAAATATTTTTCAAAACTGCTAAAGAGATAGGTTTGGAAGTTAACAAAGAGAAAACTAAATATATGCTTTCAGGCCGAAACCAAGTGTTAGGTAATAATCAAAATCTAATTATTGATAACAACTCGTTTGAACCAGTTTTCAAATTCAAGTACTTAGGAGTAATATTAACAAATGAAAATTATGTTAAAGAGGAAATAAAAAGTAGGCTTAATTCAGGAAATGCATGTTACTTTTCTCTTCATAAACTTTTGTCTTCTCGTTTAATATCTAAGAAACTAAAAGTTAAAGTATACAAAACAATAATTTTGCCTGTAGTATTATATGGATGTGAAACTTGGTCCCTTACATTGAAAGAGGAACATAAATTGAGAGTATTGGAAAATAAGATCCTTAGAAAATCTTTGGACCTAAGAGGGATGAGGAGACAGGTGAGTGGAGGTTACATAATTTAGAACTACATAATTTGTATTCATGTCCAGATATTATTAGAATAATTAAATCAAGAAGACTTAGGTGGGCAGGCCATGTGGCACGAATGGGAGAGGAAAGAGGAGTTTACAGGATTCTTGTTGGGAAACCTGATGGTAAGAGACCTGTAGGAAGGCCAAGACGAAGATGGAGGGACAACGTTGAGATAGACCTATAAGAAATCGGTAGGGATGGAAAAGAGTATATAGAACTTGCTCAAGATAGGGACAGATGGAAGGCCTGTGTTGCTGCAGCCATGAACCTTCGGGTTTAAGATGGCTAGGGAGTTAGTTTTAGTTAGTTGGTAGTTAGTTTATTTATCTACGTATTTAATTAAATGAATTTGAATTTAAGAGCATGGATTTTTCAAGTATTATGATATGTGTCTAAAACACCAACGAAACAACACATTACAATATTTTCACATTTTTAAGTTTTATGAACACGTAATGCTTAAAATAGCATTCATCATAAGTCTTCCTTTTTATTGTGTGCTCAGGGAAAGTTATTTTTTGCCTATTTCTCAGACTTATCCAGACTCATAATTTTTCATGTCAGTAATTGGTATCTTAAAAACAAAATCATTTTAATTCATGCTAGTGAACCAGCCTGAAATCAACTATGGGCAAATTGGTCATGTCATATACATTATTGCACCTATGCGAATCAATAGCTTTCTGTGAATTATGAACATCAATATGTGAAAAAAATAGATTTTTTCACAAGTTTCTCAGAATTATTATATATATTTGTGTAAAAAATGACAATCTTTTAACGAGAACCAGCAATGCTTGACTAAGATTATCATCATTTCTCTAGAACATCTCTTGTTTTCATGTTCTCTTTTCTTTTATTTATACACATATGGATCTGTCATACCTGAATTTCAATGCAATGCAAGCATTGTATGGGTATGAAAAGTTTTTATTATTATTATTTATCTACGTATTTAATTAAATGAATTTGAATTTAAAAGCGTGGATTTTTCAAGTATTATGATATGTGTCTAAAACACCAAATGAGAATTGTTTGTCATAGAAGGTTGGTGTTGGATGTATTCTGATTGGAATAGCAAGGGCTTCCACAGGAAGTTAAATTTGTTTGTCCCACCCTCATACAAACGTGATTAGATTTACTTACGTGAGATTTAGAAGATTTCACACTTCCGCGTTGCACAATTTAATAGTTCAATCCTATTAATTTCGAAGATCCACTGTCTTCATTAACAAAAGGGTACGGCGTTTGAAGCGGAGATGGTACCGCGTCACCGCGTTTACCGCAACCATCATGAGTGACGCGGTACCATCTCCGCTTCAAACGCCGTACCCTTTTGTGAATGAAGACAGTGGATCTTCGAAATTAATAGGATTGAACTATTAAATTGTGCAACGCGGAAGTGTGAAATCTTCTAAATCTCACATAAGTAATTTTAAACCGCGTTTACCGCAACCATCGTGATTAGATTTAGTTGGACCATTTTGATTGGCCAAATAAATATATTCAAGTAAAATTTAAATTTCTTCTTCATTTTGGAATTACACTTTTTACCTTTCTGTGGGACTGCTAGCCGATTCTGACACTGCAGTGACTTGTTTTTATTGCAAATAACAGAGAATAATTGACAGTGGGGTATATACAGAGCCAGCCAAATGAGCATTAAATACATCTGTATTTGTACATATTTTTACGTCACTTTCTTTTCTCCAGGTTAATCCAAACAACAAGAATGTTGTTTACAATTGTATTTGTATTGCATTTTCCATGTGTGAGCTGTATGCTGTATGCACTACATAAATTTTATTTTGCCCACTATAACTTTCTCTCTCCTTAAAGACATGTACGGTGAAATTGGGGATCACTGAAATGAAGCAGGGGCAATCAATAATATACTGATTTTTCGGAGTAACTGCAACACTTTAAAATGCTTGCAATATTTCAAAAACTTCTTCTTCTTCTTTTTTTGCACCCTCTGAGGGTAGAAAGAAGTTCACATAGAATGTCAAGACATTTTGAAGTGCTGTAATGCTACATGAGAATAATTTGGGAGTTATTTATTGTCCTTAATAGAATGTGGTGTGATGAGTTTTATGACTCAGTCTTTGTTATTTTAAACTCGAATTATACAAGTATCGGTATCGGTTGGAATCGGTCAGGGTATCAGAATCGGTATCGACTGAGCTCTAGTGAATACAGTATTTGTTGTGTATGATTTGAATTTACTGGTCTTCCATTCCTGTTCTATAGCTTCTTATTACCATGCACCAGACAGTCATTCTTGTTACCTAATAATCGAGTGAGGGCTTCCACGCAGCTGAATGGTTACTGCTTTCGTCTCTGGTGCAAACAGTCCCAGGTTCGATCCCTGGTGAGAGCTCCAGCTACTTGAAAAAAGTAGTAGCAGACAGAAAACAGTAATGATGGAATTTGATGCACTGGCCATAAATCACCCAACAAAAAGCCATGTTGCAGACCTTAATAGGGCTGCTCAAAACAAAGAGTTTAAATGGTTTAAAAAGCATTTGGGAGACCATAGATTTAAATCTTATGCACAGTCATTGTGACTAACTTTTTTCTTTAGTTTTATTAGTTATTTAGTGCAGGTAAATGCTGCAGTGGTACATGAAGTACAAGGAAATATGTAAGGAATATGTAGAGCAAGAATTACACATGATCATGACTATCAAATTTTCCATAAAAAAACTTGAAAACTTTTGGGGCATCCTGTGTACAGGGTAAGTCAAAATGATGGACCCGATTACAGAAATTTATTCTGTGAAATCTAATAAACAGATGTTATTGTGAGACATGCGCTTTGAAAGGTTAACTTTCAAAGTTTAGTTTCCATGCAGTGTTTCCACTTTCTACCGCTAGGAGTCAGCAGCGAGCAGGAAAATGGGATTGACTGGAGAACAGAGATCTTTCTGTGTGCTTGATTATCATGTGAACAAATCTGTGATTAGTGTGCAACGGCATTTCCGTACCAAATATCGGAGAGAAACACCTATGGGGAAGGCCGGCCATTCGTAAGTGGTATGAACATTTCAGAGATTCGGGCTGCATCTATAAACGAAAATCGACTGGCCATCCGTCGACTGGGGAAGAGACAGTGGAACGAGTGTGCACATGTTTTGTGCGGAGTCCACAGAAGTCCACCTACCAGGCAGCGAGAGAACTTCAACTTCCACAGAAAACTGTCTGGCAGGTTCTGCGGAAACGTTTACAAATGAAACCCTACCACTTGCAACTAGTTCAAGCCTTAAAAGACACTGATTATGCTTTGCGCGCGTCCTTCTGTGCTGATTTCCTCACATTAATGGAAACAGATGGGTTCTCTGAGAGGTTAATTTACAGTGACTTTTCACCTTTCAGGGAAAGTGAATAGACACAACATAAGGATTTGGGGAACTGCTAAACCCCATTAATTTGTGGAACACAAACGCGATTCTCCCAAAGTGAATGCATTTTGTGTCATTTCCCATGAAAAATTTATGGGCTCTTTTTCTTCCATGAATGTACTGTGACAGGACTTGTTTTCCTTGATATGCTGCAACTATGGATCCTTCCACAGCTTGCAGAGGATAGCACAGATTTCATTCGCCAATTGGATGGTGCCCCTGTGCATTACCATGGCAACGTTTGGGACCATCAATGGGGCATTGGAACAACGTTGGATAGGCCGTGCATCTCCAGAGGATCGACCTCTCCTTCATTGGCCACCTCGTTCCCCCGACTTGACCCCATGTAATTTCTTCATGTGGGGTTTTGTCAAGGATCATGTTTACGTACCACCACTTCCAACAACATTGGATGTCCTTCGTGCCAGCATCACAGCAGCCATTGCTGATATTGACCGCAACATGCTACACAAGGTTTGGCAGGAGATAGACTATCGGCTTGATGTGTGCTGTGTTTTGCGAGGTGCTCACATAGAACACTTGTGATTTGTTTGAAAAAAAACTTTGACAGTTTACCTTTCTTAGCACATGTCTCACAATAACATTTGTTTATTATGTTTCACAGAATATATGTCTGAAATCGGGTCCATCATTTTGACTTACCCTGTATTAATTTACTATTTAAGGGCATGCCAAACAGTTTCTGCCAGGCTCTTCCCTCTGAGTTAGTGTTGCCAACTTAGCTCTTTTGGGGCCAGATCTGACTCTTTCGTGCACTCGTTTGGCTGTGAACTGGGGTGCCTGTCCTCATGCCCCACTATGATGCCATCACTGGCTCCGGCCCACATGGGCCAACTTTTGCCATGAGTATACATTTTGCACGTGACGCGATATTGTTATATTGGCTGCATCGCCCCACCCCCCTCTTACCTTCCCAGCTACTTTTTTTTTATAGCGCTATGGAGATGACATAATATTGTTATCTGGGAATCCTTTATTTTTTATTTCGTACTAGCATCGGTGGATTAATGAGATGGGTGATGCCACCGGAAAACTTAGAATAAATTGTCATAACTTTAAGGCCAATGGTAATAGAAGCACCCCCACCTCTTTGACACCTAAAATTAAAATTATCCTAAGAGGCACTTTATCCAGCCTTAATAAATCTAGCTCTTTGAAAGTCAGTTTTAACTCAATTTAATGTGAAATTTGGCTCTTTTATGCACATCAGGTACATCAGGTTTTGCACCACTGCCAGGATGGCCGTAGGAGGCAAGGAGAAATACCTTGCACTCATGGGAGTATTATTTGATGTGTTCTCTTGCTAATATCAAACTTCCGATGGCATAAAAAAAGATATAAGATATCAACGGAAAGAGGGCAGTTTGATGAAGCTTATGACCCATGGAAAAGTCGAAACTTCAATTTGATTAGCTGCAACTTTAAGTTGAGTTTTTTCCTCCATACGGAATACATGGGATCTGAAAATTATTACTCATCATATGTTTCAAGTATCTATCTAGTATTTCTAGCTTAATAATCGACATAAGAAAATACTTCCACTTGCAACATGTGGGAGAAATGCATACTCTTACATGTGCCCAGATTTTTTTTAGTAGTGTTGCCTATTCCGACGATATTGAAATACGAGGGTCATTCGGAAAGTAACCGCTGTTTGGCTGTAAATAAAAAAACCTCCATAGATACAACAAATTTTTACTTTACATCTGAAAGGTACAGCTGTCCTCTATTTTTCAACATAGTCGCCATGTAAATTCAAGCACTTGTCATAGCATTTCACCAACTTACCAATCCCTTCTGCATAAAACTCGGCCGTCAGGGAATTCAACCAACCTGTCAACAGCATTTTGAAGATCCTCATCGTCAGCGAAGTGCTGTGGCCCAAGCCACTTTTTCATGTGAGTGAACAGATGAAAATCAGAAGCCAAGTCTGGGATGTATGGAGGATGATCAAAAACGTCCCATTTGAATTGGAGCAAGAGGTCTTGTGTTTGCTGAGCAGTGTGAGGGCGAGCGTTGTCATGCACGAACACAACCCCAGATGTCAGCAGACCGCGACGTTTGTTCTGGATGGCTCTTCTCAGTTTCTGCAAATTGTTACAGTAAACTTCAGAAGTGATTGTCGTACCACGTTCCATGAATTCGACAAGCAAGGTTCCCTTAGCTTTCCAAAACACGGTGGCCATAACCTTCCTCGCTGACAAAGTTTGACGGGCTTTCCTCTGCTTGTTTTGAGAACCGGTATGACCCCATGCATTGACTGTTGTTTTGTTTCAGCATTCGCATATGCTACCCAAGTCACCTATAATGTTTGGGCCGTATGCAGCACACAATTTACAATGAATGTCTGCTGCTGACAGATTTATTGCCCAAAGAGATCTTATTACTCTTTGTACCTCGCATTTGGTGGGATTTTCAATGGCAGCACATTTTGTGACGTTATAACCAGCACACTACGATGCTCTCACTAGCACAGCTGGAAGCTTACTGAATCACAGTTTGCGTGATGTAACAACGGTTGCGCTCTGCCCACTACTACTAGCACCATGCCACAATGGCTGTTTCTTTCCGAATTACCCTCGTAAATGCACACATGGTGCGTAACTGTAACTCCTCACCTTCAATGCTACAGTTTAGCTTGTTAAAAAGGCTAAGTAGGACTATTCTGTTGAACATATTCTAGAGAATGCAATCCCAGCTCCCATCATTCCTGTGCAACCATTTACCTACCAACAAAATGAGGTTTATATTAGGTAATAAACGCTTATTTTCTTTGCAGGAATGTTGATCCTCCGATTTGGTATGATACAGATGTGAAATTGTTCGAGATACAAAGGGTTTAGAAATGAGTCCCTTTTGACGCCTAAAATCCTGACTCAATTACAGGCAAGATATCTTCTGTAATGAGTTAAGTAAAACTCTGTGCTATTTTTGTACATATATATATATATATATACATATTCTGCTCTTATCTCCCCCCAAAAAACATAGCCATAAATGTTAGTGGCTCATTTGTTGGTATAAATACTGCATCCTGTTATCTGTGTTGTACCACTTAACAAATGTTTCAGTATGCAAACAGTCTCTGAATGATGTAACACAATTTATTTAGCCAACTCTTTCTTATGAATAATTATGCAAAAAAAAAAAAAAAAAGATGGAAGTTCCTGGCTATACAGATGGAATATTTATTCATTTTTTCCCCATCTTTGATGCAGCTTTTAAAAATTTTCTCGTCAGAGATTGCTGTTTATGTAAAACATTCCTCATTTATCTCTGCACTGCATTTGAGCTTTAAAGTGAGGTAGTTCAATTTCTTTTTTTAAAAAAAATAAGGTATTGCATGTGTGTAATGAGGGAGTAATAGTTACTTATTGAAAATGCTTGTAAATAGATTTGTATTGAATGACGTATAAACATTTGAAATATTTTTTTCTCTTTTGTTAAACATATCAGATGTTGCAAGACTTTAAAAATGGAATGGATTGTGTGAGAAAGAGAGAGATAGAGAGCAATAGCAATTATGAAATGAAACTTGGTTGGGTTCTTAGTACTTACTGAAAAATATATTTGAAAAAAAATTCTAAAAAATATATTCAAAAAAGAATGAAAATAGTAATGAACAATTTTCCTACCATTATTCTTGCTATTGGCTGTACATGTGTAGACATTTTGTCATTTTACCATTTCTGATGCTGATGACACATCATGTGAAGTTCAATATTTGAAAAGGTTATTTATGAGAAGGGATAAAGTTATAAGATTTGAAATCCTTATAAAAAATTATAACACACATTTGTCAGTTTTTCTTACGGTACGACATGTGCTACATTAAACTTCACAAAACTATATCAACATGATCAGAATTTTGAAAAAGAAATTGAATATCAGAATTTCACAATTTTCAATGTGCCATTTGCAGCCCATATTCATATATTGGAAATCTGCTTCGGTACATCCCTATGGTATTATTTGGATTTGCAACTTAATGATTTTATTTACACATCTAGATTAAAATGCACTTATTTTTTTTATACGAGTACATTTACTGTAGGCCTGATAGTGCTGCTTTTCTGATGTAAAATAAGTGGTGAGCAATATTAACAAAATGGAATGTAAAATTTCAGGTTCTTATTTTTGCAGTCTCTTACTTACAACGATTCTCTTGAATAGACAAATGAAATAAGGAAAATGAGATATCTAGAAATTATGTATCAGTAACATTCTTTAAATGAGACCTCACATCACAACCCTGCATATACTCCAGATATGGTGGCATTTTTATTCAACCTTAATATTGGGCACAATTGCACCTTTTCACAAATCAGTTTATATCAAATTATGTAATGATTGTGATGTATGCTTTTCATTTTTTTTTTTAAATGAGAATTCATAAGAATGATTGCTCTCTTTGGCTTTGATGTTACTAAACGTTGGTTTGAATCTCAGTGGGGGACTTGGGTCTTCAATGCTGAAGTTTGGGAACTGCTGAAATAGGATGAAATAGCAAAGTATAGTTGTAACAAACTAGATAAACACAGTAGGAGGAGTAAGGGTCTTCCTTGATGTCACGTTGTAAGGCATTACACGGGGTCCCAGATTCTATCCTTGGTTGAGGCACATTACACCTGATTAGCCAGAATGTACTTAAAAAAAACAGTGAGAGGAGGTGATGTGCGAATCATTCATTCATTTCCAGTTAAACTAGTCCCACGTGGTATTTACCTTGGTCCTTAATACTGAGGATGGAATATCTTCTTGAATCTTCCATAGATTTTTTACATTCACAGTTCAGTAAGGCAACAGGAAAGGGTCTCACTGTCCATAAAATAGCTGCCTTAAAAGTGGAGACTGCAAATATGTGATATATCATTCCATAAGTTTAGGTAACAATATCAGTTGAAGAAAAGGAAAAATAATTATTTTTCCAGCAAAGAATAACTGGGCACTGTTGAAAAATACAACATATGTAGCCTGTAGTAGTGAATGTGAGTACATATGTAACAAATGTTATTTCACATTGGTACACCACTTTACAAACACACTAGTATATAGTTGCATTAGCATTATGCATATTACAATAGGAATAGTTCCCTCTACTGAATCCATTCAACCCCTTCTCTGTATGGTTTTGAAACTTATTCCTCAATACGAAGTAGCTAAATAACAATATTCAAAATAGGGAATGTATAGTGTTCATACTAGGCTTCTCATACTTGCATGGCAGGTCTCCCTGATAGCATAGTGGTAACATTGTTACCTTGTAATCAAGGGGTCTCAGGTTTGATACCCAGTGGAGGTACATAGTGGTTCAGGTCCCACTTTAAACTGTAGGTCCAGTCCTGATTAGCTTATTTGTGCATAAAGTGAACATAAAACAAAAATCACATGTACTATTATTTGAAACAATCATATTTAGCAAAATCTTCAATCGATAAAACATTTTTCTCTTGTTCGTATACAGTCGTGTGTAACAACTATCTACCTAAAGTAAACAGTCGAACATCTAGTGCCCATCTTCTTTGTCTTCGATTGGGAATGCTCAATTCTGATTGATAGTTGAATGGACTTGAGGATGGTTTTTAAGGATGGTTTCTATTTCTCTCACATGATCCTGAAGTAAGGAACCTCGGGACTGAACTAAGTACCATGTGAAACACATTCTTTGACCCTGAACAGACAACCTTGGTCTGCAATGTGGTCCTTTTTAATTTTAGAGTACACTAAAAGCAGAATGTACAATTGTTGATATTTTGTAGTTAGTTGTTTACGGTGTGAAGAAGAAGATATTTCAACTTTGAATAAGCAGCAGTATCATACTGAAGAAAATTCATATCTGGCCCATAGGCAGGGTTCTGTCTGACTTATTAAGATAATTATGCATTTTCTTTATTCATTTGTGTTCTGTTTCTAATTCCATAAAATAACTTTCAAGCAGTGTGATGTTAGAATTGGCGAAGAGGCTGGTTGCAGAAAATCAAAGAACATTCTCGCGTTGATACTGTTTCCTTTTATCCTGACATTCACCACATTGTGGTTCAAGCTTATGTGCAGCAGCATATCACTCTTATGATCGTTGTACCTCACCTCTGCAAGAAGTATAAGTTTACTCAATTTAATATGAGATTGGAAACCATATCCTATTTCATTGCCACTTTTACTTAGGAACACAATAATTCCAAACCCTCATTGTCTTCAGGCTGGGCCAAAAGTATTAAATTTAAGTTCATGACTAGCATAATATGGTAACAATTTGACTTGCCCAATATCTTATGCACAAAAGGAAAATAAAAATCCAACTTAAAGTGCTGATCTGTATAGTTTCAACATAGAAATTTTGAAGCTTTACTTTAATCATAGATTTCTGTTATAAGAATCGTCTAGTTTTTATCTTGGAAAATGGCAAATCAAGGAGCCTAACCTGGCAATATAATTTTTGAAAATTCTTACATCATGAGTATTTTATTTGAAATACCATATGAAATACATGATCTTATCGCAAATGGTGATGTTCATTTTGTTTTGTGTATGTGTGGCAGAGCAAGAATGATTGGGATAGTGTGTGTATCTGCACATGCGTAAGAGAGGTTGGAAAAGTACGGTAATATGTTTTTGAAAATTTGCTACCCCGAAGTTTTCCACTTCATCCACTTTTTTTTTTTTCACAATTATTTCATTCACTTTCCACTCACCTACATAATCTGTCCTCAGTAGTATGTGTGTAAGAAGAAAACTTTCATAACCCTTTTTCACTTCTTCATTCAGTTGAAATTTGCATTAGGGGAAAATGGGGTAGCCCCGGACATGTTCACACAGTGATTTGCTTCTTGGTAAGAAGATGCAAAATTGTTTTAAAACAAGCCTGAAATATTTATTTGGAATATGATCTTTATTGACAAAGCAAAGTTATCGAAAGAAATGCAAAAAGAAGTACATAAACAAATGACAATACAGATCGCTACATTTTACATATTTTCACATATTGGCGGGTACCACCGGACACTTAAGATAATTGAAAAAAAAAATCATATTCTACACTTGGAAGGAACAATAAGAACACCTACCCACGAAGTTTATAGTGATCACATGTGTAATGGATATCTGTTGATTCGATATCGGTGCAGTTGTCATGGGCCCAGCCATCGCAGGATTGACACTGAACCCAGCATTCATTGAACGTTTCACCGCAAATGATGCATTCAGTTGTGCTTTCCTGTTCGTCTGGTCGTATGTCCTCTTTGTTATTGTCACAAGCAAGCTGATCGTGGCCCATTAGGTCTTGCGTCCTTTCTTTGCTAGTACATGTGTTGAGGTCACCTTTCTTTCAAGTTGCTTCTTATATGGTGAAGATGTTAGTATCTCACTCACTGCAGTTCTTCTTGTTCATGACACTAAATGTCTCTTACAATTTTCTGGTAATGGCGATAACTTTTCAATAATAGAGAGCCCTTTGCTAGTTGATGGACGAGGAGATTCAGGTTCCTCGGTGACATGTAGAGAACGTGGATCCACCGCAGACGACGGAGAAGAAGCAGCCCCCGTTGCATCCACCGCTGCTGAAGTTGAAGGTTCTGGGTCTTCACAGGTTTGCGGAGTGTAACATCTTCCAACGCGAGTCACGTTTGCGGGCAGGTAATCAATGTCTGTGAATATATTACGGTTGAATGGATATATTCCAGTGCACGCAAATCCATTGAGAGCAATAACCATGCGCCACACCTTACGGTATGCCTCTGCAACAAGGTGCGCAACATCATAATCGGTTATCTTTACTCCAGCATTCTTGCGCATCCACATCGAACAAGCTTCATTGTATGCTCCTTTAAACTGTTTCATAAAAGACCTGTCAAGGGGCTGAGTCTTGTGTGAGTCCTTTGTTTTCGCTGCGAAAGTCTGTCTTGCAGAGAACTTTTCGGGACACCAAATCTATCCGCAGCTATTCGCACACTAACTTTCTCGGCAATAACATATTCAATTGCCGCTTTCATGTCATTTTCTGTCCAAGACCCGCGAAGACCTTGTTTTTTTTTTTAATTTTGGCATGTTTTCAACGTGGTCACTGTTACCTGTAACCAAGAAGGAAAGTTTACTTAGAACACTTTCACACAGTGTCATACAAGAACTGCTACATTTTGTCCGGTGTTACCTGCCAGTTGCCTGTCAGGGGCTACGCAACACGTACCATTCGACAATAATATGCCTCATACTAACACACAGTCAAATATATACTTGCGGTTTCACACACGATTTGTTCAAACCCTAACCAGTACACTGACAAGTATTTGTGTTTCATTTGCTTACCTTTATAATAGCAATGACCTTCCTTAAGTTACTTCGGGGCGAACACCGCATACGCAGAAACAGAGTGGCTTGCAGCACGTCCGCTATTCTTCACGGACCAACTCCTACTACTTGCACTTGCTGAGGAGAACAAAGTCCTTTCTTTTTCTGCTGATACAGTGTTGCTAGCTCATACTGCTGTTTCGGAACTCACACTGTCCGATGGTACCCGATGTCCGGGGCTACCCGATTTTACCCTACATTTATTTCAATAAAATTTTGTTGCACGTATTAACTTGTAATTACTTAATGTACAAAGTGTAGATCTTGCTTGTACTTAAAGTGGCATTTTAATTGTCTGCCAGGCCAGAATGAAGCCAAGAATTGCACAATGTTTTTTCTTAACTATCCTCTCAAACTTCCAGATAATTATATAACCATAATCAAATCAAAGTTATAACAAAAAAGTGAGACTTGTGGCATGCCTCTGTATTCATGATTACTCTGTGATAAATTAATTATGTGCTGAGACCAAATATACATAGCAATCCAGTGTATTATATAAAACAGAGTATTATGTTGTAACTTAATTTTTTAAGTAGTGTTTTAGTCCTTGTGTAGCTGTAATATTTGCATTTATTTATGTCATATTTATAAATGAGAAAAAATATATGAATGTAATAAACCTGAGTACAGTCTGTTGAATTTTGTTTCTTAAAAAAATGCACTGTTGTTCCCAACCCAGTTCTCCTTCTCTGATTATTTTTAAAGTCTTATAGTTTAACGTTACTGATGTGTGCGGTCAGTGACGAACATTCTCTTTGATATGGGGGTATCGGGAGCTATGAAACACCCATACACCCTTTCATATTTCAAATATGTATGTACAGGTATTAAGACATTTTATCTTTCTTCACACTATGTTGACAAAAATGTTTAATACCAGCTCACTACCTACCCAAGCTATCCTGGATATACGAGTATTCTCTGTGTGGGGCAATAAAAGTTATCGTAAGGATGAGGACATGTTTGGGATTTCCTGATGCTTGAGGAAAGAGGGCACTGTTGCCATGTTGGAATGATGCCCTCTCCCTTGGATTGCAATATTTTGTACTTTTACTATGTTACTTGATACTTTTTAATACTTTATTTTTTACTTTTCTTTAAATTTTGCAGAATTCGTAACACAGTTTTTTTAAACCCTGAAAGTTTATTTTTTTCTGCTAAATCATTCTCAGCTTTTCAGCAGTTGGATATTCTCAACGATCATAAAGACTAAAAACAGAACTATGGACTACTTCCTCATCAAATTCCTGGCTATATTCTTCTCTCTTTTGTAGTGTTCCCGTCGAATATGGAGGTGGAATTAATTTCCTTCTGCATTATCTATGCCCCTTTTGATGATTTGAACAGTCATTCTGCCCACTCCACGTGAGTCTCCAGTCATATTTTCAACTTGTTTGAAATTAATAGTATTTGGTACGGTTAATAAATAACCGGATTCGCCGTGAAAAAGCAAAATAAAGTGACAGAACGATGAAACTTACGGGATGTAGGCCAGGCTGGGGTACGTCACATGCCTGCGAGACGAGTTCCAGACCACGTCGCTAGGTGGCAGCACTCACGGGGAAGGGAGGTTGCGTATGTGCAATTTGCCTCCAAGGTGCCAGTCAGTCATTCAGTGAAGTGAGTCATGGCATTCACAGTGTCAGGTGCCACAAAGGAGCTTCAGCGATCCGTGATACAGTTTTTGATGGCAGAAGGCAACACCATAGTGAAGGTGTTCATGAACAATGACTAATGCCAAGTTCGGTTGCAATCTGGTTCAGACTAATCCCCCGATGAGGTCATCAATGGCAGAAATGGACTCATCTCTAATGGCATACTCCCGTGCGTTGTTGAGGCACCTGATACTATGAACGCCATGACTCACCTCACTGAATGACTGACTGGAGTTTTGATTCCTTATCTGTGTTGAGCATACGCTGCACATTCGCTTCTCCCAAGCACTGGCCGGGTGGCTCCTAACAGCCACTTCGGACGTTTCTTTTATGAGATTTTAGATTGTGATATGCACGGTTTTAGATTTGTGTGTGGACAGAATGACGGTTTTTATAGCCACAATGTGGGTTCTTCAGTAAGTGTTTTTTACCATAACCTTTAACCTGTATCCTCAACTAAGAAATACACATTAACCTGAAGAAGGAGGCAGTCTTGACCTCTGAAACGTTGTTTTGATCGACAAATCGTACTCACACGTGTAAGTAATTGATCTTAGGTCTTTTTAAAGTTCTTCATTAACCAAATACTTGCCACTTCTGGATTATCAGCTAGCATTTAAAAAAAGTTGTACACATGTGCAATAATACTCCTACTTTGTGCATCGAGTTCTTGCCTGCTGAATCATTTCTCCCATTGCTGTGGGGTATGAGAGATATTTTCATTGTCATCAGCACTATTAGTGTCACTCATGGTAATAGTAACAACTCACTTTACTGAATCACTTGCCAGAGATCCTGGGTTCAAATCCTGGCCTGGGTGTTCTGTGTGTTGTGTGTCCCTAAATCAATTTCTTCGTATCATCACTCATCCTCATCTTTGTGATTAGCTGAAAGTGGCAGAAATGCAACTTAAATAACTTAATGGTAACCGATAACATGTTCCAAAATTCTGATGGAGATTTGTTAGTTAGTTCTCCTCGCTAAAGTATCCAGATAAACTAATCCATTCATTCCAGACCGAGCACAAAGAAAGTGCAACTGACTGGCGAGTAAGCTTTGCACCGTTGCACAATAAAATGTTATTTTCCAAGATTGAAAAAAGTCCCTACGTTTTCCCTCATTTGGCAAAATCTGTTCCTTTGTCCCCTACGCGGGCGAAATATAGTGAAAAGTCCCTATGCGTAGGGACATGTCCCTACGGTTGGCATCACTGCCGACAGGTGTCGCATTCGTGCCGTATGAAGCACCCTCTCGTGGCTGACAACTCCCCCGATAAGCTGATGGTTTGCTTTATGCGCCGGGATGATGTCTTCCATTTCTGTCAACTGAGGATAAAGTAGCGATGTCTAATCTAAGATTAGATGTCAGAAATAAGGTGCCAGAAATATTTGTATTTGGGAGGACACCTTTTCCAGCATCCTTGTGACAAGGTACATGCTTATTTCAATTGTAATTGTAACTGTAATTGTGAAAAGTGGAAACATTACAAAACAAGAGGTTTCTGTTACGGACTTCCTGTAACAAAATTTGCTGGGACCTGTTGCATGAAGGGGCGGCCGACGCTCTCGCGGTAAACGACTGAAATAACCTCCCTGTAGTAGAAAGTTGTAACTATAATGATAAACTAAATTTTCTGAATAATCTCCTGGATTAGCGTATTCAATAGAAATTGATATCACAGTTATTTTTAAGTAACTAAACATCTTTGCAGTATATATATATATATTTTATTTTTCTCCATAGCACAGGCTACAACAACTTCATAAATTTACAGCTTTATATAAAATTTTACAAAGATGAATTTGATTCACAAGTGACTTTTCTTCTGAAACAGAGTAGAAAGTTAGCAATAATCATCAGTTGTTAGGAAGCATTGTTAGTGGCAACTAAGATAGGCTATCAGGTACACCATTGTTTCCAGGAAGAAGTAATATTCTCCAGAAATGGCAGAAATATTGTACATGTACATATAAATTATTACCTTGCAGTAAATTTATTAACCATTGCATGTCGTCACAAACATATGCCTTTTTGACATCACCTTTCAGAAATTATATGATAAATGATTACATAAGCAAAAGTTTGATATGGAAACTTCATTTCAAAATTCTTTTCCTTTGCAAACAATCTGAATAACGCAACCATGATTCATTTCTGCATGTGTAATTCTCTGAAATATTCAAGGTAACATGATATATATACTATATACATTCTATAATTTGTAAATGAGGCTATCCTCAAATTCTAACATACTTATAAAAAGTTTGTAAATGATTTCTCTATGACCTTATTGTTCACTTTCATCTATAAAAGCACATGTGCAAAAAGAAAAGAAAGAAGCACTTCTTGCATTTTATCACTCTTGTTCTGTTCTTGGAAAGGGAGCCGAGCGGGAGAAAGTTACGTGAACAAAATCGCCTCCTAAGAGCGAGCGGGGTTAGCTGCTAGAAGTAACCTATCATGCCGGAAAGATATATTAATAACTCTATATGGATTAACTCATATGCTCCAAGATATAAGTTTCAAAAGTTTTGGGGAAGTCAAGATTTAGCATGGTAGCTTAATGAAGTAACCACAAAGTAATAAAGTAGTTAGTGCTCATAATGTATTAATTTCTAGTGCGGTTATTTTGCACTTTTTGACCCCTTGGTTAATTGAGTGAGAATGATTAATGAGAACACCCATGCCCATGCCAGGATTCAAACCCGGGGGCCTTTGGAGTTGTAGCTTACTGTGCTAACCACTCCATCATGGAGGCTGGCTCCAGCTGATGAAAAATTAGTAGTGGTGTGTTAACCACTGTGCCTTGGAGCTTGGCAACATGGATGATGAGACAAGCAGGATGGCATATCCATATCTGATTCAGGATTGAATCGAGGACCCTTTTATTCATAAGTTCAGTGCTCTTAGATTTGATTCAAGTAAAACTGGTGCAATTCCCAATGTATACCAACATTTTCTGTATTATTCCAGTGTAGAAAGCCAGAGATACAAGTGATGAGAAGATGGACAACACTTTGCTAGTAGTGTGCCCACCATTTCCTTAAACAGAATTACAGGGGAAGGGGAGGCTGTTTTCGGTTCCTTCCACATTTTTTATAAGAAAAAGTAATGCAGTGGGAAATGTAATCCATTCCCATGGTCACTCCACTGTGCACGAGCCCTGTATCATGTTATGAAGAGCCATCTGGCTGCAGGCTGATTTTGAATGTAAATTACGAACAAAATTTATCAGTATGTCCCAGGTTCGATCGGTGATGGGACTAGATGCGCTGACCATGCATCGCCCAATAAAAAAAAACATTCTGGCAGACCTTGGCCCTTAGAGGGCTGAGTTTAGTTTTTAGCCCAAGGTTCGATATACAGTGGAGCACATTATGTAATCATAGTGGTTCACATTCCACTTTAAACTGTATAGCCAGTCCCTGATTAGTCTATCTGAGCACTTTGACAAACAAGATTCGTAACTTACATCTAAAAGCAACAGTTTTGTACCTGTGCAGCATTTTTTACTTCTCCAGAATGACAGCACCACAACCTTCCATGTCAAGAATGCAATTATGCCTTTTAACAAAGGGTGCATAAGAGTGACACAAAAATATTCTATGAGGGTGTTACAGATGCTAGATCAGAAATGGCTATCAATAAAGATCTTCATAAAGGTTATTAATTGTTGTGTGTGTATGTCCAATGATGGGAGCATGTCATCTACTCAAACATAACTATAACACACATGTTTATGGACTTGTAATAAATGTAATCAATCATAAACAGCATATGTAAAATTGTAACAATATTAGAACAGAAGGAAGAGAAATTTATCATTAAAAAAACATGTAAAATTATAAACCAGATGAAGCTGTCTAATCTTTGATTTAGCTGATCCAAAGTGAACAATAAGTCAGTATTGTGTGCTCTACAACTCTTTTCACCTAATGTACATTGACTACATGGTCATAACAGTTACTGTCACATAACACTGTTCGTACGTGCACAGATTAACAACTATACATGTCATCATCCTTCATTTACAGTCCTTGAGAAGTATAATCGATAGATCGTCAAGACTATAAGTATTTACAATATAGGTATGGGAAAAGATGTTTCAAAATACATTACATTTGACTTGTACAGCAATACATATTTTTAGTTTTGTTTCTCCATTTTTAAAACAAATACTTTTTGTTGCATATGAGAATAAAATTTTAATATCAAGGGTGTATTCATGTTCATGCATATCTACATAGGATGATAAATTTTGTGCATGTAAATTGAACTTTAACTATTAATATGCATAATGTTCTAGACATTTTGTAGAATGTAGTCTTATCTCTGTCTTCACAGAAACAAGTCAGATTACCACCAAGTAAAAGATAGATTTAGTTTGTTTTTGGGAAATAGATGTGTGGTTATATGTGAAATATATATATATTTATTTAAAGTTTGAATGTAATTAATAAAATACTAACCTTGGGTTGTTGTGAAAGTCTTCTCAATATCTCACAAAGTTTCTTGCATCTTCAGGATAGAAGGAACCACGTTGATAAATCTTACATAGGTTAAAAACAGACACAATCTTTTCCAGTTACACTCCTCGTCTTTACCTTCATGTATGTGTCATGCAAATAAAATTAATCTCCAGTTCCTGCACTTGCACTTTTAATCTCTAAGCTTTTACGTAATGTCATGGTTGTTTTAAAATGAATTTCCCAAGATAAGGAGGTTACAGAACCGACATCATTTTGCTATGTAATGTATTTTATGTAAATTAAGCTGTCTTCTACTATCGCTTGGTATAATTTAATCCCTTTTCTTTTTTAACCTTTGGCAAAATGTTACCAAAAATGAATGAAGCTTGAAATTGTGGCACTTTTTGATTCTGAGGACTGTGTTGAACATACAAAAAGCCAGAATATCGAGTAAAATAAGAATTTTCAGAAAATAAAATATAGTCAGTATATTGTGATTATATTCTGAATACAATCTTTTTCAAAACCAAAAAGTGTGGGACTGATGTAAATTGCAAACTAGTTTCTTTCCTCCATTCAATGATGCACTTCTAGGGTCCTTCCATGTATTTTTCGCAACATTTTGACTCTGTATATAACACTTTCATGAAAGTTTGCATAGCTGTAGTGTTTTATTAAATTGTGAATTAAACATAGGGGTCAGAAATTATGTGTATGGAAGTAACTCACAATTGAAGTTGAACAGACTTTAAAATGCTCATTGACTTATTTTTTTTTCAATTGTAAAGAAAGTTGAAAATATAATAGTTCAAGAAGGTGTTGCAGGAAAATTTGACCCTAAGGTGTCTAAACTGAGAAATAAATTGTGCAGAATTTTAGTTGAAACTACATTAATCAGAGTTGCTCCATAAAGATAGTTGATACGGTGAATTGGTCACTCAGATAAACATGCTCTTGAATTCAAACATGAACTGAATTCTGAAGTGATCGTGCTTCACTTAAGCTAATACCTGTTTAATTGGTTGTACATTGCTTTGTATTTTTACCATACTTGTAACACAGCCACCCTACTTGTCAGACTTGGGACTGACTTAATACATTAAAAATAAAAAAAAAGATCGAAAACTAGTGCAAACAGTAATCTAATACCATTGGATGTCTCAGCTATGACAATGTTCTGCAACTGGTGACAAGAGTCAAAATAAAAGGGAGTTATCCTTAAATTAAGTGTTTGGAATGAGTAATCATTTTATATACATATATATGTGTGTGTGTGTGTAAATGAAGGCCAAGAAAACTTTTGTGCATAGTTTCAAATGCATGCAGTCGTGCATTCTTCACCACCATTCAGCACAAAATTAATTGAACCATAATCTACATGTGGTGACTACCTTTAAATCTATAGTGCAGTGACGTGCGGTGATGTCGACAGTTGGGGTAGCAATCAGTGGCGTGCCCAAGGGAGGTTGGTATGGGTCATAATCCCCCTCCCCCCTTTAGGGACCAGTATTCCTAAAAATAGAACGTCAAAGAAAGGAAAGGATTGCAAAATGAGGAAGGACTACTGAAAAGAAGCACGTGTTAATCCCACCCACTTTCGAAAATCTAAAACATGTTGATTTGACTATTAAGCCAGAGATCCCGGGTTCGAATCCCGACCTGGGCATGGGTGTTATTTGTGTTTGTCCCTTCATCAATTTTATCGTACCATCTTGACGTTTAGCCAATAGTGTAAGAAAAGCGAAGTAAAACAAACCAAATCAAACAATCAATCAATTATTTGATTTACTCTACTTAGCGTCACTGACACATTTGGTTAATCGCGAAGATGGTACAATACAATTAATGAAGATACAAACACAAAAAAAAACACCCATGCCGAGGTCGGGATTCGAACCCGGAACTCCTGGTGTCATAGCGTGCAGTGATAACCACTCCCCCACGGTTGGTTGATTTGGTGTTTAAGTCCACTTTATGTACATAAAAGCTAATCGGGACTGGGCCCACAGTTTAAAGTGGGATCCAAACCACTATGTGCGTCCACCTGGTACCGATCCGGGGCCACTTGCACTCCCCCACGGAGGTCGGCCGTCAACAAAGATGAGTGGAAAGCTGTAATTATTCGGATACTTGGGTATTGGTAAAGCAAACTGCGTATTTACTCAGTGGTACGTAAATTTCAATAGGATTTTTGAAACACCATATTTGCATATGATTAACGTTTTTCCCAAAAAAATTGCATTGCTTGATTTCTCTAATTTCTTCATCTCACGATCTCGTTACTGAAGGATCCGGGCTCGAGCCCTGGCCTGTGCATGAGTGTTCCTTTGTAACCAATTTTCATCCGTTTAATTTAATCAACGTTCACCGTCATGGCAGAATTTAGGTAAAGTGATGGAATAGCAACGCTAAAGAAATGAGGGAAAATACAAATAATTTCCTCCCAGTGCATCTGCAGGGCACTGTGAAATCAGGAGTCCAGAGTTCTCTGTTTATGATTGTCCCTCGTGACTTTCATAAGCTCATTAGCTACTTATCGCGATTAAATCTATACAGCTAGAAAAAGTGATGGAAGGTGGCAAAAATTAATATATTAGAGGGGATGAACAGGTAACAACCACACTTTTTTGTAGATTCTTCAACAATATTCATTTGGTATTTTTAGTTCTGGGATACATTTTACATTCAAATTTTTTTCATTATTCACTGCAGAGTGCAACACATGGGAACAAGAATGCGCGCTCGTCACGGGTTCGAATCCCGGCCTGAATTGTTCTTTGTGAGGTCCCTTCATCAATTTCATTATATCATCACTCATCCTCATTTTTGCGATAACCAAATGTGGCAGAAAGGTGAAGTAAAATAAGCCAAACCAACAACAACAATTAGTTTTCTTGCCCAAATTAATACATCCGTATTTATGACTGTTTAGCTTACCTATTTTTTATTGGAGGCCAAATTATTAGTATATTTAAATAAAACACTACTAAAACGAGAGCAAGAAAGAGAGCGGGAGCAAATATTTGTTACTTAATCATTATATATTCCATATTTGAAAAAGAAAAGAAACCATAACATTTTTGTCTGCACATAATACAAGTACGTTCCCATTCATATACAAATAAAACTACATCCCATATTATATATACATATTGTACAACGTTTAAAAGGTTGTGTAAATACAGAGAACATAAGTACTGCAGAAAATTTCCCCCTGAGTTCTTTAGAAGATTTGCAAAGGAATCGAAAGGAAACCAATCCCCTATCTGTCCTATAGGAGATAGACTGGAGGACCTGAAACCACCGGCTTTCAACCATGGGAGTGGGGGTCGAGGCGGCAAGGGAGGTACAGGCAAAAATCTTCCCTTTCGCTTCGGGCAGTTGTCTATACCTGGATCTGGTAAGGCAGAAGAAGAGCCAGCTAGGGTATTCAGCCTTGCCAGCTGATCACATCGACGGACGAGAAGCGCGTGGAAAGAAATGTTGCATATGAACTGAGGCTTCAAGATAATAAATATTGTGATTTGAAAATAATTAGAGACGTGAGATTGTTTGATCTATCTCTGCTAGACTAGCTACTCCTCAGTGCACGTCACTGCTATAGTGTAATTAGAAATCATTTCAATGCATTGATTTTTACACCATACACAAATATATTATATACATTATGATTATTTATGTTGGTTAAATTCAATTCGATTGCAACATATGTTAAAAAATTATACCTCTTGTTTGGCCACTCAATGTAGCTATCTCACTTTGTATGTTACCCAATTTTGGATATAGTTTGCACACAATGTTTAAATTCAAATATGTATTTTAAGTCAGATTGTACGTATTATGAAAGAGTTTTAAGACCTTCTGAAGTGAAGTTGTCTTTGAAATAAATCATAAATGGCAAACTGAAAGCAAAACACTAATATTGCAGTTAATAATAAAAAATACCAGTGGGGTTAAATTAACAGTGGTATATGCTTTCAGGACATATTTTCTACATATATTGGACGTGAAAATAAGTTTCCATTCACATAGGCTCAGAAATGTATATTTGTTGAGTTGCAATAATGGGAACTTACAGTAAAAAAGAAAATGATTAGAACATTGAGCAAACACATTTATTGATTGAGAATTCCAGGAATTTAGCTGGAATTAAAATTGAGTATAAATTCTGCTTAAAATTTTATTTGCTGGAAAAAGAGGAAGCCTTCACAACCAATCCAGGTGAATTTCCTCATGATCTACTTTATAGTGTAGGCCCCCCCGAATGCAGTTGTGGAATATCCACCTTCACAATTCCAGCCCGCTCCGAAAACAAATCCTGTGTACACCAGTGATCAAGCTACTGATGTTACATTACTTTTTTGGCAACACAACCCCCCCCCCCCCCTACCCACTTCCTTACCATCCATTTAGTTTTCTAATGCACTATCCATTGTTCTTCAAGCGATATAAATAGAAGTTAAAGCTTATCAGTGTAATTGGCAGAACAAAGGGGACATGATATTTTCCATCCACACTCTCCTGAGTGTGACTTCTAGTAATCATGCATTCTTCCCTATTCAGAAGAACAAGAGCAAAGATAAATTCAATTATTTTTCTCTGCCTTTCATCTAAACCTGAAGAATAGGATAGGGATTTGAGGAGAATAAACATCTCAAACAGACTGACAGTAATTATGAAAACACTAAAAATTGATCAGTAACAAACAGAAGGGCTTTAAAATAACAATAATACAAAATATGACTTAAATTTTTTGGCACACATACACACACATATATAAATATTTCCACAGTAATATCAATGACTAATTACTGGTAGGTACAATACATGAAAACTTCTTTCCTGTTTGACACCAACCTTTGTCTGTCAAAAGCCATTCATGTCTCTCCGAACCAAGTATATACAATATATATACATATTTCAAATTGAGAAGGATATGCAAAACTCACATGAACAGTCAGATAACAATAAACATTAAAAATATGAAAATTTAACATCAAAAAGTGTATAGGCATACGTTTAAATATTATAATATATATATATACCAAAAAAAGGTCCTTCAAGAAAATGGGGTTAGTGTATGAGTGTGTGTGTATATATTTAATATATATGGTTATATATTCATAAATGTATGTACATGAGTCTATATACAAGTGCTAACATATGTGCATGCATGCATAAACAATGTGAATTGTACGTAGAAGGAATAAACACGTAGGAGAACATCAGTAAAATGTGTAACAACAGTGCTGTACATGTAAAATAGTGGACCATTGATTACTGGCAATGCAAAAAGGCCTTTCTGAAGAAACATTTTGTGCTATAAGATTGTAAGTTTTTTATAATATTGTAAGTTTTTTTATAATTCTGTAATTGTTCTTGAATTTCATGCTTTTTTTTTTCCAGTGCATGCTTGCGCCAGTGAGTTTCAGGGTTCCTGAAATTCATTTGCGAATAACTCGAGCAAATAGGTTAATAGACAAAAAATTATTGAGAATGGTACCGAGATCAAATTGGTTTCAGGCTCCTTGTGATTTTGAAACTAGATAATTGCTGAAGCTGATGTTTGTCATTGAATTAACACAAGATTATACTTATTTTGAACAATGAAAATCCATTTTAGTCTCTAACATAACACATTTGTTTTGATAGAAATCACTTATTTTAATTTTAAAATGTATTCATGGAACACAATGTACTTTTTCCTTTTTAAAGATTAGGTGGCGAATAAAACAGCTATTGTGGTTCAAGTCTGTACACTGTCTCGGTACCATTATTGATGCAAGGTAGACTTTGTAAAGGGTCACATATGTCAAAGTTCCATTGTTTCAAGTAGAAATGCCACGTTGGAAGAAGGCGCTCACCACCACAGTGGCTAACACACTGAATGTCTATGAAAGACTGTCATGCACTGATTTAATTTCTCACTATCTTCATCAAACTTGATAGGTCTGTAAAAACTCTTGAGTATGCACCAGGTTTTTCCATGCATTTTCTTCAAATAAGATGTTCTAGGAAGAGATGTGGCAAAAACGAAGTTCGAAGTTTTAGGTGTGTAGTGAATATTAAAGAGAAACTATACATACACCAAATACATACCTCCATCTTCAGTTGTGGTCAAGACGAAATCATGCAAAAAATGCTTTTGAACTGTTCGTTGGTAAATAACATCACGTTTTTCTCTTTGTTTTTTTCTTTTGTAGAGCTCAATCTTGTACCATCTTCTTATTCTGGTTAATTTTTGAGTAACATACCTTTCACAGATTAAATAACCTACCTTCTAGAGTGTTCAAAAATGTCCTATAATCAACAATTTGTACAAGTGGCCTTTTTCCTTAGGAATATATTTGTCTAAAGCATCGAGCCTGATTAATGCAAATACTTAAAACGAAATGGTATTTAAAAAATTATAGGAAAAGATGTCAATATTTGTAATATGACAGAACAAAATATGCAACAAGCAATCTGAAAAAAAAAAGGTCTTAATTACATTTTTCTATCATAGTAAAATGAAGATAATTTTAGGCCTTTTGGATTTTGCTTTTTTTATCTTTGTAGGACACACATGTGTTCAAATTGTCATTTAACATTTATTTGGCACTGAAGAAGGATCTTGTAGCAGCACTTCAGAAGATTTGACTTAGTGGTGGATTAGGCCTAGTAAAAGTTCCAGGTTTATAATACTTATTATTTTAGTAGTGTTGAATTAAATCACTTTTTACGGAAGCGAGAAGATCGACTTAAAAAACTTTTATATTATATTTGAGGAAGCAAGAACCATTTTGTGGTGGAATGTAAGTTAAGGATTTATTATCACTGACTGAGCTAGTGCAGACAATAAAAATCCCTTTTCTATCCCCACTAAGTTGTATTATCCTGTTTTTAGGTACATTTACAACACTAAGATCATCTGAAGATGCTGCCCTTTTATATAATCACAAGTAGAACAACAGCGACAGATATGAAGTCAAGTGGGTGATTCTCTTCACTTCATTTGACCTGACTTTCTATGTTACCCAAGAGATGCTACCCATGGTAGAAACATTCTTATTTATGTAATCAAACTGAGGCTATGTATTTGTCATAATGGGATCCATATTTATGATACTGGGGTAAAGGACCACATCGACTCATAGATATACTTTTCCAGACAGCACCTTAAGCTTACTTCAAAGTTGAAACGTGCTTGTTATGTTAAGTGAATAAGTTTGCTTCAAGAGTGTTAATGAATGCTGTAAGTTTGAAGCAACTTTCAATCAAGAAAACCAGACTTTGCCATGTGATGCTTCCCGCTCTTGCCCATGGAAGCAAAAATCTCACTTTGCGAAGTATATGACGACGAGCTCACACCAAGCATGCCATATCAAGCTAACTTTGACAGACTGTGGTAAGCCTGGAATAATTTGCATGCTAACTGGGGTGAAGCCTTCACAGGATTTGCATAATTCTATAGCTTTATGACAGCAAGATGTGTTTACAAACTTCAAAGTAATTGTATCTCATATGGAATCTACATCAACCAAACGTAGTAACACTTTTAGCCTTTTCACCTGTCTCAGTCCCTGATGTAACCTGATGATGTACAGTGGGATCCATGAGTATTACCATGCAAATTGTCCATCACCATGTTCGTGCACTTTATTTGACCCAATAAGTGCTTCAAGAATTAAAAGAAACAAGCTCTTGACAACTTCTGCACCCGAATACATAAAAATCCATTGCTTAAAAACACATAGGATGTAAAAGAAAATTGAATGAAACTAGTCATGGACAATTTGCACGGTAATGCTCATGGATCCCACTGTACAAACATCGTGCAAAATGTTGTTTTAGATGTGTTTGTGCAGTGTTCATTTTTATTTTATCGACTTCGAGATATTTCTAAGGTAATGAATATGTCTTCTGCATGTCATGCGAGGATCGTTCTTAATTAATAGTAACCTTGACACAACAGTGATGCTATTTAATACGTCCCTGTCAGTTGCCAAGTTGGAATTTGGCACACAGTCCATCTGCGTTAGTCGGGTTGTGCACATTTGCTAACTGAACAAGTCTAATGGCAAAATAAGGGTGATGATTGTAAGTGGGACAGAGATGGGGAAGTAGGTAACTTGTAAATCGTCTGCTGCTGACAAGCATGGTGATGTCACTAGTAAAAAGTGGGCCATAATAACAAACAAGCAACCTAATGTATACAAGCTAAATATCCATCTAAAACCCAGAGTGTAGTGCCATGCATTTCTACCTACTTCCCTTTTTGTGTTTGGATTTGTCCACTTGAGCCTAGTGCATCTTTCATGGTTGAACAGTAATTTTTACACCGATGGAATTATTTTCTGTGTGGAAAGTTCGGGTTTATGAACTCCTCCTGCACGTTACAACACATCTTGAAGGCATATTAGGGGCAGGGGGGATGTGGAGGTGAGGTTTCACGCATTCACAATCTTGGAGGTAATGGTATCACACCATGCTCTGGCCACCTTTATATACCACAGAGGGTTGCTACTAGGTACCCACTGTTAGAGCTTGGGTGAACGCCAGAGATGCTACATGCAGGAACATTCACTGAAAAATTCCTGCTTAAATCACCCACTCCTGGAATCGAACCTCCGCCTCTCACGTGTTAGTCAGACACCCTACTGACTGAACCACCGTGACTTCTCCATGTGTGTAAGGAAATTTGACTTTGCAGCTGCTCTGTTCGCTTTTTCTGTTCCTTGTGAAAATATGTTGTGTTACTGTATTTCAAACCAAACAAACTTGAAAAATTACATTTAATTTGAAACCGCCTACCAGCACTTCCCTACTGTATCAGCAAAGCCTGAGTCAAATCTAGGCTTCCTGCCAGGTTCAGCCTGACGCCCATCTTCGTCTTCGAGAAAGAATAAATATGCAGTGGAATATTTTTAATTCGAACTTGGAAAATTCGAATTACTCGGTAAGTCAAACTGGAGTTTATTCCCCTTAAAATCATCTTTAATGATTCTTGTTTTTGTTAATTCGAATTTTATTCGTGTCCCCTTGGAGTTCGAATCTTTAAGATTCCACTGTACATATCCTCGACACCTACATAAAACATTCGGTGTATCCCAATGAGCAAGTACGCAGGGCAAGGTAACTGCTCATTCCCTTCTGGTTTCGCCCTTATCAAAGCATTATTCAGTTGTGCAATAATTGTTTGTACTCTGGTGTCTTTCAAATATCAGAGATTCCTTCCATTACCAAAGATGAAATTTAATGTATTTTAGGAACCCACCAAAAACTAGGCTTTTTACATTAATTTGATGAACATTGTTTCGTCATCAATTATTCCCAGTTGTAGCGATGGAATTTCCAATCAAGATGTGAATGTTATTTTAGGTATTTTTTGAAATCTTATATTGGCTGATGCTTGCACAGGTCCCTTATTAGTGCATTAAGAGATTAGCATGCCCAAGAATTTTGTGAAGAGGGTGTGTGACGTTTTTGGGTAGTCAAATAGTGCGTTTTCCCATCTTCCCATGTGTCCGTGTGATTTTTCTTCATATTTTTATTATTAGCAGTGCTCGAAATGAGTGGGATGGTATCCCCCAGCTAGCAGTATTTTCGCAAAGCATCCCCCCATAGGATCATCTCCCCAACTAGCCTCAAGGTTCGACTAAAGCTGGTAATTTCCACTTCAAACGCTGATTGTTAGTTTTATCCATAAGAAGGCAACTGTTGGAAGAGACCTGAGATAGGGAGTTGAGATTAGAAGGAAAGTAGTGGTATTTCCTGTTGGTTACATCAACCGAGAACTAGAGCCGGGCTCAATCTGCATATCTGCTCATTCAAAGGAAGCATCTCTTGGCAGTGCATCAAGTCAGGTCAATTGCGCATATCTGTCCGCATTGTAGGAGATTAACTCGTTGCTTTCTCGTACGAGGGCGGCGGCGTCTCCGTGCTGTCTTGCCTGGGCAAGATGATGTGAAGCGACGGCTGGGGAAGGAGGATGGCTATGTGGTACGGAGGGGGGTCGCCGGCGTGGTCCGACACGGGCGAAAGCGGAGCCGTCCACGCTTCCGTGGGGCTGGAGAGATAGATGGTGTGCTGCGAAGACTGCGAGCGGGGGATTCCCCCCGGCTGCATCACCTCCTGGATGTTCGGCTGGCTTTGCGACACTCGCACCTGACGGAAATCGCCAGCACGCTCGTTCACCTCGTTGCACCGCGCGACTCCGTTGTCGTGGTTGTCGTCGTCGCACACCGTCCTCGCAGCGAGATACCGCCGAGTCCTCATGCGGCAGATGGACACGCTGCATCCGACGACGAAGAAGACGACCACGAGGACAGACAACACGATCACCTCGTACCCGATCCCGCTGTGGTGGTCGAATATGACCTTGACCCCTCCGACGAAGATCGTTGCCAGGGCGAAGCTCGCCCATATCCCGCACTTGAGATGGCCGACGGGCACGCGCGGAGACTCGCTCCCGTTGCCGTTGTACAGCATCGTCCTGGACGCGCGCGCGTGGGCGCCGTCGCCGGACAGATCCAGGAAGCCATTGGCGTCGCCGCTGCTGAGCTCGACGTGAGCGCCTCCGCGCGCCGAGTGCACGACCGACCCGTTGACGGACGGCTGCTGGAGGAAACTGTTGCACGCGGAGACGTTGGGATCCGAGCTGTTGGGGCTGGGATCCCTGGACCCTCGGAAGCTGAGGTTGGAGTTGAGGGTGTTGAGATGGGTCTCCGCTTCCCTGTGGCGCTCCCTGGCCTGGCGCCGCAGGAACTCCGAGTGGTCGCGGCGCCTCCTCGAACTCCTGCGGCTGCTCTGCTCGCGGATTGATTCGATCGGCTGGAAACGGTGGACAGGAGTCACCATGGAGCCGGCGAGGTACTTACGTCGCCGGGCGAGGGACGGGGGAACTCTGGGCCTACCACTAAGAGCACAGTTCTGACTACGTTTGTCTATCCAGAAATGCATATCACTCGGCTTGTGAGACCAGCGGTGTCCAATCCGCTGCCCAAGCTTTAGGCGCGCCAACTGTTCCTGGTCATTGTTCCTGACCACGAACCTGAAAGCAAGAGAAGAAGCAATGAAATTTTGGCACGGTCATACAAAGTGGTATCGAAAACTTTCTGGAATTTCTCCACTGGCAAACCTGACTCGAGTAATAACATCTGGCAACCTTGTGCTCCGTTGTGGTAGTTTGCGATATGATCGCATGACGCAGTCTGAAGAGAGAGACTGTTGAGTGAACGTGTGTCGGGTTCTATTCCAGGAACTTTTTGATACCACCTCGTATATTGTAATATAAAAAGTAGATTCAGATATATTAACGTCAATCATACGTACATAGTACTTCTTAAATTAAAAATATTATCCATATGGGAATATATTGATAAACTAAATTAAAGTGATACAGTGCATCCGGAAATATATGTTTATTTAATATTAATAATAATAATAAATTGCAATGAATGGAATCTGAAACAGTGTTTGTAGCAAATACGTTGAAAAGAAGACAAGAAATGAATGGTGAAAATATGCAACGATGTATACACAAACACACAGACACACCTTCCCCCATGTATGTGTGTGTGTGAGAGAAAGAGGGAGAGTTTCCGTGTAGCCGAATGGTTAGTTGCGGTGCGAAGGGTTCAGGGTTCGATTTCCGGTGGGAGCTCCCAAGAGCCAGCATCGTGAGGACAATTGTGGAGCTACTTGAAAGCAACAACAGACTGCAATCTCGAAAGCCAGAAGTGAAGTTCGATCCCCTAATCACGTGGCAGCAGCGTGACAGGCTGTAATGTTCCTCCAATCCTTGTAAAACTTTTAAGAAAGCAGATAATATACAGAAACATATTTTTGTTAGGGAATTGGCATAATACCTTTTCAATTCTTGGTACTTGATACCAGTGGCGTCGCGTGCAGTTCGCATACGAGTGTTCACAATAATATTTTTGTACTGAATGCAGATTTACTCCTCTCCCTTGTTAACTTCATATTCAATTGAAAAAGTGAGAATAACAGTTCAATTTATTTTCAACAATTTCCTCCCAAAATCACGCTATATTTGAAGTACAGCTTTAATTTGAAGTAATACAAGAAGGACCTAGGGGAAATTGTCTCTCTCTCCCTTATAATCCGCCAGGTTTAGCGAATTGTCGCTAAAGTTCGCAAATATGTAGCACAGACCTTTTCGAGTCTCCATAGACATGCCTTGTATATGCTGCACTCTGGTGCCGAATGTAAGAAATATTGTCGCTTGCATCAGTGTTCGCACAACGAAGTGAACATCTTCCGGGTATAGTGGCCTACAGCCCCTTAGCTGTCAGCTTTATGCAACACGCACAGCAATTGTGTTCAGCGCCCTTCGTGGAACACCGTGGGAGTCAGTGTTACCAACTATCTAAAAAAGTTATCAGACGTGAAAGAAGTCGTGTCAGAGTAAATTGTGTGTATATACTCGTACATCAAACATAGTATTTCTTCGAATAAATATACGTGTGTGTCTGTGTGCATTTAATATGTACGTAATTTAAGACATATACGAGGGTCACTATTTATTTTTTGAGCCTAACAGCGTTTCACAGTGGCAAAGGATGGGGCTTCATCGCCAAATGTGGAAGTAAGTTGATCGATGCACTCTTGTCTTGATAATCCACGTCGAAAATCGTAAAAAAATCATCGCACGAAAATGTTCACGAGTTAATTCCATTTTATTGTTGTCGCGCAATCTCCAAGGCAACATAAACAACACAAATGAAGCTATTGACAAAACATTTGAAGTACGTTATGGTCAATAATGCCAGACGATTCCGTGCAAACGTCAAATCGCGCCTAACTTCAATCAGTGTTGCCAAGGCTCAAAATATAAATAGTGGCCCTCGTACATGAGTGTTCACGTGCTCATGCGAACATTATCATGCGACGCACCTGCTTGATACCAAATATATTGGACGACCTATTTATCCCATGCAAACTATTGTACTCTGTGCCCTTCTTAATTGACTGCTCATGCCCTCAAACAATTTATAGAACGTAGAGCGACCTACCTTCCTGTTGTTGTCTAGGCAACATCCTAAAGTCAACAGATCTTGACGTCATTGATCTAATTCTGCACACAAAAGCTGTCAAAGAAGAAGAATACTGAATGGGGCCGGTATGTCAATTACATCCCCGCTCTTTACAAAGATTCCAGACAAACAACTCCCTTTGTGTAAAGTCAAAGGGCTTTTATGACGCTGACTTAGCAACGATCTATGAAAACACTCGAGGTTACATTAAATCTATGAATTGGAAGGGTTGTTTGGATAAGTATGTTTCCTCGAGACTAACTTATGGGAAATTGACGATCCATATGTCACGGTTTCCATAAATTTCAAACATTTTCAAGTGCATACGCAGTATTCTACCTCTACTTTACTGTTAAATGTTAATCATACCACCCTCAATGTCACGATTAATCGAAAGAAGCAGAAAAGGGTCGTGCAACTAATACAACTACAAGGAATGTCTCATGGGGTGTTATATCGATTCCCTCCGTGAGTTTTGCGTGAGATCGGGAAATCCCCGTTTTTCATTCCTCCTTATTCACGGGATGGAGAAAGAGAGATATTGTAACGTTCAAGACCCTGTGGAGAGAGGTTGTGTGCATGGGCGTCCGCAGGATTTTTTCCAGGCGGGGCAAACAAAGCACATTCTCCCCCCTAATAGTGTTTTCCCCCTCAAAAAACATTGCTTCCATTTGAATTTATCATGTTCATGCAATAATTAAGACATATTATTGTGGCTGAAATGAAATTATATGTGTGAATTATATATTTTTTGGTTGACTTTCATTTTCCAGGTGGGGCCGTGGACCTCTTCCGGTCGCCCATGGTGTGGAAGTATTCCGAATGAATTGAAGAAACTACAGAAAAAAGATGTAATACAAGTTCCATGAATCTGGGCTCGCACACAAATAGTCTTAGGCTTCAGTATACAAAACTACCAGCTAAATTGTACAATGTATTGCTACCTTCATTTGGTGCAAAGGTACATAAACCTTAAACTTAAAACTCAGCTAGCTTATCTACAGGGTAGGGTTCTTTGTAGACAACGAAACCAGACAGGATGCCTTCCAATGGAGACGTTTAAGCGAATATATTATTTAAACACAGGATACATGGAGTAAGAATTTTACATGATAAGCTACATTCTTCTATAATTTTCTCGTTTACAGTCAATTTTCATCTCAATCTTCTTCCTCCATTGTAATGGGCAGATCTGGATCGAAACTTCCTTCTCAATGGACAGTCTGGACTTCCCTCTTAATGGACGTTCTGGGTTGGGACTTCCTTCTTGATGGACGGCCTGGATCGGAACTTCCTTCTCAATGGACGGTCTGGATCTAGACTTCCTTCTTAATATGGAGGATATGGACTTCCCTCTTAATGGACGTTCTGGATCGGGACTTCCTTCTTATCTTCTTTGAGAACTTCCCTCTGGATTTCAATTTATTTAGGTTTTGACTAATTAACGAATTCCTTTATCCTTTACCAACTTTTTCCTTTAAGCTTTGGGAATAATACTAATATCCTCCCTTGGGGCTTCGATCGGAACGCGCCACCACTAACTAGGTACAACAAAGTGTATACTTGGTGCAGCCGATTGACATGCGCATCCAAGTAGGTGCTACAGTTAAACTGCGCAACCAAAAAGTGCTGTGGGGCGTCGATCGGAACGCGCTCGCCACTGATGTAAACAAAATTTCCCCTATAGGAAATGGTAAATCAATCATACAGATGCAATATCTGTTCAAAGACACAAACTTGTATCAGTGCTTTGACTTCCTTAATTTTCATATTAACTTACATGTGATCATTGATTTGATTTATAAGATATGTATATTAATTTACTTCTTTCATATTTATTTTTTGTCTTCTTATAATATATTCTATTGTTTTTCATCTTTCCAATTTGCTTTGTTCTCATTTATAAAGTTATTCACATATTTTGTGCCAATTCTTAACCTTGCACGCCTGGTGCTGCCATCTCTATTCGTCTTTGGCAAACTATTCACATTACTTGGTCCTATTGGGTACGTAACACAATATTCCCCCCGTTGGCCATAAAAAAAATTGTCGTAATATATATATATATATGCAGATACATTTTTTTTCAAATTATATATGTACAAGTCTATTATTTCTTCTTGACGCTTTCTTTCTTCTCTTCTGTACAATTATATCTTCTAATGTTATCTAAATTCTCTCTCCTTTCTACATCTGTTTTTATGTGCTTTAGAAGAACTGTATTTCTAAAAATACTTATCACTTCATATGGGCCTTCATATATGAAAAATAACTTTTTGATAGCTTTCTCTGCTTACATTGCTTTTCACTTTCACTGTGAAATTATATCTCCTGGCATGCAGCATTTTTCCTCATCTCTCGATTTATCTCTTCTTTCTATTTTCGTTCCTAGATATCTTTTCACCGTTCCGGAAATATTCGTGACATCTTAAGTTATTTCTAGATACAAAATATAATTCTTCAATAGCTCATCTCCTGCAAGTCTGCTCATATAATCTCTCCAAGATAGTCTTTACCTGACCATGTCCTGCCAAAAAGTAATTTTCGTTTCACTTTTCTTCTTTCAGCAATCTCTCTACAGATTATCAGTTAGCTCAGATTTTTCCGTTTCAAAGAACTCTCTCTCTTCTCTAAGTTGACCATCTAAGTGTTTCCATCAGCTACAATAATTCTTCACATCAGCCTAATTTCATATCAGCATGTATCTAGATATATTTATTTTCTGGGATTACAACCGATTCTCGGAATACAACAGATTCTTTTTCTAACTTCTGGGATTACAACCCGTTTCATTTGCACTTTTCTAAATACACGATGACTTTTAATCGTCTAAGCTTACAAAGAATATGTTTTACTGATACTATTCGATCTTCTTTCATATTTTCTTCTCCTTTCCCTGAGAGTTTTCTTCATGATTAACTTCCTTCTGTGCCTAACTGTTCTCTTCTTTCTCTTCTGTTCGTACAATTGAAAAGTTTACATCCATTTTCCATATTACTTTCTTTGGCATCTCTTCTTTTACAGGTTTGATCTTTCACTATCAGTCTCATTGTTCAATCGAGTGGTGACATAAATTAGCATTTATCATTCTTTCTTAAGATATCACTTGCAGAATAGATTTTCCTCCAACGATGACTATCATATATATACGTATATCTTTTTACAGTAACTAAATTTTTCTTCTGGTGAACTGGAACTTTTTCAGAGAACTTTAATAATTTTAGAAACATACGCTTGCCAGTCTGTAAATCATAACATCTCCATACTTAGCACTAGTCAGTCCTATTTGTATCTTCCAATTCTTTCAAATACTCGTTGTTTGTCACTATCTTGTTTTCTTTTTTTCTTCCTATTTTTCTTCTATTTCTTCTATTTTCTTTTCTATTCTTCTCAAGATCCTTCTTCCTCCTCTTCCAACTTTCTTCTAATAAAGAAATTACTTTCATTTCTCTCTTCTTCCAATCTGGTTTCTGCCAAGACTTCTTCTGTTCTAGATCTTCATCAAATGCATGCTCTCCTTGTCTTTTCCGTCTCGTCTTCTTCTTCCTTCTCTTTGGCGAAGTAGAATCAAAATCCGTTTGATCTATGTCGACCCTTCTTAGCATATTATTAACTTTCTTCATGTTCTTTTCTATTTTTAATTTTTTTCTCTTCTTCTTCATCCATGTCTTTACGTGAATATATCTAAATCTCATTTTACTTTTCTTCCTTCTTTGTTTACATCTTCGGTTATGTGTATGCTTCTTTTCTTCCTCCGTCAGAGACTCCTCACTGGAACTTTCTTCTTTCATCTTCATTTTGACATGGATTTCTTCATCATTACATTGACAACTAAATTTTTCATCTCTTTCTATTCCTCTTTCTTCTTCTTCTATTTTCTCATCTTCCTCTTGATTGACCTCTTTAAGTTCCTGAGTGTTTTCTTCTCGTAACTTTATAGCTACTTCTTCTGTCTTGCTGTCATGCTCGTCATTGAACCTTTCTTCTTTCATATTCCAACTTCTATCTTCTATCATGACCTTCGCTTCTCCTATCTCGTTTTCGTTTTCTTCTATTCTGGAAACATCTACTTCTGTCTTGCTGTCATTTTCTTCTGTTCTTGAAACGGCTAATTCTATCTTGTTTTCATTTTCTTCTATTCTGGAAGATACTGCTTCTATTTGCGATTTATTTCGAAAAAATTTTCTTTCCATACTGTTGGTTCTGTGTATATTCTCCTCTCTAAGTTTTGAAACTTCTTCCTCGATCGTCCTATTTATATCCACGCTTTTGTTTTCAATTAGCAATGTTGTTTCTTCTATCTTCTTTTCCAATGATCTTCTATTTTCTTCACATGTCTCGGTTATTTTCTCGTACATTTTCTTGCTTTCATTTCTTACTTCTTCTAATTTTCTACTATTTTCATCGAGCCTTTCTTTCACTTCTCTGTTATTTTCTTCCAACTTTTCTTTTACTTCTTCAATCTTCTTCAGTTCTCTGTTATTTTCATTTATCTGCATTGACAGCTTTTGGAACATTTCCATCAAGTTTATTTCTTCTGTCTTCTTCTGCTTTTCTTTTAGCTTTTCCTTCTTGCATTCCTTACATGTATAATCTTCTTCCCTTTTACTTATTGCTATGTATTTCTCCTTTCTTATTCCTTCGCACGTCCAATGTTTCATTTCTTTACATGTGACACAGAAAATAATTTCTTCCTTGTTTCCTTCCTCTCCGCAACAAATGAAAGTTTCCCTTTTTTCTCCGTCTTCCTTCATTGTAGCTTCTCCATTCTCATTTCCATCTTTATCCTTTTCCTCCATTTTCAATTATTCTTTCTCTCTTCACTGTCTGGTTCCTAATTCTCTAGCCCCAAAAGTTGGTCGCCATTTATTTAATGCTACCTTCATTTGGTGCAAAGGTACATAAACCTTAAACTTAAAACTCAGCTAGCTTATCTACAGGGTAGGGTTCTTTGTAGACAACGAAACCAGACAGGATGCCTTCCAATGGAGACGTTTAAGCGAATATATTATTTAAACACAGGATACATGGAGTAAGAATTTTACATGATAAGCTACATTCTTCTATAATTTTCTCGTTTACAGTCAATTTTCATCTCAATCTTCTTCCTCCATTGTAATGGGCAGATCTGGATCGAAACTTCCTTCTCAATGGACAGTCTGGACTTCCCTCTTAATGGACGTTCTGGGTTGGGACTTCCTTCTTGATGGACGGCCTGGATCGGAACTTCCTTCTCAATGGACGGTCTGGATCTAGACTTCCTTCTTAATATGGAGGATATGGACTTCCCTCTTAATGGACGTTCTGGATCGGGACTTCCTTCTTATCTTCTTTGAGAACTTCCCTCTGGATTTCAATTTATTTAGGTTTTGACTAATTAACGAATTCCTTTATCCTTTACCAACTTTTTCCTTTAAGCTTTGGGAATAATACTAATATCCTCCCTTGGGGCTTCGATCGGAACGCGCCACCACTAACTAGGTACAACAAAGTGTATACTTGGTGCAGCCGATTGACATGCGCATCCAAGTAGGTGCTACAGTTAAACTGCGCAACCAAAAAGTGCTGTGGGGCGTCGATCGGAACGCGCTCGCCACTGATGTAAACAAAATTTCCCCTATAGGAAATGGTAAATCAATCATACAGATGCAATATCTGTTCAAAGACACAAACTTGTATCAGTGCTTTGACTTCCTTAATTTTCATATTAACTTACATGTGATCATTGATTTGATTTATAAGATATGTATATTAATTTACTTCTTTCATATTTATTTTTTGTCTTCTTATAATATATTCTATTGTTTTTCATCTTTCCAATTTGCTTTGTTCTCATTTATAAAGTTATTCACATATTTTGTGCCAATTCTTAACCTTGCACGCCTGGTGCTGCCATCTCTATTCGTCTTTGGCAAACTATTCACATTACTTGGTCCTATTGGGTACGTAACAGTATACACACTATTTCGACAGTTTTCTTTGGAGAAAATTGTTTGTTTCTCACTTGCCGACAGAGGCGAGGCATCCGGTCATCGGGAGATGCGGCGATGACCAAGCAAAGTAAAGATATTGCATTTTAAATATTTTAGAGAAGAAGTAAAAAAAATAGTCAGAATACTCGCATATTTGTACGAAATAAGCCAAGCATGAAACAGCTCGAAATACGCAAGAGATTCGCTAATCTTAGCGCATCGAAATGAAGCCCCAGTACTACCCGTCGCGCAGAACCCTCCCGCCAAGTTTCCTATTAAAAGGCAATGGTGTTAGAAGGTCCAGCTCATCGCAGAATGGTGCGAATCCCTCTGGTCTCTGCCGGTGCCGACAACAGCCGAACGCTTCCGAACAGGCAGACACCCTACAAGGTCCAACCCATCGGTCCAACGACCTGTACTTTCCCCCACTCTTGAAGGTATGGATCATAACAGCCCCTTTTTCAGCATCCATCCCCATGTTTACAGCCACGGCAGGGTTTTTCTGGAGGCATCAAGATTCTTCAGAGTATCCAGTGGCGTGCTTAAGGAGGGGTTGGTGAGGGTCATAATCCCTGCTTAGGCTCAATAATAATAATAATAATAATAATAATAAAGGTCAAAAGCAGGAAAAGATGGCAACATGAGGAATGACTATAAAAGGTACACATACCCCCACGCCTTTCGAAATCCTGGACTCACTACTGCGAATGTCTGCTATTTCCACTTGTTAAGAGGAAAAACACACATGAACGATATGAAATCTACTTTTCATTATCAATACAATTGGCGGCAGACCATAAAGTTTCTTACCTTCAAACGCGACAATTGAAGTGTTTGCATTTCAGTTTCGCCACTGCTTGCCGATGTCTAGGGAGAGGGCGAAAAATACTTTTAAAAATAACAATGTTGTATATACTGTACATTTTCCCCGGAAACTACTGCTTAAAGTTGCAACGGAATTGCGAAGCCCTAACTGGATCTTTCGTTATTAAAAATACGCCCAAATAATGAAAATCGTCCAAAATCTCATTAGCCGACTCCTTTCACTCTGTAATAATACAGTGTTTTTTTCGGTCGAGTCGCCCACGGAACGGCGGTTAGCGCGGCGTAAAGTAAGATCGCGTCTGCCGGCAAAAAAGGATGCAATATCCGCGTAACTGGGCCTGTGTAATGAAAGAAGCTCGTACAATTACATTGACTGTTACAATTAAAATGAGCACGTACCTTGTTACACGAGGTGTTTGGAAATGTTGTCCTCCTGTATCCACACATTTACGGCAATTTTAAAGGAAATTTTCACTAACACGTATCAGTTCGTCTTCCGAAATTACTTCACTTTCCCTCCCGATACTTCCTTTCAATTCTTCTAATGTATGGTTTCAGGTTTAAAAGCTTGGTAACTCACCACGCAGACGTGATGAAAATGTCTGTTTCTTAAGCAAGGCGCCGGAGAGATTTTTGATCCTACGTCAACTTTTCTCCTCATCAAGCACGCGCAGTTTTACCCTTTGCTTCTTATCAAGAACAGATCCTGATTACCTAAATTTGTTACAAGTATCCGAACACTGTCTCTGTGTGAAACAGGAACATCTGGGAATTCTGCTGCAAGACGTATTTTAACTTTCCTACAAGAATTCGTAATGACGTAAGAGTCGTGCATAAAAATGCGTTGTTTTAAATTGTACGGATAGCGTGGCATTATTAGACAGCAGAAAAGCACCAGTAATACGTAAACTAAAACAAAACAATCTAAAACACTTGTGAACACCTTAACACTTCACAAACACGTGCAAACGTGGACACCAGCTATGGATAATGAAGCACTGACGCGTCCAGTGGCAAGTCAGCGTGCAGCTGTTGGTCTAAATGCCGGCAGATGCGATCTTACTTCCCGCCGAGCTACCCGCCGTTCCCCTGGCAACTCGACCGAAAAGGGCACTGTATTTTCATCAATGGGTTTTCCAATGTAACATTTTGTTGGCCGTTTCGGTACATTCTGCACATGAAACGACCAGCGCAAGTGACGATTTTCCTAGTGCAATGTGACCACTAGAGGAAAAGGTCGAAATATGGGCCCCCCTTTTTATGTTGTCATTTTCGGAGGAAAAAATTAATATATCAAGCACGTGCCTTTAAAATGCATATACAGGGTGTCATTTTAATGGCGCCCACGGACCACGGAATCGTATAGAGGACATCAAAACAAACAACTTTTCTCAGTAACATTTTCCTCGTTGGCGCATCGTTTCGCCGCTACAGTCGTTCAAAAAAGCCCGTTTTGCCGCCTGAATGCTGGCAACCACACACAACATTTGATTGCATTTGTGACGTCATATCCCGTCGTGAAGCGATGCGTTCCAGGGTTGCCAGGAACACAGATATTCTGTGAAAAATGACATAGCTACAATCAGACACATTATGTACCGTAAAATATAATGAGAAAACACGTTCTGTAACCTAACAGGAAGTAAACAAACGATACGAAAAATGGTAGAAAGAAAATAGAATTCAAATGGAAGTCATATCGAATTTTGTCTCAGCTTACATTTGCAAATCTAGTTACAAAGTTAGCATCTACAATTTAGTCCATCCACTTCGTCCTTCTGATACTAGTTGTCTGTGACACACTGAACAGATGACAAAATAGAAATGAAAGAACTCAAAATTCCAAAAGTAAGTAACACATAATATAATGTTTATTCAGGGCATTATGAGGCAAGTGACAAAAATGGTTGAAAATACAATAATATAAGTGGTAGTAATACAAGCTCTCCGCCGACTGTGTTTATCTATGCACCGGATTCAAATGTAATAGTTTGCAACTGTTAACAGGGCATTCATTATATTCACTTCTGATTCATCATTAGATTGTTACTGTGGTTGTACGTGTTTTAGCCGTAATGTAACAACGTTAACCTCGGATACTTCCGTTGTATGCAGAAAAGTTTCACAAGGCATCTGGACACAAACCTGTAGATATCAACCTTGCAACAAGATATGCAAATATTTGACATGTAGGCTGAGACAAAATCCGATACTGACACTTCATTTTGAATACGTTTTTTACCATTTCTCATATCGTTGGTTCACTTCCCCCTTCCCCTGAGATGACTGCTGATCTTTAAGCTGATAGGCTACGATGTTCGGTCTAGTGGACGAGTTTCTCGCTTCGTTTTACAGCTAATAATGTGGTTGATAGTTTGTCATTTTTCACAAAATTTGTGTGTTCCTTGCAACTCTGCCGTGCGCTGTTTCGCCACAGGAAATGACGTCACAAATACGATCAAATGTTGTGTTGGGTTGCCAGCATCCAGGCGGCAAAACGGTCCTTTTTGAACGGCTGTAGCGTCGAAACGACGCACCAACGAGAAAAGTGTTACTGAGAAAAGTTGCTTGTTTTGACGTCCTCTATACGAATGTGTGGTCCGTGGGCGCCATTAAAATGACACCCTGTATATGAAATATATACTTAAATGTAATAGCATGCTAAAGTATAGAAGGTCTCCATTTTTTTTAAAAAAAAAAAATTCTAAAAAATTGTAAAATGATGTATTTCAAAATTGTGGTCTAAATATGGGCTACTTACTAGTGGCAATATCACAAAAAGCAATTAAAATTTAAAAAAAAAAACAGTCGGGTCATTCCACGTCAATTCATCCAGGCCATGTCACCCACCATCCCCGATTTTGATGAAATTCAGTATACTTATAGAACTTTTGATGCTGATTACAAAAATGACAACTTTTTAAAAATTGGTCAAGGGGTTCAGAAGTTACGCACTTTTTAAGATCTCCGTGTACACCACAAGCGGCTCCACTTTGAATGACACGCATTAGGTTATAAACGATCGTATCTTCCCTCGGGTTTGCCGTAGAAACTTCAAGTTTGTTTTCTTTTGTTCAGAATAGTATAAGCTTTCATTTAAATAACGTTTCATATGAATGCATCAATAAACATGTATTTTTATATATAGTTTTATGTATTTTTTTAGAAAAATAAATGACTAACTTCAAGAGCGAATTTCATGCAATGCCCCCCTTTCAATTTTCCCCCAATTTTATATGTAGGTAGCTTAGAGTGTGTACTAATGCCTGATGAAAAAATTGCGGTGGGCGGTTCAGAGACAGGGTGATAAAAAAATAATTTGCATAAAATGACATTAAAAGTAAATCTTATTAAAAATGCTTATGTATTTAGCACAAAGCCTGAAGTACAATGTGTTTCAAGTTACAATATTCAAAATTTATGTTCACTAAGCATAGGCGTAACCTGGCGGCGGCAAAGGGAAGCTCTTGCCCTCTCCCAAAATTATAGATTAATTTAAAATTTGTAAGTAATAATTACAGTGGAACCCTGATTTAAGTTCCTCGATTTTACATTTTCCTTCATTTTGCATACAATCTTGATGGTCTGGTTAGAAATTTTTCAAGATTTTACATTTTCCCGCGTATTAAGTTTTTTCAGCTTGGTCTCCTGGATAACGTAAAATTGAGGTTCCACTGTATCTAAGTTAGTTTCAACAGTCTTCATTTTTTAAATTTTATATATTATATAATTATATATATAATTATTATTAACATTTCCAAGTTTAGCAAATTTATCTTCGAGAACATTCTTTTTGTGCATTTTATCTCAATATGTAAGTTCTTTTTTGGCTACTCTTCATGGGGATACGTAATATGAAGTAAGAATTAATACTACACATTTGTGCTAATTGATTTTTTTTTAAATGGAGCTTTTTCGCCACATACCACAGAAAATATCCTTCTGACGGGTTGGTTGGAACAGTAAAAATACTTGTAAAGACTTCTATAGTATAAAGCAACAAGTACGACAATTATGTAGAAATAGTATTCAAGGCATAAATTTCTTAGTAATCATCTAGGGTGAAATGACAACAACCCACAGTACAATGTGTGAGCGATTGCAAAGTACTACAACAGTACCAGGAAGTATGCACTATTTTGAACTTACAGGTTCCGTAAGTTACTTTTTACAAGTATCTGAGTTACAGTCAATAATTAAAAAAAGTTACTCAGTTATTGTTACTGGTACTTTGAAAGTAACTGAGTTTCTTTTACAGTTACTGTAACAGTAACGTACTGTTAATGATCATTGATTTGTGTAAACGTTACACAAAATCAATGATCATGAAGACTTTCGTGTTACTTATGTTTCTAGTACAGTGTCTCTCAAAAGTTTTAGGACAACGACATTTTAAAGTAGGCAACCCAATTTACACAAGGTGTTGGTGGGTTGCGTGTAGAGTTAGGCTCAATTTCAGGGTTGCCACATGCACAATAAATATTTATAAAATACGCGAAAGAAATAAAAACAAGTATTAGTGTATAAAAAGTATTAAAAATATCAATATTATATCGCAAGTGACAAAATTCTTTCTGAAAGAAAAATAATAGGTTTTCTAGCATTTCATCGCTGATGAGTCTACAGAAAGGAGAAGAGATGAGAGAAAACGAGAGGTGACAAATGACAGGAGAAAGAGAAAGCGAGAGGAGAAGAGGAAAAGTAGAGGAGAGAAGAAAGAGAGGATAGACGAGGAGAGGAGATGTAGTGACGAGAATGGAAAAATATTCTAGGAGAGATGAGGAAAATGGAGCAAAGGAGAGAAAAGAGAAGGAAAACGAGATGAGTGAAGAGTGGAGAGTAGAGTAAAGGAGAGAAAAGAGAAGAACGAAAAGAAGAGGAGAAAAGTGCGTGGAGTCGGAAATCTAAGACAGGAAAGGAGATACGAGGAGTGGAGATGAGTGGGATGGAGATAAGATGAGAGAAAAGTAGGGAAGGCGATATGAGATAAAAGCAGAGCAGAAGGAGGGGAGAGAAGAAGGAGAAGGAGAAGAGAAGAACAGAAGGGACTGAAGAGAAGAGGTAGTTGCAGAAAATATCGTCTCAGCGTCTAGAATTGATGCATTGGTCAAATTATCGACATGAAACATTCAATAACATTTTGAAATATATTGGAGAATGTATTAAATCGGTGCGAAATGCTTTTTGACTTAGTTCAGAGCAAGGTAAAATCTTCCATGTAAGATCTTTGATTTTACCTGCGATTATACCACTAAAAACATGAATGTAATTTGAATATTTATAAGAATTATCCAATTTTTGTCCACTTCTCGGTTCGTTGAAATGGAGATTTTGTAATTTAATACTTCCCCTCCCCCCATCGTTAATTCCAAACTGAATCATTCCGTTTCACACGGGGTGAACAATGAACACAATGGGATAGGTCTTAAACTTACGAAAATTTTCTGCCACCGGAAGGGTTTGAACCTACGACCATCAGATTGAAAGTCCTGAACGTTAACACTACACTACAAGCTTTCGCTCCTGAAAGTAAGTAGAAGGAGCTGACCAATGTGAAATGTAGATGCAACTCCCCTCCTACATGTAATGTGCAAACAATACTTGTTTGTAACAAAGAAAACGAAGGTAGCACGACTCGGAGGAAACATTTAATGGAGAATTGCACATGATGAGAACTTTTCATTCGATATTTGCGGAGGTATCCTTGCATTGAACTCGAGTGGGAAAAGGGGTAAAATTAGTATGTCCTGAATTGCCACAAATATAAATAGTTATTTCATTAATATTTGTCAATGTCTTTGAAGCAGTACACAATTGTCGTTAAAGTATTATAATTCACGATCTTATACGTGAAAATATCCCTTTGAACGTGTGTCAATTCATTTATTTGTTTATTTTTTATAAATTCCATTTGCAGAACAATGTAGCTACTATACACTGCTATTACAATTAATGTTACCATGCTCTTGTTTGTAATAAAAGGAGAATTAAAAAAGGAACACCTCCTAAGGAGGATCGAACCTGGGACCACAATCAATGCTTTCAAGAACTCTAACCACTACATCGCGCCCTTACTTTCGATTAAAACAACAATTTTTAAGTATTCTGTCTCTCCAATATTGTAAATGAAGTTGGGTATACATGTGGTTGAACTTTTACTTTAATTTTGGATTGCTTTCTTGTAGTATAGCAGATATCTTCGAGAAATAATTTTCGAAGTGATGAAGAAAAACGAGAATATTGGTAGTTGTGAAAATGCGAGTTATTTCTTCTAACTTATTATTGTGATTAGACATTATTAATGAAAAATATCTAGAGGCTTGAACATTGCAGGACGATGTTCTTTTCCTGTGATACTGCAACAGACGATATGCTTGTTTACTGACGCAAGTCTGGTGTTCAGAACAGTCTTATGAAATGTATTTGCTGTTGCGTAAGGTAACACGAAATAATTACACCGTTTGCGAACTACCAAATCTGCGCAACGTTAGACGTAAACAGGCGGAAAATTTTATTCTTCACACTTGACAGTATTAGTCAAGAGAGACTCGTGGGACACTGTGTTAAGGTGCTGGAGTAAATCCTTCTAATTTTTCTTCCTCGAAGGACAACAATTATTATAGTAGAGCAACAGTAGTTCCGCTCTTTCTTATTTCTTTTAAATTCTTCCACATTCCTTTCATTGGGTTAAATATAAATAAAAGTATTGCTTGCATTTCTGTCATTGACGTAGACTAGGCCAATACGCAGGATTTCTTTGCGGGAGTGGCCAGACCCTAATGTGTGTGTTACAAAATAGTTCAAATAGTGCGAGCGCGATTCAAAAGTCATGATAATTCTATGTTTAGAACGGTGAAAAAAAATGACTTGGTTTTCAAAGGCAGACAACCTTGCTGGGTGCAAGACAAACTTGCTGGGTGCATCAACGGACAATGATTTGCGATAAGAAGCGACCTTGAATAACGTGAGTGAGTCACTTTGAACGCGAGCAAGCTACGCTACCAAGGTTGTCTGCCTTTGAAAACCAAGTCATTTTTTTTCACCGTTTCCGAACGCGATTGATATTGTAGAAATATATATTCTCACAAAAGAGCAAGAAAGAAAATTAGACCAATGTTCTCCCGTCGTTTAAAACCAAATATTATCTATTAAACGAAAAGTTCACGATTGTCAATAAACCTATCTGAGCATAAGGTGGATGTAAATAATAAATTTAATACAAAGATTCTCCAAAATTTCTCTCCCACTGTCTACGTCACTAACGTCAGGCCAGTATCCAGGGTGGGGGGGCATGGGGGCCATGCCCCCTTCGAACCCTGAAATATTTAAATGTGAACCTATCAATAACTACGAAAATAACATCGTCGATTTTAGAAATGTGTAAATATTTCAATTTTGTTCTTACATAAATGAATCTGTTTCTTGCGCAAAAGTCTTCAGGCTGCATATTGGATGGTTTTAGTTTTATAATGCAATGCTAGCAGACGTCCGATTCATTGATTTAGTCAGGACAGTGCGCTACTTTCAATCCCTGACCCGACTTTTTCGAACTGCAATCGTGATGCGAGAATGTCTCTTTGTTATTGTTGTTTTCTTAACTCACAATTAGACATGTTCTTTATTGTAATAATAACTCCTAGTACGCAACATTTAATTTATAAATATATTATTTTCTAAACATAGAATTATCATGACTTTTGAATCGCGCTCGCACTATTTGAACTATTTTGTAACACACACATTAGGGTCTGGCCACTCCCGCAAAGAAATCCTGCGTATTGGCCTAGTCTACGTCAATGACAGAAATGCAAGCAATACTTTTATTTATATTTAACCCAATGAAAGGAATGTGGAAGAATTTAAAAGAAATAAGAAAGAGCGGAACTACTGTTGCTCTACTATAATAATTGTTGTCCTTCGAGGAAGAAAAATAAGAAGGATTTACTCCAGCACCTTAACACAGTGTCCCACGAGTCTCTCTTGACTAATACTGTCAAGTGTGAAGAATAAAATTTTCCGCCTGTTTACGTCTAACTTTGCGCAGATTTGGTAGTTCGCAAACGGTGTAATTATTTCGTGTTACCTTACGCAACAGCAAATACATTTCATAAGACTGTTCTGAACACCAGACTTGCGTCAGTAAACAAGCATATCGTCTGTTGCAGTATCACAGGAAAAGAACATCGTCCTGCAATGTTCAAGCCTCTAGATATTTTTCATTAATAATGTCTAATCACAATAATAAGTTAGAAGAAATAACTCGCATTTTCACAACTACCAATATTCTCGTTTTTCTTCATCACTTCGAAAATTATTTCTCGAAGATATCTGCTATACTACAAGAAAGCAATCCAAAATTAAAGTAAAAGTTCAACCACATGTATACCCAACTTCATTTACAATATTGGAGAGACAGAATACTTAAAAATTGTTGTTTTAATCGAAAGTAAGGGCGCGATGTAGTGGTTAGAGTTCTTGAAAGCATTGATTGTGGTCCCAGGTTCGATCCTCCTTAGGAGGTGTTCCTTTTTTAATTCTCCTTTTATTACAAACAAGAGCATGGTAACATTAATTGTAATAGCAGTGTATAGTAGCTACATTGTTCTGCAAATGGAATTTATAAAAAATAAACAAATAAATGAATTGACACACGTTCAAAGGGATATTTTCACGTATAAGATCGTGAATTATAATACTTTAAGAACAATTGTGTACTGCTTCAAAGACATTGACAAATATTAATGAAATAACTATTTATATAAAAAAAAGAGGGAAAGTCTTCCCCTGTGCTTAGCACCACGCCATGAAGGCGTATATGGGGTGTGGGGGCAACGCCCCACACTTTCTTGATCCGGTCGTGAGTGGGGGTGATGTGATCAGCATCACGCCCTTGACCGCCTTTACCCCCCAGGGTTTCCCCCATGTACCCATGTTATTCGACGCTGGGTGGGCGCCGGTGCCGCTTCCATCGTTAGAAAAGTTCCCGGATTTGAACCGGCCGGGGATCGAACCCGGGACCTTTAGCATGGTCGACGCGTTACCGACTGAGCCACCGCGGCCAACCGAAATAACTATTTATATTTGTGGCAATTCAGGACATACTAATTTTACCCCTTTTCCCACTCGAGTTCAATGCAAGGATACCTCCGCAAATATCGAATGAAAAGTTCTCATCATGTGCAATTCTCCATTAAATGTTTCCTCCGAGTCGTGCTACCTTCGTTTTCTTTGTTACAAACAAGTATTGTTTGCACATTACATGTAGGAGGGGAGTTGCATCTACATTTCACATTGGTCAGCTCCTTCTACTTACTTTCAGGAGCGAAAGCTTGTAGTGTAGTGTTAACGTTCAGGACTTTCAATCTGATGGTCGTAGGTTCAAACCCTTCCGGTGGCAGAAAATTTTCGTAAGTTTAAGACCTATCCCATTGTGTTCATTGTTCACCCCGTGTGAAACGGAATGATTCAGTTTGGAATTAACGATGGGGGGAGGGGAAGTATTAAATTACAAAATCTCCATTTCAACGAACCGAGAAGTGGACAAAAATTGGATAATTCTTATAAATATTCAAATTACATTCATGTTTTTAGTGGTATAATCGCAGGTAAAATCAAAGATCTTACATGGAAGATTTTACCTTGCTCTGAACTAAGTCAAAAAGCATTTCGCACCGATTTAATACATTCTCCAATATATTTCAAAATGTTATTGAATGTTTCATGTCGATAATTTGACCAATGCATCAATTCTAGACGCTGAGACGATATTTTCTGCAACTACCTCTTCTCTTCAGTCCCTTCTGTTCTTCTCTTCTCCTTCTCCTTCTTCTCTCCCCTCCTTCTGCTCTGCTTTTATCTCATATCGCCTTCCCTACTTTTCTCTCATCTTATCTCCATCCCACTCATCTCCACTCCTCGTATCTCCTTTCCTGTCTTAGATTTCCGACTCCACGCACTTTTCTCCTCTTCTTTTCGTTCTTCTCTTTTCTCTCCTTTACTCTACTCTCCACTCTTCACTCATCTCGTTTTCCTTCTCTTTTCTCTCCTTTGCTCCATTTTCCTCATCTCTCCTAGAATATTTTTCCATTCTCGTCACTACATCTCCTCTCCTCGTCTATCCTCTCTTTCTTCTCTCCTCTACTTTTCCTCTTCTCCTCTCGCTTTCTCTTTCTCCTGTCATTTGTCACCTCTCGTTTTCTCTCATCTCTTCTCCTTTCTGTAGACTCATCAGCGATGAAATGCTAGAAAACCTATTATTTTTCTTTCAGAAAGAATTTTGTCACTTGCGATATAATATTGATATTTTTAATACTTTTTATACACTAATACTTGTTTTTATTTCTTTCGCGTATTTTATAAATATTTATTGTGCATGTGGCAACCCTGAAATTGAGCCTAACTCTACACGCAACCCACCAACACCTTGTGTAAATTGGGTTGCCTACTTTAAAATGTCGTTGTCCTAAAACTTTTGAGAGACACTGTACATAATATGCCTTCATATATTTACATTATTACTGCTAATAAATTATGGAAAACACAGTCAGCTTTGCTTGAACGATTATAATTAAAAATCATTTGTATGCTGACAACGGTATTTTGAATATGGTGTCATTGATTCCACCTGCACCTATTTCTTTCTCCTCCATTCCAAGTTCAACAGTATCCAAGGATCCACTCCCTCGACAATGACTTTTTTCCTAGCTGGACAACAACATTCCAAACGAACGCAGCAGTCTACCAAAAACAATGGAGTTTTCACATACAATTAGAAATTAATTACAGTAAAGCGTGGATGTTCTAAATTTAGCATGCAACAAAGCATAGCTTCCTTGCCAGCAATTCCAAGAAAATCCTTTCATGTAGCATCCGGAGAAGGTACATATTTTATTTTTATAGTCTGGAACAGAATTGTCCAATTTAGCTATTTCCCTACTGCAAAAAGGAACTCTGTTACCGTTGTTAACGTTACATGTACTTACTTTTAAAAGTAGCTAATTACAGTTAGAATTCCTAAATAAAAAGTAACTGTACTTGTAACTATTTACTTCGAAACACTAGGTGTTTAACAGTCAGAGCAAAAATAGTAAGTGCCGATGTAATATGTTTTGTAACTGTATGGTTTGACTTTTGTGAAGAACTGGCTTTCCGAATTCCAACTGTAAACAGTTATGTACTAGCATGTGTGTGCGTGACTCAAACTTGTTTGTAGGATTGCTTCAAAAGTCCACGTGAAAATGGCGATGCAACTATTAAATTCTTGATTCCACTTGCTCCATCAACTTCCGACTACTGGCCACAAAGAATTCTGTGTCCAGTGGACATTAACAACACAAATGGATGGACATATGTACTTAGTGATAAGTCAAATACTTTAGTGTGTTTCAAATCGTCAAAATATCCATCTAAAATGTGAACGGCACAATTTATAGTACATGAAATTTTGGCAATGCATAGAGTACAATTTTTAGGTACTATCTTGATGGGTAACTTGGAAACTATCGTCGGGTTGATATAATCACAAAGTTTTCCATCGCAAAAAAATAGTGTCCACGATTATTTGATAAAAGCATTTGGAAAATCACAATTATTACTCTTTATTCGTTTGTTCCTCAGGTGACAGGAGGATCGCAAAATATATTTAACTTATAAATTTTGAAGGGGGCAAATGCTTCCCTTTGCCCCCGCCAGGTTACGCTTATGCTTACATTCACACATAGTGAACATAAATTTTGAATATTGTAACTTGAAACACATTGTACTTCAGGCTTTGTGCTAAATACATAAGCATTTTTAATAAGATGTACTTTTAATGTCATTTTATGCTAATTATTAACTAATTATAACTAACCACTACTTTCTCTTGCGAATTGGCACCGCAACCTTTGTCCTTGACAAATAACCAGTTCCCATAGCCTCTGCCAGGCTGCAGCACCCGGCAGAGCTGATAACTCCAAAACCCATATTTAAACCTTCGCCCATATTTAGACCTTCTCCTCTACATCACCAGAGTGCCAATTAGTCGAGCTTGGCAGAACACGACAGTGTAAAAACTCGACAGATGTGAGATCTAGAAGTAGGTAGGTTTCTCCTCGTCCTAAAAGATGCCAGAAACGAATGCTGGTATCCTCAACTGCTAGACAACCAGCTTTGCAATATATTGTTGCGGAGCAACATAACTTTCAGGATACTGTTTAAAAGCTTCAGATACTTCACATGATCATGCGCTGTGCGCCTACCTGTCAATCAATCCATTCGATTCGCAAGAACAGAAGGTATTTTTCTTTCTTTGTTTTGCAGTGATACATATAAAGACTACAGTTCTGCATTCTGAGAAACTATTTCGTAAAACTATCGCTCAGTTGTGACCGAGCAAGTTGAGTGCTCGAGTCATTATTTCATCTCTGAAAGTTCTCCACCTGAAAACGAGTGTTCCGATATGTTTATTTCTTCACCTAAACCTCATTCAACCTTGTCGTCGCGATTAACTGTAAAAGGCAGACAGCGTCGCTAAATAATCGGAAAGCTATGCAAGCGAAAAAAGTCGAAGGAACACACAGGCACTTATAAATCACATCCAGTGAATAATTTCATACCTGTAAATTTTCATCTTCATATTTTTCGCCTCTGTTAGATATTAGAACCACACAATATGTTCCAGACAGATACGCACCAAACTATTTCTGTTGAAGAACAGAAGCAATAGACCAGGGCTCTCTCGCGGTTATAGTTGGCGATCGTGGAGCCTCTGGAAATATTTGAATCCCTGCTTGTCCATAGAAAATTTGCTTGACTCTGATATTAGGAGGGAAGTAACGATTGAGAATGGGAACAATGCTTTCTTCATTTTGGAAAATAAATATATTGTCACTCTAGTGTGAAAGAACACTGAATACTAGGCTGATGTGTTTGAGAAGGCCAAATGCACATAAATACACTTGACTCTTTTTTTAATTCGAACTTGTATAAATCGAATTATTCGGTAATTCGAACGGAAGTTTATTTCCCTTGAAATTCGTGTCGAAACCAATGTTAAAAAAAAAGCATATGTAATTCGAATTGTCAAACCTTTTATTTGGATAATTCGAAGCAGCCATCCAGAGACAGTCGTAGGAAAGAGGAAGTTTCTGTTTGCGGTTGCATTGATACAAATTCTCCAAATAACGAGAGGCGAGTAGATGCAAATGGCTGGCTCCAAATAACCTCCGCCCCAATAACTGCGAGAAGACCGCATTCTCTCAAATGAAAGGAGCGCGGTTTGGAGAGAAGCCTGCTCCTTCAGCCGGGAGAGAATGTGGATCGGTCCCATTAAGTATTCGCGACGCGGAAACTTTATTTCTTCTCCATTTTAAGCGGTGCGACGCGGTTTCTCTGAAAGAGCGCCCAAGCGACCTGGAGTCGCCGATGAAGCTGGGATAGAGATTAAGTGCGGATGTGGAATTCTCGTTAATCCATTCGCACTTATTCTGTCAAGCAGCAGCTGGTGGTCCTGAAGTTAGCTGAATGGCTAGTTGGAAAAAAATGTAAAGCATCCATTGTTATTTATTTATTATTATTGAACTCAACAGCTTTACACCAAATTATAGAGTAGTACAATTTCTTATATAACACATAGAATAACAATACAGTACATTTTCATGAAATATTTCAATCTGTTTTTCTAGCCAATGTATTCTTAACTGTTTTCTTGAATTGCAAATATGACATCACAAACAAATCGATGCTTATATTATCTTTTTCTATAGCATTGTACTACAGCACACTCATTCTCCAAATAGGTGATCTTTTCATGATATTTGTTCGTGCTCAGGGAATTACTATTGTGAATGTGAAAGCCACAGAGGAGATCGGAGTTCTCCATTAAAAGTTTTCTAAAAGTACCATAAGGTCTCTCGCCCTCATTCTGTGGTCAAGTCTGTCTATGCGGAATTAGGTCAATACATGATTCTAACCTGGGGTATTCGCCTTCCAGTTTGTATTTCATGTACCGCCCTTGGTAAGGTTTAGCACAGTGCGGGGCCAAAACTGACAAAAAGTGGGGGCAATTACCCCCCTCGCTCCCCTAATTGCCGCCACTGATTTTGACTGTACACGTTCTAAATTTGCAGAATGTTTTTGAACTTCTGTGTTCCAAATGACAGAGCCAAATTCGGGTTTCGTACGCATTAGAGAATAATATAGTATTTTTAGTGTTTGTATACATGATAAGGATAATTTAATAAAAACATTTTGAATGTTAATGTGTGATGAAGTTCCACTGCACCTACTAAACCTGAAAAGTTGCCACTGGTTCTTTCGTGTATCGCGGTGCTGTATGTTGCTTTCCCCTATGCGTGGATATTCTCTCTGGTGTCGAACCGCACCCCGTGGTGGAGTGGTTACCACATCGCGCTACGACGCCAGGGGTGCCGGGTTCGAATCCCTGGATGTTTATGAGTCGTCAATTCATCAATTTCATCACCATCACTCATCCCCATCTTTGCAAATTAGCCAAAAGTGACACAAAAAACGAAGTAAAATAGGGCAAAGCAATCAACCGGTCATGCTATTTCATTGATAAAATCATTCACAACTTTCTCCCGGCTTCTTAACAACATAAAATGTTAATATATACCACGCCACGAACTCTCTATACTGTATAATTGCACACACACACACACACACACACACCATACGAGTCGTCAGAAATTTTTGTAAGGGGTTGAAACTTGAATAAAAGTTATAACAGAATAACAATTATTATTATTTTGTGTTTTTTTACATTCAATTAGGACAGATAATAGTTACAGTTAATTGAAAAACGAAAACGTTACGTGTAACGGCGTTATAACACTGTTAACAAGTAACTTCTGTCAAATAGCTGACTTCCTACTTCCATTTCCCCCTCTGGCCTTTCCTTAATCTTGACCCAAAGATAATTCAATACTTGAAACCACTCAGAGAACTTGCGCGAACATCTCAGCGTTACTTTTCTTTTTATTACAACATTCTCTGCGTCTGTCTGCAAGAGAAAGGAGACCGATAAATCGTAAACGAAAGGAAAGAAGAAAAAGCAAACGCGGTGAAAAAGAAAGGAATCTGTGCCACGAACCTTGATTTTAGAAACTTTATGACCCGGTTGCCATGGTGACGGTACATAAAGGCTTCGAATTGAAAACGCAGGGGTAAATTCAATACACAAATTAACATTCCGCCCCACGTTAATGCACATCGTTAGGAAGCTCATAGAAACGATGATTGATGCCCTTATGACGTCATTTCCGACATCGTTTTCCCGTTTCCTGGCCGCACGGGGGAGCAAGCCCATTGGTGGGACAGAGCAGACGCTCTCCAATCCACAAAATGCATTAATCACTCTCTGTGATTTGATTACAGCGGTCGTTTGACAAAAAGCTGTGCATTCACGTAACTTTTTTATTCTTAATACGACGTGGCAAGAATGTGGTGCTTTTTTCTTTCTGGTTATGAGCAGCACCTAAAAAATGGGTACGCAGGAAGTATATATTAATTTATTATGGTGTGTAGTATATGATTGTAGACTTGTTTCACATATATGCAGGGTCGGATTAACCTATGGGCAACTGGGGCAATTGCCCCGGGGGCCCCCACCAAAAGGAAGATGTGAAGGGCCTCCACTAAAAAATGAGATGAGTCACACATCGATCAGCTGACTATAGTTGTTCGCTATATGGAAGGGTTATCTCCAAAAGAAAGGTTTCTGGCCTTTTTACCAAATTGTGGTCACACTGGGTCTGCTATTGCCAATGCGTTATTGGTGTTTCTAGACCATCATAAGATTGATATACGTGACTGCCGTGGCCAATCGTATGATAATGCTGCGAATATGTGTGGAAAGTATAAAGACATGCAAGCTCTTGTCAAGGAAAAAAAATAAACTAGCAGAGCTAGTACCATGTTGTGCCCACTCTTTGAATCTGGTAGGGAAAGCAGCGGCTAATGCATGTCCTGCAGCTGTTCATTTCCTCGATTTTGTACAACGGCTTTATGTGTTCTTCACAGTATCACCTCGCCGTTATCAAACATTGGTGGATAAGTGAGACTCGGTGAATGTAGAGCAGATGCCACAAAGCCATAGTCCAAGGTTACGAAAAGTTTAAGGAAGCTCTTGTTGAAATAGGCAATGGCAAAGAAGAGAAGGTTGTTGTAAGAAGTTAAGCGAATTGGCTCTCACGGAAAATGTCGTCCCTGGAAATCGCATTGTTATCCGTCTTCTGGAATGACATTTTAGAGAGATTTGATGATACGAGCAAAACACTCCAGCATCCAAGGTTAGTTCTTCATCTGCCATTGACATTTTGAGATCTTTATAGAAGTTCGTAGAATCAAAAAGGAACTAGTTTTCTGAATATGAGGAGATAGCCAGAAGAAAAAGTGTCACAGAAGAGTACAATAAGGAACACTCACTTCAGCGGGTGAGAAACGTTCGACTGAATCCTCTTGACTATGAAAATGAACCTCAAATCCACCTCTCGCCTAGTGAACATTTCAGAGTGGAAAGTTTTCTACCAGTGATTGATCAAATCACCTCATCACTCGCAGACAGGAGGTTCAGTATTCTAAATGAACTTGCAGTGGCAACTCCATCACAAATTACATCTGCAGCTCGCGAGCTTGTGAGCATCTTCGAGGAGGATCTGAAACCCTCGCTAGAGAATGAGCTGATACAGTTTGCACACCTAGTAAGCAGTAGCGATGTCAAACATCAGGAAGACATCCCAATGGAACTGTCTATGTATAATGTATGTAAGGTCCCGTTGTGCAGTACATTTCCCAATGTCGAAATTCTCTTTAGGATGTATTTTTTCATAATGGTAACAAACTGCAGCGGAGAAAGATGTTTCTCAAAAATGAAATTAGTGAAAAACAGGCCATGGGACAGGATCGCTTATCCAATCTTTTTTTTTTTATTAGTAGGTGAAGTGCCCCAGTGCCGCGCCAGAAAATGGGGCTCGGTGGGGCTCGCCTTAATGGATTTCTCTTGTAAGGCATGAGCCCCATTTTCTCGCAGTGTTGCCAACTCCTCACTCAAAAAAAAATCACCAAGGTTTTTTTTTGGTCCAACCTAACCTAAAGCAAGGAGCTGGCAATCTTGCTTGAGGCTTCTTAATGGTTTGCTCTTGTAAGGCATAAGCCTTATTTTCTCGCAGTGTTGCCAACACCTTACTCGAAAAAAATCACCAAGGTTTTTTTCGGTCTAACCACCTAAAGCAAGGAGCTGGCAACCTTGCTTGAGGCTTGTCTTACAGTGCATAAAGCAAGGTTGCCAACCTACTGCTTTTGCCATAGCTTTTTACAAAAAAAAGAGAGAGGAGAGAAAGAGAGGGAAGAGTTAAACAACCGACAGCCTACCTACAGCTTTTTTTTGGTCTAACCTAACCTAAAGCAAGGAGCTGGCAACTTTGCTTGAGGCTTGCCTTACAGTACATAAACCAATTTTTGCCAACCTACATATACTGGGCAAGGAGAGCCGGCACTGCCGTAAAAGAGAGAGAGATGGGTGGATGGCAACACAGTATGTGTGTGCGTGTGTGTGTATAATATGTAACATTATTAACTAGAGTGTGTTGGCAAACCACCTGCAACTAAAAAAATAGAGATGCCAACGTTGCTGTAAGATGAAGAGAGAGAGAGACCTACGGCTGGCAACAGTAATAAGCGAATGCGCCATATCGTAATTTTCCAACTCCGTATATCGTGATTTTTGTAAACCTCTCTCGGGGGAACGATGTGCCACACACACACACACGCGCGCGCGCGCACACACACACTTATATTATAACACAAACAAACAAACAAAATAATAATAATTGTTGTTTTTTAGGATTCCTGGCCCCTATAACCCCGCCAGGAGTGCGTGGTGCCCAACCAAAAAAGTAAAGGTTTACAAATAGGAATTGGCAACACCGACGAGGCTCGAATTATTATTTGAGGCTCGAAATCATTATTTGATGCTCGTCGGTGTTGCCTACCTACTCTACAAAAATTCTACTATATGATCTTTCACAGGCTAAGCTAACCTACAAATAGGAGTTGGCAGCACTGACTTATAAACCCACTGGGTCCTCTTGGCATGTTTTTTCATGATGTGTTGCTAGGCTATTGAGCATCTTGGCGTATACAATGTATATATTTTGAGAGGGGGGGGGTTATAGCTTTTTATGCTGTACGAATACTGGAAGCTTGACAGTGACAACCAACAGAGTAGGTAAACCTACATCCAGGAACTGGCAACACTAGTTTCTGACAGTGAATTTGAAATAAAATATTAAACAAATAGTACCAGTGTTATGCCCCCCAACTCCAACTGGGCAACTGGGGGAAATAATTGTACAACAATTTGTACCTAATTGTACAATACTTGTACCTAATTGTACAACATACATATACACAGACATAAAAGAAAGAGCCTTCCCGTAACTTACTTCATGTACAATTTATATGATTTTACAACTGTGAAAAGAAAGCATATGTGTTCTGTATGCACATATTTATTCTTATTTTTCGAAGTTGAATGAAAGCACATGTTTTTACGTTCTCGTAATACTAACCTTGCTCCACTGATTTTAAATTGCTTCCATCCGCTTTTTTTTTCTGTGTTATTTCCGTATGCACGCAACATTCGCTTTCAATAGTATAATGAAACACAGAAGGAGTGTTAGTATAGCAGGCTTCGAGTTTACAATTTATTAAATTAAACAATAATTTATGTAAGAATATACTTGTACTTACCGAACAGAAAATAATAAAAGCACATGTGAATGTTTGCGTGTGTTCATGTTATATGACGACTGAGTAAAAAAATAATGTTGACTCCCCGAAAGATAAAGTTCCTAGTTCGACATCAGATGCATGCAAATTTTATGGTTTGCTCTCCAAAATCTTGATTTTATGTTTGTGCTATTTGTCATACAGCAGAGGAGGAGGAGAAAGAGGGGGGAGAGGAGAAGAGGGGAGAGAGAGAAAGGAGGTACTATCAGCGCCATCTATTAGCAAAAAATAGAAATAAAAAAATAGGTCAAACTTTTTCAACACCCAAACATTTTAAACGTCCTCGCGTAGTAATACGATCTAGCTGAAGACGTTTAAAAGAGTACTCTTAGTCGACGAAGCTAATTGCTAGGGCCCTTATATTACTAAAATATTCTTTAATTTGCATATTTCTCATACCGCCATATGTTGTTCTAGTTGACTTCTTCCAAAAAAATGCTAATTAGCGAGAGTTAATTAAGCAAGGCAAGTAAAAGAAGCAAAATAGAACAACATATGTGCCGGCGTGAGAATATGTAAAAATTCGATTCAGAGGTGGAATCGAATTAAAATTGGGGGGATATTTTGCATTTTTTCCCTATAATGTACAAAACATTTACAGTACATAATCTTTTCCATTTACAACAGTATAAAATAAGAGGAATGTGTGACAATATCCATATTAATTAGGAAAGTATGTTGTATGCTAGGTTAGCTAATTGTGTCTTCTACAGCTTCACTGTATAGAGGGAAGATGGAAAAAGAGAGCTCTACGGAAACTGACGCTCTTAACAATATTGTACGCCCGTGAAAATTATATATAAATAAGACTTAAGCGTATTATCTGCTTTCATGTCAGATTTTGCCAACCTGTGAGCTGTAGTGTTTAGGTGACAAGCGACCTGCTCAAATATGATACTGTTGACAATATTGTACGCCCGTGAAAATTATATATAAATAAGACTTAAGCGTATTATCTGCTTTCATGTCAGATTTTGCCAACCTGTGAGCTGTAGTGTTTAGGTGACAAGCGACCTGCTCAAATATGATACTGTTGACAATATTGTACGCCCGTGAAAATTATATATAAATAAGACTTAAGCGTATTATCTGCTTTCATGTCAGATTTTGCCAACCTGTGAGCTGTAGTGTTTAGGTGACAAGCGACCTGCTCAAATATGATACTGTTGACAATATTGTACGCCCGTGAAAATTATATATAAATAAGACTTAAGCGTATTATCTGCTTTCATGTCAGATTTTGCCAACCTGTGAGCTGTAGTGTTTAAGTGACAAGCGACCTGCTCAAATATGATACTGTTGACAATATTGTACGCCCGTGAAAATTATATATAAATAAGACTTAAGCGTATTATCTGCTTTCATGTCAGATTTTGCCAACCTGTGAGCTGTAGTGTTTAGGTGACAAGCGACCTGCTCAAATATGATACTGTTGACAATATTGTACGTATATTGTATTGTATAGGAGACTAGAAGCATATAATTTGGCGAAAAAAAAAACCCAAGTAAGGTCATAGAGAATAGTTAAAAAAAAAAGTGAACAATTATATTTTGCATTGCACAGCATTGGATATTAAATAACATACCCTCAAAAAATCTCTGCATTATACGTTCTGTAAAAAATTGCCCTACGTACCAAACTGCTGTGTCAAGTAAACATTTTCAAAGGCACTGTCGTACTTGTGTGCCGGGAAAACAAATATGTGCGACCAAACTGTGCTCTAAGTGTGGAAAAAATATTTCTATTGCCAACTTCAAGCGACACCAGCTTACTTGCCACTTACACTTACTTGTAGCAAAAATAAGCTAAATAGAATTACACATGCATACAATATTTATTGTGCTTTTTCTATCTACAATCATATTTTTCTTATATATATATTTTTATTTTTTTATAGGGTTGATTAAAGCACATATTTGAGGAAGACAACACCACCCATATATAAATAAACCCCCCAAACTAACGCTAATTAGAATTAGCTTACAAAATTTTTCTCATAAGGCATTTTTTCGTAAACACTCTACCACCAACAGATCACATATAAATAAACATACCCCCAAAAAAAATGCGCTCCATGAAAAGTTGCCCTGTGTGCAAAACAACCATATCAAGCAAACATTTTGCAAGACATTGTCGCACCTGCGTGCCAGGCAAGCATTTGGCTGCCGCCGAACTGTGTTCCGGAAGCAATAAACGCATCACAATTGCGTATGCCAAGAAGCATAAGCTTACTTGTCTAAGCGAAAGTACATCTGGGGCTCAGCCTTCGACCTCCACCAAGAGGAAGGCAGAAGCAGCCTCCATCAATGCACCACCCACGAAACGCGTCAAGCGTATGACGAAAGCGAACCAATCTGCTTTCGAGCGTTTGTTGGAGGATTTTGTCCTCACTTCGGAGGGCTTATGCGACGTTCGTAGCTTTTTAGAGGAGAAGCGAGCAGAGATAATTTCCATTCTTTGTAATGCACTGGCTACGTACTCCTCCACCAAATTCTACGCATCGCTACGTTGCCAGTACAAGAAGCCGTCCGATGAAATTTACAGCTTCTGCCACAACACCAAGGCGAAGACGCTGCATCTGGCGGATGTCGACAACCTCGAGGTCATCTACAACCAGTTTGCCGAGGAGCTGGTGGTTAAACAAGAAGAACATGAAGCTCAGGGCTCGGGGGGTTCGCTGTGTGGGGGGCCTCACGAACTGTGCGTCAAACTTTGCAAGTTTACGCCTCTCTCCGCCTCCAGCTACGTCCCCTTACCACCTTCCATCGCGGCAAAGAAGGCTGTCCTGAACATTCAGAACAGTGACGCCAAGTGCTTCGTATGGTCGGTGCTTGCAGCTTTGCACCCTGTCAGCAGGAAAAACCATCCATATCGAGTTAACCACTACCTACCCTACGAGTCGGAATTGGAAGATGCTATGGCTGGGATCGACTACCCGGTGGAGGTCCGGGACATTCGCAAGTTCGAGGCCCGTACACACAACCCTCGGTTGGCCATCAACGTTTACGGCCTCACTGACAAAAATGTGGTGTACCCTATCCGGGTGAGCGACGTAGACGACGATGGTGTGCAGGAAATTCATCTTCTGCTAATCAAGGATGAAACTCATCACCACTACACCCTCATTCGCTCCCTCTCTAGACTTGTTTCGAGTCAACGGAGCAGTGATAGTCACCACGTCGAGGTGTGTCGCAGGTGCTTGTCCACATTTGATAATCGAGAACAGCAAGATTACCAGCGCATCAGAGGTCCCAACATCGCTGCAGAGAAGCTCGCTCGCCACAAACTTTATTGCGATGCCAACGAGCCTGGGGTGGCAGTCTTGCCCAAACCTGGCACCGTGGAGCGTTTCCACATGCACGGTGCCATGGTGGAGCACCCCGCTATCATCATCGCGGACTTCGAGGCCTTCCTCAAACCCCTGTCCACTTGCGATCCCGATCCCGAAGTTTCCTCCACCACCCCTTACCAACTCCACGAGGCATCCAGTTTTGCCTACGTTGTGGTGCGACGAGACCAGCACATCGCCCCCGAGCCCTACGTGTATCGCGGTCCCGACGCAGTTAAACACTTCCTCGAGAGGATGGTTGTCGAGGCCATCGAGATAGGGAAGGTACTGTTGGCCCCCAAGTCTATGCTCCCACTGTCCCCCGACGATCAACGTAGACACGACGAGGCCATCGCTTGCCCTGTCTGCGTCGAGGAGTACACCGCCAACAACCGTAAAGTCCAACACCACGATCACTTTAACGGTAGGTATGTTGGTCCTTGGTGCAACGGATGCAACCTAATGGCCCGGGACCCGCGCTTCATCCCTGTGTTTTTTCACAATGGCTCGGGATACGACTTCCACCATCTGGTGCATCACTTGGGGTACGACGACATGCGAATCAACGTCCTGGCGCAGAACGAGGAGCGTTACATTAGCTTGAGCAAACGAGTGTCGATCCCGGGATCACGCTCTACCGTCGAGCTTCGCTTCCTCGACTCCCTGAGGTTCCTCCCGGCCAGCCTCGATGCTCTTGCGGGGAAACTCAGCGACGAGCAAACACTCATCACCTCTGCGAATTTTCCGAACTTGGACGCCGGTCTCTTCAGGCGTAAGGGGGTCTACCCCTACGAATACGTCACGGACCCTACCAAGTTCGCGGAGACGTCGCTACCTCCTCGAGCAAACTTCTATAGCAAGCTGCGAGGCTCGGACATATCTGAGGATGACTATAACCATGCTCAGTCCATGTGGCGCGAGCTGGATTGCCAAAATCTCGGGGACTACCACGATGCGTACCTCAAACTTGATGTGACGCTCCTCGCCGACGTGTTCCAGGCGTTTCGTGCAACTGCGAAGACCATCTACAAGCTGGACCCTGCATACTTCTACAGTCTTCCCGGACTGGCTTGGTCGGCCATGCTTCTTCTTACGAAAATCAGGCTTGAGCTTCTTTCGGACGTGGACATGATGCTGTTCGTGGAACGTGCCGTGCGGGGTGGAATGGTCCAGGTGTCGCTGCGATACGCACGCGCCAACAATCACCACATGGCCACCGGTTACGACCCTTCGCAACCGTCCAGCTACATCATGCACACGGACGTCAACAACCTCTACGGATACTGCATGATGCAGCCACTCCCCTTTGGAGACTTCGAGTGGGCCGATCCCTCCAACTTCGACGTTGAAGGTTTCGACAATTCGGAACGCGGATTTTTTGCCGAGGTGGACCTCGAGTTCTCCGAGAAGGTGCAGGATTTGTTCTGCGATCTTCCGCCAGTCCCGGAATTCAAATGCCCACCCGGCTCGAACCAAGCAAAGCTCATCATGGACTTTGTGCCCGAAAAGCGTTATGTCCTGCACTACCAAAACCTCCGGTGGTTGATGAAGCGAGGGGTTACCGTCCGCACGGTACATCGAGTTTTGATGTTCGAGCATTCTCCATGGATGAGGCCATACATCGAGCTCAACACTGAACATCGCACAGTCGCCACTTCTGATTTCGATCGCGATTTCTTCAAGTTAATGAACAATGCGGTGTTCGGGAAAACTATGGAGAATGTGCGAAATCGTGTAGATGTGAGGTTAATATCAAACAAAGCACAATGTCGCAGGCTCGTAGCAAACCCGTTATTCAAATCAAGAACCATTTACAATGAGCAGCTGGCTCTGATTCACATGAAGCGAGGTGAGGTGAGGCTCACCAAGCCCATCTACGTTGGAGTCACGGTTCTGGATCTGAGCAAGCTACACATGTTCGAGACGTACTACGACATATTACGTGCACACTACGGCCACAACATCTCGCTTCTCTACATAGACACGGACAGTTTAATATACCAGGTTCACACAGCCGACGCGTACAAGGATATGGCCACGGTTCCATCTTTGGTTGACCTTTTCGACACCTCGGGCTATCCCCAGCCGAACCGATACGGCATCCTGGCTCGCAACAAGATGGTGGCCGGCAAAGTCAAAGACGAGAAGAAAGGTGATGTGGCTCTCGAGGATGTCGGTCTTCGCTCCAAAACCTATGCTATTCAGGCAGAAGGATCCATCACGAAAAAGGCTAAGGGTGTGGACAGGAAGGTCGTCCAAGAGGACCTCGAGATAGTGCATTACCGCGAAGCCCTTAAAAATAGGACGTCAATGGCAGGAGTGGAGCAGCGCATCCAGAGCGTCGACCATGTGTTGACAACCAACCAGGTGAGAAAGGTTGCCCTGGACGCACGCGACGACAAGAGGCGCGTTCTGAAATGTGGGATTCACACGCTCCCATGGGGGCACTATCATCTAGAAATTAGCTTAGAATGTGGTAAATGGCATGTATGTATGTATGTATGAAAAAAAAACAATTTATGTAACAGAAGTTCTAATTTAATATAGCCAAAATATTAGAACAATAGTGTTTATCTTCAAATGCGAAAAAAAAACAGGTGGAGGTTTGGAATTTTTAGCGGGACTAACTCCCTGCCGCGCCCTACGGGGTGAATATGGGGCACACGCAGGGCCAAAGGGGAAGTTCCTGTGTGCGTTCAAGTGTGATTTATTATAAATACATTAAAATTAATTTTTTATTATTATTTTTTTATTTCAGATTATTCTCACAAATGTAAGAAGGTGTTCCTCGCAGTACATCCTAAACATTGCGTTGCAGGTTAATCTAATATTTGAACCTGCGGTCAGTATAATTTTTTGAGAATTATGTGATTTTTTTTTTTACTTAAAACTGTTCGGTCACTCTTTCATTTTTGACATCATACACAAAAGACTTCTCTGCAATCAGGATGACGCTGCACAGAGTATCGGCAGGCAGCGCGTCGTGGAACTCGCACACGACCTTGATGTTGGTTCGATCGTTCACCACCACCTGCCTCCTTTTCGTGGTGTTGATGACGAACATCGGCCTGCGTGTTTTGAATTCGCTGGGCGCGTAGTACACGTCCACGCTTCCCTCGGTCACGCGTTTGTAAGCCGTGTAAGCTTCGTAAAGTTTGAGGTAATCGTCTTTGGTCATGTCGAGGTTGTAATTCTCGCGCGGGAACACCTCGTTCCTACCGTTCTTCAGATAAACGTTCTTGATCTTGCAGTCGTCGAATTTGCTAGAATCTTTTTCCTGGTTGTTATCGCGTCCGGTCTGAAAGAGCACAACGACGAAATCTGGCATGTCGAACTGTATGTTGTTGAACTGCGTCGTCACGTCGAATTCCATGTGACTTCCCGACGCCATCTTCTGCACGCACTGGTAACCGTGAAAGTGAATCGGCACCTGCGGACTTTTCAAGATCTCCGCTTTGTACTTGAGGGCGTAGTTCGTTTCGTATTCCACCACCGGCATTCTCAATTCCATGCTCCGGATGACGCACTTGGCCGCTTCGGGTAAAGTGTTGGGCAGCGGCGTGGTGCCGTCCGGACCCAAAGTAGCGTATCGCATCAGTGCGTCGTTGTCGTTGGCCGCTCTTCGAAACGTGACGCGCAGTCCTCCCTTCCACATGATCTCCTTGTAGTCCGAGAAGAAACCAGGCAGCAGACGCATGGGAAAGAGCACCGTGTGACTTGTCGTCGATATTTTGGTCCCGGCTTCGAATCCCTCGGCCTGATAGTACGCTGCGTCCGTTTTGGATAATTTCAACGTTCCCACTGCCGTCGACGTGATGCCTGGATAATCTATTCTGTCGATGACGGTGTTGTGTTTCCTCACCTCCACCTGCGAGAACAGGTGAGGCACGAAGTTGTCCACGAGTATCAAGTTTGCTGCTGCGGGAAACGCGTCTCCGCTTTCCTTCTTCACCACGTCGAATTGAAGGTAGAGGTCCGCTCTGTGAGGATGAACGAACCCGTCGCCTACGTCCACGTCGTATTCGATCTCCCTGTTCGCTTCGTTGAGATTGGCGAACGTGCGACGGTTGGGAGGGAAAGATTGCAATTCGTAACTTTCGATTTGCTCCATTTCACTATGTGTGTTATTTATTATACGTTGATCTCCACGATGGCCGTCGTAGTGGCACCTGCGAAATCCACCACGTCTCCTTTCTCGTTCGTCACCACCAACTCTATGTCGTCTATGCGGTTGCGACATACTGGAAAATAGATCGGCGAAGAGGGCGTGTAGATGATCGGTTCCATGAACTCGGAACTTGGTTTGAAAGTGGCTATGATTCCCGTCTGCTTGTGACTTCCTAATAATCCGTCCGAAGATTTCGTGATCATGCCTTCCGCCACGTTGCAGTGTACGTTCAGAGTCTCTATGGCCAAGAATTTAGGAATGTTGGTTGCTACGTGCTTGATGCCAGCTTCGAGTTTTGGGTGGTTGTTCTCGAAACCTAAAAGTTCTCCCATGGTGCCCAGGTCCACGGTCTCCGTCGCGGATAGGATTTCCACTCTGTGCGTGACCGAATTTTGAGAAAAATACGTGCCTTTGGGTAACTGAGCTTGCAAAGTGGAAAGATTGTATTGGCCTGGCGTGACGACGATGTGTTCGCTTCCGACGCTAATTTTGTTGTTGTGCTGCGTGACGTTAGGTATGAGGTACATGCTGTAGAATGCACGCAGAGCCACGGATTTAGGATAGACGATGTCGTCGTGCAGCGTGAGTTTCAAGATTGAAGATTCGCTCGTGAGATGGAACACGCCCATCCTAGTGATGCTGTTTGAGGTTCCACAATGCTTTCTGGAAATCTTCGATCGTAGGGTTATTTATTTTAGAGAGAAACGCGAGCACGGAGAGGCAGAGATGACCGCAGTTCACGTCTCCGAAATTTTGAATGCGTTCGTCGTTGTAGTATATAGAGGTTTTGTTCGTTTTCAGATAATGAATTAAATTTGTAGGTGGAACACCTCCGAAAGAATCGAAAACGAATGCTTTATCATTATTTTTGTGGTAACATATCCAATGCGTGCCTGGATTTTCTTGACCGTCCAAGTTGACTACTCCGCATTCTCTTCTTTTAACGCTTGAAGGTAACGAGTCGGACATGAAAACTCCTCTAAAGTGTTTGATTTGTAACGGTTCGATCAGAGATTCAATATCTCGGTTGGTGAGTGCTGTTGTTTCTTTTTTTTAAATTTTTTCATCACGCCCTTGCCTCCTTTTTTCTTCATGGCCAGGTTGTGACGTTTCTGTTCTTCCAATTCCGCCTTGTTCTTCTTCGAGTCGATGACGGTTTTCGCGATGGCGGCGCTACCGCCGGCTAAACTTCCAACGGCCCCCAATGCTGCCAGGATGGCCGGGATGCTGAATATGAAACCTCCGACCTTTTGCTGTTTCCGCGAACGCTGCAAGCGTCTCAATTGAGGTGTGCTGAGAAGTAATTTCATTCCGTGTCCTTTGCTCAAGCAAGAACGTTTCTTCTCGCGTTGTTTCTTCGTGAGTAACCCATCGAGGGCACCTAGATTTTTAAGATTGGAGTATGGTATCTGGTACACGACACCCTTGGGCTTCATGTTGATGCTCTATGTGTTATTTTACGGTATGTTATTTATATATATATTCTGAGATTTTTCTCGTGTAGTTTTTTACGGTATGTTATTTATATATAAATGTTCTGAGATTTTTTTTCACGGCCTCGCAGTCGTTACACAAATTCTATTACGTGCTTCGTTTTCTTGCCAAGAAGTTCCTTTGTCCCCTTGTACACGATTCGAGTTTTGTTCTCGATTAAAATAGATAGCTTCTCGTCGGATAACATGTTAGCGTATCGATCTGGTAAAAATAGACTGTATTGTGCGTTGAGCAACAGGCGTACCTTGGGACCATACTGGGTAGAAACGATTGAACCGGAAGTTATCGTGTAAGGTTTGTCGACTTCCAATTCCTGAATTTTTACATACTCGACTGACAAATTTAGCATTTGTTTTAATGCTTGGAGATCACTCATTTTTTCAGTCGTCATATCAAAAAAATTTCAGAGTGTTAGAGAGAAATTTAATTGTTTTTCACTATGTGTGTTATTTATATATACCGAAGATTATTTTTTTATGATGTGTGTTATTTATATATCAAGTTTTTTGACACGTATATATATATTATTATTTTTAACAGAGGAAGAAAATCCGTGCTTCGGAAACGCGATGATGTACGTAATGATATCTTCCGTCTCCTGCTTAGACTTGCGCCTACATCCTCACAATCGCCGTTTACTGCATGTTTAAATATTTTACATAGTAGCTCTGGCGGCAAATCAGTTATGCAAGCCATGTTGTTTTTTACTCTATGTTATTTATATACCCCACCCCAATTTTTGTTTCGTGTTCATGGCGATGGTGGTACCCAGTGCGGCGACCCGTTCACCCAACGATGCGTCTCTGCTCACAAACCTTTCGAAAGCTGCATGCTCCAATTTTCTGTCTGCTTCGTGACGTGCGTCCAGATCCGTCTGCGTGGTGTTGTAGGCGATGTCGTGATCTTTGCATGCGGCGTCCAACGGATTCACACCCTTGTCTCCTCTCTCCAATCTTTTCTCGAGTTTGGTACCCGGTCCGCAGTACTGGTAGCCAGGTAGATGCATCTCGAAAGGTAACTTGTTGATGATGTCGTTCACGAGCCCCTTTCCTTCGGCCACGTTCCAAAATTTCGGAGGCAGCGTGTTGATGATTTTGATCAGGTAACCTATGCCCTTGTCGTCGTTCACGATGAAGTTGGAAAGTTTCGTGCTGATCATGTCCACGATGCCAACCTTCTCGTTGTAGAAATTACGGTTGCCTGCATTCTCTTCGCCAGCTATCACCAACAATCGGTCCACGAGTTTCCTAACGTCGTCCACCCAAACGAATTCTTTGGGTAGCGTGTTGTAGCGTTTGACGCCGCTGCCTGTTTTTACCTGGTTCCAAATCGGTTTGATGAGATTCCTGTACTTCTCGCCGCTGCTCGATTTCACCCTATTCTGCGAGGCGTCGTTGTTCTGGTACAAGGCATCCGTCATGATCAGAATTTCCTTGTAACTCTGGTAATCTTCGTCGGTGTAATCTTTCGGCTGCTTTTTGGCAACGAGTTCCCACAGTCCCACCGTACCCGGATACCTGTTCCAACTATCCTTGTCGCCTAAATTGACTTTAATGTCGTTGCCTTCGAAGGTCACCTTCGATTTCCCAATCTTCCACACCACACCGCCGCCTTCGTTGGTTTCCATGCTGGGATACAATCCGAACACTTCATCCTTGTCGAATTTCCCCGTACTCAGGTAGTCTCGTGCCAAATGTCCCAACTCGATTTTATCCGAAGACGACGACGTGCTACCTATGGCTCGACGTCGTGCCGGTGCATCCTTCAGTTCGAACGGCGTCGAAGGAATGCTCGAAATAGGCGTGGGTACGGCGTAACTTTTAGCTGCGAGCGGTACGAGTTCGTTGATCAAATTTTTATTTTGTTCCGTGACACTTTTAATTTCTTTACCTAGACCGCTGATGGCATCGATCACAGGTTGATCCTGACGTTTCTTCTCTTCGTAGAATCCGCGATTCTCGGATTTCCAACCTTTAAAGCGTTTCGCGAGGTAATCGCGAAGCTTGAGATTTTCGTCCTCGATTTTTCGTTTCGTCATGACGTTATTTATATACGTCGTTTCTCACAACGTTGCAACGTTTAGAAAGTCGTTGATTTTGTTTCTGTATTTTCCGTCGTTGGGTTTCCTCGTCATGTCGATCGTCGCGAATCCGAAATCGTCACCGTTCCAGCAAGTAGAGCAGCAGCGTTCCGAAAATTGATTGTAGTTCATGTCTCCGCCTACGTAGTCATCGTACGCGTGCTTGAGGTTGGTGTGATCTTGACGAAACAAACATATGAAATTAGCGTTGTCGCGTACTAGCTGTTTTGGAATTTTGGAAAACGTTTGAGCTAGGTAGAAGCAATCCATTCCTTTGTGACGACCTTGCGTGAAAAAGTTGCGAATTTCATTTTGATTTTCCAGGATGGCGTCGTCGAACACAACAACTGAATTTTCACGACAATCGTGAAGCAACTCGCCGTTCTTTTTCTTCGTTTGACTTTCCGGATCCGGTAGACGCTTCACCACGTTCCACGTACTCACAAGATCACTTCGTTCGCGTCGATCCAACTCTTTTCCGGAAGTCCCAGCCATTTGACAAACAGTTTGTCACCTTTCCTACGCAATATTTTCTCGATGAGGTACGTGTCGGGGTGTTTCGTTTTAGAGAGTTCCTCTTCGTAAAATCTTCCTTTCAAAATCTCGCTGCTACTATCTTTTATTATATACGTGTGTCGGTTTCCGGGTAAAACTCGAACCACGGTAAAAAGTTCCGTGCTCCAATTTTTTGTGAATCCCTTCTCGAAGGTGCGTTTGAATTTGCTGATCCTCACCCGGTCTCCAATTTTGTATTTAGCTTTTTTTGTCGCGGGTGTGTACTTTGGACAGTAAACTGTAGAAATTAAACGCTGCTCGTCAGATTTCGTAACGTCAGCTGGCTTCATGCCTATCGTTCTGTGTACCGTATTATTATAGGTGTCGACGAGTTCCGGCAGGATGTCGACCCATTTGTAATTTCCCCGAAGCGTGAATCGTTTCCACATGTGTGTTTTCAAGGTTCGATTGAATCTTTCCACGATGCTGGCTTTGATGTGACTGAAGGTCGAATAATATCGAATGCCATGTTTTTGAATAAACTTTTGGAATACGGCGTTGTAAAATTCTTTACCGTTGTCCGTTTGCAAAAACCGAGGTCGTCTGTCGCCGCTTTCGCGAAAAATTAATTTGAATGCTTCCGTGACGCACGATCCCGTTTTCGCCTTCAAAGGTAGAGCCCATGCGAATTTCGAAAACGTGTCTATGACGGTGAGGAGGTACTTGTTGCCCTTGTTCCATTTATGTACGTTTTTCAAATTGCCGCTACTCATCTCCACGAGGTCGCTTTGCCAGAGGTCGTCGATGCCCTTGGTTACCACAGCCAAACGTTCGTAGTTGCGGCGTGAAGGTTTATGCAATTCTTCGACGATGGCTTGCCTAGACATTTTTTTGTTTAGAGATTACGTTTCAAGAGAAGCACCAGCGTGATGGGATTCAAAGAGGGTGGCACCTCGCTCGTGTTTTGAATGATCAGCTTATCGCCGGCACTCACGTCGAAAACGGTGAGATCTTCGTCTTCGTGTATTTCATATATGTTGCGCGTTTCGTTCCAACGTGCCAGAGGAATGTTTCCCGCTTTCTGGACACCACGATTCGATATTAAGGTCATGGTGGGAACGCTAGCTTTTCTGCCGTGAGACCAGTACGAAAATTCGTTTATCTGAATTGTCCCATCGAGGAGAAACTTGTAGTACGGATGGTAAGGATGCAACATGTACAGTTTGTTACCTTCGACGAACGTGGAGATTCTCTGTTGATTGGGAACGCTGTTGATTTCGATGGCTTGCAAGGTGAACAATTTGGCGAATTTAGTGTCGAAGGTGACGAGATTACTGTGAACTTGTCCGAGTTTATTTTCGATGGGCAGCAAATGCTCGATGATGGTATCCGTTACGGTAGAAAACGACGGTTTGATTTTCACTTCCACGTTCAACTGCTTGTAGTTTTCGTTGAGTTCTTGCAACTTGGCACCGAAAGAGGCCAGCGTCGATTCCTGCGTGGATTCCAGCACTCCAACTTGATCTCTGACGTTGACGACAATGTTCTGAAGGTTCTCGACTTGATTCAATTTCGAGCTCTTCTCGGTAAGATCGTTCACGATGCTTCGCATCTCTGTAAACTGCGTGTGAAGGTCGGCGACGCTCTGCGAAGTGGGCAGCGTCGACACCAGCGAACTAATTTCGTCTCGAATCTGTTCCACGTTCGCCGTTTCCGTTTCTAGTCGTTTCAGCATTCGAGATATGTTTCTTTTCAAAGCGTGCAATTCTTTGGAGGTGGGGAGATTGGCCACCCTACTCTCGAGATCGCTCAACGAACTTTTGATGTCGCTCGAATCGGATAGTGCCGTCACCGCCGTTTTCAATTTTTCCAAATCTTCGCTCGAAGGCACGCTCGTCCGTAACGATTCCAAGTCACCCTGTATGTTGTCGAGTACGTGATGAAAATGAGCGAGATTCGTTTCGACGTTCAAATTTTCTAAATATTCGATCTTCTGCTGAACCGTGCTCAACGTGTCTTGAATGCTCGTCAACGCTCTCGCTTCAGCGTGAATATTTTTAATTTCTTCGTTGATCAATTCCAGAGACGCCTGAAGCGTAGCGATGGTGGTTTGAATGTGTTCGAAATCTCGATACGCCTCCAATTGAATTTTTATGTTCGCGACGCTTTTACCGATGACCTGCAGTTCGTCTGACGATGGTAGGTTCGTCATGGTATCTTCCAAAGTCTGCAACTTGGATTTAATTTCTTCCAACGTGCTGGTGAATTCTTCTTGTAATTTGGAAACGACGACGTGCAAGCGTTCTGCGTCTATATCGTTCACGACGGTTTGAAGTTCAGAGAAATTCTTTTCGATTGCGGAAGTTCGTTCTTCGATTTCGAGTTTCAATTTTTCCAAATCTTCATTTTTCGATTGAAATTGCTGTAATTTGGCCAAATCATTTTGAAGCGAATCCACGCTCAACTGTATATTTTGAACGCTGTCGTAAGAAGGTACGTCGACATAATTTTTTTATCAGCGTCTTCAGTTCGGAATCGATTTTCAGAATGGGGTCGAGACATTGCGTTTGGAGCGTGGCGATTTCCGACTCTAAACTTTTGTTTAAGGTCTCCTGCAAAGCGATCAAATCGGTCCTCAACTTCTTAACTCGAATATCCAACATGAGAATCTCTTCTGCATGGTCTACACGCTTGGTGTTGCCGAAAATGTCGTTAGGCATTTTTGGTTAACGGTTATTTATAATAGGATAGACGATTCGTAATTCTACGAAGAGAGGAATAAGTTTGTCATAATCTCCGAGGAGTTCCATGTACAGGTAATCTCCAGCGGAAACATCGTACGTAATGTTAGAAAGCATCTTGTCGTGCTTGATTCGAAAAATGTTCTTGCCGGTAGAAATTTTGATTTCGCCTGCGTTCACCGGATTCACGGTGATTTGAAGTTTCCCGTCGATCGGAATTTCGTAGAAATGTAAATTGTTATTAAAAACATAAAACATCTTGCCCACATCGTCATTCAGTTTCGTCCAAATGCTGTTAAGGTGAACGATCAGTAAACCATTGAGTTTAGATAACACGGAAGGTAAGAGGTTATTGAAATTTGGCGGTGCAGTTTCCATGTTGATCTGTTTGCGGAAGCCAAAAAGATTCATTGTCCTTGTTAGTTATTTAAGAATACGGTCAAAGTTTTTTTTTTATAATAACAGGCAAAGTTTTTTTTTCCACATGTATGTAATGCGTCACAATACGCGCGCGCGCGCGTGTGTGTGTGTGTGTGTGGCACATCGTTCCCCCGAGAGAGGTTTACAAAAGTCACGATATACGGAGTTGGAAAATTACGATATGGCGCATTCGCTTATTACTGTTGCCAGCCGTAGGTCTCTCTCTCTCTTCATCTTACAGCAACGTTGGCATCTCTATTTTTTAGTTGCAGGTGGTTTGCCAACACACTCTAGTTAATAATGCTACATATTATACACACAAACGCACACACATACTGTGTTGCCATCCACCCATCTCTCTCTCTTTTACGGCAGTGCCGGCTCTCCTTGCCCAGTATATGTAGGTTGGCAAAAATTGGTTTATGTACTGTAAGGCAAGCCTCAAGCAAAGTTGCCAGCTCCTTGCTTTAGGTTAGGTTAGACCAAAAAAAGCTGTAGGTAGGCTGTCGGTTGTTTAACTCTTCCCTCTCTTTCTCTCCTCTCTCTTTTTTTTTGTAAAAAGCTATGGTAAAAGCACCAGTAGGTTGGCAACCTTGCTTTATGCACTGTAAGGCAAGCCTCAAGCAAGGTTGCCAGCTCCTTGCTTTAGGTTAGGTTAGACCGAAAAAAAACCTTGGTGATTTTTTTCGAGTAAGGTGTTGGCAACACTGCGAGAAAATAAGGCTTATGCCTTACAAGAGCAAACCATTAAGAAGCCTCAAGCAAAATTGCCAGCTCCTTGCTTTAGGTTAGGTTGGACCAAAAAAAAACCTTGGTGATTTTTTTTCGAGTGAGGAGTTGGCAACACTGCGAGAAAATGGGGCTCATGCCTTACAAGAGAAATCCATTAAGGCGAGCCCCACCGAGCCCCATTTTCTGGCGCGGCACTGGGGCACTTCACCTACTTTTATTAAGCACTGAACATGAACTTCTTCGTGAATTGGACATTGATGATATAACAGTTGGGCTGAAAAGTTCGTAGGCTAACATAGTAAAAAATATTTTTTTGACAAAATTCGATTTTATTATTCAATATAGTTGCCTTTGAGGGCGATACAACGATTATAGCGGTCATACAATTTTTCGATGCCATTTTTATAGTACGATTTCTCTTTAGCCTCAAAATAGTCCTCAGTTTCGCCGATTACCTCTTCATCAGTGCTACATTTCTTTCCAGCGAGCATTCTTTTAAGGTCTGCAAACAGGAAAAAGTCACTGGGGGCCAGATCTGGAGAATATGGTGGATGGGGAAGCAATTCGTAGTCTAATTCATATAATTTTGCCATCGTTTTCATTGATTTGTGACACGGTGCATTGTCTTGATGAAACAGCACTTTTTTCTTCTTCAAATGGGGCCGTTTTTTCGTGATTTCATCCTTTAAACGCTCCAACAACGCTATGTAATAATCGCTGTTGATGGTCTGGCCCTTTTTGAGGTAATCGATGAATATAATACCATGCGCATCCCAGAATACTGATGCCATAACCTTGCCAGCCGACTGTTGCGTCTTTCCACGCTTTGGATTCGGTTCATCACGTGCAGTCCACTCGGCTGACTGTCGATTGGACTCCGGAGTGTAGTTATGGAGCCATGTTTCATCCATTGTAATATATCGACGGAAAAATTCGTGTTTATTACGGTTGAATATCGCTAAACATTGCTCCGAATCATCAAAACGTTGTTGCTTTTTGATCGATTGTGAGCACGCGCGGCACCCATTTTGCACACAGCTTTCGCATGTTCAAATATTCATGCACAATATGTCCAACACGTTCCTTTGATATTTTTAAAGTCTCAGCTATCTTGATCAACTTCACTTTACGATCATTTAAAATAATTTTGTGGACTTTTTTGATGTTTTCGTCGGTAACAGCCTCTTTGGGGCGTCCACTGCGTGCATCGTCTTCGATGCTCATTTCGCCTCGTTTAAATTTAGCAAACCACTTCTCAACGGTTGATTTTCCTGGTGCAGAGTCCGAATAATGTTTATCAAGCCAAGCCTTGGCTTCAACAGTATTTTTTTTCGCCAAAAAGCAATGCTTTATTAACACACGAAATTCTTTTTTATCCATTTTTTCACAATAACAAAAGCTGCTTCACTCACAATGCTATATCTCACGAACTAATTATCCGGCAGCTGTGAAATTTATACACGTATCTTTTGAAGGTTAGTACTAAGTAAAAATCACATGGATTTAATTCTAGTAACGCCATCTATGAGTCAGCCTATGAACTTTTCAGCCCAACTGTTAGTAGATGAATTTTCGGCGAAAAAGGCAAGAAAAGTGTGTCTACTATAAGTGTTAAGCCTTTGGGAATTTTCTTGAAAAAAGTGTAGTTACTACAATTTCCACAATGAACCTGTCGGTAATTGTCCAGTAGATGGACCGTGCATATGTAGTGACATGTTTACTATTAATTGTAAATAATATCAATCATAATAAATTATGTACGTAAGTACAGTCTACTGCTCAGTTCTCTGTTTATGTCTGAACCCCCTTAGTATTTACTATATATTGTAGTTACGGTGTTCATAATATACTGTAGATATTTAGACGCAGAATTTTACTGCTGCTATAGCGCTATAATTTTCGTCCTGTAACTTTATTTCACTGCGCTATTCTCCCTGCAAACCTATCTGCCATATGTTCGATTGTGAATGACTACTGATTCTAAAATCAGGTCTACCATTTCAACTGCTGAAAATTGGTGGTTAACATATTGAGCTAATAAAGCTCCTAGTAAAAAAAAATTAAAAAAAATGGGGGACCCCCACAAAACATCTTGCCCAGGGGCCTCCACAAACCTTGATACGGCTCTGCATATAATATGTTCACACATAAGAGTCCCTTCTGAAAAGGCCAAATGTCGCCGGTGATCGAGCGCTCTAAGCAGTGGCGTGCCCAGCTGGGACGGATCATATTCTCCCATACAGTATTCCTTAAAAAATAACGTCAAAGGCAGGAAAATATATCAAAATGAGGACTGACCCTATACCTAACTCTGCCCTTTTGAAAATCTTGGGAACGCCACTGACTCTAAGTGGTCGACTTTCGATCGGTACGTACATGAAACTATATTTTAGAAAAGTCCAAACCAAGTGTTTCACATGAACAATAATAATAATAATAATAATAATAAGGTTAATATGTATATTAATAACAACAACACTAGTATTACAATACTTCAATAAATTAGTGTTGTTGTTATAATTATTAATAATATTACGTGAACAGGTAGAATGATTCAATACACTGTCCAACAATGATTTTGTTAAAAGTAAAATTTCAACGGTTCTTTATGTTTTGCCACCTGCTGATTCCGAAAATGAAGTCAGAAATTGTCAATCACCCACCATTTTTTTGTAACAATAAAAATATAATTCTGCATTATTATTGCAGCATGCAATCCATAATTAGCTGATTGGTAGGCAATATTTAAAATATTTTTATGTCTTTGCTCCAACAATACACTAGTAACTGTATGCCATTGATGTCTGCATGAATGACAACAATTTAACTTGTTAAACAATCCGACTGAAAAATTTGACAATGATTAACTTTTCAACACAATGCTGTGATTTAACTGTTATGTCTACTTCTCATTTCAATAGAAAGTTGTCTGGAGGAAAGAAGCTTTCCTGAGTGTTCTTCAGTTCCAGCGAGTGTTTCGAAGCAAAGACAGAATCATGTCAAGAAGTTGCGTGAAACACAGGAACAATTTTTGTTATATCTCTGGTGAGTTGACCTTAAAAGCAAATAGGAGAACATTTACTCCTCGTGTAAGAAAAGCTTATGAGTGTTACTTTGACAATAAGATAGACGAAAACAAGAAATGGACCCCTAATATCTGTTGTGCGAACTGCGTAACGCTTTTGAGTGGTTGGCTGAAATGATCTCGTCATATGACTTTTGGAATTCCTATATGACGGGAACCTAAGGATCACATAACAGACTGCTATTTTTGCTTGACAAATATATCTGGGATAAATTCGAAATCAAGGCAAACAGTGAAATATCCATCACTAGAATCATCAACTCGAGCGGTGCCTCATGGACCTGGAGTTCCCATACCTGCCCCACCAGATCACATAAGTATTAACGGAAGAAAGTGAAAGTGTTCCTAACAAATGTAGCGAATTGCATAATGATCCTGATTTTGTGGGGAGTGTTTCAACAGCTGAACCTCACTTAATAACTCAAGAGGGTTTTAACGATTTAGTTCGAAATCTAGAGTTAAGTAATGGCAAAGCAGAACTGCTTGCATCGCGATTAAAAGGATGGCATTTGTTGGAGAGTGACGCGTTATTTTTTTCCGGCAACGCCAAAAAGACTTTGTAGATATGTATGCCGAAGATAAGGACCTTGTTTTCTGTTGTAACATTGATGGTCTATTATAGTCACTAGGCGTTGTCCATAAAAGTGAAGAATGACGTTTGTTTTTAGACTCTTCGAAAACAAGTTTGAAAGGAGTTCTATTGCACAATTGAAATAAATATCCAAGCATTCCCGTAGCATATTCCTGGGGCACGAAGGAAAGTTATGAAAACATGAAACTGTTATTAACAAATATCCAGTACTATAAATACTCTTGGCAGATATGTGGAGATTTAAAAGTTATTGCTATCTTCTTAGTATCGCAACTAGGTTACACCAAATTTTGCTGTTTCCTGTGTAAATGGGACAGCAGAGATAGAAATAATCATTATGTTACAAAGAACTGGCCGAAGAGAGAGTCACTCATCGCAGGACAGGAGAATTTTGTTCATCCAGCACTTGTAAATTCAGACAAAATCTTACTGCCTCCTCTCCACATAAACCTTGGTCTGATGAAGAATTTTGTAAAAGGAATGGACCGCGAGGGTAGTGGATTTATGTTCTTCAAAGATAGGTTTTCGCGAATTACTGAGGCGAAACTAAAAGAGGGAATATTTGTTGGCCCTCAAATCAGGAAACTAATGAAAGATAATGATTTTGAAGAGAACCTAAATGAGCTGGAACTGGCTGCTTGGCAATCTTTCAAGGAAGTTTGCATAAATTTGCTCAGAAACAACAAGTCAGAAAATTACCGAGAACTTGTCAGTAATTTGATTCAGAACTATCATGCTCTGAAGATAGAGTTTTTAGACTCCCACCTCGTTTCTTCCCGCAAAACCTTGGTACAATGAGCGACGAACATGAAGATCATTTCCACCAGGATATTGGTGAAATGAAAAGGCGATACCAAGGAAAGTGGACTCCAAATATGTTGGCAGATTATTGCTGGACACTAAAAAGAGATGTTCCTCAGGCAAAGTACAGCCGAAAATCAAGTTCGAAGACATTCTAGATATGCCATTGTAAATAATATTTCTTCGTATCACTATAAGGCTATATAAGATTTGTATGTGCCTGATATTTTGTATGTACCCTGTTACTCAAATTTCATGGGTGATGGATAAATTCTGTAATTAGATTTGAAATCAGCACATCAAATTCAATTAGAATCACCCCCAACTTCTCTTTTAACAGACAAAAACTTCAATTTTGTTGGACAGTGTAATTTGAGATATAACAGCATCTATTCATTGTCTAGCTTATGTCTGGTTACTATCACTCAAATTTGTGTCCTACCAAAGAAATTAATGTCAAGAAATTTAAAAATGAATTACTTATTGTCGGCCCCGTGGTGGAGTGGTTAGTACATCGCGCTATGACGCCAGAGGTCCCGGGTTGAAATCCCGGCCTGGGCATGGATTTTGTGAGTGTTCATTCATCAATTTCGTCATGTCATCGCTCATCCCCATCTTCGCAAATTAGCCAAACTTTGTACAAAAAGAAAGCAAATCAATCAATCAATCAATCAATTACTTATTGAATACAAAAGAGGTTGAGCCGGACCCTGTTGCCGAGTGGTTAGCACATCGCGCTGGTTCGAATCCAGCTCGGGCATGCTTGTTTGTGAATGTCCATTCAGCAATTTCATCACTTCATCACTCATTCCCATCTTCGCAAATTAGCCAAGAGGCACAAAACGTGAAGTAAAATAAAATAAATCAAATCAAATCAAATCAAAAACAAAAGAGATTGTTAGGTCCAGAGATTGAAACATAAGTTACCTGATCATTACTTTTTTATACATATTATTATTAGTAGCGACAAGCATGAAATTTTTCGCAAACATGTACAATAACAATCTAACTCTTAGCTCTGTGTAAGTTCTGCGGTAATATATCGACTTCATCTTACAGAACAGTAAACAAGTATTTGGTTATTTGATTTTGGACTTGGTAAGTCTTTCAGAGGGTTCTAACTCCGTGGACTACCTATAAATACGTCACCTAGTTTTTATTACAGGCTGGGTTGACCCCAGAGCTGCTTTATGCAGATACATTATACGAACATTTCTACACCTGAGATCACCTAGTCCTAGGAATGGCTTTAACTGATATAAATGACGAACATAAAAAGAGATGAATACAGTGGCCGAATTGGAAATAAATTACTGCTGGTATGCTCTTATGCACGGACCTGTCTTTTGATGCAATCCTCTTTTCGTGTGATTACTTAAATAATGCGCCGATTCTCATTCTCTCTCTCTTTTATCACCACAAATTTCGCTCCTTTTTTATTTGTGCCACGCATGAATTGTAATAAATTATGATGTTTTAGAAATTAAACCACTCACTACTGCAGAAGTTCCTAACACCACAAAATTAACACGAATGATCACTGTGATTTTTCCTGCCAACTGATACATTGTTTAATTTATTGCAAGTTATGTGATGTGGTGAATATCTAATACGAATTTTATATACAATTCTAAACACGTTACTGGTTGATTCTGTGTATTTTTGATTGAGTATGTTAGGTGATTCCTCTATGAGGTTCAATTTATAACATTTTAGCACATTCTCGGCGCTATTGTTGCGTTTCTCATTACGATTACGTATGATCGACAAGGAGAGCTCGGCCGTGTATGGCGGGGTGGGGGAATAGTACAGAGTGCTGTACGGTACAATCAGTGGCGTGCCCAAGGGGGTTTGATGGGGGTTATACCCCCCCCCTCTTTGGCCCAGTATTCCTAAAAAAAAAGAATGGCAAAATGAGGGCTGACTACCAAGAAAAAATATACATAACCCCTCCCTTTCGAAAATCCTGGGCACGCCACTGGGTACAATTCAAAAGTGCAAGAAAGAGAGAGAGAGAGAGAGAGAGAGAGAGAGAGACAGATTACTAGACCTTGGATTTTGGGTTTTTAACCTATTTTTTGCCTTTACAGGTATGTAAGAAATAATAAGTTATGTTAGCGTTTCGTTAAAAGACGCAACAACTGATGAAGTTTTATAGTGCCTAAAAAAACTGTTTTGCTTCTTAGAACCTATTTTAGGTTTATGCGCCTAAATCAAGCCTTTTTAAGGTTTTTATATATATTTTTAAAGATTTTACAGGATTTTTATGTCACAAAGACGCATTTGCTTTGTTTGGCACGAGAAAATTCAATGACGAATGTGTTTGAAACGTACTCACTGTCGATTTTCCTTCCTCCAAGTATGGTGATTTTCCAAAGCTCTAAACAAAGCAAAATGTCTGGTGCCACTGTTACCTGTGCAATCCAAAGAGGTCTGATCTGCGTGGTCTTTCTCACTTTCGCGTCACTTCGGTGCATTGTGGCATTCACGCCTTGCAAACTAACATTTCAGTATTGAAGTTTGCACCACTGACTATGTTTTGGTTGAAAGATTATTTTCAGCATATAAGATGATCCTCACAGACAACATTGCAGAGTTTGACTGGATAACATGAAATAAGATTGTTCCCTACTGCGAAGAGTAGGTTTTAATAGCAAATTTCCAATGGTAAGTTCTGCCATCGCCGTAGGGTTAGGCATCACACATAACGGTATGCAAGATAGTGTATTTCAGGATATAGGTGTCCCATTTTCATTGTCCCATGTGACTATACCTAATCAGCATTTTTCAGGAATTTTGAACAATTTTCAGTTTTTTTTAAACCTACTTCAGGATTTTTCGAGCATAACTTAAGATTTTTAGGACCTATTTTCGGATTTTTAGAACCTATTTTAGGGGTTTTTGAACCTATTTTAGGATTTTTAGAACCTATTTTAGAACCTAAAAATCCGAAATCTAGTCATTACGTAACTACTTGTGCGATTAGCTCCAATAAATGTCAAGTTTAAAAATTTACTGGCGGTATGCTTTTCGGCATCTTAATTTAATACCGGCTCATACTGGCCCAATTCGACCACTGGATGGATACGGCAATAAAAATTATCAATATCAAAGTTATCTACCACGCTGTTCTGAATGAGAACAGGATGGCTTTATTTCTAGCTGTAAAAAATCATAATAACGAAGAAGTTATGAAACTACAATAAAAAGTCACGAAAAGAATTTCACTAATAGTGTGGTTATGTCGCTCCTGGATGACTTGTTGTATTTTGTGAGGTTCTCAGTAAACTGTGATAATCATGATTCACGGTCCTTGATTAGATAACATAATACATTATGTTATCTAATCAAGGATGCGGTGCATATGTTTTGGGGTCAAGGACAGTCAAGTCTATCTTCAGCATGTAGTTTTCCATTCATTGACAACGAGTTTGCTGTGTTATTATGTGTAGCTATAAAAATTCTATCCTCAAGGTGGATTACATACAGGTGAGTTCATGAGCAAATCTTTCGACAGTTTCCGTGTATGACGTATGACTAACGTAGTACTTCATTTATGTTATTAAGTATAAAAATATCAAGCTTCCTGCTTTTTTTGTAACTTGAAAGAACCGTTCGACCCCCATGGAGGCTAGGGAAGCTATCAAGAAGATTCGAGTCTTGACAGTGTCTTATCTCGAGCTGTGAAAGCCAATCTCGTTCTCGTATTGGGTCTCGGAATATATGCTATGAACAGCATATGTAGTATGTCACCGCACAAACTCTTGCAGTGTTGAGGTCGTTAAGTCCGATAACTTTCATTTATAACATTTTTCTGTTTGGCTCCTCGTTTCGATGCTATGAATCCTTGTAAAACAGCATTTTTACCCTGACTGAGGGTATGCAATCACGGCACCACTAATGGATTTACAATTACGATCAGTAAAATAATATATAAAAATAATGAGGTAGATACCTGCTTGGGATGCAAAGTTATTTTGGTTTTGAAATGTCATACAGTGCAGTTTACCAAAATTTCGAACGAGATAAAGATCTACAGGGTGAGGCAAAAGTCCGACAACACCCTCTAAATTTGAAAACGACTTGACGGAGGGCGATGAAATTTCGGATATGGGTAATTGGGGTGGGGCACGCCAGATGGGGCTAGTGTGTATCATGGGATGCTATCATGCTAATATGTAACATGATATGCTACATGACTCCCCTCCCATTTGAAAATCTGGATGTAATTCCAAGATGGCGGCTTTCAAGATGGCCGCCATGATACACACTAGCCCCATCTGGTGTGCCTCCACCCCAATTAGCTACCCATATTCGAAATTTCATCGCCCTCCGTCAAGTCGTTTTCAAATTTAAAGGGTGGTGCCGGACTTTTGCCTCAACCTATAAATAAAAATTTCAGCAAAAAATGCAGCGGTTCAGCGAAACCGAGACTCTGACATACCTCCACAGCTGAGCTACCGAGTCAGTTCTGGCTTCGCCGGATATTTCGCTGTCGGTGTTTTACCTGTGTAGATTTGTTTGTCAGTGTACGGCTACGCCAAACTCTATTTTAAAAATATTTCTTTCCACATTTCAAATATCTAATTTTATTTCGTTCTTAAGCCGTTTTCAAAGCATTTTTCCCCAGTGGAGGTCCATAGGGGCTCCTCGATGGCTTAGTGGTAACGTTGTCGCCTTGTGACCCGTTGGAGGCACAATAGTGGTTCGGATCCCACTTTCAACTGTAGGTCCAGTCCCGATTAGCCTTACTGGGCATAAAGTGGACTCACTCACACAGTGGAAGTCCCTTTGCAGGTGGAGATCTACTGTTGTACTTGCTGTAATCCCCTCCCTACTAAATCCGGGCCTCAGTTATCTACTTGGTTCACTTACAGACACCAGCTCAGTTAGTTTGCCCACACACACCATATGGTTTACTGGTCAATACAATACAATGAATCACAAATGTGTGTGCTTGATGCATCATGTACATTGAATCCAAATCGGCACTTGCCTTCCTTTCGATGCAGAGAAAAACAACTCTCAGGAAATAAAAATCGAAGGGGTTATCACTCGAGTCCAGGTCAAAGCTCTAGACTTTCCAAGATTCATTGACTGCTTGCTGTCAACGCACCAGCTTTGGAAGTGGCAGAATAAACATCATTTAGCACTAGTCCTGGCTCTTGAAGAGCGAAAGAAGAGAATGTCGCATTTTTATTATTTGCAAAAAAGAGGGGGAATGATGGGCGAAAGACAGGTGGGTACAACACAGGAGCACAAGTCTGACGCGTCGTTTACCTGCTGCACCACAAGATGGCAGGTGAGTTCCGTATTATTTCATTTCTTTCTCGTAGTTGTTGCAGTTAACCCGTACAGGTGGCGTATTTACGTTTATATCTTGAATAACCTCTGTCATATTTATCGAATTCTAATCCTAACAAGCGTGCTGTACAAACTCTATACAGTTTACGCTCACAAAACATTCGTGAGACTATCATCTATAATACATATACATGTTTGAATGCTGCTCACTATCCCGCCTTACATTCAACCAGACGACGCGTTAAAACATGTCGCCTATCACAATTCAACTCGAAAAGGATAACTTAAGTTACTGTTATGATAATAAACAATGTTCATATGTTTCGCCTTCAACACAATAACCTTACATTATTTGGTCGAACTTGGTGGAGGCCCATTTATATTTTTACTGTTAATCATCCGCAAGAGACATACTATCTTTAGCCAGTCACGGCATATCTACATTAGCATTGGACCCCAGTTAAATTTAGATATCTCCCCAGGAGATATTAAGGTTCAGCAGTGGCGGCGATTAGAGGGACAAAGGGACAGTTCCCCCCACGTTTTGCCCCCGCACTAAGGCCTCTAATGCTAAGGTAAACTTCCCTTGCCCCCAGTTTTGACACCCAATCGCCTCCACTGGGGTTCAGTGTAGACATAGTACCGAAACCGAGCACGCTTTGTAAAAATGAAGACGATAACGAGGCAGGCTTCTGTACACCCAACAGCAAAAGAAACAGTAGGCGAATTGTCCATGACCATTTTCGTTCGGTCTTTTTTATGCAATGTAATTATAATGGATTGAATAAAAAGTGTCAATATGCAGAAGAGAATACCTGCTTCCAATAAACATAATTTCGTTCGTTTAAACAACAAAGGATGTAGAATAGAAAGTAATGAAAGTAGCGATGGACAATTTGCCTACTATTATATTTGCCGTTGACTGTACAATAGAGACAAAACATAGTGTCTCAGACTTCTGTGCGATATTTTAAAAAATGTAACTACATCGCATCTACTTTACAGTGTGATTTCTATACCCATACCAATCGGACTCGATTATGTATAGATGAATATTTTTATTTACATCAATTAGAAAGTAAATACATTCGTGGAAATTGTGAGCATGTGCTGCGTGGTTGCATATATTCAGGACAAAATGCTGTTTTTTCTTCTAAGTCACAACAAGCGTCAAACAGAGAAACGTTATCAAGAACAGTGTTGTTTAGAGCTCTAAAGGCTGTGACAGTTTGTGCGGTTAAGACACGCTGTATTCGTTTGTGCTACAACGATGCGTGCCTCTGCCGAATGCCACCTCGTCCGATTTCGATATCATCTCTGTTGTATCGTTACCAACCTTCAACACATCCAAACCGTAATTGGATGTCACAAAGGGACAATATTTTTTCCCTCATGGACCGTACAATGGGCGTCGCCAGAAATGTTTGTAGGGAAGTGGGGGTTGGGCAATTCATAAAATTGAATAGTATAAATATTAACAATTATTATTATTATTATTATTATTATAAAGTATGAACTACTAAAAACTAATAACAGTAAACAAATTTTATTGCAAATTCATTATTATTATTATAGTCTTGGGAAGACTTTTCTGCTCCATCCACCAAATGAGTGAATATCCAGCACAACTGTTTTTCGTTATTTTTTTACATTCAACACAGTTAGTGTACCGAAATGCATAGTTATTCTATTTTGTTATTACCTTCTACACACCTCATCCAAAAAAGAAAACTTTGGAAGTTACGAAGAAAATTTAATTGTAGTGTTTATGTTATGCGACCTCTCACATAAAACTCTAATATTTGGAATTTTGAAGACTATGAAACATTTATTCTGTGATTTGAATGGTAGAAAATGAAAACATAAACTCGTTCTTGTATTTTACACTCATTTTATTTCCGATTTAACCCACTATTTGCCTCATTGTTCTATTCGTAGAATAACTTACTTAACTTTATTTCTGATATTAACAATAAAAAGTAACGAGCTTTCTGTTTATTTTTGTGATTTTAAATGAACGATGCCAATTTCAATGGGATTCGACGGACTTGTTCGACCCCCTCCTCCTGACACCATGGACCGTATACTAGAATTTTGTGGATTCCTTATGTACAGTGGCGAAACCACAGGGGGCATGGGTGCATTGACCCCCAACCTTGGATGGAAATGAGTTCTAGGGGGGCAAAGGGGGGCAAATATTGACGGCGAAGTGCTTGCAGGGAGCAATTACCGCCCACAACTTCAAATTTTATGCAAATAAAATAACTTTTCGTAAAATTTTCTTGACGCTTCGCTCGCAATATTTGTTTTTCTTAGTCTTATCAAGTTTAGGAGTGTAGTTAGGGGACGGCGGGAGTCGACTCTGGGTACCGAACGATCTAAATGAAAATAAGTTGCAAAATTGATTGATTGATTTGTGGTTTTAAGTCCACTTAACGCACAGAAAGGCTAATCGGAACTGGACCTACAGTTTAAAGTGGGATTCGAACCCGGGGCTCCTTGATCACAAGGGTACGATGTTACTACTACACCATCAAGGAGGCACAAAAGTTGTAAAAGCGAGAATTTATTGGCGTCCCGTGAAATTATTTGCACCCTATTAAATCAATATTGATTTCAGCCTGCAACAAAAATTGGATCCAAATTTTGTTTTGGTCGCTTCGCTCGAATTAACAGACAGAGAAATACGACTTGTGTTTTAATTTATTTTCTTTTAAATACATGAACGATTGTTTTGAGGAAAAGGAGCGTGCACATTTGAGAGACAATTTATGTAATTTTTGCTGTTTGTTTATTGTGAGATGGATGAATTGGTTGTGTAATGTATTTAAATAATATATGTTGTATATAATATGAATATGTAAACAATTTAGTGTCCACGTCGCTCCATGTTGCATAATGTGAAACATTTATCGTGCATGAATGTAATACATGTTAATGTAAAAAAGAATTATATTTGGAATTCATTTATCAAGCATTTTCTGTCTTTTAAAAATAGTTTGTGTGCTTGCTTTCCATTATTAATGTGAAATTGAACGTGTTGAAAAAATAATTCAAATCGTTTGTTCGAACACAAATTCTTTAGCACCAACTTCTAAGCCCTTTTGCATAATTTACGAGGGTAATAACGTCTTTGATACTACTACTAATAATAATAATAATAATAATAATAATGTTGGTCCCGGGTTCGAATTCTGGCTTGGGCATGGATGTTTGTGAGTGTGCATTCATCAATTTCATCTCATCACTCATTTCCATCTTCGCAAACTAGTCAAAAGTGGCACAATAAGCGAAGTAAAATAAAGCAAATCAATAATAATAATAATAATAATAATAATAATAATGTTAATAACATTATTATTATTATTAGTATTATTATAAAATTATTATTATTATTATTATTATTATTATTATTATTATTATTATTATTATTATTGGTACGTTTATCCTGGTATTTGCCCCCCAGACAATAATTCGTGGTTGCGCGTCTGCTTATGTACATAACAATAGTGTGACACACTCACATACAATGAATCCAGCCTCTAACAAATGGGTAGGTACCTGGGTGCAACCCTGGAAGGTGAGGTACAGGCGGCTGGAGACTGGTGCTGGTCACATCACCTCCACAAATGGCCGAGATTGTGAATGTGTTGGGCCCTATCTCCAGGGGCAGGGGTAAGTTTACCTTCACACACACACACACACACACGCATTGAACACGGACTTAAATAATCGAGTTCTAAATTAAATGTGCACCATGTGTAAATGTTAACCTGTGTAGGCAATAATAATAATAATAATAATAATAAATCCTTTATTTCCGTAGACCCATATCCAAGGGTGTGGAAAACGTCATACAATACTAAATATTACAAATGGAGTAGGATTACAATGAAAAGAACAAATGCAAACACAAAAATACAAATAATTCATATTGGTTAAACAGTTATGTGTCACATACTAAACTTGTAAAAGAGAAAATCCAAATATAAGAAACATACAATATCAAAGTAATTTAGATGCTGCAGTTTACTAATCCAGTTTAACTATTTAAATTCATTGAGATTATATAAAGGTATCTGTTAAATACTGTTTAATTGCTTTCAGTTTCTTGTAAGTTTCTGTAATTTGTTTGATGTGTGTGGGAAGTTTGTTATGGTATTTTATTCCTGCAACATGAAGTGATTAAGATGAAATTGGGTCTGATGCTGTTACTAAGTAAACTGTTTAACGTAAAATTGATAGCATTAACTTGAAATCTTCGGTGAACAATAAACACAACGACGTTATAGTTACGTCACAGCGCAAAGAATAATAGTAACTGTATAATAAGTAATTCTGTGTCTAGGCGTCCGAAATTGTGGCTCCAAATTTCATTCTAAGATTTATTCTCAGTTTAATATAGCAAAAGAAAACTGTTCAGCTTGATATGATCCATATTTTTATGTGACGTCATCAGTAGAAAATATGTCACTAATGTATTTATTTTTGTAAAAGAAAGCGTAATTTCTTTGTTATTATATGTAATAACGCACCTGGTTTGTAATGTATATCTTTTGTTTAATGTTTATTGTATTTTATGCTTTGTTATGAGTAGTTTAATGTATATTCATGTTCGCAAGAGTGCACTATACGAATTTGTATTTCTAAAGATGTATAGATGTCAGTTTTGTTGATAGTATCCTTTTGTAGATAGTGAATGATTCATCTGTACTTTAATCTGTGTTCTCGAAAATAGTATAAAAGCGAGGATATCGCGTAAGAAATATCACACTTTCGCCACGGATCGTCGAAGCTTTTAAACTTAAAAAGAACTCCTTGGTGTTGTGCATACATCCTGGTATGGTAGTTCGGGGCGCAAGCTAGGCCTATGTGAACATAGGTACGCCGATAGCCATGCATTGATGATATGCACAATACTGCAACCATTCTACGTTAAATAATAAGGCTAGCCTAAAGATTAATTTGGAAATAAAAGGCTAAAGAGCAAATATTGGCTCAGTTATCATTGCATATCTCTTGGTGTGGTAGTTCGGGGCGCAAGCTAGGTCTATGTGATTTGATTTTGATTTTGAATTTAAAATTTTGGGAGCGTCAGCACTTAGGCTATTTTGCTCCCGTCACATTATACGGGGGCCAGCCCCTTATCATTACAAATAACAACTCTAGCGTTGCATAACTAAAAATGTTCTGACTTGTTAAAAGCTGAGGCCGTAAACGGGCACTCAGCACACACAAGGACAACAAACAGGACAACACACACAAAATTATACTGGCCATAGTGCCAGTCGCCAGAGCCTCGTTAGTCATTAGTCCAGGGTGCACTACGTGGAAGTGAGGTTGACTTTTGGGTGCCTACGTGGAAGGTCACCCCTTACACCCCGCTAGGTCTATGTGATCATAGGCTTGCCGATAGCCACGCATTGAGTTTATGCGTTTTAGTTGAGTCAATTCATCGACAAAGCGAAATCCTCGCTTTCATCTCAAGTATATTTGCATTATAATTGCAATGAATAAAGAATAAAACCTTTCAGTTTATATATACTGCAATAATGTGATTTTATTTCTCTGTGCTGTGAATATTGTCTTTGCCTAACACTATCCGTGTACCTGAGAGGAGTCTGTGTACTTCACCGAGTCTCATCGTTCACAGCTGAGTATTATTAAGTTAATATTAATAGTATAATAATACGACGTGTACATACATAAGTTAAGTTTGGAACGTGTCAAGTGGCAGCTCAACGTGTTGGCTCGATTTTGAAGTGTACAAGGGCAAGACAATTGTTTAAAGTTGAGATTAATTGTGCAAGAGCACTGAACTTTCATATTTATAGAAAAGCACAGAGTTATTTCTTTTCGAAATGGAAAAGAAACATTTGCGTAGTGCAAATAAAAATCTTACTTCGAGTTCAGGACTTAATGTTCCCGATTGCTGTCGGGACATTGATAAGGATAAACCCACATTTGTGTGCAAGAAATGTACAAAGCTTCTACATTATGAATGTTGTGGCTTAGATGTTCGATCTGAAAGCCACGAAGCTACCGATTTCGTTTGTAAAGAATGTGAATCATTGTCTACAACTATTACATCTGATCCATTAAATATGTTTGAAGCTTTAAAATCCATGATTGAAGGAATTAGCAAGCAGCAAGTAGAAAGTATGGAAAAATTACAGACTGATATTAAACAGCAAGCTGATTCCATTAATAACTTGAAGGCTGATATTAGCAATGATATTAGCAAACAGTCTGAAACACTGCAGGCTGATATTAAACAGCAAGCTGATTCCATTACCAGCTTGAAAGCTGATATCTGCAAACAGTCTGAAACCTTACAGGTTGATATTAAACAACAAGCTGATTCCATTACCAGCTTGAAAGCTGATATGTGTAAACAGTCTGAAGCACTGAAAGCTGATATTAAACAACAAGCTGATTCCATTACCAGCTTGAAAGCTGATATCTGTAGACAATCTGACATATTAAAGGAAGATATCCTCAGACAATGTGCGTTGCTAAAGGATGATATCGGTAAGCAGCACGATGAATCTATAAAAGTATTAAGAGCTGAAATAGGCGAGATGGCCTGTGAGATTCAACAACTGAAGTCTGAGAATGAGGAAACTAGGGCGCGATTCTCTGAAGAAATCCGGCAGGCTAGAGAGATAGACTTTGATGACTTCCGGCGTAGCTTGGCAGCCGATGTAAATAAAGCCACGGAAAGTGTTCGCATCGATGTAGAGGATATAAATTCGAGATTCACTGCGGAGTGCAATAAGATTATTGAAAAACAGCTGACAATGGAACAGATATTGACCGAGGCCGAGACTGACAAAATACGATTCCGATCTGAGGTTCAAGAAAATATTGGTCAGATTTCCGTTGTTGTATCAGAGAAGCAAGGATGTTGAGGAAATAAAGACTCAAGTAGAACAGCTTGCGAATCAGTTAGAGACCATGCACGTCACCCGGCAAACAGAAACAGAAACTGGATCTCGAACAGCTGGTCATCCGTCTGCAGTTGCTGAGAGTGCAGCGTTGCCAACCATGAATATTGAACTAAATGAAGCGATGGACAGAGCCGGTGGAGAGAGAACTAGGGAAGACAAACAAGTTTGTCGCCCACGAGTTACTGCTGGTTCAAGAGCTAATGAAGTGGCGTCTGCTGTTCCACCTACCTTTAGTCTTTCGGGCGATGACCGAGGTTACAGAGAGCGTGAATCTCGCAGGGCACAATATCGTCATTATGAAGAAGGGGCAAAGAGGAAACGTCTAGAAAGGAAGAAAGATCGCAGTTCCTCCTCTTCCAGCACCAGCTCTGACTCTCAGTATCAAGCAAAAATCAGGAAGCGAACACGAAGGCATGGAAATTCAAGGAGCGGGCCAGATAAGTCGCCGCCAACAACTCAGCGATCAGCAATGACTGGAACTCCAAGGATGGCAGACCTTAATTCCTTGTCGAAGTTCAAGGGAGACCTGGAAGCCCAGAATGCTGAGCAATACTTAAAAGAACTTAATATCAATTTTGATTTAAAGCAGATTCCATACGAATACCGATTGGAAATTATTCCTCGGCTTTTCAAGGGCCAAGCTGAGCATTGGTTTCGAGCAAACCAGTTAGAGTTCAAGTCCTATTCTGATTTCTGCCGTCGTTTTCGCAAACAATATGCTTCAGAAGAGGCCAAAGAGAGGCAGCTGACAGCAGTGAGATCTCGCCGATACTTAAAGCAGTCCGGTATGAGCATGGAGGAATATGCCTGGTCTATTTACTCAGCCTACCGCAATCTGTCTGCCCGTTACATAGGACCTGAGATTGTGAATTTAATCATCTCCCAGCTTCCATATAGAGCTCGCAGTCTGAGTCTAGCTAATTCTCCTCAAACTGTACGCCAGCTAGCCGACTTTCTGAAAAGGTTCGAGGTGCTTGAGGAACAAGACAGTTGGAAGCCTTCGTGGAATAGAGAAGGTGCTGGCCAGGGAAATGTTCCTAGACAAAATAGAATTGGAAACCAAAACCCCCGGGTCAGACAAGTTACGCAGAACCATAGAAATGGTTATTCCAATTACAACAGGCGGCGTAATCCTCCTAGAAGGGAAGGCAGGAACAACTACGCACGTGGACGGCGTCGTTCCAGATCTGATCCAGAAGATCATTCCCGTGACTCTTCACGTAACGTCTCTGAACCCAGTAACTTCAGAGCGACGGCGCCTCCGTTTGAACCTTCTGCTTCACGTTTGACGAACGAGCAACGTCAAAGCGTCGACATAACAAGAGACTTTTGTTGGGCACCCTCGACTAGTGCTAATCCGAGTGGTATGCAGTCGGATTTAGCCAGTCGCCCAACGTGAATTCTTCGTTCCCGATCACGGTTGGGCTAAAATCTTAGACTTCTCTGGGAACAGATGACAGCGTTATAAATAGTGAAGACAATCATCTTTTTGTTGTGCTGACTCTCAATGAAGGAGAACAAAGTTTTGATAGAGCACTACAACAGGCAGTTAGAAAGGAAAATTTGCCCAGGGCTCCGTTAATTAAAGCAACTGTAACAGGCGTCGATTTTATTTGTGTTCTGGACACTGGAAGCGAATGTAATCTCATGAGCTACGCCATTTGGAAGAAGATTAAAGAGAAGCTGCCGTCATTGCAGTTACAACCATGTCCAGATGTTAGGCTGACTGATTTCACTGGGAGAAACAAAACTAGAGTTGTGGGATGTAGACAAGTATATCTAGAGATTGCTGGAAGAAATTTATTGGAGGACATGTTTGTCTTGAAAGGTCTCGAAGCTGACTTTATTTTGGGCTACCCATTCCTCAGGAAATGTGAAGCAGGAATTGACCTACAGCGCGAGAAGTTATCCCTCACCATAGACGGAGTTCCGGTAGAGCAGGACCTCGTGAATAATGGATCTTTGACAGGGACGTATGTAAGAAAAGTCCGTGAAGATTCCCATGTCGATCAGTGGACGGCTAGTCCTGACGACATTCTTCAGAAGGTCAATGCGAATGAGATTTTATGCGAAAGGGGTAGAAGCCAATTGAAAGAAGTCTTATTGAAGCATAGAAAAGTATTTTCCGAGAGACCAGGTACTATTAAAAACTTCCAGTGTGAGATTGAACTCACCACCACAGAACCTGTGTATCGATCTCCATATCCCATACCTATAGCAAAAAGGAAACTCCTGGAGGAAGAATTAGAAAAGTGGAGACAATGGGGTGTTATAATGCCTTGTAACTCCCCTTACTTGAACCCTTTAATTGTAGTCGACAAGCCTGACGGTACAGTACGCCCATGCATTGACTTCAGAAATTTGAATAAAATTGTACGTGTTCCACGGAATTCAGTAGAGCCCATTTCGGATGCCTTACAAAAATTTAAAGGTGCTCGTTATTTTACAAATCTGGATCTGGCTTCTGGGTATTTGCAGATCCCTGTAAAAACTGACTGCCAACCATGTACTGCCTTCTCCTATAAAGGACGTCAGTGGATGTTTGCGCGAATGCCTTTTGGTATTTCTAGTGCTGTGTCAATTTTCATAGCGGCCATGCATGCTGTATTTGGTCCTGAAACCGAAGAGTATCTAACTCAATATATGGATGACTTGCTGATTTTCGACAAAGAACTCTCCAAGCATCTCGAACATCTGGACGAAGTGTTGCAGCGACTCCAAGAAGTGGGGATGACTGTAAAGCTGCGAAAGTGTGAATTTGTCAAAAAGGAAATTACCTACTTGGGTCACATTGTTTCTGGAGATGCTATCAAAATCCAACCAGACAAAAATTCAGCCGTTAAGTTATTTCCTAAACCTAAAACTAGAAAGGATGTTCGGAAATTTCTTGGCCTCGCCAACTGGAGGCGGAAGTTCATTGAAAATTTTGCAGCTAAATCTGAACCGCTCACCAGGCTGTTAGGTAAAAATCAACGTTGGATTTGGCGAGATGAGGAAGAACAAAGTTTCCAGCTACTGAAGAAGGAACTTGTAAGAGATGCTGAATTGGCACAGCCTGATTTTGAAAAGGATTTCTGTATCCAATGCGATGCTTCTGGGAAAGGATTGAGTAGTATTCTTTTCCAAATGGATGGTGAAGAGAGAAAAGTCATTCAATATGCAAGCCGAAAACTGAAGGAGAACGAACGCCATTACTCCATCCATGAGTTAGAATGTTTGGCCATAATCTTTGGAGTTGAGAAGTATGCAGTTTATTTGAAAGGTAGGCCCTTCACTATCTACAGTGATCATAAAGGGTTGGTATGGTTACAAGACGCCCGTAACTGGAACAGTCGTTTGACTCGGTGGTCTCTAAAACTCCAACAGTACCAGTATAAAATAGTATACGTCTCTGGTCGCCAAAACGATCTGGCAGATATTTTATCTCGGTATCCTGCTGATGATATACCCCAGATTCATCCTGAAAATAGCCAGCAGACATTCAGAATAAACTACCTGTGGGCCGAAAGAGGAGAAATAGATGACATCGACAAGTGGAGAGAGGCACAATTTGAAGATGAATTCTGCAAAAATTTACTCCAATCTCTAAATTCCCAGGAACCTAACCTCAGATTGCATCGTTCCTATCGCATTCAGGAAGGGATTTTATTTAAGAAAGGGTCGGATAATCAGTCCCTTTGGAAACTGTGTGTTCCGGTGGTAATGAAGCAATCTCTCTTGAAAGTAATTCATGATGAAGCTGGCCATTTTGGAGTGTCCAAGACATTGAAGCGACTTGCAGTACGATACTTCTGGAAAGGCATGAAGGATGACGTGATACAGTACATCCGAGATTGTGAAATTTGTGCCCAGAGTAAACCAGACAAATTGGGGATACTCAAGGAGACCCTTCATAGCAGTCCCAAGCAACCTCAGGAGATGCTTTCTCTGGACTTGATTGGGAAGCTTCCTCGTTCTAATGGATACCAGTACATCTTGAGCCTTATTGATGTGGGTACACGTTTTGTCTCCGCATATGCTTTACGGACTGCCAGAACCACAGAAATTATAAATACGCTTCAGAGAGGATATTTTGCTCACTATCCAAACGTTACGATTACCCTGAGCGACAGAGGAACTCAGTTTACCTCTAAGCAGTGGAAAGAATTTACCAAAAGCCGTGGTATCCATCATGTTTGCACAACAGCTTACAATCCAAAGGGGAACATGGTAGAACGAGCAAATCAAGAGATAGTCAGATTACTTCGTTTATTTTGTTATCGAGAACATCAGACTTGGTCGCGATACATATCAAAAGTTGTTTGGTTAATTAATTATTCTATTTCCGAAACTACTGGATATTCGCCTGCTGAACTATTCTTCAATCATCCTATACCCAGAGAGATCCTAACACATTTCAATTGGCCCGAACGGGAAGAAGCCCAACCTGATTGGAAGTCCAAATTGTTCTTAGCCCAAGTCAGGGAGAAGAAGAAGCTGTCGAAGGATTTAAAACAGAAGGGAAACGCCAAGACAGTGACAGTTGGAGACTTCGTGATGGTTAAAAACCATTCCTTAAGCTCCTCACTAGATAGGACCATTCAAAAGTTATTTATGTTGTGGATTGGACCTTATATAGTGGACAAAGTGGAAAATAATGTTGTGACATTGCTAATTCCAAGGACTAAAGAATTATATGATAAGGTTAACTTGGATAACCTAAAACTAGTGCGTTTTTCGGAGGATAAAAAGAAAGAGTTTGTACTTTAAAACTAAGTTTCCTCCAGGTAGATAACTTCCTTCCTGAAACTTAGTTTTCGAAAGGAAGGGGCAGCTGATATGATCCGTCATCAGTAGAAAATATGTCACTAATGTATTTATTTTTGTAAAAGAAAGCGTAATTTCTTTGTTATTATATGTAATAACGCACCTGGTTTGTAATGTACGTGGAACAAAGACCATGTGCTACTATTAAAGTAAGGCCACCATTTGGAATAATTTATGCAATAATAGCAATTGGATTCCTAGGATTTATTGTATGGGTAGATTTATTTATTGGAGTTATTTCTTTTATTATTTTAGTTGTACATTACTTAGTTATGTAATTGACAATTTAAACATAATTCTAATTAAGCTTGGAGGATATGGGATTTTGCGAATTATTTCTTGTATTGAGAGATTAGAGCCACTATTATTAAAAAAATAATTCAAATACTAAGTAAAATTAAAGAATAAGACCTCGTATATCTTTTGTTTAATGTTTATTGTATTTTATGCTTTGTTATGAGTAGTTTAATGTATATTCATGTTTGCAAGAGTGCACTATACGAATTTGTATTTCTAAAGATGTATAGATGTCAGTTTTGTTGATAGTATCCTTTTGTAGATAGTGAATGATTCATCTGTACTTTAATCTGTGTTCTCGAAAATAGTATAAAAGCGAGGATATCGCGTAAGAAATATCACACTTTCGCCACGGATCGTCGAAGCTTTTAAACTTAAAAAGAACTCCTTGGTGTTGTGCATACATCCTGGTATGGTAGTTCGGGGCGCAAGCTAGGCCTATGTGAACATAGGTACGCCGATAGCCATGCATTGATGATATGCACAATACTGCAACCATTCTACGTTAAATAATAAGGCTAGCCTAAAGATTAATTTGGAAATAAAAGGCTAAAGAGCAAATATTGGCTCAGTTATCATTGCATATCTCTTGGTGTGGTAGTTCGGGGCGCAAGCTAGGTCTATGTGATCATAGGCTTGCCGATAGCCACGCATTGAGTTTATGCGTTTTAGTTGAGTCAATTCATCGACAAAGCGAAATCCTCGCTTTCATCTCAAGTATATTTGCATTATAATTGCAATGAATAAAGAATAAAACCTTTCAGTTTATATATACTGCAATAATGTGATTTTATTTCTCTGTGCTGTGAATATTGTCTTTGCCTAACACTATCCGTGTACCTGAGAGGAGTCTGTGTACTTCACCGAGTCTCATCGTTCACCGCTGAGTATTATTAAGTTAATATTAATAGTATAATAATACGACGCGTACATACATAAGTTAAGTTTGGAACGTGTCAAGCTTTCGGAAAATTCTCGTCTGTTTTCATCTGGGCCTATTTGAGGAATGGGCCTAATGCTGCAGCATCAATAGCACCCACCTTAATCCGGCTCTGTGTAGGAAGCTTAGTCGGTCTTGTTCTCAACTTATTAATTCCCAGCCTCCTTCACAGAGTGATTATCATAGCGCACCACGAAATCTGGAGTCCTCAGGTTCGAATCCTGGATAACACAATGACTTTATATTTATTCATTTACTTCACCACTTCACTGATCATTCTCATGGTCGCGATTAACTTAGACAGGAAGAAAAGTGACGTAAAGTACAAAAAAAAAATACAAATATAGACTCGGTCACACTTTCTGAAATTGTATACACTGAAAAAAAAATATGGATAAAGCCCGCCTGTTATGTGAAGAGAACTCTTTCAAAAAACAACAAACAAACAAGTAAATAGTAGCCTACTTTCGACGAAGTAGTTACATAATAAAGGTTGTAGATTAGATAAGATTACGTAAGTTATAGTAAGAACGCCACGGAGAAGATATTGTGAAGGACAATGTCGTGCAGGATGAGACTTTTGTTGACAATACGGAGCCTTGCAGTGTGTGAACCTGTTGTACAGTCAATAGATTCAATTGTGCTGTGTAATTTATACAGCGCTAATTTTATGCACTCATTTACCGTTTTCTAAAATTAATTAGAGAAGTTTTAACTTTCACTGAGAAGAATTAAAGATTAATTACACAAAGTAATAGAAAATTCTGATTAAAAGCAATCTAATAATGTCAGTTGCGAATTCTGGCACTATTAAGCGAGAGGAGTACATACAATGTTGTATCATTTTCACGACACTTATTCTTCACAACGCTTGCGTGTAATAGTGCATATGAATGGCAACAATGTGAACATCTGAAGAGATACTCACGCCTATCTTTATTATTATTATTATTATTATTATTGAAGGGCCGGCCCCGTGGCGGAGTGGTTAGCACATCGCGCTACACCAGGGGTCCCGGGTTTGAATACCGGCCTGGGCATGAATGTTTGTGAGTGTCCATTCATCAATTTCATCATATCATCACTCATCCCCATCTTCGCAAATTAGCCAAAAGTTGCACAAGAATCGAAGTAAAATAAAGCAAATCAATAATAATATTATTTTTGAATGGAATTTTGAGATTTTTTCCGGCCTCCACGGTGGTGTGGTCAGCATAAGCACTAAAAAGTTCCCAGATTCAAATCCTGCTCGGTCATGCATGCATCACTGTAGTTGTCCCATCACCCATTTCCTTGGTTCATCATTCATTCCCATTGTCGCGATTAGCTAACGAGCTAGAAAAGCTACGTAGAATAACTAACATGGAAATCATTCAGACTTACGTTTCCGATGTATCAAAATAGAAGTTTGCTAACAAGAGGTGTCTTATAAGGTGTGTGTATGTGTGTGTGTGTTGGAGAGGGGATTATAAAGTTTCGAACTGATGCAATTCAACCTGAAAACTCACTCAATTTTATCCAGCAGCGACAATAAAGTTTGACTAGGGTGGACCACGTTTCCCCTAGGAAAGGAACTGGTCTCTCAGTTTCTGGAAAAAAATATTTTGACTACGAATATGTACACTTATGTTGCCTATGCATAAATGGTCTCATTGCTATAATGCCGGCCTCGGTAGCGCAGGACTTAGCACAGCGCGCTAGGAATCCCGGTTCGAATCCCAGCCTGAGCATGGAGTGTCCCTTCATCATTCATCACATCATCGTCGCGATTAGTCAAAAGTGGAAGGAAAGTGACGTAAACTAACCAAAGCAATCGTGCAATTATTGCTGCATTACCTTTTGAATGTTCGATACATTTTTTGTACCCCGTCTGTCACACGCCCCCCCCTCACTCCGGTTTCCTTCTACACTACTTTTGCCGGCCCCCGTGGCAGAGTGGTTAGCACATCGCGCTACGACGCCAGGGGTACCGGGTTCGAATCCTGGCCTGGGCATGGATGTTTGTGAGTGTCCATTCATCAATTTCATCAAATCATCACTCATCCCCATCTTCGCAAATTAGCCAAAAGTGGCACAAAAAGCAAAGTAAAATAAAGCAATTCAATTAATCAATTCATGTACACTATTTTTACGTAGCAGTGTTTGGTTTGAAAGGAAGTGGCATGTGTGACTGATTAGAATATGCAGTGTTTGGATGAGAAAGAGGTAGCCCTTCTGCATGTGGAACCAAAAGTTTTACGCTATTACTTTTATGTATAATCAAAAATTGTTGATTTAAAAGAAAATGAAGCCGGCCAACGTGGCGGAGTGGTTAGAACATCGTGCTGCGACGCCAGGGGTCCCGGGTTCGAATCCTGGCTTGGGCATGGACGTTTGTGATGTCTATTCATCAATTTCATCATATCATCACTCATCCACCTCTTCGCAAATTAGCCAAAAGTGGCACAAGAAGCGAAGTAAAATAATGCAAATAAAAAAAAATAAGCTCCCTGTTGTTTAATAGGCTATATGTTATTTTTACTTGAAATATAACTGGCTACACTTGCATTGTACATTGCATCTTCTTGTATCAGACCAAGATTGGGTCATAATTCTTTCTTTTACATCATTGATTTAATCAATTGGAAAAACTAACATCTGTCCAAAGTATTATATCTTTCCCTTATTTCTGTTTCAGTTGTTTGCGCGACGATGAGGATGAATACTGAACTGATGAAATGGATAATATTACAAACATACATTCATAACTTATTCAGGGTTCGAACCTGATGCCTCTGGCTTCGTAGCGTGAATGTGCTTTATTTATGTACCCTCTCTTTATTCAGTAACAATAAAGGATGTACGCGTTCTCAATAGCTCCACTGTTGCTCTTGTAACGGCAATATTGCCAATAGTTCCACTTATTAAATTTGCTCGGATTTCGTTATTTTCACATACTAAATTATAAATGTGAGTAATATGCCATATTGTCCAACATAAGGGGTGGGGGATACCTTCGCTTGACACTGATACTGCGTCTGTAAGGAGGGAGGGGGAAATCCCCAACATCCCAGCCTTTATTTTGGCCATCTCTAATTTGCTTTGATAAGATGCTCAATTGTTGTGGTCTTTTTTTCAGTGTTAGAAAGGACCTTAGTTTTAAAGAAATCAATTGCAGAGCTCCTATTGCACATTTGTACTGAAAGCATCATTTCAGTACACACAAATAACTGAATCGAACTTTGAAAAAAGTCACGAATCAGAACACTTCAAAACACACAATTTCCTCAATTAATGGTATCCCTTACCCGTTTTACTGCATGCTGATTGCGTAGTCATCACTGTCAAATGTTTTGGCAACCACAAACAGCCCAGCAACGACAATCACAGGACAAACACATCCTTTACATCTCTCCTGATCCATTTCGCTAGACGTTTCGCCCCCGTGGGACCAGGCGGGGGACGTTTTAGCAACTGACAATAGCAGTTCCTCGCGTAACACTCAGATGCGAACCCTGTCCTTCGACATTTGCACGAACCACCATTTTAAAACAGCTCCCCGTAACACAAACCCCGTTCTCCTATGCAAGCCGCAGTTGTCTTTACTCGCCGCTGGGGGCTCTGCTGTTCCTGGTGCCTCTCTCCCAACTCAAACAAGCGCAACCTTCAGGTATTGATTATTTGGGGGGTTTGAGAAGCTCAGGCACTCATTCCGCACACAGATGTATGATCTATTCGCACGTCCATCCTTTTGTGAGTCATGTTTTTTTCGGCACGTTTTGGACGCGCGGTTCATATTAAACCTTACACTGATGTAGAAGAATTGGAAAAAAGAACCTTGCTCACTCCTTAGCCCTATAATTATTTTATAAGCATTATAATAACTTCTGCAGCAATGTAAGAATTAAACAATTCAACGAATGAGAAGTCTGTTGTGGATACTCTCTATCTCTCTCTACATACATACATTCCACACACGGTCACACATGCCACATACACACAGACACATACGCACAATTTTGAATTCGAGACCCCCTGATTTCAAAGGAGCACTTCCATAGAAAATGGCAGGATAGTATTCTTTTATCAATTTGTTATTCCAAATTAACATAGTCAAAATTACTCCCTGGCGATGATCCAAAAACGGAGCTCGAACTCACTTCAACTAAACAGTGTCTGCGTAATGAGAACTCTAACATTCATAATGATACAAGGTATCCATATTCGTGTTGGTTTCGGACTACAGCGTCGTTCCAAAGTTATACCAGTATTTCATGGACACCCTGTATATCGAACAGAATAAAACGACCTTCACCTTTAAATTAAAAAGGGTGTTATTCAGTATTTCAAAAATCAATATAGGTTAAATTAACTTGTTCACTTCGTGTTGTTCGTTGCCCATTCTTACTATACGTCTTTCGGATTCTTATCTCCCAGCAGAAAACGACAGAAATAGCTTCCGCAATACGCAGCGTCCGCAGGGAGGGTCAAAGGGGTCGCTTAACCTACCTTGGAATGAGGAAAAATTTTCTACTTCTCCTCCCTCCCTCCCTTTTATTTGTAACTCTCTATTGTCCATTTATTTTTCTACGTTTTCACTCCCATTTTTTCTGTTTCTTATTTCATTCTTTCTCTCTTTTATCTCTAGTATCTGCTACTCTTCTGCCTTCTCTCTCTCTCTCTCTCTCTCTTTCTCCCTCTCTCTCTCTTTGTGCCTGATTTTCTTTTTAATTTCTCTCTTCCCTCCCGCTTCTCCATTTCTCTCTCTTCTGTATTTTTCTTTCTCTTGTTTTTTTTATTTATCCATGTCTTTCTTCTTCTTTCACTCTTTCGGGCTTCTCTATTTCTCTCTCTCTCTTCTTTATTTATTTCTCTCTTCGCTTCTCAATATATCGCTCTCTCTCTCTTCCATATTTCCTTCTTTCTCCCCCTCTGCGCGTGTGCGTGTTGTCTTACCTCTTTATTTTCCTTTCATTATCTGTATCTATTTTGCTTTCCTTCTTCTTTCTTTTCTCTCTCTGTAGCTTATTGGGTTCTCTTCCTTTTTCTCGTTCTCTACCGTTTCTTTCATCATCTCTACATTTCTTTCTTATGATAACATGTAAACATGATTATCAATATAACTAACAATTTTATGTGAGCGCCCATGGAAGAACTACTCAAAATATTCCAGTATATTCACAAATGATTGTGCATTCATGTATTTACAGGTTCACACAGGCATTTCTTTTGTTAAGAATAAAATGTTATCAATTTTCAGTCTTACCTATAAAAAAGGTGCGTACCGCCAGAAAAAAATAACTATATATATATATATATATATGGTCCCGATTAGCCTTTCTGGGCATAAAGTAAACTTAAAACAACAATTCAAACGTGCCGACCGCTGTGGCGACGCCAGGGATCTCTGGTTCGAACCCCGGCCTGACCATGGATGTTTTTGTGAGTGTCCCTTCATCAAGCTTATCATATCGTCACTCATCCTTCATTCGTATCGTTGCGATTAGACAAAAGAGGCAGCAAAGAAGCGAAGCGAAATAACAAAGACATTGTTACAAATATAAAGATGGGTTCGATACCCGGTGGAGGCACACAGTGGTTCGGATTCCACTTTAAACTATAGGTCCAGCCTCGGTTAGCCTGTCGGTGCATAAAAGTGAACTTAAAAAATAACTCAAACAAACAGATCATCTCGTGTAAAGCCGTTCGTACGCTATTCCATTGTCACTGAAACAGAGCGTTGAAGACCCGAGAAAATCGACAATTGAGACATTGAACAACATAAAAAAGTGTTCCCCTGTGCATAGCACCACGCCATGAAGGCGTATAGGGGGTGCGGGGGTAACGCCCCACACTTTCTTGATCCGGTCGTGAGTGGGGGTGATGTGATCAGCATCATGCCCCTGACCGCCTTTACCCCCCAGGGTTTCCCCCAGGTACCCATGTTATTCGACGCTGGGTGGGCGCCGGGGCCGCTTTCACCGTTAGAAAAGTTCCCGGGTTTGAACCGGCCGGGGATCGAACCGGGGACCTTGAGCATGGTAGTCAGACGCGTTACCGACTGAGCCACCGCGGCCACTCATTGAACAACGTTCTAGTTTGAAATCTTCAAATATCTGAAATCACACAATCCAAAGATATAGTAACAATGATTTCAAATTTTACTAAAAGATAACAATCTTTAAATTGCATTAAATAAACAAAATGAAAATAAATTATTTGAGCCATTATTTATGTATTTATTTATTTATAACACAGCTTCCTTTTTAGTGTTTTATGCATGTCCAATCCAGATTACATTTAAATATCGAGAAAAAAAACAATACTTCTTTTGAGACCGACGACTGCAATGTCAGACCTTTCAAGATTTCTAAGAACGCTGCATTCAACGCCGTTTTTATTTAACGGTGCATTTCGGCCTCTTTTGGCTAATCTCGGCGATTAGATTGATTGAATTGCTTAATTTCACTTCGCTTTTTGTGCCACTTTTGGCTAATTTGCGAAGATTTGGATGAGTGATAATGTGATGAAATTGATGAATGGACACTCACAAACATCCATGCCCAGGCCGGGATTCAAATCCGGAACCCCTACGGTCGTAGTTGCTGTGATAACCATTCCGCCATGGAAGTCAGCACCATATTTTCTTGTTTACTACGGCCGGAAGAGGCCAGACTTGTCAGGGGGGTGGCTCGTCCGCTAATCCTCTCTGTTGTTCAACATTGCCATCCTCTTTGTTTCCTTTTTTCATGTTTTTTCCCCTTTACATGTCATAATTATTGGTGCACTCTGTTGGGGATTCCCGATGGCGTAGTGGTAACGTCGTCGCTTTGTAATCATGGGGTCATTATTTTGATTCCCGTGGAGACACATAGTAAAGTAGTTCGTATCCCACTGCAGATCCAGTCTGGATTAACCTTTCTGTGCATAAAGTGGACTTAAAAAAGGCGAAAAAAAATGGTACACCCTGTATGCAGCAGATGATAATTTTATCTAATCAGTGTCTGTGAAAGGTCAAATTATGGGATAATGGCTCCAATAGAAAACAAAAAAAATGTCTCTCGTGAATACAGAATAATATAACTACGTTTGTAAATCTACATACGAATTTATATAATCTGAAAGAGCTGCCCAATATTTGTTGATATTGCGTCGTCTTTTGATGCCAAAATATGTTAACAGATGGCAGCAACTTCATCCTTCGTCTTCGCTGGACCCGACAATGGGAGGGGGAGGGGACCGAGGTACACAAGTATCAAAATGGTGGCCATGCGTAGGTAGCATTTGTTGTGGTAGCGTATTTTTGCGCAGAAATGTTTCGCAGATGATAGTTCCTGATCACTGACACTCAAGCAATAGGTATCGGTACATTATTGAATAGTAACACAACATCAATCGTTACGAATCTCTTAATTACGTTTGGAAAAGCTCTTTGGAGAACAAAATTCGTATCGGGTAAGCAGACAAACCATACAGTAGTTTTGTAAGTGTACAAACATCGAAATGACATAATAGCTTAACATTTTCCTTTTATTATCATTGTAAAGTTTTAATTGTATCATTAACAGAGCGATTATTATTTAAGGCCATCTGATGTTGACAATTCGGGTATGCATAAATTGACATTGGCATTGTTTACCTCAGATTCATTAACATAATGTCAGTTATAAAATAACTAGAATAAACGAAAATATATCAATTGTATGTAGTTGAACCCAGGACTGCTTTAGATTTTCAGTTTGGTAATTCAGGTACATTCAAATCCAGTTACCCTGATGTTCTAATCTACTGTGTATACAATTTTGACATTGTCTCATCTTTTCAGCAGTTCAACTCTTGCTTAGTGTTATTTCTTTTATATGGTGTGGCATTGTAATGGTCACTGCTTATTTGTAGTCAATGGAGCTTTATAACTACCCCTTTCCCAAAAGCAATGTTTCATTTTTATTAAAATTGTGTTCATTTCTTCAACAGCAGAGAGAAGCAGGGCACAGAACAAGGAGTGCATCATCTAAAAGTTGGGTGCAAATGGCTGGATTTCCTATATGTTGTCACGTTCAGTCGGTAATTGGGGAGTCGTTTTGCAAATGTTCCAAGTCCAAAGCTCGTGCAAGTGAATTACATTGTGACTGCGGTGAAGATCTAGATGGTGAGTAATATATGAATAAATCCCCACTCACACTCTGCCCCCCAACCTATATCATTGTCATTATTTTAAACCATATAAGCATAGGCTATGCCAACAGTTTACATTTCAAGTTCATCGTAGAATATGAACACTATATGCATCTGCAAGTTCAATAGTCTAATGCATCGTTTATGATACTGTAATTCCACTTACAGATTCGATCTTTTTTGGGGGTTGGTGACTGATCATATTCAAGGGATATTTAGCCCCAAAGTGTGACCAGCATTTGTCCAATTCCTTGTATTGTGGAGGAGTCTAACTTTTTAAGGAAATGAAATATTGGGTAACGGTTCCGATTGTTTTATGATTTCTCCTATCACAAAGACTAATGATCGTAAAATTTTGGAAATCATTGTCACACGAAAAACGTTATTTATGTTAAAAAAAAAACAACTTGAAAATTACCTTACCCACTTCTCATGGACAAGATATTCTCCGTCGACAACCGACAGTAAATATCGTAGAAGCATGGGAATGAATGTGGAAGTAGAATGCATTTAGGGACTTTATTTTAATGCTAAGGGAACCAAACCTAACCTGCCTAACCTAACCACAAAAGCATATATTGAACAAAATATTAAGTGATCGCTAAAACTCTGCAGTAGGTGTTAACAGACATAAATCGAAATCGAACCATGTAAAAATTGCATTCGTAGCATGATGAAATCGCAATAAAACAAAAGGAACTTAGGCCAAATATGGTTCTAAGTATATATATATCCAATATATAAAAGAAAAACCAACATACAGGCATCTAATAATATTAGACCTACACTTCTAACATAATAAAACCATAAAATTACTAACACCATTAAATTTAATAGTCTTAATCAATTACATCTAAAAGAAAGCCATTGCCAAGATATATACGAAGGCTGCTGGAAAAGTTTCTGCAGTCAATATGAAAAAGACATGTGAAATTCTAGGAATGGCTTTATTGTTTTTCAAAGTATTCACCCTTAAGATCGATACACTTTTGCATATGCTCAAAGCAATTTTGAAATAATTTTTTTCACTCTGAAGCTGATACCTCAGAAACCGCTGATCGGAATGCGCAACAGCTGCTTCAGGCGACACAAATCGCTCACCACACATCTTATTTTTCATGTGTGGGAACAAAAAGAAGTCATTAGGTAATAAATCACATGAGTACGGACAATGAATCATTGATTCAACATTTTTACTGGACAAAGAATCAACAGTTTGTTGTGCTGAGTGGGAACTGGCGTTGTCGTGGTGAAGAATAATGCGATGATTTTGGTTTGTTTTACGCAACTCATTGATGACCTCGGGCAAACGAATTGTTGTATACCACTCAACATTTGCAGTCCTTCAATCTTCTAAAGCTATTGTTGCCACATGTTCGGTATAACCAAAGAAACAAGCAATCATTTGCTTGGCAGCAGTCCTCGAACAAACAACTTTTTTTGGTTTCGGCTCATCTTGAAACACCCAAACAGTGGATTGCTGTTTAGTTTCGAGTTTGTATGAATAGATCCAAGTTTCATCCCCTGTAACGATGTAGTACACCAAATTTGACTTGTCTCGATTGAATTTTTTGAGCATTTCTTTTACACCAATTTACACGAGCCTGTTTTTGAGCTTCAGTCAAGTTGTGTGGGATCCAACGGCTGAAAGTTTCCGTATGTTCAGATGACCATGCAAAATCGTATGTATTGCTTTCATGTCAATATTCAAGGATGCCTGAATCTCACTGCATGTCACATTACAATCTCTCTCAATCATTTCGCGCACAGCATGAACATTAATGGCAACAACATACGTGGATGGATGACCTTCACGAAATTCATCACTGAGAAATGTGCGACCACGCTGGAATTCGGAAAACCAATTGTACACAGTCCTATTGGATGTTGCTTCATCCCCAAAAGCCAAATGAAGTCGCTCGATGTATTGTTTCGGTGTTAAACTACATTTGAAATCATAAAAAATCATTGCCCAAAAGTGTTCACGAGAAATTTCTCACACGAAACTACCACTTCAAACTGCTGTGAAAAATAAATGATAATTTAATCATAAAAAGGGTCTATTCTTCCAATTGTTATAATAGCAGAACACTAGCGCCACTGTTGGTGGTAGTTTGCAGAAACTTTTCCAGAAACCCTCGTACATACATACCTTGAAAATGTTCATTTGCAGCTACATGGTTACTGGACTGTAAGAGATTTGTTAATGTGTTAATATGCAGTCCTGAAACACATGGCAATTCTAACAGCATTATACCTAACACTTGCATTGTAACAATATCACAAAATTACTAAAAGCGACAACATGATAAATAGTACCACATAAAACCATCTATTACTCTGCTCTAACCATAGCTAGACAAATTCAGGGTGGTGCCTGAATTTTCAAGTCTGGTTCTATTTTTTTTTTATTAATTCATGTTCATTTATTGAAATTTCAATTATATATTTTTTTAAGTTTAAATAATAAGTGCAGTATGTTTCTTAATGTTTAAATGTTTTCTGTATCGCGTGTATCATTAAACCAGAACAATAAACATGCCATTATAAATTGTTGCACTATTGTTGGCCATATTTTGAAATCTTCAGTGATATGGTAAGAGTCAGCGACACACTAGAATGTATTACATGGTTATTTATTTACAGAGTACACCTTTCAGTCCACCATCAGAACATATGTTGCTAAATAATATTTAATTGTGCTATCTTGACTTGTATTAACCCCTTTGTGTTATTTTTTTTTTTGTTCCTTTCATTGATGATGATTTCAGTGTAAAATAGCTGGGTGCTGGGGGCCTCTGATTACTGAAATAAATTAACGAATGACTCCCTTCCTCCCTTAAGTTTTGTCCTCAGTGTTCGGAATCTCGTAAGAGGCCATGAATTCCTCAAAAATATTAGAATTTTCATTTACAGTTTGAATGCAAAATGTCAATTGTTCACGGATGGATATGTCACAAGTTTCGTCAACCATAATAGCAAAATTTTCCCGACTTTTAATATCTGCTACCACGGAGCGCAAAACAGATCTCCCTACTATATCAATTATCTCATTCTGAATGTCATGTCATGTGAGAGCCATTTGTAGCCCGAACGTCCCCTCCACTCTCCTAGTTCATGCACATCTTATTTTGAAACTCTTTTAAGTAAAAATGTTAATAATACTCATAATTATATACTTAGTATATAGTAATAAGTCATGTGTTTTGCTGTGTCTGGTCATAGCCCCCCCCCCCCCCAAAGTTGATGGTTTAGCGGTCTAAACCCCCCAAAGTTGATCGTCTAGAACATTTCAAATGTGTATTTAAAGTTAAGTTCATGTGGTGCAATTCAGAGTAAACTTTAAAAGAGAAACAAAATAATACATTAGATTCTCTTAAGCAAAATTATTTGGGGAGGCGGCTCTGCCCCCACATCGATAACATGGGGGCCTCGAGCCCCCCCAAGCCCCATGGAGTTAGTGCCTATGGGTCTACAGAAGAAAATTTTTGCATGTGTTCATACCTTTGTAGTATTAACAAATATACTAAGTTTCATTGAAATCTGAATTGGTGTGTGTCATGGCTTGGGTGATTTGATGTGAAATCAGTCACAAGTTTTTTTTCTTTCAGGTTTTTGATTTATAGTACTTTGAAAACGTTATTTTTCCCCATGCTTTGTGTGACCATTTTGAACAGGCATCATATTCACTTTAACATATATTTTTTTCAGTTAAGGTAGCATATTTATCATATTTTTTGCTTGCCTGTATCATGTGATGGCAAATGCCAATTTGTATTTATAATATTGTTATGATGGGCAAAGTTCAATCCAATTATGGAACATAAAGTCAAATCCGATTATGCAATGTTACATATTGGACAGACATAAAAAATATATAACATCTTTATGTCATTGTATAGTAACTCAGTAGGTACATGAAAATAAATAATGAACAATTTTTTAAAAATATGTTTATAATGAATCTGAATTTTTACTTGGCTCATATCAGACATTTACCAGTAGTGGTGAGAGTAAATACATTTTTTAATCTGTACTTAGTGTGCTAGTCGAAGACTCCAATAAAATAATAAGTGACCGTTTTTAACATACGTAATTATTTTGCAGTTTATGAATGGGCATGGGATAGCAAGCTGACCTCAGCATCAGCTTTGTTGAGCAAGGACAATCGTGAGATCAAATTTCACCCTGGGTATAGCTCTGGAACAGCGGCAGTACGTGGTGACAAGTGTTTCACAGCTGGAAATCATTATTATTGGGAGATCAAAATGCTGACACCAGTGTATGGGACGGATGTGGTAAGTCTACCAGTCAATTGCTTCCTTTATAGATTATTATGCATTTTCAAAAGACTGAAATCATGAAAGCACAGTTGCAAGTGATATATGTTAATATTATAGAACAGTTCCAAATATTAAGTCTTTATTAACTTGATATTATGTTTACTAGTATTTGTATAATGTAATGTATTTTGTGTGTTTGTATGCCTGTGAATGAAAGCATTGAGTCCCCCTTATAGCTTTAATTTTACCATATTTATTATCATCTGTGATGTTCACCGGTTAACACTTTAACATTGACATGCTCTCAAGCATATCCATTACAGCCTCCAGATTTGATAATTATTGGTATTAACTCAAAAATATTGTTAAAGCATTCTATATTTTACAATGTTGGATCCCACTTGACCATTTTTTAATTGAACTGTTTCAATATTGTTAGAATTATTTAGAATGTGAGTATGCAGTGGAACCTCGATTTTACAGGGGACCAAGAAGAAAACACTTAAAGTGCAGGAAAATGTAAATGTAAAATACGGAATATAAAATTGGGGTTTCGAGCGTCCATAGATAAAGCAGAACTCGCCACATTCCAACATTTTCACACTTGGAATGTTCACTTTTGTTTGTTCCAAGGTGGATTGATTTAAATTGTGATTTAAATCAGGTGATTTTTTTTTTAAATCACTTATGTAAATCACTTTAATTAAATAATTTATGAAATAATCAGGGGCGGCGCGTGCCTTTTCAGTCAGGCAGGGCACATTTTTCTTTTGGGTGGGGAGGGTGGCAGTTAGCCTCTATATTCCTCTTTAAGGTTTTTGAGGGGAGTTCCTTGATATGGAGTAAGTAAATTGTTCGAACAATTTGGAATAAAATTAACATTCTGATCAAGATATCTCTCCAAAGAGCATTAAATACTCACTACGTAGGAATACGAAAAATCAGCAACATATGGAACAAAAATACATGAATAAAAAAAACCCTCGAATACTGACGTCGCTTGCAGTAACTAAACTTTGGGTAGATACTGGAATGATTAGGAAAATGTTACACTGCAGTTTCTCTTCCATTGTCAATGAATTGAAAGGCGTAGATATTAAAGTTTCTACATGATTCAATGTCATATTCACCAAGTATCCACTAATATCAATGACTTAGTAGGAAGATGATGCAGCGTTAAGTTCAGTTACAACACTTTACATTGGCCATGTACCCCCAAAAAGTTCGTTTATACTTACGAAGATATTCTGCATGTCAAGTTGCTGGAACACAGACACAATTACACAAATAAATAAACACGTACAGTAACTATAAAATCTCGAAAAACTAATTATTTCATAAGCGACCAATACGCACAGACGGAACGCAACGCAAACTCACACACTAACTCAAATCCAAATCCGTATTACAATGGGAAGAAAAGAGGAAAGGAGGATCTTTTTGAAAATACGAGGGACTAGTTTGTGCAATAAAAAGTGTTGTCAACTTTTCAGGTCGCCGGAACAAGCACGAAGAAAAGCATTCGAGGGATTTTTTTCTATCTTATTGCTGCAGCCTGGAAGAACGAATGAACTGCATACCAAGCGTTGGAAACACTGAACGACGCAAACATGAATGGGCAGGGCACCTCGTTTACTGCCCAGAGACGGCTACGAATTTTGCGCTTTTCCATTGTGAGGGGACCGTCCCTTGCCTATGCTGTAAATGTTTGGATCAGTCAGTGACGTCACGTCTCCAGGGCAGAGCCGAAATTGGACTCTCTCCAACAGGACGGAGAAATATATTAACCTCGCACAGGGTGCATGCCCTGTAAGTCTGGTTGCAGCAACGTAGGGGTTGAGGGAAAAAACAAAAAAAATATTTACGCGTATATACCGATCGTCTCTTCAGATGAACTTTTTATGTTAAAATTGTTGTGGGGCAGTGCCCTAGTTGCCCTTTATGTAGCATCGCCACTGGAAATAATGTACATAAAGATTTTGTAGATATCAGAATCACTTTTCGTGAAAGTCTAGAGTTGCAAAAAAAGCCGGCTTTTTTGAATGGATAGTTTTTTCTGATAAAAAGCCTGCTTTTTTGGAAATAACAGGAAATTTTGGCTTTTTTGGCTTTTTACTAATTACAGCTAACCTATTTCACTTGAAGTTACTGTTATGAGTTTACAGGTTTGTAGTGACATATTTTACAACTAGCTATGGTTTTTATTCACCCTGATTTGTACCTTTACTTAGCTTTGTTTTCACTACATCATATGGTTTCTTCAGGAGGTTGGACAAAATTTGGGTTAAAACATATAAAAGGATTAGAAAGATAGTCAATACAACTTTAAACCAAGGTAGCAATTGCTCTGTCAGTCATGTTCACCCTTTCTTGTGTGGCTGGCAACTCCTGTCGACTCTTGCCCAACCTCCTGAGGATGCTAAATGATGTGAGAGCTTGAGGAAACAAAGGTATGAGACTAAAAATTGAATGTTACCCGTATGTAAATGTAATATGAATTATTTTACTGTAAAATTGTTAAATTTTGAACATTTACTTTAAGATTTCTTCCATGAATGTACTTGATGTCATGTTTGTTTTTGGTTTCTCTGTATCAAGAAGGTTTGATTTCAAGGTGGTACTTTGTTACAGATGGTTGGTGTTGGAACGACCCAAGTTGATCTCCACCAAAGTGTATATCGTTTCTGCAGTTTGCTGGGATCGGATGGAGAGTCGTGGGGCCTATCTTACACAGGTAAGGCAGGCAAAATGAATTGTTATACATTGATTGCTTCAGAAGCTCTCTTCTTCAGGCACATTTATGCATTTGTATTTACTTCATGAAATCTATAAAACTCTGAAGGAAACAGTTGAGTCACTTTGTTTAACCTTTGGCCTACAGATGGTTGACATATCAACCACCACATATTTCTGTTGAGAATGGATGGTTGATATTTCAACCAGCAGTTGGCGGCAAAAATTAACGTGCCATTTCTTGAAAACTATACACTATATATCAGTTCTGTCTTTTTTGTTCATTAGTATACCTCTGAAGTTATTACATATTTGAGGTAGAAATCAATATATCCATTGTTACTATTATTAACAAGCTCTGTTTTAGTTCAGCACGATCATTATGGGTCGTCTTTTGTTGTGCTGCCCTCCAAATTTGGTCCATCCAGCATCCATAGGGCTGATGCTAGAAGCGAAATTCCACACATTGTCTTGAAGATGGCAACACTGCTGCTCTATATAATGTTATAATATGGTGGTAATGAAGGGAAAATATGGACTTTTTCAAACTTTGCTTGTTAATAGTTGTAACAATGGATGTATTGTTTTGTAATTTCTTGAAACCTTCATATGTATGCTAAAGATAAAAATAGACAGAACTGAAATATCATGTGTAGTTTTCTGGAAATAGCGTATTTATTGCTGCTAGACACTCCTGTTCGAAATATTGACCATCCAGATGCTAAAGGTTAAGTCTTTGAGATGAGTTTGATCACAAGCATGGAGAAAAATAATATATTTTTAATGGAATCAAATAAAAATATTGGTATTGATTAGGAAAAACAGTTGCAATTGTTCTTTCAAATTTGAATTTAAACGCTAGAATGGTTTTGAAGATTTTTGCTGTGTGAAATTAAACTAGGGTAATCAAAGTGCAGAGTTTGAACATATAGTAATAGATGTAAGTATACTACAAATAATCATTCCTTGCATTTAGGGGTAAAAACGTATTACCTGAAGTCTGTAAGATATGTTACTCAAAAAGTAATATGTTACAGTTATCATTACTTTGCGTTCAAAAGTAATGCATTACCACAACTGTTACTTTGTCATACAATTAGGACATTTAACTGCTTAGACAAGCATCCCATCTCTTCTCTGCAGTGCATCTTTTCCCACTGTAACTGTACATCCACTAGTTTCAAATAACACAACAAAACATGTTTTGACTTGACAATTTTTCAAGGTAATGCAAAGTAACAAAATACCTTTACAATTACTCGTGGAAATCTGGTAACATGTTACTAACTCAAGTAATGAAGTGTAACGTACAACTAATGGAAGTATCTTAAAAATAAAATGTTTCTTTCCTTTCTTCCTAGGAACGCTCCATCACAAGGGGGAAACATCTGAATATGGACCACCATTTGGGCAGGGCAGCATTGTGGGAGTCCATTTGGATATGTGGGAAGGGACTCTGGAATTCTATCTAAACAGACAGCCACTTGGTGAGTTTTACTTTCATGTTGTGTTTCTGTGAAAAACTGAATATTTAACGAAAGTTGTTGTTATGTCTCATTTAATTGTTACAATGTACGTAGAAGAATATACATGGACCACTTAAAGCTGCATTTCCTAATGTTTTAAAGCCTGTTGTCTCTGCAACCCCAATAACAGAATTGTTTAACTTTGGTGGGCCTGGGTTCTTTATTTATTTATTTGAGAGAATTTCAGATACAGCACCCAGCCATTTTACACTGAAATCATCATAAAAAAAAAAAAACACAAAGGGGTTGTAGTACTCTGTGGAAAATACATCAGCACTTGATGAGAAGTCATTGTATTGAGTGGGAAGACTGTGGAAAAGCGATGTTTTTTGAATTTCCAGTCTAGGCTTTTCTGTGTAAAATAGATTTGTATTATGTGTTGTGCACATGGGCACTCGAAAGTGGAATTCCTGGAGAGCGTGTTGCAACGAATTTTGCCATTGACAATTTTGTAAAGATACCTGAAATCATTCAGTAAACAGTGCTGATAGGGAGTCTATAAGTGTAGATAGGACAGGAGATGTGGTGCTGAAAAATTGCGTAAAGAGGGAACCCTGTAATGAACTATAACCAGGGAAAAGTGAAGGACAGAATCTATTCTAGAGAGCTGAGTGGGACATGCCATGGACCAGACGGGAGAGCAGTATTCTATTATTGGGGAAATGAATGACTTGAAGTATAAGGTGAGGGCTGAGATGTCACTAATTTCGGTGAAACGATACAGTAAACCTAAGTAAACCATTGCCTTTTTTGTCGTGCCTGTAATATGTTCTTCAAATGTGAGTTTTTGGTTGAAAACAATTCCTAGGTCTTTGTGAAAGGATACTGCTTTGATGTTATTGCCAGAGATGGAGTAAGATAGCCCATTAAATCTTAAAATTCATGGTTGACATAAAATTTCAATGTTGGCTAGATATGCAATTAACATATATTATAACAATTTTAATAATAATTATTCAGGGTTATCATATGTGCTCTGTTTAATATAAATAACATCCTAGTGCATTTCCTTTTCAGTAAAAATATTCGGTTTTCCTCTAGAAATCATTAAAAAATATATAAAACATTAAAATTAAGCATATATATTATGCTTTTTCGAGAAAAAATACAATCCTTGCTCAAATTGATAACCTAAAAACCGTCGATAGATTGATCCCAGAAATGTGCGCAAGCCATCTCCTGCATTGCTTAATCTCCAATGAATTAATTTCTTTTTATTCCTTTAAACATGGTATCATGTAGCATCCAACAGATTGTGTTTTTATAGAAAATAAAAATGCTGAAACGAAAATGTAAGTTTACAGATGTTCTTGAAAGCAAGTATACTGTAGTTGTTTTCGAAAATGTTAAAAGAAATTACAGAGTTTGACAATTAAGTAATGAAACTGCCGTTATCAAATTAAAAGGAAATACAATATTTGATCAATACCTGTTTATTACTTAAAGTACATCCCTTCTGCAGCAATTGGCACGATTGGCCAAAGAATTGAAACGACATCTGCAAGTCTTCATGTGCTATGACTTGAAGATTGGACGTCACAACCTGTTGGATGTTCTTGTGTTCATCAAAAGTGCATAGTTTCAGCAGCAGCTTTACTTTCAGGAACAGGAAATAATCAGAAGAGGGATAAATGTGGGGAGTAGAGAGGATGATTCAACACACACACACTTGATTTTGTAGTAAGAATACATAATCGACCACTGCTCGCACTGTGGAGCTGGAACCAACTGACTGGTTCAGGATACTGAGGTTGGACATGGTCAGTTTTCTTTCATAATCATTCAGAGCACTACAATAGTAACAACTAATTACAGTTTCACCCTCTGAAACAAAGAAATGATGAATAATGCCTTTACTGTTGCGTCGTAAAAAAATAAAACATTGTCTTAACCTTTGATTTTTGGATCGGCATTTTCTTGCCTCTTGGTAAATTTAGTGACTTCCATTCTGCTATTTGTTGTTTTGTAGGAAGACCGTAGCGAAAATGCTCTGTTTAGTCATCCACAACAATGGAATTCAAGAAATGTATATTCCCGCAAGCAATTTTGAGAATATCTTTCATGGAACTTGAGGTTCACTTGCTGCTCCGTGGCGATTAAGTGACGACAACCCTTACACCCCCCACCTTCACGACATGGTGGCATAATTCCCAGCATGCCCTTCGCAAGTTCATGAGGTGTTGCCAGGTTGCAGATTATGAACCACACTACACCATGAATACCTTACTTCACAGATAAATCCACATGTGGGACAACATAAAATCTGTCTCATTACTTGTCAGACTGTGCATGTCCTCTTTTTCACTTTACAACATATTGTAACCCTGTGTATACTTAGCCTGATAATATACCTCATCGTACAAAAGGTAAATGCTTTCTGTTTGCTTGCAGGTATCGCATTCAGAGGGCTTAGGGAGAAAGTACTGTACCCAATGGTGTCATCCACAGCAGCTCAGAGTGGTATGCGTGTCACGTACTCCTGTTCTTGCTCTGCTTCTCTTCAGCTTCTGTGCATTCGGTCGATGTGTGAACAGTATCCGAACGGCAACAGCGTTTTGCAGAAGTTTGCAGACATTCCCGGCCTGAGGTCCCTGGTCGAGCGGAAATTCTGGTGGATGCTGCAGACAAAATTACCCCAAAACGCAAAGATAAAACACAAAGATGATTGCACCCATGAGGCCCTAGAAAACCTTGTTGTCGAAGGACTGGATAATGTATCTTTACTTTCTCTGCAAAGGAGTGTTGAAAGTGCAGGTAAGAAATCCTCTAAATCAAAATTGGGGAAGAAAAAAGTGAAAAAGAACATTTTGCCAAAAATTAAAATTACTGACAATAGACTTCCAGGGAGACTTGCTATAACAAATAAAACCTCCTGGACAAATCGAGCTTCTAGTACAATTTCTAAGAAATGCAGCAGATTTTCTCTCTCTTAACATTAGGCTTATTTTAATCACCTCGTATTTTTTATTAACAAATTGGTTTGTACTTGATGATCAGTAATGCATTCCTTTGTTTATTTCTTGCTATTTGTGTAATTTTTTAAAATGCATTTTTATAAACAAAATTTTAATCATTAAATATTTTATTGGAAAATTATGTAGTACTTTTTTATTTTGATTTCTTGAAACAATAATTTTCCCCATTTTGTTTTGTTGTCCAGAATTATTTTTTACTTATTTATTTACTTGCTTCTTCCACATTTTGAGTTGTTGCTTGTACAAACCCTGTCCATCAATGATTTTTTTTTCTTGAACTCGCATGGATTACGTAAATGCATGACCTTTTTATATGAACTTGTTGCAAGTGTATTGTACTTTTTTTTAACACTGCTTCCACATTTCAAAAGTGTGCATGAAACTGTCTTTCTGGAAGCTTTGGTCAGCTCAGCAGTACTGATTGGTTGAAACATTTTATTTGTGGTCTGTGTTATAAGGGCTGGGAAGAGACATGTACTGCAAGGGTTAAATGTGCCAAAGTGTTTGTTATTTTTTATAAAGGATGACTATGTGAAGAGGATCGTGATCATGGTGTAACTGTGTGCACGAAGGTATGTTTCTGGATGATGGATTTCACTTCATGAAATGAAGGCAATTTTTTTATTTTGTCACATTGTTTGAAAGCACCAATTAACATGGATACTATGTATTTTCACTATTGCTTGCATCAAACCCCCAGAATGTATGGTGTATATTCTTTCAATGTTAGAGGTGTGTTTAAAAGCAGTATACTAGATATGTTTGCTGTTCTCCATGTGTGTTGTGCCACCAAGGGTAACATTAGGTGATGTTCACTTGTTTTGACAATGTGATTTGTCGTTCATTCAATTTTTTGGCATGTGTAACTAAGTTAATTATTAAATGTGCATGTTAATGCAAACACTGGATATTACAAACCAGTTGGTAGTTTCAAAATATTTTTTCTTAATTTCTAATTGTTTATTGAGTGGTGTGTGATATGGAAAACTAAAATCTGAAAAATCACATTATTTATTTTTATTTATTTGTTTTCCTGAATTTTAAGTTTTTTCACCTTGGTCCCCTAAGAAACATAAAATTGAGATTCCACGGTATTATCATGGTGAATGGTGATGCATAACAATATAAGGAAATAGATAAAGTTTGAATATAAATAATATATTCCTTAAAGGTCCAATAGTTATTTTATAATAAAATAATGAAATATGTTGAAGGTGAAATCCTCTTAAGATACATCAATATGCTGTGTTTCATTATTTCAGGCTTCAGTATCTTAACATGAACACAGTTGTACAGGCCTGGGCACTGATCATTGCAGGCAGGCACTCGCATGGAAAATGTGTTTCATGCCTGCAGTTCCACTTTTTACTTCACAAATCTTGTGCTGATTTTGCTAGTTTGTATCATTGTTTGTTGACTGATTCCTGGTCATTTACTTGAAAATGTACTTAGGTGAAACTGGTGAATCCATGAACAATAATTTGCTTAATGTCATTTAGTTGTTGAAAGTTAAATTAAAATTAACATTTGCAGACCATACACAACATTGGAGTGCTTCTTTGTCACATTATTTTATACAATGTATAAAAATGATGTCAGTTTAATAATGGTGATAAGTACTAGTTAGAAATTAAACATAGCACCACCAGATAGAGATAGTGAATGTTGCTTAATTGGGATATGTGTTTCCAATGAAGATCAGCAATACCTATTATCACAATTTATTAAAGATGAGAATGAGAATGAAGATTAAGGTAAATTGGAACTATTGTTGTCTCATTCTTCGTGTGTGTGTTGATCATGTCATTGACTACCCAACAGAATTTCACATCATATTTAAATGACAGTAAAGTTCTCAAATTTGGAATCCTGATTCGCAGTTTCTAATAGTAACAGTGTTCATTTCAGCTCAATCCAGTATTTTTCTAGTTTTTTTGAGATACTTGCTCTTAGGTTTCACATATTCTTGCACAACTCATATCAGAACTGGAAGAAAATTATGTTACTACTCACAGCGGTGTTATCTGTGGTCTGAAAAGTGCGGAAGCCTTCTTTTACTCCTCAAGATATGCCATCATTATTTTACATATGACGTACACCAAATTCAAGGGAACTTGCTATTTCTGACGTGGAAGTATAAATTTACCAATAGTAATAATAATATCTATGAACCAAAATACTTCTTTGTTCTGATGCGAAGGCAACTATGGTTAATTAATGCACAATAACGCTGCCTCATGTATACTTGGCAATAACTGGAGGAATTTGTAGTGACATTTCCAGTTTGTATATCTCCTAAACATTCTCATCTCATTTAAACTAATTTACTTCAAAATACCTGGGTTTAAAAAATCTATCACCACATATTTGACATACCATGCAACAAAATCAACACAATAATAACACTGAACTTTCAACTCTGTCGTAGGGTTATCAAGGATGAAAATTTGAGGTAACTTGGGAGAGGAAGTTATTTAATTGTTGAAAATCGTCCGTCCCAGTGTGCGCAGTTCACTAATGTCAAAGTCTGAAATAATTTCAGGATTTTATTGTAGTGTACCACATTAAATAAAAGGTGACTAATTTTGTCATTCATATCATTTTTGGAAACTCCTGGTGGAGGCACATGGCACAGTGGTTCGGATCCCACTTTAAACTGTAGGTCTAGTCCTGATTAGCCTTCCTGTGCATAAAGTTTACTTAAAACAATCAATCATTTTTGGAAACTGTTCTTACCCATTCTTTAATGTCTTTCAGTCCTTTTTTTCATGTAAAGGAAAATGCAGTTATTTTCTGGTAGTGTGGGTTTTGAATTTTTATGTTTTGAATAGCTTAATGTACATCCTACAACTTTGTGTAGTTGACCACCTGGAAAATATCTATGCCCATAAGTGTGGTGATATAACACTTAAGCACCAGCTGATAGTATCCAATTTTGAAACAGGTCCCACAACTAGAAAAACACAGGGCTCAAAGTTTTTTTATTCTTGCACATTCTGTGAAGTTGGAACTACAAATTGGTAATATAGTACAAAAACGGAAATCATAAACTTAAGTAAGAATGTTTGAGAATATTTAAGATTTGAAATGCTGAACCAGGTTTTGCTCCAGCTGGAGGGGATCACCATCAATTTTGAACACTTACGTACTTACTTCTTCTCCTTCGTGCTCTTAAGTGTATGGGGCCCTTCAGCCAGCTGCTAAAACTCTTCCTATCTTGTGCCATTCTCTTAACTTCAGTTAGTGCCTTCCCTCTTTTAGTAACCGTCTCTGGCAAGGATTGTTCCCATTTTATCAGCGGTCTTCCTCTCCTTCCTTCTGGTCTCGCTTACATTACTTGTTTCGGTTTTCTTTCTTCTCCTATTCTCATAACATGACCATACCAGCCCTGTGTTCTTCTTTTCCCTCCAGTCTTCTGAGGTATTTCATCTCTGTTGCTGTTAATCTGCTTTTATGCTTATTTTGGAGCGTTAAGCTATAGAGCATTGTATTTTTGGTTTTATAAATCCTTAATTTGATATTTTCTTGTACCTCCTTTTGTCCTATTATTGTACTACTTATTTGGTAAAATATTTTGTGTGTGTTTTGAACTCTGTTATTTATTTCTTCTACTTTTCCATCGGCTGTTATTTGTTTTGAACACAAAGATGAGGCAGAATTTGATTTACAATACCTTGCACAATATAGTTCTCAAAAATGCTTTCCCCGCATGAACTGCAGAGAAAATGTGTTTGTAACATAGTCAGGTAGTTGTTTTCACAAACAACAACACATTTATAAATTCAGGTAGAGTCCGCGTGCGTTCGGAACATCTTCAGCTGACTGCGCGAGTCTATCCAGCGAGCCTACGAGCAGTGTACAGCGTGAGCAATAGAGTTAGCTATAGGCGCAGAGTAGAGATGACGTCAGCAGTTCACTTCTTGATTGGAGGTGTCGGGAGTTATGACTCGCTCCCAAGCTGCAAGCGCAGAACGGCCAGAGCTGTTACGGAAATAATCTCACTCTACTCACGTTTTCCAAGAAGCTATTTTAAGTAATTTTCTATTAATTTCGGTAGCCACTGCCACCATCCTCGTTCGAATTCGCGGAAAACGTGAGTACCTGAATTATTTATTACCACGTCTCTCATTCCCATAGTATGACATTTATAAAGTTTGATGTTAGTAATGACATTGTTAACCTTTTTTTGTTAGCTGAACATTACTTACCCACATGCGTACATGCACACACAGAGAGGCAGAGAAAGCAAAAATGAGAAGACATTGGAAAAGTTAAAATTTTCACTACTGCAGTCTGCATCTTTAGTCATAAACAAAAGAGATGGGGGGAAAACTGAAGTGATTATTCGACCTGCATTGATTCCAGGTCCACATTGAAGATAGTCGGTATGGAAAAACATGGTTTTCTCACCAGGTTTGTCTCCAGACGACATCCTTTCTACCGTTGTCACTTATCATCACCATTTCCAGTTCAGTTCCATCACGTTCCCTGGACCCACTCCACTACTCAAATCACCTCTCTAGATGTAGATGTGCACATTGAGGAGAAAATGTCCACATATCTCCATTTCTTACCCATCTCACACCCAAGAAAGAAATCCTGTTGTCCTCAGAGGACAATCCCTCAGCACCCACTTCCCAGTAGAACTACATCCTCCACCTACACCAATACCTGGTCAGTCATGGTTGTCCTTCCACCTTGGTCACCAAACGAATATCCCGAGGTGACTGATACACTCCCGCCAGAAAATCAGCTAGTTAATGACCAGACGTACTCTTTCAAGCAGTCCATGATATAACCCCATAAAACCAAATACAGTGAAACTTCAATTTTAGGTTCTTAAGCGACCAAGTTGAAAGAATGGGAACATGTAAAATCTTAAAAAATTTAGACCATTTTTTACTGTGAGTATAAGAATTGAATGTATAATTTGAAAGAGGGAAACATATGTAAAATCGGGGTTCCAGTGTATGTCCTTTTTTCCACAGTATCCTGCAAAGCATTCTTCCTAATTTCCACCTAGTGACTTCTCATACATAAAGAAACTATATAAGACATAAGCGAGTTACTAAAGATATATCCGCGAAACTTACTTGTAAATGTTCTATTAATTTCGGTGGCCTCTGCCACCATCCACTTGGAAACTCGATGCTTTAGTTAGGTTGACTTCCGGTTCCTGTTGTTGTTTCCTCGACTACCGTTAGGGGTGCTGGTGTAGCCATTTTGTCTGCTGCACGTGATGGGTTTGAGCTGTTGTAATAGCAGGAGCCAAACATGATGAGCCTGACTGCTGTCGATATTCAGCTCGTGCGTAAAGTGCATAATTGCATGCGTCACTTTGATTTTGGTGTCGATTAGGGTGTGTGATGTGCGCCTAACTGAAACTTTTTGGATCCTGTGTTTATTGAACTTTAGGTGCCTTGCTAGTCCGGTAGAGAGTTGGGATTTTTTTGCATCCGCTAAGTGCTGTTGTATACGCTCGTTGACAGATCTGATGGATCTGCCAATGTAGTGAGAGTTGCATATACACCTGGGTTGTGTATGATGCCAACTCACACTACATTGGCAGATCCATCAGATCTGTCAACGAGCGTATACAACAGCACTTAGCAAATGCCCAAAAAAAAAAAAAATATTGACAGTGGTCAGGCTTATCATGTTTGGCTCCCGCTATTACAACAGCTTAAACCCATCACGCGCAGCAGACGAAATGGCTACACCAGCACCCCAGCGGTAGTCGAGGAAACAACAACAGGAACCAGAAGTCAACCCAACAGTAAAGCATAGAGTTCCCAAGTGGATGGTGGCAGAGGCCACCAAAATTAATAGAATAGAACATTTACAAGTAAGTTTCGCGGATATATCTTTAGTAACTCGCTTACGTCTTATATTATCAACCGCATTGTTTATTCCCCCTCAACATGAAAAAGAAACTATATTATCACTTTGTGACATACATGATGACACGTGCACGTGTATGTGCATTTATATAAGCAACTATTCGGTTTCTCAGAAGTTCTTATTTAAGCACAACAAAATGTGAGCACATGCTTTCTTAGTGTGCAAGTTCTCAGCCTTTTCATTTACATGAAATACAATTCATGCTCTAAATAAAGTTAAGGTATGAACAAGCAGCCTCTAATTTTTTATCATATGCCTCATTGACAGTAAAAATACCCTAAACAGTAACTGCCTAACATCTTGGACATTTAAATGATAATTTCAGTTATAACTTTTAGGCCAAGTTATGTCCGCTGGGTAGTAAAGTTTTTAACTCCTTTTAAATATCTATTTTTTTTTCTATTTCATAGTCCATTCCGAAGCAATTTGTCCACAGTAAAAGTCTTTTGCAAATGGATGCCCAGAGCCATCCATGTGCTTTGAAATCAAGGCCTGATTGCAGGCAATAGTTTTTAGGATTTAGACTGTACCACAGGCATAAATGTACCAAATGAAAGCATGTTTAATAATCAATGATATTTCGACAGCTAACGAATCTTGGGTATAAGTAAAATTACAATTCTTCTTGTGCATGTTCTTAATTTTATGTCTTGATTTTGAAAAACTTGTTTCAGTCAGCATGTTTAAGTTAATGATAGCCATTCCTAGCAGTTATTTCTTACCTGCGTAAACAACATCGAATTGTGTACCACAAGCACATCCATACATTCCTCACTTCACTCATCACATCATTTAATATTTTCCAACCATTATCAATGCAGTTCAAAAACTAACAAACACAAGACATTGATAGGGTCAGTCGTGCCTTTATTTGAAACATCAGAGGAAATAACCAGGTAAGTCAATTTTCGGTTTTAAGCAAGGTAGTGGTGTTGTAATGTCCCAACTTTGTGCTGTTTAGTTGAAATATTGTATTTGTTCGTTTTTAATTTGTCAAATATTTTTCACACACAACTAGTATTAGATGGACAAATAGACTAACCTCAACATGTCAACCTGCCAACATAATTTAACAAACTGAGAGCTTTATCAACAAGCAAATTAGAGCATAGCAGCAAGGTAACAGTAGTATGGAAATATCTACTATAATACTGATGTATGTATTAAGTGCATTCATGGAGAATAAACCTTTTTATTAAGGTAAAACAGGATGTTTTGTTTACCACGGCTGTTGATTACCAGTCTCTTATGCTCACTATGTGAGGAGCAAAGGGTAAATTCCTAAACTGACTTGAAGGCACGTAAAATATAGGTGAAACGAGATATGAAATGGGAAAGAAGCAAGTTAAATTATATGCTTCATTTCCCAGTTCATACCTGTCAGCCACCCCTCTCTTCATTTTGGGTCGAAAAAACACCACCATCTTGCTTGAATTAGAAAATTGGTGTACTTCTTTTTTCCCCTGGCTCTTCATTTCTTGTCTAAAGTCGCATCATTTATCTCATTCTCTCTAATTCCAGCTTTAGTCCTTTGCTATCCACCCATGTATACAACACACTTGCAATTATTTTGAAGAAATTTGTCAAAAAGAGTGACAGCAATGATAACATCGAATATGTTTGTTATGAAATGTATTTTTCTATGAATCCAAAATATTACAAATCTGAAGCTTCTTCACATGTTTAATTGATTTTATCAATTATAATAAGAACAAGAACACTTTCTCAGATTTTATGAAATATGACACTATTCCTGATTAGGCTTTGTGAGAAACGTAATTTCTCTGACCGTTAGAAATGAAGATGCAGCTTTTGTCCCCTATATGTTTTTGAATTCCCCCCCCCTCCCCCAAGTTTTGATACAGCCTAATGTAAAGTTACACTGGGAAGCATACACTGTTGTGTGCAGGGCCAACCATAGGGTTGGTGGCTCCAAGTGCAAAAGCACAGGTGACCCCCCCAAGGTGTTTCTCAGTGCAAGATGTGAGCATCCATTGGAAATTCACAAGCAAATTGCTGCTGCTATATGGGAACATTATGAATCGAAAAAATATAATGAAGTGGTTCCATGAATTCTCACAAGACAAGACTGATGTTCATGATGAAGAAAGGGATTAGGCAGTCGTCTTTGATGTCTGGCAACCTTCTTCACAACACAGAAGATATTTACACAAATGGAGGCTGTGGCTGTGAAAATTGTCAGATGCAGGGTGACTAAAATGTTAATACACAAATAGAAAACAAACAGATAGGTTCCATGGACAACTCTCTCATGCATTAATCAAAGGAAAGGGTCAGTTTCTGAGCTCAATTTCGACTGGAGATGAAATGTCGGGTTTATCACCATATGCCTGAATCCAAGCAAAATTTCACCCCAATGACACCATACACATTACCCCCAAAACAAAAAATGTCTGTGAAAAAAATCATTTGTATTGGAAGTTTTGTAAAATAAAAATTATGTGAACACATGTTGGGCTTCGTATCTTTACTTTCTGGACACACCTTGTAATAATAATGTGTTACTTTTGAAAGGAAAGTAATGGTAACTATAACATGTTACTTTTTTTAGTAACTTACACAACTCTTGATTCCATGCTTAAATATGCTGATAGTTGGCTGAGCATGTTAAGTGGTCAATTTTTGGACTTTCCTTCAATGCTCCTGTGTTCGAATCTCAGCTTGGCCATGGATGTTATTTGTGAGTGTCCGATCGATTTCATTTTATCCTGACTCATCCTCATGGTTGTGATAAGTCCAACGTGGCTAAGAAGTAGAAAAATGGTTCTAAATAACAAAAACATGAATAGGCTATGCTCAGCAGTTGGGTAGGTTATTGTAAGTTTAAAATTGTAACTGATACATATATTGAAAAAGATACCACTAACATATGCACATCATGGTACATTTAGCTAATCATAATTTTTTACACCTAGCAAATAATTACACAAGCTTTGTGATACCCCTCACACAAAACCTTGTTAAAAAAAAAAAGTAGTAGTGTATGGATGTACAGTGGAATCCATGAGTATTAGCATGCAAATTATCCATCACCATGTTCGTGCACTTTATTTGACCCAATAAGAGCTTCAAGAATTAAAAGAAAACTCAAAACAAGCTGTTCACAACTTCTGCACCAGCATACATAAAAATACATCACTTAAAAACACACAAGATGTAAGAGAAAAATAGTGAAAATAGTTATGGACAATTTGCACAGTAATAATACTCATGGATCCAATTAAATTTATTGGTACTGATAGGTGATAGTGTATTAACCTTTAGCTGATAGAAGACTCACGTGCCAGTAAACCCTCTTCACATGGGAACTTTTCAAGTGTGCGCTTTTCAAACTTGGCACAAAGTACCAAGTAGCTCAAGAACTAATTGTCATAGAGAAATTAAATCGTTTTTTCTTTATTTATTTATTGATTTTGGAATGGCAAGGCTTTTATTTATACATTGTGCTTCCCAATAATAAGCATTAAAGGAAGAAGAAGAACAAAATTTAAAATTTTCAAAACAAGTTGGTATTTTACATGCCCCTGTGGCCACCAAAATAGACCAAAGTGAATTTTTAAAAAAATGTATGTAGCAGTGGAATATGTTTCGTTGAATATAAGCTACTACTACTTGGGGAAATAATAATAATAATAATAATAATAATAATAATGTATAAGAGCAGCCAGCTTACAGAAAGAACTTCCAGAATTTCACAGCTAGTGTTGGCTCTATGGATGCTAGATGGACCAATATATATCCATCCCATCTGCCCACTAGAGGTTAACATATAATAGTTAAATGACAAGCACTTCATGATGAAGGTTGAATCATCTACCATATCACACAATACATATGACCGGAACATCCAGATGGGTGTATGGAATATTCAATGGACAACAATGCAATGCCAGACTTGTGTACTGAATAACAGACTAATTTTAAGAACATCAAATCACTAGAATCGCTAACCACTGAGCAACCGAGGTTGTCACTTTTTCCTGCAAGGATTTAAGGTTAAGAATTAGTGTAGCGAGGATAACCTGACGGTAGCAGACTAGCATGTGGCAGTAAAATTATGTTCGTATCATCTATGAGTTGCTTTGACAAATGTCCATCATCGGGAAGAAACCACAAAAGCTAAATCTGGCAAATTATGAGGTTGTTAGAGACTACTTCACACTGAGAGTATTGCCAGCATGAAATTCATCGAACACCTCTTTTCCTGATGCAATGTCCTTCACATCTATACGAACATAATTACTAAACTTTAAAATGGATGATGGTGGTAACACATGGATGACATTGACAGTTTTGCAACATTCCTTCCCATGCTTACACTAAAAGTTTGTGTGCGGTTGTCATCTGAAAAGGCTTGGTTTATTAACTGATATGTTTCTGCTATGGACCTTTTTTCTCGAAATGTTTCTCCATAGGTGAGCAAATGCTTTTGATTGTTTTTTATTTCGTGATGGTAGAAAATGCTACTGATAATTATTTAATGATAGTTTGTGTACTTTCTCATAGGCTGAAATTAATTTATTTATTTGAAATTGGTAGACATTATCAATTTGGTATTTTTCTCAGTTGAACATTATTGAGATGATACAAAATCCTAAGGGAGCTTTCAGACCAAAGTGACAAGTGACGCTTAGCACTTGGAAATGAACCTTCGGAAATAAATATAACCGTTCGTACCAGACTCAGATGACAAGCTGCGCACTGGGCCATTTTCTCAATGGTGCATCATGCCACCTCAGCCTTTTGGTCACGTAAGCACGTGAATGTTTTTTTACAGACTGAAGTGGAAAGTTCGTATTCTGGTGTGTGCAGTTTGTAGTCATGTCACATGCTGCTTTTGTGTCACCCCCATCCCCCCATGTTGCATGTTACTTTTTGGCCCTTAAACAATGTGACTTTCCCCCTTTCAGATCAAGCTGGTGGAGACAAAAATAACTTTTTATTAAAAATGGATTATGAATTCCAGAATTTATTGATACATTTTATTATCACTTATATACGTTAGGAATGGAGAAAGTAATGGTCGTTGTGGTATTTCATGAGAGAGTAGCTTCTGACAATGGATCAGCTCATGTAGGAGCCTAGAAAAAGTGTTTGCACACAACTGTGACTTAACTTACGTATCATAACCGTTAGGGTAAGCCACCTCGCTAGTACTTTAGCCTTTTATAAGACTGTGTCCTCATTCAAGATGCCTTCACATGATAAAATGTAATAAGCAAAAACCATCAACATTTGACCAAGTCAAGTAAGTTGTTAATCTTATTGTATAATAGTTCTTATGTTATTCATACTCTATGCAAGATGCACAGGAAGGAATTATTTTGAAAAACATACTTTTCATTTATTTCCACAGGCTGTCTTCTTGCGTAACATAACCTGTTCTGGTGTTCCAGTAACCAAATCCACCAATCACTGCAACTTCAATCCAGATGACATTCAACAACCTGCAAGCCTAACTTGAAGACTGTTTGGATTATATGTACTATGTAGATAATGTGATGACATGTAAAGAAAAAAAAATAATGCCAGCATCTTAACTGTGTATTTTGTGCAACTTTAGTAGACAAGTCTGTGATAATTGTTTCTATGTCTATGTGAAACATCCCCCCCACCCATGTTCCCAAACTACAAACAAAAATAGATTTTTGCTTGTATGCATTTCCTTTTTTGTTTGGACCTTTACAGGATGAGTAATGCAACTGCTGTGTCAGCCTGATCTACTTCTGTCTAAGGACGAAGCGTAATTATTGTGAGAGTACACATAATCTCATTTTGTCATAAAGGTGTCTTTTGATTAAAGGAAAATAATGTATAATTATTTATTTGAAGGAAACAGGGTTCAGTCCTGTTTTGTGTGTACTCATTTATGTCCACTTGATAGGCTAATAGAGACTGGTCTTACAGTTTAAAGTAGAATCAAAACCAATGTGCAATGTGCCTGCACTGGGGATCAACCCAGGATCTGAGATATGAGGATATCCAGTATTCTTAGAACAGCCTGTTTGCCTCCTAAGTTATTCATCAGAGCTGTATAACAGCTACCTGGTCTCAATACAGGAATGGTACTCAATACAAGCACTGCTGAACAACCTTGTTCTCGGCAAACTGGCACATTGCGAAGCATGCATTGCAGTATGGGTCAACCCGACTGCAAAGTGAGAGTGTCTGTATCACCCAGCAGCAGTCTTATTGGATGGGAAAATGTACTGAGTGCTGGTGATAAACAGACTCTGATTTAAAGACGTTACTAGTTTCGTGATTTAAAGATGTTACTAGTTTCGTATTAGTGCCACCAGCAATGATTTATCTTTATCATCTTGAAATGCACTACAGTCTAGTGGGTTTGGTAGTTGTTGGGTGCCTGGAAGGGTTCAAACATGCAAATTCCTTAATTTTCAAGCACCAGCATGTTGAATACCCCAGCTAGAAAGTATCACTTTACCACAATTTTTTTTGTTGTCTGCCTGTAACCTCACGCCCTGATAATAAATCTTACACCAGAGTTAACCGTCTTGCTTGCCATAAATTTTCCAACATGTATTAATAACTTGAAATGTTAAAGGGTTCTTTCTCTGCAAATTAATTTTTCTTGTGCAAATCATATTTTCGGCATGTGCAAATTTGATCTTATATTTGTAGCTCACATTTTTGCCCACTTCCTTTTATGCTGTTCAAGACCACACATTTCATTTCTCTGGTAATTTATTTCGATATAATCAAGATTGTATTATTTGCAAAATAACCATGCAATTCACAGATGTACGTTTTGCAGGAATGATCATGATAAAGAAGGTAAAGCCAAAATTCGAAGTCTCATACTGTGGCATTCGGAGTCTTTCAAGGTATAGCAATATACATTATAAGTATCATAAGTTTATTCATTACTCTATATTTTCTCATTAAACATATTTTTGATAAGGAATAATGGAGTTGTTCACTTACAGCATATCCCTATGCTCTATAAATATAACTTTCTTTGCTGAAATTTTTGTATGTGCACAATTGTTGCATTACTCTTCAAATATCATAACTTGAACCAAAGACGATATCACCTGAAAACATGAAATACAGCAGGTGCATTGCTACTTCTGATGGAGAAACTGCAAACTTTCCTATCCTGTAAAGGTTAAAGTCTATTGAGTGTATTAGTTTGTGATTCAGCATTTTAAAGAATGATGTAGTTATAAGAAGCAGAGAAATGCTATTACTAATTGAATGTATACTTTAAAAACAAAGATTATATAGTAACTTATGACATTTTTGTACTATAAAACATGACCAGATGTTTTTCCAAGTGTAGCTTTATTTCTTGAATAGTGTAACTGTAGTTAAGAATTGCATGAAAATGATGTGACCAAACCAACTTGAAACACTCTTAAGTAAAGTAATGTAATTGTTCTTCAAGAATGAAAGAACAAAATTTTGATTAGAAAATGAAGTAGCACTTGTAGAGATACTAATATTTGACAGGTTGATTGTCTTGGTATAATTGTTGTGTAAAGAAGCAGAGTGTATGTATAATTGCCAGGTTGATCTTAATATATTCAAAGTTTATTTTTGTAGTGTTTTTGTTGCAGTCTCCCAACAATGTGGCAATTTTTTTTTCTAGTAAGTCATTATCACTTCTTTCTCCTTCCCACAGATCTCAACATTGATCATATTACAGCTCCAGTGGTGTGCTCCAAAGCAGTTTGTAAAAGAAAGAAAAACAAAGCCAAATGTGTGAAAAGAGCAACATAACATTAATTCATGTAATTCCTTTCCTTGATAGATTTTCCACTAATCATCTTATTTCTTGGATTAATGTTATTCCCCATTTGTACTTGAAATTTGGAGTTACATTTTATTTAATTGATATTTCGGTAATATTGTGCTTGTCTTCCTGAACTTCTTCAGGCTGAAATATTCAATTGTATTACACACAGTTTTTATTTATGAATTGGATAATTGATGGTAATTGTGCAGACATTAGGGGACATTTATGCTGCAGCTTGGCTGCTGGCACATCACTGGACCATGAATGTAGATGCTGGGTGATTACAAAACAAACCCCTGGAAATGATGCGAAGCATTTAACAATAAATTAACACTCATGCCCAGCTTGTTACTCATGTAAGAAACGTTTGGTTGTGAAGCTGTGAGTCCTTTTAGGACTGACTATGTTTAATCTTCTTCACAACTTCTGAAATAACACATATTTACGTAAGTATGATTGGTGTGAAATCTGTCTGGGAACTTGTTAAAATTCTTGAAACAAATGACAAAATATCCTTTTCGATGCCTTTGTTCAATTAAAGGATGTACTAAATCTTTGATTTTATTTTTCTTTATTGCAAACCACATTCTTGTAGAAAGTAAATTGCCATCATTGCATCAAATGACACATTTAACCTGTTGGTATAAAAAACATTAATTAAACCAACCAACTAACCAAGTGAGAGTTGTCTCAAAGTGACAAAAAAAAATCACTAACAACGTCTCCTCGCAGGATTGTGCCACTCCTGCACAATGAAAAATCATAGCAAGAATTGAGCTTTGCTGTATGTCTTAAGGGAGAATTCACACTGACACTTATCGCTTGAGGATTGCACCAATCAAATTCAGGCTTGTGCTGCTTGTCAGGCTTCTACGGTGTGAAATGTTGCCATTGATTGACTCTTTCCCAAACGACGTGTAGTGTCACTTCCATCTAAGTTTCCCTTAATATCAACCATACACCAGTAGCTGAGCTGCAGCATAAATGAACCCTAACAAGAGTTTTATCTTAATTGTAGGTGAGAACTGTTCAATGAAAAATATAGCAGGTATGTGATTTGTATAACATTTTTACATGTACAGTTATATGTTTTGAGGTCATATACATGCACATATATGTGTGTGTACGTATGTATGTAAGTGCTGCTTCTATGTATGTAACTTCTAGATGTTGATATAACCAAGACTATAACATGTATCATGACAATCAACCTGTTGTTTTTAGTTCGAGTAATAGAACAAAGTTTTCTCTGTATAAGTCTAAATAACTTTTGGTTTTGCATCAACAGGTAAATATCATGTACTTGTGAGCCATGTGCACACCGAGTAGATTTCAGATTGTAAATATTTCCACAAAATAATAATTCATCAATGTCATTACTTTAGTATTTTTTTTTATTTCACAAAAAAATGTAAATCTATTTAAAAAAAAGTACTTGTGATAAGACAGGGTAAAATTTTATTTGTCCATTGCTGAAACAACTTGATGTATAAATTTTTCGTTCCTCTATTTCAATGTGATCCAACTCTCATGTGAACCCAGTGTTGAATTACATTGTATATTAGCTTGAAAATAGAGAGCAGTATTCAATTCAATGGTGTTCTTACAGAATATTTTCCTTCTTAGTATTAGTTGATATGCAGATTGTGTTGGTTGACATAACGTTTTCCTTGGTGGGTGATAAAGATATATTTAAAAAAAACAACTATAGTTAGGGGCATATGAATCCATATGAAAAGCACAAAAACTCTTCAGTGTAGCTAACAAATTTGAAATTTTGTCTGATTTATTCACTAAATGCTTATGTACATGCATCAGAGAATAGATTAGCAGTTAGATAACTGAAAAGCAACGAGATGTAGTGTTGTGATAGCAGCATTGTGAAGCTACAGCTGGCCTTTGTTTCAGCCAAATATGTCCACAATGTTTCATGTTGTTTGTAGATTTTTTTATCTAGCTGTTGCACAAGAGTGGAATTTTCATTGATCCGACAATTTCGTTCTCAATGCACACGCACCTTCTGATACCAAAACAATATGAACATTTGCACCTGCTTCTTGCCCCGGAACTCAAACAATGGAATCGTATACAACACAAAGTGTCATATTTCCTTCTGCTTTCGAGCGAACTGTTCCTCCTCTCAATATGCCACACCTACAAACATTCAGATTACATGTGATTGTTGCAGAACTGATACCAACTTTTTGGTAAGCTATGCCAATTTATTGTTTTCAGAAAATAAAACACATAGGGATACTAATACACATAATGCGATCAGGTCATTGAGCTCATTAAAGAAGGGAAGTCCCCTGTATTGGTAAGCACAGCCGGCTTCTATATAATTTCGTTAATAAAACCTTCAAACAGGAAGTTAGGGTGGTACAGTTTTACAAAGCTCCGCTCCAAGAAATTCCATCAAATAGTCTAAAGTGAAAACTCGTAGAGGTTGAAAGGGGAAAACATGGTTTCATCGGGAAAGCATTTTACCTGAAGGCATGATTCTTTATAACTTTGTACGATTATAGTAAGATTGTTTCTTCTTGTCTTATTCCATAATCTTGTATATTTATTTTCCTCCGAAATGTATGTTTAATTCGTGGGTAACAGTATGGTATAGGGAAAACACATTTCACTCTTTCATTTAGTCATTTTTTACATTCGTACTTACCTATTATGCATTGCGAAACATTGTTTAAGGTGGGATTTCACTTTTTTCATGAAAATAGCTTCAATTTTCCACATATCGAGTAATTATTGTTCGTTCCTCTCACACAATATGGCGGAGAAATCTTGACTGGCAAAACAATGGCGAGTTTGGAAACACTGACCGGGGGTTACGTCATTGAACACACGAAACATTTGGTTCACGTAGTCGAACGTAATGGAGGCAAGAGCTTTTGTGCATCAGAGAGACATTAATGTTGAAAAATACATGATTTTCTGGCCGAATAAGTTGAACGAAGGGAGAAAACACTTCCATGAGCTTTCAAAAGTCTACAGAAACTCAGTTCCATAAGTAGTTTCTCCTGTAAATTTGAAGAAATTTGTTTTCGATATACCATAGTGTTACCAATTCTTGCTTGTAGCTATGTATGTATCTTTGTTTCAAGTCCACTTTATTGCAGGACTCCGCTTACTGTTTAAAAATATGGAAACCATATTTCTTGCACAGAGAATCAAACTTAGGATCCCGTAATTATACAGCTGGCAGTGTTAACCCCTCCAGCATCGGGAGAGGTTGATTAGCTTAAATTCAATTCAACCCATTTCCATTTCACTGGGACATCATTAAAGTGTAAATCACCAACCCTGAGACCTTCTGTAAAAAACGGTCTCACCGATTTGATGTATCACTCTGCATCAGCTGATTCATGACCGCAATCATTTGCTGTTACACTCATAGTTCGCCGCACCTATTCATTTTATATAAGAGCCTCTGAATGTGAGAACCCGCTCTCAAAACATCAGACGAATATGCAGCCGCATACATTGTTACTCTCCCGGTCATTCTCTCTTTCATAACCCTTAAAACTGCAGACACTGACACACCACTGCACTGGGACACGAACTTAACCATTTCATTTACTGGTTTCTCAGGATACCACTGACAGAACATTACATAAATATTGAGTAGAATCTGTTTCTCACCCCTTTTCATGTTTTGAAAACAAGCTCTGAGAACACTGAGACTTTCCCGCATGCATAGAACTCGGCATGTTATTTTTCTAAGGCTAAGTCAGGCAATATTACTAAGTTGCACTACTTCCTTGCTGTTCACACAGTGGCGGCTGCTTAATACGTGCTACCGTGCTATAGCACGTTGCTAAATTTGTTAAAATGAAAAGAAGAAAAAAGCAAATCTCACAGATGCAAGAAGTTTAATGAAGCCCCAAAGTAAAATGAAACTTCTCATGTTAAGAGCCTCAACATTTACCAGCGGCGCGGCGCCACGTATTTCCCTCACGCTGGCTATAAGGAATAGCGTACCATGCTAAAATCTCAACAGCACGTTTTCGCCCCTTTTTCATCCCTCCGCGCATGAATACTGTACACCCCCACTCCTCGATTTGTACGGGGGATAGGGTCCCGGCTCGAGAAAAATCGTCTGCTAGCGTGCTGCAGGAGGACTCAGCACGGTAAGTGTGCCATCTCAGGATAAGAAAAAAGTCTACGACAACCTATTACCTCTGTCAGAACAACGTTTTTTAATGTCATTTTCAAACGTTTTGTACGTTATCAGTGTAGAGTTATGTAATGTTTGTAGCATGCCGTATACATTAGCAGCACCTGCAAAAAAGTTGGAAAACGAATTGACACTACCCCTTAGCCTTTAATCTATTTCGGTGGTAAGTTGTAAAGATTGCAACTCTAAAACTATAGTCCGTGCCTTTTTTGCTTCCGAAAGTGGATTCTGCTACGTAATTTATGTTTAGGAAATTCTAATTTTATATTTTATCTAAATTGCCTGTTTTTAAATGCTAGATATTTCCTTGTGTTTATATAGCACTTCAATAGTCAAAAAACAAACTTACAAAGTACGTCATTTTTCCCCGGCTTCCAGATCCGAAAATTTTCCGGGCGGTTCATTGTGTTAAAATCGCATGGCGCGTGAAGTGGTCGTCATTGTTGTGAAGGATTAGCTTTTTGTTGTTGTTAGAAGTGAAAGTGAGTGTGTGTGTGTGTGTGTGTTAGTGTACCATGAATTCGGTGGATTCTTTGTTGCAGCTATTTTCTCTTCAAGAACACTTGAAGAAAAGTTGGAAATAAAAGCGCTAGGACGGCCGTTGCCAAATTTGGATCTATCGCAAAATGCAAAGGGAGGTAAGAACGCTACGCATAAAAGGCGATTTGATAGAAAACTGTAATATAGTGAACCATGGCTTTGTGGGTGTCAAATTCGAAATGCATTATTCTGTTTTCCTTGCATACTTTTTGGAAGTAATGATTCGTGGTCTAAAGGAGGGGTAAAAGATCTAGGACATTTATGTGAATATATGAGAAAGCATAGTGAAAGCAATAAGCACATGAATAATGAGTTAAATTTTGTCTCTCTCGGAACTGTCAACATAGCAACGCAGTTAAGGCACGTTTATCTAGAATCGCATAATGAACAAGTTGAAAAAAATCGTCACGTCTTGTCAAAAATTATAGACTGCGTCAAGTTCTGTGGAGCTTTTGAGTTGTCCCTGCGTGGCCGGCCACGATGAAACAGATACCTCCGCAAAACCTGGGATATTTTTTAGGGCTCCTTGATTTTGTCAGCAGTTTAGACAATGCTGTTAAAGAACATCTTGACAACAGCACTGTATTTAAAGGCACTCGATCTCGCCATCGAAGTTCCGAGTTGAAGTCTCGGCCCGGGTATGGGTATTCTTTGTAATACTTTGTAATAATGAAATTAATGAAGGGGCATTCACAAACAATACTCATACCCGGGCCGAGACTCCAACCCGGAACTTCGATAGCGAGATCGAAAGTCGACCACTTAACGTTCGTGGCCACAGAGGTGGCAGGGGGGGGGGGGGGGTAGGGATCATTATGTACATGAAAAACAGCATCAGTTGTAGCACGCATCTTTGAAAAGTCACGAGCCGCCGCTGTGTTCACATGATTAATTTTTAGAAAATAACCAATGTTATAAAATATCATTATGTACACAAATCTCTAAGCTCATTGAAAGTTACAATGCGTATTACTAGAAAATGTTCACACTTATCTTGCCTTGCCATGTCACCAAGTTATTTTACGAAGTGCACTATATTTGGCGGAACAAAAATCGTTATTAGGATCCTTGTCAAAGTTTCCAACCGCAATAAATTTACAAACTTTTTGTCTTGTTTTGATCATCATCATCAACTTACAGCAATGCATATGGCTGTTTATGCCCATTATATATTTTATTTACATAAGATACAATTTACATAAAAATCTACAAACAAAATTCAAATACACTCCTATCTATATCATCCTTAGAAATATACATTACCATGTTATATCATTTTGTCTAAAAAAATGCAAGTAAAATATATTCAATTCACATGCAAGAAAGAAGCCAAATTTATGGGAAATGATTACTGGTGCAAAGAGTTAACCATAAAGATGAAGCAATAAGTAAAAAAAGAAAGCATTGGGTTTAAAGTGAGACGTCATTTGCGGCAGCGTATCCCATACTACAAATTGGCCATTGTTTTACCTTACGTAATGAATCCTGTAACAACGCTGGATTTTCGTGTGGATTATTTTACTTCTATGAGTTTGCAATGCTTTCTGCATGCAGGTGGTTTTGTTTACAGAAGGTCTCAGGGTTTGTGATTTGAACTTTAGTAGACGTTTTGGGTGTTCCACCCCTTCCCCTCCTCCACACAGGTAAAATTGAGACTAGTGAAATGTAATCAGGAATACTGTAACGTAAGCTGTGATAACACCAGAGGGGTGGATGCCATGCTGTAAGCAAGTCCTCACCCCAAAGACACAAGATAAAATATTAATGAAATGAACTTATGAGTTTTAAAGTAACTAAACCCCTCCAAAATAAAAAAAAAACTCCCCCTCTAGTTTTCTGCACTTGGATTTTACTATTTTTACTAGCATTGTCACTACATGTATATCAGAAAAGTAAACACTCAAATTATTTTCCAGAATAATATACAAACTAAATTCAATCACTTGTAGCAACATTTCTTCAAGCCAAACGCCACAAAGCAGCTGCTGAAATAAAAGTAAATTTACCATTTCAGATTAAACTTTCTTTTCACCTATGCTTGTTCAAGAAGGTCTTCATGTTGTATTGGGTAATATTGTGTATTTATGGGCAATTTACACCTTCCACATATGCTCCCATACATTTTTACTTTTGTCCAGTGCTGGAAGTGATGGTATTCCCCCAGCTAGTAATTTTTTTGCAAAGCATCCCCCCCAGCTGTCTCATTGTCAGCATGTTTAAGCGTAGGGCATCTCCCCAGTTAACCCCAAAGCTCGACCAAACATCCCCCCAGCTAACATTTTCCACGTCAAGCGCTGCGTTTGTCCCTATACAGTACCTGACAATAGACAGTATTTCTTCAAATTATGTCATAATGTCCATTTCGCTTTAGATATAAAGAAGGGTAAAACTATTGAAATAGTGTCAAGATATTACGAGGGGCGTTCCATAATGATTTATACTTTGAGTGCCCATGGTTGACCTTTAGGCTTGCCATGGCAGTCACAGGTAGCTAGTACCTTGGTCTCTTGCCTATCAGCACTGGACAGAAGTGGATCAATCCACATGAACCATGGTGCATTTCCTGCACCGTTGTCAGTGTGTGCGTGGACAACATGGAAGGACAGCGCTAGATGACGAGGTTCTTTTGGAAAGAGAACCTGAGTGCCACAAAGATTAAGCGATGATAGTCAGAGAAGTATGGTGTGTGTGTCAGCACCTGGAACCCCATCTTAGCAATGGCAGAGGATATTTCCTAACTGCTATGTGGGCAGGCGTTATCATGTCACAAAAGCATATCTTTTGCCCACTTCCCTGGCCACATCTTTTGAGTGGCATGATGAAATCCGCTGGGCTGTTAATGGAGGTCTCCGGTTCGAAGCAGTCAACGAGGGTGATGACTTTCATTGTCCCAAGGAATTGTTGTCATGTGCTTGCAAGCTGAGAATGCTGTCAGGAATGTCTGGTATTTCCATGGCATTGTTTGGACTTTCATCCCCGACTTATGGTATTGGAGCCATTGCCAAGATGGGGTTCCAGCTTCTGTCCAGTGCTGACACACCTAAGAGAGACCAAGATACTAGCTACCTGTGACTGCCATGGCTAACTCAATGGTCAACCATAGTATGCAGGGCACTCAAACGTGTAAATCATTACGGAACGCCCCTTGTATATAATATTATTATAAGAAAGAAAGTTAAGATCTCCGTCTGTTCATAATATTAGGAAAGCTCTCCCAGCCGATCCCTTAGAGAGAAAGGTGCCTCTTCACCTTGCAGTACTCTGCCGAACGTCTGAGGCCCACTGCCAGGCACTTATCCAGAAATTCTTTTCGGGGTGGGGGTGGGGGTGGGGGTAAACATATATTTTTTTTTTACAGGGGTATAGATAGAACCTCGCAAGGTTTAAGGTCGATGGTGGCGATTCAGTTCCAAAATGGTGGTGGTGGGGGGAGGGGGCAAGAAAAGTTTACTTTCTCTTGGTAGACAAAGGTTAGCATTAAAAAGCCATAGTGCGAGGCCAAAACTGGAGAGCAACTGTCTCCTAAATCTGCCACTGTTTAAGCTGCTGTTTTTTTACCTTTCAGAACGTGATATCGGGACATTTTTTATCACTCGACGACTCTGTTGCAATGTACGAACGTTGTGTTTGTGCCAAAACGATCTCAGGATGTGTATGTGTCCGTTTCACGAAGCTGTTATGCAATTGAAAATGCATTTTATTTTACTTCGCGTTTTGTGCCTCTTGGCTAATTTGCGAAGATGGGGATGAGTGATGAAATTGATGAATGGACATTCACAAACAATCGTGTCCGAGCGGGATTCGAACCCGGGACCCTTGGCGTTGCAGCGCGATGTGCTAACCACTCAGCCACAGGGTCCGGCCCATTCGAATGTGTTCTTCCAGGTTTGGATATGATCCTTTATGATGTTGTCGCCTGCCTTCGAAACGTAACCTTAACAAAAATACTAATTTTCCATCCTTGTGACTTGGATCTTCAAGATTTAGGAAGAATTCAGACTGAAGGCACGCACACGTCATTTGCAATTAGTGACCCAATCAACAGAAACTTTTCACACCGTAGCGTCACAACAGGCTGCACAAGCCTGTGTTCGATTTGTGAAATCCTCAAGCGACACGTATAGCTTGTAGCTTTGGTGTGAAACGTGGTGGGTCAATCTCATTGTCACCTTGAAACGGCAGCTCGTGTTGACCACAGAAGAAAAATATCTTGTCAACCGGTGGGAATGTCCCTTAGTTTTATTCTATCTCCTTTTTCTGTGCTTGTTAATTAAACAGGCAACATCTTACGGTTGGGCATACACAAGAGATGTGCCATGCAGAAATTTTAGCGGAAAATGCAGGCTCCACTGGCATACTTTGCCAGGCACGTATCCAGGAATTCCTTTCGGGGGGGCTCAACACCATTTTTTAAGGGGTATAGTAAGAACCTCACAATTGTGTGTTTAAGACCAGAGGTGGCAATTGGGTTCCAAAACCGGGGGGGGGGGGGGTGCGGAGGGCGTTGCAAGGAAAGTTTACTTTCTCTTGGTAGCCAAGGCTTAACATTAAGAGGCCATAATGTTGAGGCAAAAAAAATAAAAAATGGGGAACAACTATCTCTTAAATCGTTGCCATTGTAAGGCTGTCATTTTAATCAGAACGTGAAATCGAAACATTTTTTACCACTCGACTCCTCTGTTTCCATGCATTAATATTGTGTGCTGGAACCATCTCAGTATGTGTGTTTGTCCATTTCTTCTCATCAGGCATAAAAACATCTATGGTATCTTTGAGTGTTTTTACGAAGCTGTTACACATGCACGGGATGGACAATCCACTCGACAACGCGAGCATAGACGCGAGATTCAAATTGTGGGTTGCGAACTGGACGCAGACAGCTCTCGAATATTACTCTCTGATTCGAGCCTGAACACCACTAACGTGTCTTGTCCTCCCATTTTTTCAGCTCTTATAAAAGCCGAAACCCACCAAATTGTTCAGATTCAGGCCTTAGCACTCACAAGTGTTCAAAAATGCCTGTCACAGTTTCCGCTGTCTTGTCATGTATCGGCACAAAACAAAGGAAGTCTTCTCGAATACAGGTGGATCACGAAACAATTAATGCACAGTGAAAACCCTTCCGTTCCCAAAACACCTAATGTTTCGTCTCCCACTATGATCAAATGCTTACTCATTTATCTCCAGTGACGTGCCGAAGGGAGGTTTGGTGAGGTAATAACTCCATTTGACCCAGTATTCATTAAAAAAAAAGAGGAACGTCAAAGACAGGGAAAAAATGGCAAAATCAGGACTGACCACCAAAAATAGTATGCGTAACCCCTCTCCCTTCCGAAAATCCTGGGCACGCCTCTCTCTATCTCGGACACATTTTTTAAAATGAACTCACCAGAAGTTTTTATCATCGTATTGGAGATGCGTTCTTCCTTCAGGTTTGAATATGATCCTTTAGGGTGCTGTCGTCTGCCTGCCTTCACACCTAACCTTAACAAGGCCCTTATTTTCCATCCTTGTAACTTGGATTTTCAAGACTTAGGAAGGTTTCAGACCGAAGGGACACGCGATACATGTTGATTGGAATGGGCCAATCAACAGCAACGTTTCACACCGTAGAGACACAAAAGGCCGCACAAACCTAATCTTCAGGCGACACGGTGTGAAATCTCCCTTATTAGGCCACTGTCATTGTCACCTCGAAGTAGTAGCTCTTGTTGACCACAGAAAAAAATATCCTCAACCGGTGATAATGCTCCTCAGTTTCCTTCTCTCTCCTATATTTTCTGTGCTGTTCACTATAAAGGCATCACCTTACGATTTGATATACACAGGACATGTACTATGTAGACATTTTAACGAAAAATCGGTTGAAGTCAAGGATGACTAGGTGGCTCAGTTGGTAGAGCCCTGATTTGGATCCTGGTAGAGCCTGCAATTTCCACCTAAAATGTCTACATATGCAACATCTTCCTGCTTTTTCTTCTCGACATTCATAAAATTTTCAGCTGTCTCTTTATGATAGTTAAGTGTTTGAATGTGTTTCGAACCCAGTAGGCTTAAACAAAAGTATTTTTTTATATCATGAAATTCTCAGACTGCATATACGAAATTTAGTTCTGGCAAAACTAAATCATCACTCAAAACTTTGATTTTCAGTTGATCTATGCAGTTTATTTCTGTTTTAATATCCGGTACTGATGAAATATTCACTTGAGAGAAGAGAGAGAGAGAGAGAGAGAGAGAGAGCAAGAGAGAGAGGGGCATTGATCTCTTCGGCCCTCGAACCGAGCTAGCACTACTCTGAGGCCCCGGAAGTTCTGCTGTCGTCAATGTCTTCATTTTCGAATCACTATATCTTATAAAGCAATCAGAGGACGCTGACTGATCTGATCACCAATCGACTGTATGAATTGTCACACTTACCTCTGAAATCTCATTAACCGATTCTTTGTACAGATCAATCGAAAAATTGAATCCGCATATTTATATCCTCATTATATTGTAGAACGTTCCGCAGATGAAACGATTCGTTAATATCGCCAGTAGTTGACTCCTTCTTTCATTCAAGAACGTACCCCCTCCCGCCTTCCAGAGATTAGAAATTACAATGAATCCCCCTAAGTGTGGCGCTACCTTTGTTGTGCAGCTTCCAAATGCTGACAAGTATCTACATAGTGCTCAAGTGCGCTGCGAGAACACCGAAAGCGCAAGAAAAGTGTACGTGCAATATTATCAACAACAGGGTTATAGAACATTCTCCGTCTTGCCTCAATACTTGTCTATCTCCTTAAATCATCGTCACATTATTCAAAAAGCCAAAAACCTAATTTTATCTAGTGTAAAATAAAAAAAATTCTGGGGGGGGCGGGCTCGAGCCACCTCAACCCCAGCTTGGATAGTGCTATTAACAATAACAGGGTTATAGAACACTCTCCGCCTTGTCTCGATAATTATTTCTCTCAGATTTATAAATTTATTATCTTCACATTATTCAAGACGCCAAAAAAATAATTTTATCTAGTGTAAATTTAAAAATTTCCTGAGGGGGGGGCTCGAGCCACCTCATCCCCACCTTGGCTACGTGCTATTAATAATAACAGGGGTATAAAACATGCTCTGTCTTGCCTCGATAATTATCTCTCTCCTTACATTATTTTCACATTATTTAAGAAGCCAAAAACCTAATTTTATCTTACGTAAACTGAAACATTTCCTGGGGAGAGGGTCGAGCCCCCTGTGTCCCATCTTGGATACGTGCTTTTATCAATAACAGGGTTACGTAACATTCTCCGTCTTGCCTCGATAATTATTTCTTTCCTTAAATTATTGTCACATTATTTTATTTCACACCACAAGAAACCAAAAACCTCATTTTATCTAGTGTAAACCTAAAACTTTCGGGGGGGCTCGAGTCCCCTAAGCCCCCCCACTGGATACGTGCCTGTACTTTGCCACTGCTCTACAGGGATAGCAAAAGATCAAGCGAAGCCAAGGGTGACTCGGTAGCTCACTTGGTAGAACAAAGAATGGCACGGTATATGCCAGAGACCCTGGTTTGGGGGTCATGGTCGAGCTTGCTTTTTCCGCTAAAATTTTCGGCCTTCATGGCTGCCCCTTTGTGGTCATGGCCGTATTTAGAGGGGGGTTTCTAGGGTTCAAACCCCCCCGAAACTTCTGACATGTTGGATTAATGGAAGTTCAGAAACCAATATTGTAACAAATTTTTAATTTTTTTTCGAAGCATCACAAAAATACATGGAGACAATGTTGAAACAATCGAGCTAGAATTTTCATACATTTGGAATTCTGAAACTTGAGTGAAACAGGATTTATTCTCAGAATCTTAGCCCACCCGCGACCCCTCCATTCAGCGATGCCAACCCTAGCATAATGGTGCTAAACCTAGCATAATTTAACCGTCTTTGGCACCTAGCACTCTGTGTTTGGCATAACAGCCAAATCTAGCATAATCTTAGTCTGTGGCATAATCTGCAACGTCGGTAGATATTGACCTCAAAGGAAAGTGCTCTGAAGAAGTAAAAATAAAAGTAACTGCACATCTTTATTTCAGTAGAGTACATGTTTCCAACAAAAGAGAGTAAACCGGCTCAGGGATCCCCCCACCAAATCCTTTCATCTCTTCCGCATCTTCCTGCATAAAATCGAAGAGGAGGGTTGGGGCGGCCCACCCTCAAAAGTTTGTCCTTTCTCAGTACCGACACACGGGGTGCCACAAGGTAGATAGAGATGGGGTGCCATTTGCCGTGGCTGTATTTTCGCAAGAAATGTTTAGTAGAAAGTTGGATTGACAAGTAAAGCTCATGTGCCGCTCTCCATTGTCGGCAAATTTTGACCATCTATGTCGGTTCGGTCGGCATCTTACCATTTCGGAAGCCGTCTCCCATGGCGAAAAATGCGTTTTTCCTGTGTATGATTTTAATTCTTCTAACGTGCGTCTTTCAGTGTATTTTTGAGCGTTTGTTTGAGTGTATATGTGATTGTTTTTCCTGCTTTTTTTTTTTTTTTTGTAAAATATATTCGGAACAATTTTGAAAAAATGAGTACTAATAGCAAAACAAGTAACTGTGAAACTCCCGAAAAGAAAAAAAAGACCGTGGATATTTAAACCAGAAATGGGAGTCGTATGCTCAGAAATATAGAAAGGATTGGGAAAGAGGCGGTTTTTATTTGTTGGTTTGGCGAGTACTTTTTCTCCTTTCCTTTTTCTTTTTTTGAAATAATGTTAGTTTACATAGAAATGCATTGTATGAGCATTTGAAAGTTGTAAAAACTAACATAAAAGTGTGTGTGTCTAGCGGAGTGTTGTTGGAGGAAAATGGGTTAATACGTCTTTCCATATAACGCAAAAAAATGCAGTACTATATGAAAGATATTTGTGAATTATATCATAGATTATACACCTCCCTCCGGCAGTAATTGAAAGGTAACGACGCTTATACTGTGTCTTGCCATCTTCCCTCTCCCCATCTGCTAGAAGAGATACGTGAAGGAGTATTACAAATTTACTGAGCATTTACTTTACAAGCGCCCTAGTTCGACCCTTGGTAAGGTATGGACATGTAATTATGTTTTTATTCCATCCCATAGTCCATAGACCTTTTCATCAGTTCATCCACCCTCATTGTCTCTCCCAGAGACCCTAAGGCAAAAAAGCGACTTAAAATAAATAGATCTTAGGGTGGGATACAATATAACATCTGAAAATAGTAATAAAATATATTAATAATAATAATAAAATAATAATAATAATAATATTGCCCTAGCACAATTGGGTGGCGTTCTAGCATAATTTCACAGTTCGAACAGCACTTTTCGTAGCTGAGGGGTTGGCAACGCTGCCTCCATTATCACTTCTGCTGTCATCTTTCCAGTGTTGCTCCTGCGTCACAAGGAATATAGACTGAAGATTCCCTTATGATTGTCCCAAAATTCCCTTTCCAGCTTTTAAATTCCCTGTCCGATAAAGTCGAAAATCCCCCTTGATAGGAGTTCAAACCTAGGATCTCCAGTTTTGTAGCACATTACGTTCGCGATTGAGGTTACAATCCAAGCACCAGGCTAAGTTTTTAAAAAGAATAACTGGTTCCACACCTTTCAAAATTCCAAAAATTTAATTTTAAAGTCAAACAACAAAAACTTTATGACTAAAATTTCCATCTAACTTTTTTCTCTTGAAGGTATCTAAAGATTAATGACGAAGTATAATAATTGTGCATTTCAGTACACACTGTATGAAACGTAAAAAAAAAAAAAAGAAAGAAAATTGTGCTGGATATTCACTCATCTGTTGGATTGAATAAGCCTCCTCAAGGATATAACAATAATATAATAATTAGAGCCCGGAAGTTCAGGCATTTATTTTCGTTAAAATAGGCAGGCAAAAAGGCTTTTATAATGTGGTAAATAGGCACTAAAAATGAAAAAAAAAGGCAAAATAAACCGAAAAAAGACACATTTAGAAGTAGCTTACTTTTATCTATAATTTCTATCAAAATGTTAAAATCTAAATTGGGAAGAGCATTTCAATTTTCTCCGTCTTGATTGCACATAACTACAAGGTGCTTTTTAAGTTCTCAACATTCATTGATAGTCGTCTGTCAGAGAGAATGCTTTTCATAATAGAAAATGATCTGTCTACTTCGACAGAAGTTATTGGAGCGTACATATAACCAAAGGCCTGCACAAGACCTGGAGCAGACCCGTTCGCGAGACATCGCTCCTGAAATGCCATGCAACCTGCGCAACACCCTCGCTTGAGCAGCTTGTATGCCCACCTGCACAGATCGTTCCTGGCAGGCATTGTAGACCCGCCGGGTACCCGCAGTCTTACGATACCTAGTAGGTCTCAGTTCGTTCTTTCCATCAACTGCAGACCCCTCCCTCTGCATGACGTAGTTGCTTCGAGTAGAAACTGCACCTGGCCCACACCTTTCTGCAGTGTTGCCAACTGCAATAGATTTTCACTACTTAAAAAAGGGAACTCGAAGCTTCGTAAGCCACATCACCAATGAAATGAGATTTACGAATGTTGCTACCCCCCCCCCCCACACACACATTGAAATAGGTTTTCCGTGGCACAGGATCCATAAGTATATGTCGTAAACAACCAATATACGTATATATAGTGATATAGGACAGGACTGAAACATGTCACGTTCGACGCTGAGGTCGCGAGTCGAACAACACACTGTTCTACTGCGAACACCAGGGCCGTAGCCAGCCAGGGCCATTGCCGTTACCCTCGTTTGGGGGGTAGGGCCAAGTACTTGGATAAACGTGCCAACAAGAACAATCACAATAATAGTAATAAAGTAGCATGAAAGGCATTATAATCCTCATAAATCACGCAAAAAGGGGGTAGAAGTCGGTTCTCACGCGCATTTGTGTTGAAACAGAGGATTAGAAATATTTTTTTTTCAACACGTCAATTTCACATTAGTTAATAATGGAAAACAAGCACACAAACTGTTTTTGAAAGAAAGAAAGTGCATGATAAATGCATTCCGAATGTACAGACATATGGCATGTAAAATTTCCATCTACAATATTTTCTTTTCACATGGAGCGACGTATTACATAATCAATTCATCCAACTCGTAACAAACCAACATTAATAGCAAATAATATCACGGGCCGCCATAGCATTCTCTGTTTTAAAACTTTTCTCACTTAGATCGTTCGGCGCTCAGGGCCGACTCCCGCTACCCCTTTGCTACGGCATTGAACTTGATGAGACTGGATAATATTTTATAATATATTTCTACTTTCATAAAATTTGAAATCAAGGGGTTGCAATTACCCCTCCATTCCCCCTCTGCAGGTGCCCTTGGCCGTCTGGAAGGAAAATGCAAGAAAAATATGAAAATTAATTCCATCTTGAGTACCCTTTAGCCCTGCTACTCTTAAATTCTGCTAGTCTGTTTTTTCTTGTACTTTAATGTTTGACCCCCACCCTGACCCTTCCGCTAGACTTAATTTCCGTCCAAGCTTGTGAGCAATGCACCCTACCCCCTCTGGTTGCGCCACTGCGTGCCTGGTTAAGGCACCATGCAATGAAAAGCAATTAGTTTTCAGTGAGGAGATTTTTGTTTGCTCGATCATTCATTTAAATAAATGAAGCTGTAATACTGCGTGCATTTCCTGGCAAAACTGCTTACGCTGAACTGAAATCGCTAAGTATATAAATTCTCCTTGGAGGAGAGAGCTCCTCCTAGGACTTCGTAGGATTTACGAGCTACGTAAGTAGGCAACACTGGCTGAAGCTGTCCACGTGGTGATGAAACACCTGGAGCGACACGCTGCCGGAGGGCTGTTTCCTTCCAGCAGGTTTTGCAGGCGCCCGGGTCTTGTTGAATGCCCAGTTACCTTGTAAGCGCAGAGCGCCTGGAAGACGAAGAACCCGGGTAAAGACGCAAGTCGACTCGTTGCCGTGGGCAGGCGAGCAGGTATACCTGTCCTCGCGGCAAGCGGGCAGTGGGTAGGTAAAATGCAGATTATGCTGGCCTCTACATATAACAAGCTAATGTAGCTGGATTCATTTTGGTAACAGCATTTTCACCTTTTAGAATATCACAAATTGTTTTCAATTGTTTCAAGTCCTCATTTGCACTCATTACCCGTTAGCACTTTTCCGCAACAGCTGACCCCTTTTCTCCTGGCACTTCCATCATCTGCTTCATAGATTCCTCGAAGATTTTCATGGATGCTATAATTGTAATTGTCTCTGGCAATACACCATAATGTGCAAAAGTAAACTTGAATAGCACAGGAGTTTTTTCACTTCACGAATTAAAGCTGCTTCATTTTCTTGGAGATCATCGATCACCTCACTGATTTTTTGAAGGTTGTTAGCATAAGATATAGCTGCTGATATCCAGGTTCCCTATCTCGCCAAAACTGGTTGCTGAGGTAAACTAAGCTCAATCGCAACTTCCTGAAATTTTCGGGTTCGAGAGGGAGATTTCAGAAATATTTTCTTTGTGTTCGAAATCAACCTGTCCACTTCAGCAGTCAATCATGCACAAGAAATGTTAACCGAAAGGCAATATCCTGAGTCAGCATGAAAAACCTTTTTCTCACACTTTTCTCCTTCAGCAATGTTGAAACATGCGTGAGTTCAATATTACTTAAATAAGGCGATAATTATTCACATAATAAACGGAAGAAAAATAAATGCCAACAACGTTTTTTGGGAGAAAAATAATTTATATACACATTTTTTTAAAAAAAAATGTCAAATTTCATTGAAAAAGGCAAAAAAGGCATTATAATTAAAAATAGGCAGTGGGGTCCCAAATAGGCAAAATAGGCAAAATGAAAAGGCTTCCAAAACATTCGAAACAACATAAGAAACGTATATCCGGAAAATTTTTATCAATATATGCAGTAGATAAAAAGAGGCATTTTGCCAAACTTCCGGGCTCTAATAATAATAATTATTAGTAGTATTATTATTATGGAATAAAATTGTTTTATTATTATGAAATTTTAATTACTATTGTGCAATTATTGTTATTATTTCTATTATTAAAATTTCTGGCGACGCCCATGGGAACAATTATGAATGACCCCCCCCCCCCAAATTTTTTCCTGCCTACGGCCATGTTTGTGGTAGTTAGTGATTGAGTGTTTTTTACACGAAACTTGGTCCGGTCACTAATAAATCGTCACTCAAAACTTAGATTTTCAGTCGATCTGTGCAGCTGATTTCCTTTTTTTTTTTAAAAAAAAAGAAAAAAAAGTGATGCTCCAATGTCCATTACTGCTGAAATATTTACTTTAGAAACCTTCGATCTTTTCGGCTCATGACCCGAAACTAGCAGTACACTGTCGACAATGTCTTCAGGTTTGGACCCGTACTTGTAATAGTGGTAGACTTCAGCACTTTCCAGCAAAATGTGTCACTAGTTCTCCCCCCTCCCCCCAATCTCTACATCTTATAAAACTGTCAATGGACACTGACTGATCACTAATCGACTGTTACACTTACTCCTGAAGTCTTATTGAATGATTCTGTTGTACAGACCAACCGTGAAATTGAATCCGCGTATTTATATCCATATTATATTCTGGATACGTGCCTGCCCACTGCTTATAAAGCCATTCTACGATCAATTCCAGGCCTCATTTCCAGGAAGGGCGGAAGGTATGAACTCGGGCAAGCCCAGCACCTACTGACCTTTTGGTTGAGAGATGAGTCAAGTCAAAAACCTTTTCCTGCTCCCCCAAAAATAGGCAATAGTTAGGCTGGAGATTTTAATGAACTATTCGTCTCTAAGGCCCACTGCTCCATTGTCTTCCTATTTGTAGGTCCTGCTAATGACCAAAAACCCGTCACTGGAAACTTCTCCTTGTCGGCTGTTCAGCGACACACCTGCCTATCCCAACGGCCAATAATTTTAAATATAATAAAATATTACAGAAATACACAGCAGTTAAAAATATGAATACAGTAAAACCTCGATAAGCTGGACTTTGCTTTATCCGGACAGGCCAAAAAAAAATGAAGAAAGAATGCAAGGTTTTAAGTCCGTCGGGCACATCATCATGATATGGGTATCACGTATGTATGTACTGCGTCGTATTACTTTACATTTTACTGTACTGTACAGTGTATTTAGGCATGTGCCCTCTAAATACACCATAATAAACATTTGTTTTGCTCAAGATAACATTTTTTACTCGAGCGATGTGGATTTTTGGCCGCCCTTCAACTTTCCACCTTGTACAGTGGGATCCATGAGTATTACAGTGCAAATTGCCCCTCACCATGTTCGTGCACTTTATTTGACCCAATAAGAGCTTCAAAAATTAAAAGAAAACATAGAACAAGCTGTTGACAACTTCTGCACCAGCATACATAAAAATCCATCGCTTAAAAACACACAGGGTGTAAGAGAAAAATTAATTAAAATAGTCATGGACAATTTGCACGGTAATACTCATGGATCCCACTGTACTGTATCATAACTTAGTATCGAGCGTCGAAACCCGATGGGCCAGACCTTCATTAAACGTAATAGCATTCCAGCACTCGGCCCCGAGTCACACAGACGTGGAGAAGGCCAGGTAAGTGGCTATCGTGAATTCAGCCTACATCCTTTTTAAAGACGAAAGTTTATAATAAAAGTGAATGAACATTACGCTCTGTAAATTACATAGTACTCCTAAATCACCTGAAAACTACTGTATACAAGGATGCATAAATATTCAATTTACACGCGAGTGTCAAGAATTCAAATAAACAAAAGCGGTAATTTAATTTACAACTACAGCATCAACATTAATGCAATGCCATTCTCTAAAAATACGTAGAATTGCAAGGTAAATTGTGATGACAATTTGTCTGGCAATATGTATGCATCTCGCTGTACTTCCGGTTGCATCGCATCACATCGCGCCCAATCGCACCTCATCGCGATCGCTCAGCGGACTGCTGATACTCGGTTTGGGACCGACTTCACGTCCTCGCAGTTAAAAATGGCAGCCTTGATACAAGGTGTACGAGGAGCTTTAGCTATAAGCACTTGTCTCTTGCGGGCTGCTTTGCCCCGAACAATAGCTGTTGGTACACAACAGAAGGGATTACATTCTTTATTTTCTGATCTATCCCAGGTCTCTCCAATTCGTACAGTAAATGAGGTAAGCACACGATGAGGTCCGCAACTCCGAATCCGAGTTTGTGCACAATGCATTTCATAAATTGTTGTATGAATTAGTGATATTGAAATGATTTGAACTGTTGGTGCCATATTTTCGTGGGAAATCAAGTTAACTTGTTAACATGAGATAGCATTACTTAATTGCAGCTGAAGCAACAGTACTGAACGGCAACAATTGTTACCGCTTAGATGTACTAACCTCTCTTGCCTATTTCATTTATCATAGTTGGTATGTTTGTGTGGAAAAATGCCCGGAACACACCAATAATGCGTTAACGTCCCACCCCCAACCTTCTTGCAATGGACAGCGTTCTTGAAGCGATAAAATCACCTAACATTCACTAAAATTAATTACTAAGAGTTCTAATTCTGACCCTCCTAACCTAACCAATACGCATATTATTAAATGTTCGATCTAGCACAAACACATTTCTTCATTTTTACAGAAGGTAAGATTTTACAATACCGGACACAGCTGTAATTTCTATCCTACTTCTTATACTCACAAAATACATAGTCCCGATGAAGTATCTTAGGTTAACATGTTGGGGTGAGGTGTTGATATTGTTATTTGACGTGCAGAAGTTGTATAATAAACTTTTCAATTACTACAATTGTTCTCTGTATAGGAGAATGGAAACCATGTTTGTTGAAATCTTTCGGTAAGTAATGAGCATCGTGCATTGTCGGTTGCGATCACAGGTCACACACACCATTCACGCATAGCCCCAAAAACCATTCATGGTAAGGTTAGGTTAGCTTAGGTTAGGCAAACATAGTTAAAATTTGGAGTTGTAATTTCGTTTCTTCGGTATGGGAAACACAAATCTTCTGGTAAATAATGAGCAATCGTGCATTGTCGGTTGCGATCATTGACCCCCTTATTTTCGAATTTCTACACGTGACCCCCAAATATTAACTGCAGATTCGTGATTAGGAGCCCAAAATCATTAATTATGCGAAATATGAACGAAATTGGGGGAATGTTCCGGTATTGTAAAATTGCTCCGAAACTACTTACGGAAATTACTTTCTATAGCATTACGGGACATTTTGGAAGTGTGTGTAATGGCTTATTTTTTCTGTGTAGGGTATGTAGCCACAGTGACCATTCACGATAGCCCCACAAACCATTCACATAATGTTAGTTTAGGTTAGGCAAACATAGTAAAAAAATATATATATATTTTCCGCTAAGCTTCTCAATGAAAGAAAATACCTTCAAGAACTTGTACAATGCTATAGAAAGTAGTTTCTTCTGTAAAAATAAATAAATGTGTCCGAAGGATAGTAAAATAGTACCCTAAATTGTATGGGCATGGTGTGCATTCATCCACCATAGTATGTCTTGGAAATACTTTCACTGCACTATATGGTTTTGGATATGTTCCATAATAGGTGTGCACAGACTAATTTATTTTGGGGTGCCTCAGGAGAAGTTTCAATTGCCTATCAGGACAATATTAGTTTAATTGTAACTTCATGTTCCTTTTTTACAGATGCTCTTTATGAAGATGAAATTGTAACATTATAGTCTGAGGATTCATTATCACTAGCACAGGTTTTTCCTATATTTAACAGAGCTTGCACTAGTGCACATAATTTATGCCCACATTTCTGAATTAGATGCACAAAAACATACCCAGGACGTCGTATCACATTTGCTATTTTATTCTTGTTAAGAACTGTACCATGGTTTCAGCACTGTTTATTAAGGTTATTCTTATCTGTGGGCCTAAGATTTTGCAATGACAGCCATTTAACCTGTGCCCATTTCTTTATTGTCACTTAGGTAGAGTTAGTTACTTTTTGCATCAGGGTTACTGGGCATTGGCTTATTCTTAGTGTCAGTTGTGCCAAGAAAGATAATATAAACATTAATGAACTGACGGCCCAAGTTCCTTTTATTTTATTGCGATTTCAGCATGCTACAAATGCAACTTTAACATGGTTCGATTTTGATTTACTTCTGTTTACACATACTGCAGAGTTTTAGCGATTACTTAAGATTTTCTTCAATATATGCTTTCGTAGTTAGGTTAGGCAGGCCAGGTTTGGTTCTCTTAGCATTATGATAAAATCCCTCAATGCATTCTACTAAGATTATTTCCCACTAGTCTAGACATGATTCATACAGCAATGGGAGCAAGAATTTTTTTGACACATTGAGTTAATGTGTGTACCCAGATTCACATATTACATTGTATTGCCCCATTATGGCATTGGTTCGAATATCTCCATGAGATATGAGCACAAGTGACGTAACTCCATTCATGCCAGTTTTGAGAAATAGGCACATTTAGATAACTTGGTTAGGTTTAGGTATTGGATAACAAACATAGTGGTGCCTCTATGAGCAAGAATTTGAAACACTGGGGATACTGAAATGTCAGTACTTCACAGTTGTTAGTAGTACATGCAAATCCACTGACATGAAAAGTGGAGTTATGCCACTTGTGGTCTGAACCCCTCATATATGCTGTCTCTTGCTGGTGTTTTAGAGTTAAATTAGTTTTGCCATGCGTTTGTGATTGAAACTGGCTAGTATGAGACTAGTACAGTGGTTCTCAGCCCTTTTTTTTACTTCAAATTGATTGCAGATGGAATAATAAATACCATATTCAAAAAGATGAAAAGCCTCTTGGTCTTTTGAAAGCTGAATGTACTTACAGTAACGTACACCTCAAGACTCATCGTAAGAATCTGTTTGAGATTCATTGTATTAGTACATACTAATATTTTGTTATGGCTTAGAGGGAACATGGTGATCTTTTACTTGGTTTCAAGGCTTGCCGCAGTTGTTCTTGGATGGCACGTAATATGCACCTCACTAATTTCCTGTGTTTACTTTGTCTACAGCATCCAGCTTTTCGACCTACAGGTCAAGTGCGAACGTTTGCAGATGAAAAACTCACTATGGATGAAATCCGTGAAAGAGTTCTTAAAGTTTGCAGAGCATATGACAAAGTTACTGCAGACAAGGTACTTACCTATTTTGTGTTTTATTTGTCTTTTTCAGAGTGTCGGTACCCCAAAACGGTTTTACAGTGCCAAGGAGCCATTGACAATTGAGTTTATTCGGGATAGAGTGCTTTTAGTCCTAAAACTCTATGATAAAATTGACCCAGAGAAGGTACTTGTGTGGATTTTACATGTACTTACTACTTTGGATTCTATATTATTCTTTTATTAGTAGTTTATATTTTATCTACTTTGTTGCTTGCTAATGTATCCTAGTTTTGCTAGAATTAGTGTCAAATATATGACTATTTAATATGAGGAAATAACCAATAAAGCCTCTCAGTGGTGCTTTATGCATTGTAAATGCCATACAAAGGTAGAGTGCATTGTGCATGTGCCAAAATTCATATATTACATCATGACCCATTACTGTGTGTGTAAAACTGTATAGTAAAATGGTTTTGTATAGGAAGTTTACTTTTGTATGTTGGCAGGCAGGTCTGAGTACTAAATATGAACCAAACATGCATATTTATAGTAATTGAAGGAGCTAGAATGTCTTGAGAGCCACCAAGATGAACAAGTTGGTTGACTTGCAGGGCTGGTCTTTTTCACTGAGTTGCTGTACGTTAGAATACTGAAAAGATGCATATACTAGCACAGAAAATCCTAGTTCAAGTTCACCAGTTATAACTTTTCTAGTCGCATTGAGCTATCTCCACAATGGTTGAGATTGAGAATGTGTGTGATTTTACCTCCACATCCACCCTCCGTGTTTTGATGGCACAGTGCAGTGAAAGGATTCAGTATCTGTTTCCCGTGAGAGGGTACAAAAATTGAAAAATTAAAAAGTCCTTTACCGTGGCCAGGTGGTCTAAGGCTTTAGGCTCTGGCTACGGGATGCGTGCAGGTTCGAGTTTCCTGGAGGAAGTTACAATTTTTTTCCCCCCTGAAATTTCATCCTGTGTGTTGGACCAGTAGCCACCCACTATCTTGAGGAAATTGGGGAGTTACAAATATGTAGCATAACCCCATCATGGAAACAACTGGGGATTCGTCATGCTGACCACACATCATGGCTGGTTGGTTGATTTTCTGCTCCGGCAGTCGGTAGATTGTCCCTGGCCCTCATGCTCTGTTGCACCATGGGTTATTACCTGAAATTTTAATTTCAGTTCTAAATTGTTAAAAATAAAATTGTAGTTACAGAGATGTCAATTACTTTTTTTTAGTAACTAGTACAGTATGAGTTTTTTAAATGTTTGTGTTTTCTGTATCATTAAATCAGAATAATAAACATGTCATTATAAATATTTGCACTGTTGCTAGCCGAATTTTAAAATCTGCAGTGATACAGTAAGAGTCAGCCATATATTAGAATGTATTTGATAACTATTCATGCTGTTACCAGTTGAGGCTTTTTTGATATGGCCACTCAGACACAAGAATGAATTACTTTTAATCCAATCTTGTATTAATTAATAAATTAAATGTTCTAAGATCACATTTCATAGCTATATTAGTTGGATTCATAGTTTTCTTAGCCCTTACTTGCAAAAATATGCTGGCTCCTGAGAAGGAGCTGGCACCTGCATTTTTTTTAGTTTTGTCTATCCCTTGTGTATACTATGAATATGATCGTCACAAACTCAAATGTTACCTGAAACGTTTCCATGTAGTGTTTCAGCATATCTATTAGCTGTGACTTCCTAGACCAGAGTATGATATTTTTCTTAATCTTTTAACTCTTCAGTAGTTCTCACACTACAGGGTTGCAATGTTCCTGTAGTTTCTATTCTCAGGTATTAAAGCCAAATTAATAGGCTGTTCACAGAAACACCCATATCACACCTTCATTCTTTCATCCATCATTCTTCTTGATAGTAAAAGATGTTACAATTGACATCAAGTAATAATTAGGGATGTGTGGAATGAATATTCGCCAAAAATGGCATCTGTTGTAATTGGCAAAATTCCTATATGTAACATTTTGCTTTCAAAGTTTTGATCACAGAGGACATATAAGCCCCTTCTAGTTCGTTGCATATTTTGACACTCGGTGTAGTGCAGGTGTATTCCAGTGTCAGGGTGGTGCAAGGAAATCATGTTCAACCAAATAGATTGAAAGTGATGTTCAAGATCTCAACAAATGCCTGTCTGTTGCTTCAAACATTCATTTCATTAGTTAGCACTCACCACGTGATCATACACCGACCCAGAACGTAGTACAAATGGTGCAGTCACCCAATGCACTACTTGACTCCAAATCAACAAACTAGACGTGTGTTGCACCTTGTAACCATCTAGACACTTCGGTGCAAAGAGAGTCAAAAAGTGTGCAGCGATCTAGACGAGGCTATAGATATAATTTTAACAAGTTTAAGGCAGTACAGTGCTGTACCATTCTCAGGAAAGCAAGAAAACTATAGTGGAAACACAGGCAATAGGACTTGCACCCTGTGTCCTGTGCATCATATTCGCATTGGGAGGTTAGGGGCAATACACAGCTGTCAAAATTTTTTGATTATTTGTGTATGATTTTAAAATACTTCTTTTACCAAATGTATCAACAACCATGGCAAAATCTGACTTATCGTGTAACCAGAGTGAAATAAGCAGTACAAGACATATTTAAAACTTAGATCTGAGCTTTTGGCCCCCTCTTGGGGTCGTCATTGGTGGGGAGGGGAAGGAAGCAACAGAAGTTTCTCCCAACTTTCCTTTCCCTGATGATGATTCCAAGAATGGGTCGAAAGCTCAGACCAAAGTTTTAAGTGTGTGTTGTGGTTATATTTTCATACTCTAGCTACAACATAAGTCAGGTTTTACCATGATTTAAAGTAGGAGGGGACTTATTCAAGATATTTGATAACATGTGTTTGCTGTGCACATTGTATCAGACATGAATCTAGCATGATCGAGCATTTGTGTTTTTGTCTAAGAATGGAGTTGATCAGGGAATAATTTGTTTTCTCTTACATTTCCAGCTTTCATTAGAGTCACACTTCATGAATGATCTTGGTTTAGATTCATTGGATCATGTAGAAGTGATTATGGCAATGGAAGATGAATTTGGTGAGTGTACCTCATTTGTTCTCTTTAATGCATGTTACCAATAAATTCAAGAGCATCCAGAGTTATGTTAAAACAAATGGTCATTTAAGCTGGTGAATTGTACTCCCAATTCAAATACATGTAGATATTTTATTTCTTACATATGTATTTATTATTTTGCACATCTTTCTGACACTTTTGGCAAATTGTGATAATGAGGATGTATGATGATGATGAGAGAATCTTAGAGGACCCCCAATGCACTTGGCCATTGAGGCAGATATGTAGCCATTTAGATAATGAAAGTGATGAAAATTGAAATGTTAAGACGGCTGGAAACTCGTTGAGGAAAGAAGTCTCTGATTTCATAGGAAACAACTGGTTGAAATGTTTGATGTTGTGAAGCTGAGAAAGGGCTACATCAGTGATCTTCAGGAAATTACATAAATAATGAAATCCTCAACTAATGCCAATGAAGCAATGTTATTGGTTCAAAATCTCGGTGCTGCTGTTGGCTGGTATACATGAGGGTCATACCAAAAGTAATGAGCAACAAAAAAAGTAAAAGTAAAGTGTTGCCCTGTGCTTTGCACCATGCGATGAAGGCATATAGGGGTGTGTGGTTAGGGCCCCACATTTTCTTGATCTTGGCCAATCCGGGGGTGATGTGATCAGCACCACGTCCCTGGCCACCTTTACCCCCCAGAGTTTCCTCCAGGTACCCACTTTATACGATGCTGGATGGGTCCCAGAGCCACTTGAACAGGTTGAAAAAGTCCCGGTTGTCCCCCACTGGGGATTGAACCCGGGTCTCTCGCATGGTAGTCAAATGCCCTAACGCCCTGAGTTACCACGGCTTCAATGAGCAACAATTTTTTCTAAATTGACATGATTTATTATTGAAAAACCAAGTATGTATGTAACCTTAATCCATAGTATTTTGTTTACTTTTCCAAATCTCAATTTATTTGTACACATTTTTTCTACCATTCTGGAAGTTTTGATATACCCCTGTAGTAGAATCCCTTCTAGCCAGCTGTAGACACTGAGCCACTGCTTGCTGAATTGCCTCTTTTGTCTCATAACGTTGTCCCTGCATCTGATCCTGCATAAATCCAAACAAATGGTAATCTGGTGGTGCTTGATTAAGGATGTAAAGCAGGGGGTGTAACAACTTCCCACCCCATTTTGTCAATTTCTTCTGATGTGAAACGAGCTGAATGGGGTCGATCATATTCATGCTGGAGTATGATCTTTCTTCCAGGATGTTCATCTCACTTTGCAAGATGGGGCTTGTACAGTGTTGTGGACATAATGTGCAGCATTAATAGTTTGCCCAGGTTCAAGGAAATCTCCCCAGCACTCCTTGTTGATGCTGTTCAAGGATGACCGCTATGAGGCTGATCTTGGATGCTTGTATTCTCATTATAAAACACTTCCAACACTGCTAGCATCCGTGCACGAATTTTCATAGGACTGCTGGGCTTGGGTGAATTTCTGAGTGGAGATTTCCTGTTTAGCAAGAAATTCAATAACAGCATGCTGACAAAACGAACTATTGTTGTCCGCCATTTTGTTAGGAGTAATAATGCTGATGTGAGGAAAGCTACTGTTGTCTTCCTGCACTCAAGGCTACACCTTCCACACAGCACTCATTCTTCTGGTGTTACAGATTTGCCCAAAAAAATAAGTGATCATTACTTTTGGTATGACCCTCGTAGTTGATTCTCACCATCCAAAGCTGAGGTTTAGGTTTCATGAGGATGGGCTTGGAATCTTTTCCTTGTAGTTACGATCAAATAGTTGCTTAAAGATCTGCAAACAGAATTCTAAGCATGGAGAAAGTATGCTTTCTCTTAATCTGTGCATTGCTTGTTGCACTTGTACTTCAAAGAACTAAATACCTGGTGGAAGCACATAGTGGTTTGCATCCCACTTTAAAAACTGTAGGTCCAGTCCCGATTAGCCTTACTGTGCATAAGGTGGACTTAAAACACCAAATCAATCAATCAATCAATTCAGAGAACTAAAGGCCACTATCATACACTAACTTCTTTAATTGTTTTGTTTTTTGGCACATATTTGTTTTTTTACACAAGTTGAACTGTTGCAGTCTTTTTCAGGTAAGTAATACTGAGGATGGTAAATATGGTGTTAGCTGGTAACAGATTTGTACAGTACACATCCAAATACTTTCTTCATCTTTATTGCACTCGAAATATTATGTAAGAGCAAATGTGCCAGAAAAAACAGTAAAACAAAGTAAGTGTTCACTACATTTATTTAATTATTAATTTATTTAATTTAAGTGGCAACGCTGGCATAGGGTGTAGCCATTTTTAAATTCCCATGGTGCTTTCTTCAAGTTCTATGAAAACATGCAAAGGAAGAAAGTTAATTACCTCTGTGGCTGTTCATATGTACATTCAGCTACTTCTCAACGTAGTTGCTATAGTTGTTGAGACACTTGTCTTAGCGGTAGATGAGCAAAGAAATCTGCCACCAGGTCAGCCAGCCAGTCCGTCATGATCTGTTTGGCTTCATCGGCGCTGTAGAATCGCTTCCCAGCGAGGAAAGTGTTCAAGTGCAGGAATAGGTGATAATCGCTAGTTTCTTGAGAGAGTTGCAATACACGGCTGCATTAACTGTTTGTCCATTCGGCAGAAACACTGTCAAACGGCAGTTGGCTCGTATTGTGCTCTCAACATCACCAATGAGTCCGTTATGATTGAGGGGCATCCTGATAATGGTTCGTCATGAACATTCTTGCGACTGACCTTAAACAGACGTACCCACTTACGCACCTTGCCTTCAATAATGACATTCTCACCATACACCTCACGTAACTGGCGATAAATGTCTGCCACTTTCACATTTTTCGCTGTAAAAAACCTGATCACTGATTGTATCTCACACTCGGCGGGATTTTCAATCACCTGCACCACTTCCATTGTCCACCACAACCACACCAAGCATTTCACAACGTGTAAATGGCGTCTGTTTACATGCAAGGTATGTCGGTAACTAACGCACATGTGCAAAATGCCAAGCACGCAGTGTTGCCAACGTGAGTGCAAAACAGCCCCTAATTAAAAAATAAACCTCGTACATCCAAACTTTGATATGCAAAAGGCATCCTTCACAAGTTAACAATATATCTGGGCAACAATAATGTAAATATTACATTACTGTTATAAAACAGTTGAACAGATTTTGAATTTGAAATTAGGACAATAAAAACATGACTGCAATTCTCTTTTATATCAAAAGACACTTTAAGAATGCTGACCTAGTTTTGAACACCGCCTTAAAGTAGCACTGACCGTGTGGGCGGAGGGGTTTGTGTGCTTTGTTGAGGCTGAGAGCTATGCCAGCGGTAGAATCTACCGGCAGGGTCACCCATGCTGGACAGGTCTCAGAAGAGAAGCCAGACTAAGGTGTTCTACAACGTCCATCTTTACCATAACCTATCCTAATATTCCTTCCTAGTCCCAAATACTGCTGCTTTGTAGTCATAGAGGGATCTACAAAGGCTAAGGGAAGAAAACCCTAACAGAAAATTACCTGGTCCTCCAGGTTGGGGGTTGGTGTGAGGCTGACAACCTTTTCCGGAAAAAATCAATTGTTCAGAAACCACAACATGTGCCTCGGTAAGTGGATAAACATGATGACGGACCAGCTAAACGGATAACGGACATGAATATGGCCACGTGGAATATAAAGACAATGCTAGCCCCAGGAAAGATGCAGGAGGTAGCGCAAGAAATAGAAAAAAATGGTACAGATAGCAGCAGTACAGGAAATTAGATGGGTTGGAACGGGTAGAGTAGACAAAAAAGACTTGACAATGTTTTATAGTGGAACAGAACAAAGGACAGGGCAGAGAGGTACAGGCTTCATAATAACTAAGGAAGCAAGAAAAAGTATACTGCAGTTTGTGCCAGTATGTGATAGAATAAGCAAGCTCAGAGTTAAAGGATCATTCAGAACCATAACAATTATAACAGTGTATGCACCTACAGAAGACAAAGGTGATCAAGAGAAAGAAGAATTTTATGATAAGCTGGAGGAAACATTAGAAGAAGCACCTAGATATGATTCAATTATTATCATGGGAGATTTTAATGCACAAATTGGCAAGGAGGATAGGAGAAAAGGAATAAGTGGAGTCTATACCTTACATAGAGAAAGCAATAATAATGGCAATCTACTCTTATCAGTTTGCAATTAGAAACAAAATGATAATAAAAAGCACGTGTTTCCCACATAAAGATATACATTTGGGGACCTGGAGATCCCGAGATGGAACAACAACAAACCAAATCGACCATGTTTTGGTAGGTCACAGATATTCCTCCTCAATCACAGATATTAGAAGTTGCAGAGGACCTAACTGTGACTCTGACCACTTTCTTTTGAAAGTTAAAGTTCGAGAGAGAATAAGAACAACACAACAGACAGAAAAACTAAAGAATAAAATAGAATATGCAGAAATGGAAAAAAGAAGAAATCAGACAAAGATACCAAGATGAAATAGCTCAAAAAACACAAAGTTGGACAGCAGAAGAGAGGAGCTCAAGCGAAAAACACTGGGAGAAAATACAAGGAACTCTAAAAGAAGTAGCAGAAGAAATAATTGGAGAAGATAAACAAGTAGGGGAAAAAATGTGGTTCGATGAGGATTGTGAGAAAGTAATAAAGGAAAAGAACGAAGATAGACAAAAAATGATACAAAGAAAAATGAGAGGAAATGTCGAAAGGTATCGAGAAAAAAGGAATATAGCTAATAAAACATGCAAACAGAAAAAGGAGATAATGAAGAAACAGCTGATGGAGATAGATGACTTGAGTAGACAAAATGAAACAAGAAAAGTATATACCGCAATCAAAAAAGTAAATAAAGGATACCAACCAAAGGAAATTGGCTATAAGGATAAAAACCGAGCAATGATAGGAGATCGGCATAGAAAATTAGAGAGATGGGCAGAATATTATCAAGAACAACTAGGAAAAGAAGAGGAACTAGTGGGAATAGATGGATACAATGAGGGAAGCATTGAAGACCCACCAACAATGAAGGAGATAGAAATAGCAATTAGAAAAGCAAAAAATAACAAAGCACCAGGATAAGACGGTACAATAATAGAAATGCTAAAGATGGCAGGATGGACAATGAAAATTGAAATCCATAAACTCCTGGAACAGATCTGGAAAGAAGAACAAATGCTGGAAGGATGGAAAGTTGGAATAATATGCCCAATACACAAAAAAGGGGATCGAACGGAATGTAGTAACTACAGACCAATAATGCTGCTAAATGTGGTGTACAAAGTCCTTACCAGTATTATTAATGAAAGACTGAAGAAATATACTGAAGCTATAGTAGGAGAATATCAATGTGGATTTAGACCAGGCAGGGGTACAACAGATCAATTATTCGTTATACAACAGATAATTGAAAAACACTATGAATATGCAATAGACCTCCTAATTCTATTCATTGACTACAAAAGAGCATTTGATAGTATAAGGAGACCCGAACTGAGTAGAGCTATGCAAGAATTAAAAATCCCCATCAAGTTAATAAATTTAATAGAAATGACGATGAAACAGACCAGAGCAAAAGTGAAAATAGGGAATGAAACAAGTAGAGAATTTCCATATTACAGAGGAGTCAAACAAGGAGATGGACTGTCAACCACACTCTTCATACTAGCATTACACGTGGCCGATCAAAAGGTAGATAAGAGAGGATCAATTTTTACAAAGAGCACTCAAATATGCGCATATGCAGATGACATTGCAATAATAGCACGAACAAGAAACGATTTAAAGAAAACATACCAGAGATTAGAAGAAACTGCAAATAGGTTAGGACTAGAAACAAATGTCAATAAAACAAAGTACATGATTGTTACCCAAAAACCTGACAAATATAGAGAGGAAAGAATAGAAATAAATGGGAAGGAATTTGAAAGAGTCAGGTCATTCCAATACTTAGGGTTGATCATAAATGAACAAAATAAAAAAGATAGCATGATAAAGGAAAGGATATACATGGGGAATAGAGCATATTATGCAAACATGCAATTATTAAAGAGCAAACTAATAAACAGGAATCTCAAAATTACCATATATAAAACGTTAATAAGACCTATAATAACATATGGTTCAGAGACATGGGTAATGAATAAGACAGAAGAGGAAGCATTGCGCAGATTTGAGAGGAGGGTGATACGCAAAATATATGGACCGGTTAATGAAAATAATTTCTGGAGAATAAGAACTAATGAAGAAATTAACCATATACTAGGGAAAGAGGATATTGTGAGATTTATTAAATCACAAAGAATGCGGTGGCTGGGTCACGTACAGAGAATGGGAAAGGATCGAATGCAAAGGAAAGTGATGCAAGAAAAAAATCTATTCAACAAGAAGAAGAGGAAGACCAATGACAAGATGGCTAGATGGTGTCCTGGAAGATCTGTGTCACATGAAGGTGAAAAGATGGTGGGAGATTGCAGAGGACAGGAATAGATGTAGGCACATAGTTGAGGAGGCCAAAGCCCATGAGGAGCTGTAGCACCATGTGGTAAGACTTTCACATTTTTCGCTGTAAAAGACCTGATCACTGATTGTATCTCACACTCGGCAGGATTTTCAATCTCCTGCACCACTTCCATTGTCCACCACAACCACACCAAGCATTTCACAACGTGTAAATGGCGTCTGTTTACGTGCAAGGCATGTTGGTAACTAACGCACATGCGCAAAATGCCAAGCATGCAGTGTTGCCAACGTGAGTGCAAAACAGCCCCTAATTAAAAAATAAACCTCGTATATCCAAACTTTGATATGCAAAAGGCCTCCTTCACAAGTTAACAATATATCTGGGCAAAAATAATGTAAATATTTTATATATATAAACTGTTATAAAACAGTTGAACAGATTTTGAATTTGAAATTAGGACAATAAAAACATGACTGCAATTCTCTTTTATATCAAAAGACACTTTAAGAATGCTGACCTAGTTTTGAACATACAGTTTAATGGAGATTGTTAACAAAAGTTCAAAATACATTTTTTTTTAATATCACCTTACAGAGGGTGTGCATTCCAGAAGCTTAATTTGTAAAACTACAGTCCTGCAGAATTAACTTGAGAGAAATGGCTGCTCTGCGAGTAATGCAACTGTGCTCGAATTGGCTAGAGCGGGGGACTTCCCGCTGTAACGGGCCAACGGGGAAACTCGAACAGGCCAACGAAAACTAATGTTTGGGCACACGTTACCAACTGTTGAAAGGACTCACGTGCAGTGACTGGTGAAGCAAGCGAAGTGGCAGTGCATAGAGGTTTCTTTCTGATTTTCTATTAAAGGTAAAGAATGAACTGTTTATCCATTTATTGTGTAAGATAGCATGCTTATAATTTTCTTAGCATGTCCTCTTAATACAATGATATTTCCATTACACACTGTAATTATTTTTCAAATCTCCCGTTGTCAGCTGATTGCCCGTGATTCGCGTGACAGTCAAGCATTCGGTGTAGGTTGGTACTCCTGCAGCGGCGCAGGCAGCCATTTATCTCAAGTTAATTCTGCGGGACTGTAATATAACTTACTCTTCCAGAAGTCCATTCTGTGATCTTTGTGGAATGAATACTCACATGAAAATCATCGACTAGGAAGCAGGGTTTATCCATGAAAATAGCATGATAGGAGGGGCAAGGTACCAAAACTGGAGGGGGCAATGACAGTTTATTTTCCCTTGATAGAAAGGTATAGCATAGTGTGGGGGCAAAGGTAGCAAAAAGTGGTGCATGATAGCGATGCATTTGTATCAGAAGCACCTACAGAAAGACACAAGTTTTGAAAGTGCAGCTTAATTGGGGACAGAATACTACATAAATGCACCAAAATTATGTTACAAGGTACTTACAGTCTGGAGTTTCACCATAGGTTGACAGCATTTTGAAAAACCACAAGTTTTCTCTCTCGAGACACTGAATGAAGTAAAAATATTCAGATGCAGATCTTAGGTGTTGATAGGGATACCACATGTTAAAAACTAATACAATTACAACTAAAATCATTCCTGATGTTCAGCTAGTGGGGTTAGTGAGGTGATATGTCCTCCAGTTGGGCAACAATGATGATTTTAGTTGGAATTTGATTAGTTGTGGTATCCCTATCAACACCCAAAATCTGCATCTGAATATTTTTACATCATTCAGTGTGTCTTGAGAGCGAGAAAACTTGTGGTTTTTCAAAACTATGTCAACGTTCCAATGGAAAAGCTCTAGACTGTTTTGTTTTTTCATAGCAATATAGAATATCTATATTGTAGCAGATTTTATGTGGAAAGTACATAAACCAAAAAGCACAATATTGCACCTGTTATTGCTTCTATAAATATTTTAATGTGCTACAGTAATGTCTGGCATATTTTTCATCTGTTTATGGTCTATTTTCTGTTTCAGGTTTCGAAATCCCAGATTCAGATGCAGAGAAGTTAGTAAAGCCCGGTGATATTGTTAGGTACGTCGCAGACAAGCAGGATATTTATGAGTGAGGTGATTTGCCACGTTGCATACTGTAAGAAAGAGACCCACATATGCATGTGGAGGAACATTTTAACTCATAGAACCTAGAGGTTCATGTGTTTATATTAGCAAGCATCTTGCTCTTTATAGTATCATTTACATCTTGTTTGTTCAAAGATTGGATCATGCCATAGAACATAGCAGTTGTGAAGGTTACCCCTCTGCTTTTCACAATTCAGAACCATTCTCAATAACTTTGCAATAGAAGCATTTAGTATGATGTGTAGATCATTTTCTCTTCTTGCGCTGATTTTACTAGTATGTTCTAGCAGAAAATAGCGAACCTGTTGTCTTGGTGTCTTGACATTCTTCGGAAGAAACAAATCTTATTTCTCTTTTCCAAAATAAATTATTGGAAATCATCACATAATAATGCGATTGTAGTACGGTGTTGTAGAAATGTACTTTGAACACAAGAGTAAACTGTAGCCAATGTACATGTTGAAATTATTACTGTTCAATCCATGTTCTCGGTTTTTAGGTAGAACGTTCAGAGAAATCTAATTTGGGTGGCCTGTATTGTATATGTGTGCGTTCTAGTATACTATTTTTTTTTTTGTTAAATAAATAATATTCAAATATTTCATTGCCAACATTTTTGACTGGCATGCTGAGGTGTTACTATAAAGTAGGGCTTTTTGAAGTGTGTGTATCTATTTGCAGCTTTGAAATGTAGCTAATGAGTATTAGTGTACTCGTTTTGCTCTGACATGAGTAAGAATACGGTGCCTGTAAAACAAAATCTGGGGTGTGTCACCTGTAAATGGAACCTACATGATTTTAATTGCAGGAACAGTATCATTGACATGTTGCAAAATAGCACCTCAGTACAGTACAATGATTGCTAATTCATGTTTCCAGGATAATTTTTTTCTTGAATCGAACAATTTTGAAGGTCCACTGTTGAAATGGATCGATACATATTTGCTGCTTTCGCACTAAAGGAAGAAATAAATAATTTGCTCGAAGATAGATTGAATGAAGTGTCACCTGCATAGTGTGGAGTGGCCTTAAGAGGCTGGTTGTATTTATAGAAAATTCTCCCAGAACCTTTTTCTTTGAATAACGAATAAATAAGGCATGGCTCAATGCCACTTGCAGGCCAAATCTTACAAAACAGCATCAGTTGCTAAAACACATGAAAAATGGCATGAAGGAACACAACATAGGTGATGTAATGTCCACATTGCATGAGCATTATTGGCCAAGGCTGCAAAAAAACAAAGCAACAAAAAAGTGATGTGGAGGGGCTCATGTGAATAGTGGAACCCTGATTATACATTTTCCCACATTTTAAATTTTTTCAGTTTGGTCCCTTGAAAAACATAAAAGCAATGTTCCACTGTAGTGCTAAAAAAAGCAGTATAGTAAAATGTTTATTACATTTGTCTGGCTACTTGAAGGCACTTTGACTGCCAGAGTTTTACGAAAAATATTCAAGTTTGTTTGTTTCAACATAAATTTTGTTCTTGGTGAATATGCCAGATTTGTATGGCATGCATGTAGTGCAGTATGAGCAAGTGTTGCGTGTTTGATGTTAACTAGAAGTACGAACAGTTTTGCTTATTTCACGGACATGAGCAGAAGCTGGGAATAATTGTATTCAGTGCATTAATGCTTAACATCGGGTTAGTTGTTCACCATTTATTGGCGAGAAATATACCGTATATTCTTACACTGTGAAAGCAGCCCTTCACAATGCCAAAGAGAAAGTGAATATTCACAGTCCAATGGTTGGTTGGTTTACTGCAAGACCAGACACTTAAAGCGCACATAAACATATTTTGTTGGTGCTCTCAAAACAATAAATTGGAGTTGTGGTCTCCACAGTTTGGAGGTAAACGCATACCTGGTGCCCAGCATATGGACTCTTCGGTAGTAAAAGTAGCAAAAAAGTTATCACTAAACTGTAATTTCTGATCAGTGTCCGTGTAACACGAGGAGCATTCAAATGAAAACCTTAATTTATTGATTTACGCATGTAAAGTTACTCAGTTTAACATAGACCCATTCCAGATTCACATATATTTTCAAGTCTGAGTTTGTGCCGGTAAACCTCAAGACAGTGGCGGTGATTGGGTTCCAAAACTGGGGGGCAAAGACAGTATATTTCCCTTTGTAGATAAGATTTAGCATAGTGTGGGGCAACTGCCCCCCTCACCCCCACCACTGCCTCAAGAATAAGACTATTTGGAATCTGTGCAGTCACTTTCGAGCTACCGCAAAGGTCTCTCCATCTATCATTGTTGAACTTACTCCTCTATTTGTAAACTTGCCTAGACACACTGAATTTTCATTTGCCATAGAATGTCTAAGTTTTAGGCTTCCAGAGGGCAAGAAACCGCTGCTTTCGCTGATGCATGTGTATGCAGAAGGTGTCATCTTTAATGACAAAAATTGTGTTTTGAAGTTTACTTGAGTGTTGCAGCTGTGAGGTCATTTTGTAAATAGTTAATACCTCATGTAAATTTGAGCCGTTTACAGTCTATCCTGTAATTTTTGTTGGACTTTTAAGGTGTTCATTTGACTGTCCCTTGTAAATGCAATGGCAACCATAGTTTGTAGTTTGTCCTCTTCTGAGGGAGGGGGTTTGAACCAAATTGAACACCAATCCTGAAAAATCCCCTTTCTCCAACCATTGTATATTTCAACACCAGGTTAATTTTAAAATTGTATGGAATAAAGGAAAGAGTAAACAAAGATATCCACTTCTCACTTTTTTTAAAAAAAAAAAATTGTTACTGTACATACATCTAGACACTATTTTAGGGGGAGTGGCAAATATGGATTGAAATATTGACATGAAGTGGAGAAGAATGATAATGTTTTGTTCTACAGAGAATACATGAAACTAGTCTGTATTGAGCAGTTATTGTGTTCTTGCTGCACAATCAAATGACCATGAATAATAATGGAAACAGTAATGCCTGAAGAATTGATTTGGAAATTTCATGTAGTATTCTGGACTTTACATCTGATTTATTTTATTATAATTTCCAGTGTTAAGAACAAAACCTTTGTTAATGGTGGCAAGTTAAACGTTTAAAACTACCTAAATGTATTTTTATTTTGTCGATTGTGATGTCGAGGGGAAATGATGATTAGATAAAATTGGAGGAACACTCAAAAAAGACTGGTGTTAAAATTGAGTGCAGCACTTATTGTACTCCACCACCAAGACAGCTGCAGAACCTGAAATATTAACTTTTTCTTTTCATAGATGATAATGCTTGCACATACACAACCACCAGAGCACTCACATGCAATATAATTTTGATAAAAATAAATTTAATTGGTTTGGCACAAAGTTGTAACTGTAGGCTCAGTTCAAATTAACCTATCTGAGCATTAGGTTGACCCACATATTCAATTACACTACTTACTGTTCATGTGACGAAGCAGAGTAGATCACGAACAACATAGGCCTGTATGCATCTACAAGTTGAGACTTCCAGTTAGTGGTTAATTTTTTTTTTTGGTGTTATATAAACTTGCTATCCTGACTGGCAAAATTTAATTTTTTCGTTTATACATTGAGTTCACGAAACTAGTATGTGTGAACAAAAAACAAACCATAAACCATCTGTAAAATATTTATTAAATAATTTATGTACATAGTACAAATCATACAGTATTATCCTTCAGTCATGTAACTTGTATATTTTCTTGTTCTACATTCATGACTATCCTTTTAAAAGCTCAGTCATGGAAAAAGATGTAATTTAATTGGCTACCACATAACCTCTTCACTTCATCTGAAATATAAAAACAAATTCTGTACCTGCATTTCCAGATTAAGAATGTATCGTAGGATTTTGTATTTATAGGTTTACTAGGAATCTAGATATGCTTAATTCATAGTCAACATGATATTTCAAAAACTTCCAGTAATTACCTTTAGTATCTAAATATTTAATAATTATAGGGCTGAGCCAATACTGATGTATCTAAGTATTGGTTGAATTTTCTTTGCCTATACCATCCAATACCAAGGATTTTGAGTGGCTAGAGCAGCCAAGAGAATGTCAAGATTTGTCCTTTTCAAAGGTTCATTCACCTGGGGTCCTGCAGAGCAATTCCATGAACACTCCTGGGAAGCAGATAACATCAAAAGCCGGATTAAAGTGAAAGTGATGTGCCAAAACATGACACTGAAGGCATGTAACAGTCTTGTGCTCGGTCGACGCTATTTGGAAATAAAATAAACATTCATAGCCAGTTCTTGCTTACAAACATGTGGGGTAAGAACGTGGACATTTCTAAAACCAGGGTCTGGAGTTTTGGAAAAGACAGGGTTGTGGATTTTCTTCTTGTGCTCTGCCCTTCTGTGTGACTGCTGGCCGATATAGTAGCACCAAGCTTTCTGAAACCTTGGAAAATATGCAAACTACAGGCTTCCAAGCAACTAGCGACACTACTCCCATGCCAGGGTTTCAAATGCTGCGGTGGATCTATTCTGACACTGCAGTGACTTGTTCGTATTGCAAATGACAAGAATAATGGACAGCAGGGCATATACAGAGCCGGCCAAATGAGTATTAATAAATATATCTGCATTTGTATATAGTATTACATAATTTTTCTCCCTCTCCAGGTTAATTCAAACAACAAGAATGTTCTTACATGAAATTGGGGATCATGAAATGAAGCAGAGACAATGATAATCCATAGATTTTTCGGTGGAACTGCAACACTTTAAAAAAGCTTGCAAAATTTCAAAAAAATCTTCTATTTGCAGAAAGTTGTTCACGTAAAATGTCACAATACATTTTAAAGTGCTATAATGCTACATGAGAATAATTTGGGAGTTATTTAATGTCATTAATAGGATGTGATGAATTTTATGACTGTAACTAGCATTTGTTATTTTAAAATGGAATTATACAAGTAACAGCAAATGGTGGTATCGGCTCAGCCCACATTACTTATTGACAGCTTCAAAGAAAGACTTTCACAACATTTTCTGAAAAGAGACCCAACATAATTTACAAAGATTTGATGAAATTAGTAGTAATTTTCAAATAAGTTGAATGGCATACACTTAAATATGATGTAGTACAATTGGGATTAATTTGTTTAATTAAAATTTACTTACCATTTATTTCTATAAGATTTGCATTCTTTTGATGAATGACTACATAGAACTCTCGGAGGTTTGAAATTTTTCCAACCACCCAGCAGTCACTCATTGTCTTCAATATAGTTTCACCTGTGGTTGACATTCTGCAAGTGAAAGAATGGAAATGATCACAATTAACAGGATACCTATTAATCAGACCACTGGAAATTAAATTGTCGAGTAAGAAACAGAGGAACGTAATTCCAAAAGTCTCGTAAATTCAAGTCAGATCGACATATCTCGACTACTCTTTTTAAGAGTCAAACATATTCCTAAGAATACATTATTTGCTCCGTCCTGTAAATTTGATAAATTCGAATTTGTGTGAGAATGTATTGCATAAAGACATCATCCATGCTGAAACTAAAACATACTATAGCGAAACCTCAATTTTACATTTTCCTTCTTTCTACATCTTCATTTTTTGGACCCAATAAAGCAAAACAAAAATTTTCCAACATTTTGAGTTTTGTCACACAACCCCACGAAAAACATATCGAAGTTCAACTGTATCTGTTGTTGTTCCCAAAGCACATACAAACAAGACTAGACTCCCATATTATGTTTTGAAAATTTCTAGTCACAAAGGAGAATCTTGTTTTTATGTTTTACATCTTACATTAATAAGATGAACCCAATGTTTAAATCTGGGACATCTGGCTTAGTACCATTTTACGGTAACCACACTGCCATGGAAGACAACATAAGGAATTTGAAGCCTCTCAGAAGCAACTAGCAAGAAAATGATCTCATGTTTGATCTTTTGAGTAATTACCATAATATATGCTGTACTTTTGTCAATCTATACTGCCTTCATTTGGTTATCGTGCAGATAGAATGTATCGTGTGCAGCAGCTGGAAGCATGCTGATTGACGCTATTGCCACAGATGAAGTAAGATGACTTTAATAGGTTATTTTTGAGAGCGATAGTAAGAGTAGTACACTTTTCAGGTGTCCCATGCCAGACACCAGGAAGTAAATGTTCTAATGTCATTCTGGAAGGTATGACAGGGTGTCTACCAAAATGACAAATCCAAACTTCTTGACCTTCTTTCCCTTTTTCGTAACGTTTATCTAATTGCCCCCCTACTTAAGTATAGTTGCAAAATTAAGAAAATAGATACATTTTTATTCAATGAAAAATCTCTACCACAAGGCCGGTTAAGAAGAAAACTGAAGCTGTAGTTTAACAAGAGATTTTAACTTGCTTTAATTATTTATGCATGTAAAAATAAATGCTTCAGACTTCATCCTGGATGGTGAATGGCCACATTACTTTATTTAAAATTTTACAAAACTTCACACATGCAAGATTGTAATTTTAAAGAAACAAAGTGATGAAATCTTAACCACAACTGTATGCAGTTTTAGATTTCCAAATATTCAATTTAATCAAATCTCTGTACAGATAATAACAATGTAAGTTCACTGTACTGTAAACAATAGCAAATTTTTTTCACCAAAAGCATAATTTCTTGACTGGTAGACACGTTGGATGTGGAGATTTCTCTGAAAGTAATTACTAGAGGGAGCTGTGAGATGATCGGCAAGGTCGTAATACCCATCTCCCTGAAATAAAACTGAAATTATGCAACATTTTCGAAAGTCATATAAGAAATTTTGAAAATTCGTCATTGGACCCATACTCGTCACAAGTTGTGTAAATCTGTTCTTTTGTTCTCATTATTACATGTAAAAGTGAAACGTATCAGCAAAGAGCAGTGGTTGAAGAGTTATACAACAGCATTTTATAAAATTATCCGAAAGTAAAAGGTAAAGGTAAAGTGCTCCCCTGTGCATAGCACCACGCCATGAAGGCGTATAGGGGGTGTGGGGGTAACGCCCCACACTTTCTTGATCCGGTCGTGAGTGGGGGTGATGTGATCAGCATCACGCCCCTGACCGCCTTTACCCCCCAGGGTTTCCCCCAGGTACCCATGTTATTCGACGCTGGGTGGGCGCCGGGGCCGCTTCCACCGTTAGAAAAGTTCCCGGATTTGAACCGGCCGGGGATCGAACCCGGGACCTTGAGCATGGTAGTCAGACGCGTTACCGACTGAGCCACCGCGGCCACCTATTATTATCCGAAAGTAGTGCGAGGGAAAAGCAAAAACATTTTCAAACCCAGTTTGTTAATAAGAGTAACAAATGGATATATTGTTTTGTGAATTGAGTGTGTCGTGCCTTCATATATATATACAGATGAACAAAAAGGACAGAACTGAAATATCATGTGTAGTTTTGAAGAAATGGCACGTTAATTGCAACCAGCTGGTGCTGGGAAGATGTATCCCAGCCATCCACTAAAGGTTAAGAAAAAGGACCTGCCACGGTGCTTTTTATGGGATGGTTCATAAGTGCACAGTCTCAGCAACCATTACTTGCAAAATTGTGGCGAAGCCTGGGGCTACTTGCATCAAGAATTTCCAGTTTTACAGATATAAATATGAGGCATGGTGTTACGTATGACACACTATTATTTTCAAGAAATTCCCCTTACCTCTCTTTATCTCCATTAATGTCAGCTAGCAGACAAAGGACCTCTTGTGACACGCTCACGTTTCCTGTTCTACGATTATCCAAATGAACAGTGCTCTTCTGGGCCAAATTCAACTGGTTGAAGTACACGTACTTATAATGGACTTCAGTGTTGGCGGTGGTCGCATTGCGATTGCACTGCTCAGCCATATCCGACACCAGCGTCGTCAACTGGGGACCAAGGAAAATATCCAGCTTCTTGTAGAAATCTAAATTAAGTTGGAATGATGCTGCAATAAAAGAAAGATCAGCAGCATTAGTGTAATAAAAATTGTTATAGGATGTATCATGTTATAATTTGTAAGGTACAAGCACAAGTGCCCTTCAGGGTATTTCTGGTGTTGCAAATTGTCAGTAAACAACAGTAGTGTATGTATACTCTGGATCATCTAGGTAATCGGAGATGACACAGCTGCGATTTTTAAGAAATTTCTTCATTGTGACATACTTCCAACCATTTTTCCATGAATGCCCAAGAAGCTTTCTCCAGTCTGGGGAATCTTCTGATGGGTGAGATCACGCAGGTCATAGCAAAAGGGAACATGTGTTTCCCAAGTGTGCTTATTCTGAGGCCAGAGTAATTAATTTTCCAGAGAGATTGCACTGTAGTACATCACCTACCTGATACACCCTCGACCCCAGATTCTTTGCTGTTCCCTCAATAGTTCATGCTCTTACCGCTTTCTGCAATTTCTCTGATAAGCTCTGTGTTGGTGCTATAGCTAGAAACCATGCTGTTTTCTCTAACTAACTAACTCCCTAGCCTTCTTAAACCCGAAGGTTCATGGCTGCAGCAACACAGGCCTTCCATCTTTCCCTATCTTGAGCAAGTTCTATATACTCTATTCCATCCCTACCGATTTCCCATAGGTCCATCTCAACGTTGTCCCTCCATCTTCGTCTTGGCCTTCCTACAGGTCTCTTACCATCAGGTTTCCCAACAAGAATCATGTAAACTCCTCTTTCCTCTCCCATTCGTGCCACATGGCCTGCCCACCTAAGTCTTCTTGATTTAATTATTCTACTAATATCTGGACATGAATACAAATTAAGTAGTTCTAAATTATGTAACCTTCTCCACTCACCTGTCTCCTCATCCCTTTTAGGTCCAAAGATTTTGCTAAGGATCTTATTTTCAAATACTCTCAATTTATGTACCTCTTTCAATGTAAGGGACCAAGTTTCGCATCCATATAATACTACAGGCAAAATTACTGTTCTGTATATTTTAACTTTTAGTTTCTTAGATATTAAACGAGAAGACAAAAGTTTATGAAGAGAGAAGTAACATGCATTTCCTGAATTAAGCCTACTTTTTATTTCCTCTTTAATATAATTTTTATTTGTTAATATTACTCCTAAGTATTTGAATTTGGAAACTGGTTCAAACGAGTTGTTATCAATAATTAGATTTTGATTATTACCTAACATTTGGTTTTGGCCTGTAAGCATATATTTAGTTTTCTCTTTGTTAACTTCCAAACCTATCTCTTTAGCAGTTTTGAAAAATATTTTAGCATTATTCTTAATTGTATTCACATCATCCTGTTTTCAGCAGGAGAAATTTCCCATTCCTGGGAAATTCTAGATTCAGACATAACTGACAAGTAAAGGTGCATGAAAAACAGGAACATCTGAATAACATGTATTAATGCATTCGCCAATATTTTGTCCTTGTGCACTTGCACGCAACAGATTTCTACTATGTTCTACCCTTCCGTACCTCTCGTCCATACATGTTAAGAAAAATCTCAGGGCCAATTTATACAGGGCATTCCAAAGGATCCACACAGGAAACTTACCATCTATAAATAAACAAACTGTGGCACTCAGTGCCCTGTATACTATCAAATGGTATACTTCTGCCAAAACATCATTATTGATGAATACACGAGGCACTTTCCCAGGATTTCCAGAATCTTGAAGATTTGGAGGACCCGTAACAAATCTGTGTAGGCGAGACAAAAGAAATAGCATGAGTATTTAAGTAAAAAAGGCTCCCTCCACATCCAAACAATAGTTTTACTTCTGCACCTAGCATTATATTGGCAGACAAAACCATGTGCATATTTCCAATAGTCTTGAAGCATGTTTTTCCTGCCATGACTACCAGTAGCTTCACACACACTGTGACCACTCATTTCCTAAGGCTTCGCCGGAACTTTGGCTGACACTAATGCAGCCATTTTCAAAATTTGCTCTCCTTTCGAAAACCACTATGAGATTCCAAATTCTGAAAAATTATGCCATTAGAGCATCTTCGTGTGGTTGGTTTTTGATGTTGTATAGATATTTCCAATAATTTAATAGGTTTACGTAGTCATGAAACTATTATCAATATCTACAGAGCATTCCCTGACATTCGCTACGAGATTCGGCAGCAAGTGGCCCGGCATCAGCGCTTGTCTTTCCCAGTGAACGGGTCCACGACAGTCGCTTATATTAAACCTCGTAAAAAAAGTTTAGAGTAACAGGGTCAGTTCTGAATAAAAGTGGAACAAAAAATGGGGAAATAAAGTATACAAAGACAATCCGCACACCATCTGTGAGTTAAAAGAGAGTATTGTACGAAAAATCGGGAGAATTACAGTAGATGAACTTGCACCTGTAAATGCCAATGTCCTTCGGAGATGCCAGGAATGTGTTGCAGCAGAGGGACATCATTTTCAACACCTTCTGTAGTCAAGGTAAGTACACAATATGAAAACTAATTTTAATAGCGACTCTAGCGACTGTCGCTGACCTGTTCACCGGGAAAGACAAGCGCTGATGCCGGGCAGCTTGCCGCCGAGTCTCGTAGCGAATATCAGGGAATGCTATGTAGATAACAGCGAAAGCAAATCTCACAAAGATTTACATTAATTCCACAGAAGAAAATCTAAGCAGATGTAATTTTTCACATTTTAGAATATCACAGGTTTTTCTGAAAGGAGCGGAAATTTGGAAAATGGTTAGCTGGCATCAGCAAAGGTCCAGCCAAACCTTAAGTTTCAACAGAGTTGAAGCATTATTTTGTAATGTAGGTTTTAATTAGATTAGCAGCATTATAACAGATTTATGCTGTAACTACAATTAGCATGGTATTTAGAGACAGTGGGGGTCAGTCCCCTTTTGCAAATTTTACCCTTTGGTATGTATGTATGCATCTCTCTCTATCACTAGTTTTAAAACAAACAACTGAAAATCCCTTTCCCTTTTTTTGTTTCAAATATCAAACTGACTACAATGATTACCTACAAAAACTCTTAAGAATACAAAATGTCTGAAAGCAACTTCAATTTGCAGCTGTAAAAACATGCTCAAGCAGCACTCAAAATCTGTATCAAATTATTTTGACTGTATTCTTAATATTGTTTCGACACATTATGATACGAGTTCTAATTTAAGTAGATTAATCATTGAATTATGAACACAAGTATTTCACCTTCCATAATGTGAACTGGAGAAAGGAGAGGTAGGATGTCGTGGCATAGATCCTCCTTGCAGCTCCGTCTCCAAGTGGGAGGGGAGGAGGCTTGTGACCAGGTAGCGATACAGCACTTGCATATCTGCAGGCTCCAAACCACTCCTGCAAAAGCAAAAATAGTGAGAAACATTTAAAATTATGAGGGTATATCAGGATTGGCCAACACATACAACATTGGTTTATCAGTAATATTACCAATCTGAGATATCTCGTAATAAGACTATAACACTGGGGAACAAAAAAAAGATTTTATTTTGCGGCATAAAGTTTAATAACAGTTTCAGCACACAAAACAGCTGTGATTGCAAATTGTATGATTGGTTCAGTTGAATTGACTCCAGTTATAAAAATAAACACACCATGGAAACTGTAGAAGGTAAAATTACTCTACGCTTTTCTCGGTAATATCAAAATTTGATAATGGGATGAAATTCCCATAAGAAACTTATTTATTTATTTGTAAATCGTTGCTAGGCAACTTATGAAGCATTGCTAGGCAGTATATCGGACACTCAACAAAGCTTAAGGAAGAATACCAAAACATAAAAATGGTTTTAGAAAAAAATTGAATATGCTGAACATAAGTGGCTCGTGTGTGTGGATTTGAAGATGGTGATTTTTTTACTAGGACAGCAAAGTGGGTACACAAAGTATCCCTGTTTCCTATGTTTGTGGGATAGTCGTGCTAGAGAAAAGCATTGGACGATAAAAGTTTGGCCCCCAAGGGAAAATATTAGTGGTTGAAGCTAATATCATTCATGAACCGCTGATAGATAGGGACAAAATCATCCTTCCGCCACTGCATATTAAACTTGGGTTGATAAAACAGTTTGTCAAGGCCTTAGATACAAGTGGTGATTATTTCAAATATATATGCCACACTTTTCCAGGACTAAGTATTGAAAAATTGAAGGCAGGAATCTTTGACGGACCACAAATTCGTACACTTATAAATGATGCCAATTTTACAACTTACATGTCTTACATCGAATCTGAGGCCTGGCTGAGCTTCGTGTCCATCGTCAGAGACTTTTTGGGGAATCACAGAGCAGAAAAGTACCCCGATATAGTTGGAAATATGTTGAAAAATGTTGAGAAATTGGGAGCTAATATGAGTGTGAAGATACATTTTCTACATAGCCACATTGACAGATTCCCCGAAAACCTTTGTGATTTTAGTGAAGAACAGGGAAAGGTTCCATTAGGATATAAGGATAATGGAAGAAAGGTACCAGGGATCGCCACATGATGGCCGACAACTGTTGGAGCTTACAGAGAGATAGTCCTAAAAAGCAATACAGCAGGAAATCGTATAGAAAACGTTTTACATAGTTTGTTACTTCATTGTGTATATATTTTCTTAATTATTATGATCATAGGCCTATATAAATTTATTTTTATAATAATGATTGTAATCACAAAAAGAAATGTTAAATTGTTAATTTATATGTATTTCTTATGTTACCGCCATTTTGGTTTAGTTGCATTTATTTCATAAATTAGAGCCAATTCAGGAAATATATTATTTTATCATTATTCAGCAGCATGTAATCGTCCTAAATTAGCTCTCAAACACTGTGCCACAATTTCACTTTTCCCCGGTGTAATTTAGTACAAAATTCTATCATTTTGTTATTATTTTTACGAATATAACTCATATATTTTGAATATTTAATTGTTTTGCAAATAATAATCCGTCGCGCAACAGCCCATGAAGGGCCTAGGCATACCTACCGATTGTTTTGCAAAGGAAATGTCAAAATACAACTTTTCCTCTTTCAAAGAGAAGCAGACTTCTGGTTATTATGAACCATTCACCTTTTTTTCAAGGAGCATTTGTGATTTTATATCACATTGGTAGAATATCAATTATTATTACACTTGCATTGTTACTCTCTTCCCAAAATTAGTAGTGCTATTAATAAAATTAAATCAATCTAAAAAAAAAAGTACTTTATTTTGGCAGAAATTCTAAATGCAATACTAAAAAAAAAATTATGTAAAAATACTCACCACACTAACTGGTCATTGTACATGAAGGCCGTATACTTGACCTCACTAAATGTGGATTCAATCAAATTCATGAAACACTGAACTCTGAGAAAGGTTTGCTTGTCCAATGGGAGGAACTGAATTCCCTGGAACACATCCAAGATGTCTGCAAAATTCAGCTTTAGAGTTAGTAGATACTGGAAAATCAAGAAATTGAAACATTAGCATCCTTCAATATGCTTATCTTGTATCTTATAATAAAATATTTTGAAAGAATGGCATTTCGTCTAAGAATATTCAGATTTTTGTTGTTTTTGAAAGCGACATTGGATAATATGAAATTCAGATTCCTTGTGTAACGTTTTTAATATATTCAATATTATAAATAAACTCTACAAAAAGTGAAAATTGACGCAAAATATAGTACAATTTTCGGCCATCAGAGGCCGCTGTCCTCGATTGCTCGACCGGTGCTGCCTCTCGCGGAGCACTCGGTATATACGGGCTGGACGTAAAACCACACAGTGCAACAGAGGAGCTGATACTGACTGGAACGGAACTCGACCACTTTCCCCCTTGGTCACGAGAAGCCAGCGAGAGACGTACCTAGCCTGTGGCCTGCGAGGACGGAAGCCTTCATTGCTCGCCACTCGTAAAATGGACTGCATCTAAGGGAATAATTACGGTGATTGGAGTGCGGCATTGCAGGACCATTTTGAGGCTGAACTTTTCTGTTATATAGGTACGTAAACTCTCTGCTGTGCTGCAAGAACTTTATAATTGTGCCAACGTTCCAGATCGTTCCCCCCCCCCCCCCTTATCAAAAGTAAAGTCTACACTAAATCTTTTTGCATTAGTCCTGTTACCCCTTGTTGCGACGCCTTTTGGGGTGCTGCGAAGGAATTACGTGAAATAAGCATAAGAATTGTTCACTGAAATTGTCGAAGAGTGAATTGGGTGATTTATTAATTTGAATTTTGACTCACATCATCTTCCCGTCGCCCAAAGACTTACTGCTTTTCGAAAAATTGAACTTTTAACATGTGCGGATTTACTTCCTTGAATCGACGAACGTAACAATTGCATTTTGGTCGACGTGATAATGTAATCGGTCCACCCATTTGACGTTCCGATTTTTACGAACTAAGACTTTGGTTAAATTTTCTTGTATACGAACAAAAGAAAACTACGTGTCCTGTGCAACGTATATCACCTTATCCGGGATGCATGTTCCTTCCCTCCTTTACCCCTTTCTCGGTAGCATTCAAATCGGGAGAATTGAGTTAATGTTAATGATTGGCAAAAATAATGCCGTAAGGTAAATCAGGGTAAAATCTAAATGAAGACTTGCACCGCAATTAACATACATGGGAAATAATTGGGAAGTATTTGTTGATTGTCTAATGTGGATTGTTTAATTGGATTTGAGTAATATACGCATGTGCATTTTGTTTACGCATGATTAAATGATGCTCGTTAACTGTTGTAAATTAATTGTACACGCAGGACGTGTTTGTAAATTTGACGTGCTCTCACGTCATTCATGTGAATAGTGTTTTGGCTTACGCTGATTGTTCTGTTTTGACTCTTTTACGAGCTTTTTGGTGTTCTTGAAATACATATAGTAATTGATTAACGTAGTTGTCTTGTTGATAATTCACAAATACAAATTGACCTTTTGCCTTACTTGAAAATGGTAGTACATAAACGAATGCGTGCATAAAACGCAAGACACGAGTCTAAGAGATGATTGAAATCCAAGGTTCCGTTTTGACAATTGTAGACATGGCCGACAAATAGAGTTACCGTAATAGAAAATTGTGAGGACAAATTAACGCAACGGAGAAAGCACGGTGTGCCATTCGTTGGTGGACCCTTTTGACTTTATGCATACGCTTATATATATATCTATTTTGTGTGTATATTGTATTACAGGGCTTTGTCTCACGTTTCTCGCCGGCATTGCTCGTAGACTCTTGCACTGTCGATCGAGAAGGGCGACGCAAATTGTAATTTGTAATATATAGTGTGAGGCTTCAAATATTGTCCAAAGTTGTGGTTGCCGCGCAGCCACTTTCCAGTTTAAATATCGCGAGTGATCACAACCAACCCCCACTATAACATTACACTTGATTATCTCTAATTCAGACTTTTTTCAAATAGTAATTAGTAGGTTCCTGTAATAATAAAAGAAAATTGTACAGTTACATGGTGTTTCAAACTGATTCTCGGGGTTTTGATAACCAAAGATATACAAGATTGTTACACAGCTTACAAATATATGGGTCATCCCTTACCACAACCAGTTATTACGGAGTTCAAATCTAGCTTTTCATTCTGGTTGTTGGTAGTTCATTCAGTGCTCGAAGTAGGGGGGGGGGGGTATGCGAGGGGATGCAAAGCATCCGCCCAGTTAATCCCAAGGCTCAACCAAACATGCCCCCAGCTAACATTTTCCTACTCGAGCACTGTGTTCATTAATGAAACAATCAATTCTGGGGGGAAGTGAAACTTACATGACATGTTCTGTGGCCTTCATCTGGTTTAACAACTGTCAACCTAAACTGTGTGCTTCACAGTCACATATTGTTTCATAGTTCTAAACTAGATGGCAGGTCATCATCAACTGACAGTGTCACCAACCATAACATACAATTGCTGATCCTAGTTAAATTGACTATTTTTAGTGCACCTACTGGAAGCTTTCGTATGAAAATCTCCAAAACTTAGCAGTACTGACAATTCGTCCTTTCCATTCCTGTGTAGCTGCTCTGGTCTAGTCGGTAGGCCATCTGCTATGTGGAAGACCCAGGTTCGATTCCCGGGATGGGTGATCCAAGGATGGAATTTTTTCCCCTTCTTTCCACATAAAGTGGCTCTGAGGCTCATCCAGCCTCAAATCAATGGGTACCGAGGGGGGCAAAGGCAGCCAGAACATGGTGCTGATCACATTACTTCCAAAAAAAATGACTGACATCGACAATGTGTGTCTATATGTGTGTGCTATATGCATGAGGAACTTTACCTTACCACCTTATGCACAGATAGGACTGACCCTGCAGGCCAGGAGATGTGGGGAAGGAGAGGAGGGGCGGTATATCTAAGGAAGGATCTCCCACCTGTCCTTATTTTAAAACCTAGAAGCATCTACCAGCTAGCCACAAAGCTCAAGTAAACATCCCCTCGTCTAAAAATTTACACTTTGAACAGTCTCCACTGGGTATCGAACCTGACACACTTTGATTACATGACGACAAAGACACCACTATGCCATCGGCAAGGTGAAATCATGTTATGCACCATGTGCATTAATTAACAAAGATTGAAATTCTTTTCTCGAATAAGAAACATGTTAAATCTTATCAAGTACATCGTTGAGCTAATGAACTCCCAAAGGTACGACCAATACTTCCACAATGTGCACTCCATTAAGACAATTAAACTCTCACTTACTCTTGAGAAAAAGTGATCCAACCTTTGCTTCAGAAATGATACATCACCACTTTTACTCAATATTGAGCTGAAAGTTCCCATGAACAGCCTGAACATCTGATAGGACTGCAATAATACTGCAAGGTAGACATTATCCTGTACATCATCACTCTGGTATTCAAGGTAATCTTGGCCGTCCTTCACTTTTTGAATGTAAGGGATAGAAACCGTCTGAAAAGAGATACAATTAACATGGATAGATGCACAGTAACCTTTAGCGGATGAACTTTTATGTCTGTCAGCCTCTTCAGCCAGAAGGTTTTCAATGGAATTTTAAAATTTTCACAAAAATTCTTATTTGGGTAACTCCTCTAGCCCCCATAACAAACCAAATTGAATACAAAAATTCTAAAACGTACAATGGTACCAAGTCATGAAAACTGTTTGGTCCTGGTATACTTATTTGTTATGTTTGTTAATACACATCAAACTGATTATTATTGTTACGATTCTCGTTCCTTATTTTGAACAGATTACAATATTCAGTTTACTCTCTCGGAAAAACTTATTGTGTTTAGAAAAATGTTAAGTACCTATATAGAAACTGTATGTTAATTACATGTTTTCGCAGATTATGGTATTAGCAGATAGTGCTCCTCAACTTACCATTACCATCCAGAAATTCTTCTCTGCCTGGAAATACAACTGACGAGTCTTTTGGGTGTGGAGTGACTCACAAGGATGGTCTGAATTGAATGTGCTGAAATTAGTACAAGGGCAAAATATACTACAAATCAATAGCTATTTCTGTTATGCTGATATTGCAGCACTTCAAGAAATATAAACAATGAGGTTCCGTTAGCATTTTTGCATGTTTTATTCCCTCTTGTGTACATGTATACATCATCACTTTCTGGATTCAACTTTCTTCTAATGCACAATTTCTGAAAGGTTATAAAAATTATGTTTTGATGTTTGAGATCATTTGAGATACAATTTTACTAATTTCTGAAGGGGTTGCATTTGAACTTTCATCTAAGTTCAACCAAGTATGTAATCATACAGGATGATCAGGAAGGATTTACGTTTATACTCAGATAGCTTAATTAGGACTGGAACTACAGTGGAATGTGAACCACTGGGGATTCAACATGAGATCCTTGGATTACAAAGTGATAGCGGGAAGGTTAGGGGTGGGAAAGACATTTAGAATACTGGAAAGAAGTCTACAAATAAGGTTGAATAGACTAATTTGCACCTTTTGAAGTTGCAGAAAGTATTAATTTGTGAGAAATTGTCATGACAGGAGATAGTGCAATTCACTGTACTTGCAAAAACTTTTTTTTTTTTACTAAGACAATTAAATTTCACCTAGTAAACATGTACAAAAGGTAAAGCTACCTTAAAGCCCAGGTACTCATTGATTATGCACTGGAAAAATGTCCTACAGGTAGGAGTAACATTATAATGCCACCCTGATCAATGTAACAAACTCTCACAAGCATACTGAATTACTCAATCAAAACTTGGACCCTACTATGCAAGTTTATCATGATATAATTAACAAAATTATTTAGCTTACTCTTTGAACTTAATAATTGCTTCACTAAGGCCAACATTCTTCATTTGTGTATCCAAATCAGTCTTTGGTGGGTAATAATACAGTATTTTCTTCTGTTCCTGAAAAAGAATAGAGCAAAGAGATGTTGAATTCACATTCTGGATACAGAATTAAGTTATTGTTGATATAACAACAAACCACCTAACCTTTGGGTCACAATAAATTGTTTGCTAGCATCAGCTATTTCAGCTAAAAATGAATAGAACATCACCGGAAAATTTGTACGAGAGTGATGAATATCTGTATTTATGTCAAATTATGTTATTGATTTTCATTAACTGATTTATGGTTGTTTGAAACAGATAAACACGCTGTATCAACTATAAGTCAGTTAAAGTAACTGCACAATCTATGCCATAAGGAGATGTAAGAATCTTATTCAACAAGATAAAAAAAAATGTAGATTGAAGAACAAGTTGGTTTTATTCATACAGATCAATAGTACGTAAAGCTAAGCTCAAAGAATGATTCCGACTTATTTGTACTTTACAGACTTCCATAAAATATATCTAGGCGTACTTATATGCAGGTAAAGGGTGGCAAATTTTGCCTGCATCTAGAAAAACGAAGGAAAAAATTGATTTACTTTGAAATCGAATCGAATGAATTAATATATGGCACTTCAGCCAGGTTTTGATATGTTCGACATTTCCCTCGTCCTTTGATATATCAACAAGTATCTTTGGTCTTATACAAGTACAAGGCACCATAGCTCTGAAAGAAATCATGGTGCCATTCGTATTTACAATTTTATATAATACCCACTCACTCAATTCTCTAAATTTGAAGAACAATTCTGACTAACCTCTCCTTCTTTTTGTCCATAAGTTGGATTGTAAACAAAAAAGTTTAATAAAGTAACTTCAGATCTTGTTGACATTATATCATTCTCACTACACTGTATCGAGAAGAAGTCGCTAGTTGCATGACAACTCTTAATCTTCAGTTAGTTCTACTGATTTGGAATGAAATACTTAAATATTAACATTCCTCAACGCATTTTATGCACTTTCACGCAAAACATTCCGCAATGTTCAACCAGTAGCGTAAAGAACAGTTGACAAACGACTACCCACAACTAGTGCCATCTATGAGTTCTCTTAGCAGACGACGCAAACGACATGGAGGGTGGGTGCGGATCTTGAAAGTTACAGAACGACGTTCTTTCGAATTTCGAACGCAGGTGCATTTTCCGGTAAGTAACATGTCCTTTTATCACTTTTCTTGTATAGTTTTGCATATTTAATGTCTTGTATAAGGTTAATATGATATTGAGACGCAAAAGCGCGAAATATCAGCGTGAATCATCGCGCGTTCTCTTCTCCACGCTAGTTAAATATAACTTCGAGACGCAGCTCTGCCTTTTTGGTTTGTTGTTTTAGTCTTTAGTTTGGAAACGAATTAGGACTAAGGAAATTCTATAAAAAATGTCATAGAACGGTGTTGTAATTGGAAATATTAGAAATATTAATCGTTAGGCACTCGCATTACAGCTTGACAATATAATACGAGCGTGAAATGAAAGGTGTGTGCGGTGTAGACATCAGAATGGACAACAATGCGTTTGGTTTATCGCTGTGTTGAATTCCACTTTACAGTAAATGAACCATGTTAGCAATATTGGTAGATTCAAAAATAATTGTGTGCATGTAGGCTATAAATCTAAGACTGTTCTAATAAGTCTTTTATTACGAAGTGATTACAACGCAATAGGCAATTTTACACCTACGACAAAGTAACAAGCACACTTGCATTTTTATTTTATTATGAAATTTTGAAAGAAACCGATCAGACAAGGCGTACGTTTTGACTAAGTAACATTTCTAACAGTACAAAAAAGCACAACAGTTCGATATAATTACTGTGGAATTAATCTTTTGCTTCAATAATTTAACGGACTTTTATTGTTCGACATTTCTCGACACTGAAAAACCTAGAATCTACATACTATTTCAAGTGATTTTTATAAAAAATTCTGGAATAAAAACTGCCATTTCCAAGACATGACAGACACAGTGCAGAATATATGGACTTTCAAATACGATCATTTAGAATTTTTCGGCAGTTTGGGATCCTGATAAGTCAAGAAATACCAGTACCTAATTTTCCTAGTACAGTCCCAGCACCGACATTTCGGGATACCGCACACCCTTATGTCATTAGTTTTGTGAGTTTAATTCCATGTGGTGCTAGGGTTATCCGTTTGTTTAGTTTGTCACGTTGTATTGTTTCTATCCTTTTCGTGAATTAAATCTCAAGACGTATTGCATACTGTCGCATGCATGTGGCTTCTCAAAGTAAGCTATACAATTTTTGTTTACATTTGGCAGGCATGTTTCTTAATATTACGAATACGATGTAAATTCAAGATTTCTAAAATTATTGACATAATTAGAACAGCATTTCTTATGATTGGGAAGGAAATTCATCATGAAAGAATTGCAAAGTAGCCGTTAACAGCTACCATGTTCTAAAATGATATTCGGGCGACTATTCGCTGACCTCTGTGACGAAGAGATTAGCAGAGCGCGCTACGACGCCAGGGTTCCAATCCCGGTCTGGGGCATATGTGTCTTCTATGAGCGTGTCTCTTCATCAATATCACTCAACGTCGCGATTAGATCAAATATCCTAATTCAATCAATCTGGCGACTATTCTTTCTTGATGCAAATGCAAATCTTTACTGTATGTTTGTAGCTATATATATATTTCAAATCTTTGTAGCAATCGTATTATTACATCTTATCCTTCATTGACGCCACCAGAAAAGGATGAATGGGGGCAGAAAGATATTAGTAGGTGTTCTTGTTTGCGGGGCGGGGGTTGCGGAAAACTGAATAACCAATCTTCCCTATTAAGGGTGTGGAGTAATGAAACTTTGTTCGGATCGAGAGACTTAAAAAATATAGAATTTTGCACATCATTTTATCGCAGAATGAAAACTGCCATTCCGTAGTCGGAATTTGACATAAAATATAATTAAGTCTGATTAGTACTATAACTTCGTGGTATTAAAAGTGAGTGGAGTGTTAGTGGTACTACGAGGGGCAATCAATTTAAGTACTCCAAAATATCACGTGGAGAGTGTTTTTTTTTAAAAATTCAGTTGAGTTACAAACTAGGTTCTAGCCGCCTAAATAAACAAGCACTTGGGTTGGAGTGTTCGACTCGTGATATCGCCACGAAACGTTCCAGATTCGAGTTTTGGCCTCGAATGAATGTTCCTAATCAATTTCATCTAAACATCCTCATTGACGTGATTAGCTTAGGTAGGCAGAAAAGTGACGTTCACTTAGAAAAATACGGACTAGAGCCTCCACTCCCGCTTTTTGCGTCGTCGCAGGTCGAATCTTTTCCCAGTCGTTGTTAATTTCTGTAGAACATTGTGTGCGAACAGAACTTTGTTCTTCAGCCGTCAGTGTTTGACCTCATTCCTAACGTCTCATTCTTCGAATAGAAAAGATTTAAAGCGAACTGGTTTCTTTTGGTATGCGAGACACAATTCCACGTTCGCGCAGGAATTAGTTCTCGACCATGAAGGGAAAAAATGATTTAAGAAAGAAGAAGGTATTATTGCTTCAGATGCGCGCTTGGGCAGTGTTAGTGTTATTCGAAACAAAGTCTCTTGTGTTTGTTGATGTTGATATCTGGTGTTTGCAATTGTCCTTGTACCGATTTCATAATTGTCACAATAAACAGAGTATCGAATTAAACTATTTGCTTTTGGAGATGACCCACTGACTGACCTTTTTTTCCCGATGCGTGTATTACATGTTTGAAAACTCCAGAATTTGCTTGCAGTTATATAAGTACTTTTTAGAACACTGGGTATCGGTACCGGTTTGAATTTATTTACCGATACTTCCCCGCCATTTTGATCTTTCACAGACTCCTTAAATATGCCGCGGGACACTTTCGCGGAATGTACTCGTAATTATCCTGAAAATATGCAAAATTCCAGGTATATTTTTATTTTGCACCAGTTTTCTATGAAAAAAATTGATAACATAACATGTAATTTAATATTTTGGTGTAATTCTTGAATAGATTGAAGCAAAACTCTTGGTAAATTGATTCATATAATTCGAGTGAAATCACTCCCACACAAATGTTATTTTGAACAACTTTTAATTATTGCAATTTTCAAGTATTGGTATCGGTTCAAAGTGGTATCGGCTCAGCCCTACAAAAATGCTACTAAATTTGAAACCAGGAGATGAGAAACAACCACATTGGGGAAGAGAGGGGGACATCCTATTTAGTAATATGAGGAAGTAGGTCTAGTTAGAAATTCAAATCCGGGAGTCCATGTCAGTTTCAGTCAAATCCCTGTCTCTGCTGTTGCTATCACCTCCTGATGGTCTGGTTTCAGGTTCCGGACTGCGTATCTTTTGTATTTGTCCCTTGATTATTTTAATCTAATCTCATTCATCCTAGTTTTCATGCCTAACCTAAGGAGTTATGAGAGCTACATAGCGTGAAAAATACATTTTTTATTAATTACAAAATGCATTTTTCTTCTTTGCACGTGTTAGGACTGATAAACCTAACGTTTAATTTTTTTTCTATCCGAAGGTTCTACTGCCGAAGGATTTGGTAGAAATACTCCTGATCGGTAAGTAAATGTTTTTCATGCAGATAGTGATAGTTGTGTGGTAAGACTAGATTTAATATTTAACCTTTTGATTACCAAGCCCATTTTGCCATGTAAGCCCTCCGGGACCGGACCAATTTTAAGCAAAATTCAGTGTTTCATTTAGATGACTGTAGATCGGAGGCCTCTACAGACGAATGAAGTACCGTTATACGCGGACTGAACCATAGATTCGGACTACATACAATTTATGCACATTGAGTGTATATATGGATGCGGAGGGAGGGGAGGAACAGGAAAATTCCAAAATCTCAGAAAAAATGCCCCTCCGCCCCTGGACAACAAAGTACAGGACATTGTCAAAATACACATGCAAATGATCGCTGGCATGTCTGGAACAAGAAAATAATTGCAATATTATGATATGAACAATACAGCACGACTTGTACCCCCAAAACGATATGTCTGTATGCCACTGAGCCATTTAGCAAAATGCGCAGTTACCTTGAAACGACTGTAGGTCCGAAGCTAATTGCCCTAGATGGACGAATCAAGTACCGTTATACGCGGAATAAACCATAAAATCGGACTATATAAAATTTATGCACATTGAGTGTATATATGGATGCGGGGGGAGGGGAGGAACCGGAAAATTCCAAAATTTCTGAAGAAAAATGCCCCTTCTCCCTCCGCCCCTGGACAACAAAGTACACATGGAAATGATCGTAGGCATATTTGGAATAAAAAGATAATTGCATTATTATCATACGAGCAATAGAACACGACTTGTACTCCCTAAACGACATGTCTATGCGCCACTGACTCAGTTTCAAAGGAAGCCGCCATTTCCCACACCTTTTTATGGAAGAACAAAACGTTCAAGAGTCTTTACGGTGCAGTATACGTGTTAACAATAATATAAAAGAAGAGAATGGCAATTCCAGCGAGAAATAGCGACATTATGACGTAAAAACTACGAACATGACAAGGTATCTTTTATAAGATAAGTGGTTCCCCGGGGGTTACAGGAAAGTATCTTTTAAAAGATAGGTGGTAAACAAGAGGTTAATAATTGTTTTGTGTAAATCAAGGAAGATGTTATTAGGGAAGATACCGAGACTTAGCGCAGTCTCGTCTTTAATCTCGAAAGAATGGTTATAAAATGTAAAAATATTCATCTTACATGAACATTTAAACGTTCGCACGTTAAATCAGTATTGAGAGCTTTGTCGGGCACACCATATATTACACTTGACAACACGATAGGTCAAAATGTTAATCCCCTCAAAAACATAAGCAGTATTCAGTATTCGGTTAGCTTCAAGATGGCTGTTAATGTTATTGTCATTTCCGACTACACATTTCTGTGAACTGTACTTTTAAACCTTGACAAAAATTAAAACATTTAAAAGGGAAGGATTCAGCTCCGTTGATGAAGAAACAAGACTTGCATTGCCAACGATTCCAGCACGTCTCAGCTGTCTGTCTCTCCAGCAAGGCAGTCACAAGTATCACATTTGAGTTTTTACACACACAGACTAATCGGAACATGAACAACAGTTTAGGGTGAGCAGACGTCCTGATTTTTGCAGGACAGTCCTTTGCTTGAGGGTCATGTCCTGCGGTCTGCGATGCTACTCCAAAAAAACAAATATGTCCTATTTTTTGACAGCGTCCCGCAAAACACCCAGACGAATTGTTTACCTCTGTGAAACTGTTAGTGCCTTTTAAATTAATAGTATTGTTATTTTGCAGAGAGATAACAGTTACTATGGATCTGAAAAAAATATACGCTTGCGCTTAGACGCAGATATTCCATGCAGTCTGTTGATGATTATGATATGCAAGGTACCGACTCATGACTAAAAGTATATGCAGGGGCGGTTTGAAAATTAACAATAGCCCAATTCTGGGGATTTGCATGTTTGATGAGTTGATAACTACAGCTGCGGCAAGAGACAAATACACTGCTCAAAAGAATTAGAGGATAATGCGATATTGACGGAATTCGCCACTAACATGCACAAATCGTTACTCTGTGGGTCAACGTACGTATCGTAGTGTTATGTAATCACAAAACTCGGTTGAAAAGAATATGCACCAGGGGGCTACCGACGTTCCACATCACATGACCTGAGCGTAGAGCTGAATGGGCAGAAGCACTGCCCTCTCTGTGTCATCCTGTTTACTTGGAACAATGCAGTGCTGCTTTAGGGTGATTACGTGATGCCTCCGCAACGCGAATTACGCGAGTCCACTGCTTGGAGAGCAATTGGACGATTGGAAGCTGGTCAAACATCAAGTTGTGACAGCAGCGTGTGGAGTGTCGCAAAGTGTCATCTGTAGACTGTGGAGGCGTTTCCAGGATACCGGAACGGTACGAAGACGACGTGGGCAGAGTCGGACAACATCAACAACCCCACAAGATGACCGGTATTTGGCATTACTAGGCCGTCGCAACCGCCGAATGAATGCTACCGAACTGCAACGTGAGCTCACCGTGGCTACGGGAAGACGCGTATCGACGCAGACGATACGGAATCGCTTTCATCAGGTAGGCCTGTATGCCCGTCGACCGATGGTGTGCGTGCCGCTCACTGCACGTCACCGGAGAGCCCGCAGAGAGTGGGCTGAAGAACATCGTGCGTGGAACCATGAACAATGGCAATCGGTTTTGTTAAGTGACAAGTCTCGGTTCAGCACGTATCCCGATAATCGACGACTGTTTGTGTGGCGAGAAAGAGGAACACGCAACAATCCACAATTCGTGCAAGAACGACATGCGTTTGGTGGTGGTGGAGTTCTCGTGTGGGCCGGCATCAGTATCGGTGGTCGTACAGACCTCTACAGAGTCCGGAATGGATCGCTGACAGCAGTGCGATACCGTGATGAGATCTTGCGACCCATAGTTGTTCCTTAGCTGCAGCGGTAGGGGACACATTCCTTTTTATGGACGATAATGCTCGATCTCATCGGGCACAGCTGGTGGACACCATGCTTGACGAGGAAGGTATCGAGCGGATGGACTGGCCTGTGTGCTCGCCTGACCTGAATCCTATTGAGCATGCGTGGGACGCACTAGGGCGACGTATTGCAAGTCTGCAAACACCTCCCCGGACTCCTCAGGAGCTTGAACAGGTCCTCATCGAGGAGTGGCACAGAATCCCCCAAGACCTGTTGGATAACCTGATTCTCTCTATGCCACAGCGATGCGCAACAGTTGTAGCGGTTTCTGGACACCACACCATATTAGACGTCCTTTTCCATGCGGCGGCATTGCTCTCAGAGTCCATCGTTGGTGAACCCCATATAACATGTTAGTGTTGACCACTAATTTTGCCTTCATGTTCCACAAGTGGCCTTTGCCTTGCCTGTTTGGCATGTGTTAGCCTCCCATTGACTGGCATTCTTGGTTTTCATACCTATCTATCGTCTGGCTGTCCATGTAAAGTCTAAACTCACATTATCCCCTAATTCTTTTGAGCAGTGTATATTCTCAGTATTGATTAATATTTTAATGTTATTTCACAATGTATGGATGTTTTATGGTAAGAAAGTAAGGAAACACACACAAATAACAATAAGAACGAGAGAGATAGGAAGGTTAATATGTAAGTGAAAATAAGCAAGAGGAGGGACGATAAAGAGGGAAATGAAAAGGAAAATATATAAGAAGGGAAAAACCTCCGTGGCGTAGTATTTGAACGTTAGGAAGCAGGGGTCCTGGGCTCGAATCCCGGCCTGGGCATGGATGTTCTTTCTGAGTGTCCATTCATTTGGTTTGGTTTGAGTTGGTGTTTTAAGTCCACTTTATGCACAGATAGGCTAATCGGGACTGGGCCTACAATTTAAAGTGGGATCCGAACCACTATGTGCCTCCACCGGGTATCGAACCCGGGACCCCTTGATTACAAGGCGACGACGCTACCACTGCGCCATCGGGGAGGCCCTGAGTGTCCATTCATGAATGTAATCATATTCATTGTTGCAATTAGCCAAATAAAAAAGGCGAGAAATACATTAAAAGTTACAGTTGGTAGTAAATAATTTACGTTTAATTTCTTACGCTAAACCATTTTCGGCGACCCCCCCTCCCATACATATATTTCAAAGGGGTGAAAGAGAGAATCCTTTCTGAAGACACATGCCACCTCCACCACATAGTGGTTCGGATCACACTTTAAACTGTAGGTCCAGTCCCGATAATTGGACTTCATATATGTCTCCTCCACGTACTACACCCTAGACTGCATTTTGCAGACTAACGAGGCTCTGGCATCTGGTTTCACAACCAGTATAATCCTCGGGGGGGCACATGTTGTGACCTGCCTGTGATTGTATTTTCACCAATTTCAACTTGTTACTTTTCATCCTAACCTTCGCGATTAGTCGAAAGTGGCAGAAAAGCGAAGTAAAACTAAACAAATCATGTAATACATATTAGGAATTTAATTGTGCAGCATGTGGTGTTATTTAAGTTATACGCTTTGTTTAGATGCAAACGTAAAGATAGATTGAACACACCCCGCCCGCTCCTGGAATCGGGATCACCCCTCCACAATGTGGAGGTGGGGGCGGGGGGAGAGAGGACGGAAGCATCCTTGAATGCGCACTGAAGTTGTGGCACAGCAAACAGCGCACTATTTCGGGCGCGGCAGATAGAGAAGCGATTAAAATTGACTTGGAAGGCACCTGTGCCGCTACTCAGTTTATAGGAAGCAGCAGCTATGTTCAAAAAGGGTGCGAAAAAAATTGCTGATGATCTTCTAACACTTGTTGGAACACAGGAATCAGTGGCGTGTCGAGTTTTTTTTTTGGGGGGGGCAAGCGAGTGAAATGTGTGGGACCTTAGTAAGTAAAAATAGCGGTGTATAAGCAATGACGACACTAGAGAAGGTGTGGTGGACGTCCAATCGTTAGTCCGAACTCCTCGTCACAACGGACGAGATATTTATGCTCAGATATGCCTCACTCCACCGCTACTGGAGGGAAAGAGGCTGACCAAGAATAAACTTGAAGAACAGGGCAGTGTGTCTCGATCTATAAACACTCGGCTCGGGTCTCGGATGAACATCTTGTGTCACTGCACCAAGTTTCAGAACGTCTAAGAGGTTCTCCTGAAGTTTGCGACTTGCAGCCCGAGCTTGCAACCGCCTGGAAAGATTACCTCTCCGTCGGGTTTCCCCTGCGATAACATAAAATGCTTTCGTGGCAGTAGCGGTGAGCGATCAAACTATAAAGCCGGGTTCACGTTGCTTCCCGCCTCCAAATGTGTAGGTTGACGAACGGGTCCGCCTCCAAACGTGTAGGTTGACGAACGGGTCCGCCTCCAAACGTGTAGGTTGACGAACGGGTCCGCCTCCAAATGTGTAGGTTGACGAACGGGTCCGCCTCCAAATGTGTAGGTTGACGAACGGGTCCGCCTCCAAACGTGTAGGTTGACGAACGGGTCCGCCTCCAAACGTGTAGGTTGACGAACGGGTCCGCCTAGAAACGTGTAGGTTGACGAACGGGAAGTTTAGTTTAGTTTGCGCATCAATTTTCATTACCAAATATGCTAAAGTGGAAATATTCTGAGTAATTTGAATTTTTCGGTGTCCGAAATGGAACATCCCATACTGACTCTGGTTTACGTTTCTTTTCATCGCGAATAGTCGGTGCGCATTCAAGCATTCACCATCCTCTATAGTGTTATGCTATAACGCCATGTCATCGGCAAATCTTATACATTTTATTTTTCTTCATTTTTCAAATCGTCTTCTAATAATACCCTCTCCCGTCGTATTCTTGGAAAAGTTCTTTACCGATTCTTCTAAGTAGAACATTTCCTGACATTCGCTACAAGACTCGGCGGCAAGCGGCCCGGCATCAGCGCTTGTCTTTTCCGGTGAACGGGGTCCGGGACAGTCGCTATAAGTGGAACCACAAGCAAAACAACCTGCGCAGACCCTCGACTCCTGTGCACCGTATCCCCGCGAGTAGGGGAGGGGGAGAGTGAACCATGCTTCCTTATGGCCCGAGGTGGAGGGAAGAAGGGAAAGTTGCGCGGGGACTTTTCTTCCCAAGTTTTTTTCCTTGTGGTCGATCTTATAGAGTCGGCTATTAAAATTACAGTTTTCATATTGTGTACTAACCTTGACTACAGAAGGTGTTGAAAATGATGTCCCTCTGCTGCATCACATTCCTGGCATCTCCGAAGGAAATTGGCATTTACACGTGCAAGTTCGTCTACTGTAATTCTCCCGATTTCTCGTACAATACTCTCTTTTAACTTACGGATGGTGTGCGGATTGTTTTTGTATACTTTATTTTTTAGATTCTACGAGGTTTAATATAGTGATCCTATGTGGAACGGGAACACCAGGAAATTTCGTTGCCAAACCTCGTCGCACTTCTCCACAATTCCTCTTTCCGAAGTAACACTCGACAAGATAAATCCTTTGTTGTAATGTAAACGTTTGTGGTGCCATATTAAGCCACAATCTTCAACACACGGACACGACACAACACATCTTCCGAAGGAGGATTATATTGGCGTCAGTCTGCAACGTCAACAGAATGGAAAAGAGAGCGAGAAAAACAGACTGTAGCGTGCGACTGTCGCGGACCCCGTTCACCGGGAACGACAATCGCTGACGCCGGGCCGCTTGCCGCCGAGTCTTGTAGCGAATGTCAGGGAATGCTCTGTAGATGTTGAATATTGTAGGTGATCGGCAGCATTCTTGTCCCTCAATTTCACTTCTCTCTGTAGTTTCTTACCATATTATCAGTTTAACCCATTCTTTCATGTACAGATTGATGAGTCTCCCCTCTTTCCAATCTACACCAATTCTTTTATTATCTTTGTAAGGTTCCACCGATCCAACAATGCTGTCTCCAGATCCAGAAAAACCATTAAAACGTCCTTTCTCTGTGTATATTTCACCATGTAACGTTTTAATGTTTTCTGTTTGTTTACACATGCATTTTTTCAGTGGAAGGAAAATTCACTCACTTCAACATATTCGGCGAAACGGGAATTCCCCTTTCGCCGAAAATTTTACTTAGGTGGGAAATCTGATATAATGCGCCTCTGGGCAATTCGGCAAAACGGGAATACACGGTGTGTGTGTGTTTCAAGACGAGACCGAATCAATTATTCTCCCGACCCGGCTCAAAACCACTCTCAAGGGTCATTTTTCGATCCGCCACTGGTTTGAATACTGTTGTTGGTTTCAGTTGTAACCATAGACAAGAATCGTGGTCCTGTGATAGTCACTGTGAAGGAAATTTGTAGGCTTTTTGAACGAGAGTGCTAATTCTGGCCGATCTCCTTGCTGGCGCCAGAAGTTGCGTGTTGACGGAAGATCCCATGAGGTGGCGCGGTTGACTAAGCCTTTCGTTCCATCTACGCGACCTCTATTCTCGGTCCGTCCCGTGATCTCCACTTGCTCTTAGTTCCAGACTTCCTCAGTTTGAGAGCGCGTATCTATGCAGAAACTGGAATTCATTGTTTCACAAATCATTCCAGGATTGCCAGCTATACTGGTTTCGGGCCAGAATGAGCTTTTGCCACGTTCAATTCTTAATTTTCGTAATTATCATGGACGAAAAACTCTTTGAAATGGCACAAATGGCGTTTTGAATCTCACTTGATCAGTGTTGCAGACTTGAAGTCTTAACTGGATACAGTAATCTCCCTCGTAGAGAGTGATTTACAATTATATTTGAAATTTATTGTATCTATTTTACACTAATTTCTTTGCTTGGAAAGAAATTATTAGTTTTTTTGATCAACAGAGACCATGATAACAGTTAGCTTTTCATTCTATTTATTAGTTATAAATTAATTTCGTCCAGTTAATAGTTTAGGGAGCAGCCTTGTTTTGTATTATCGAAGAACTAACATGGATTCCAAGATTGTCCAAAAGTTTCGAGTGTGTGTTTGAAGTTGTTTGCTGTCACTTTGGGATTTGGTGAAGACTCGGGTTCTATTCCCAGGGTGGGAATTTTTGTGGCATTTTTCAACGTACGTATATTACGCATATTCTTTTAAGAACAACACGAGAATCGTAATTTTTTGCTATTCGTGTTAATTTTGTGAATATTTATATCAGTACTATTTTCCTTAACAGTTTTGCAACATACTAGGTTTTTTTCATCAAAGCTTGGAAATTTCTGATAATCAGCAATGTAATTGTCACATTGATCTTGTTCATTTGGGTGATATTACATTCTAAAAGCATTATATTATATCAAACGGTGTTCAGCACTATCGCCACAATACTTATACTGCTTGTATTGTTCAAACATGAACGAAGTATTGTTCGAATTGTCCACCATTCCTTTCCATCCGGGGTGTTCCAACATTCAAACAGCGATTTTCAGTGGCCAGCCTTGGTCATGGTAAAGTGTTTCTACAGTGCGATGCACTAGTATTGCTCCGAAATTTGCCCATGCCTATTTTCATTATGTTTTCACTTGCATCCTACGTGCTTGTAAGGACTGGATTTTTACGTATATTAAGCAGCTTGTTTGACAGTTTGTCTCAATTCTTGAAGTTCTCATTGAGTAATTAGAACGCATTCTACGGTGGTACAGTGGGATCCATGAGTATTACCGTGAAATTGTCCATCACCATCTTCGTTCACTTTATTTCGCCCAATAAGAGCTTCAAGAATTAGAAGACAGCTCAAAATAAGCTGTTGACAACTTCTGTAAGATGTAAGAGAGAAATTAATGAAAATAGTCATGGACAATTTGCACGGTAATACTGATGGACCCCACTGTACTTTGTTTCACTTTTTAAAAACTCCCATTGCGTAGAAGAAAGAGAAGAAACACAGCGATGGGACTATTTGTTTCATAATACTTATGTATTCCAGTGTACATACTAATTTGTTTTTAATTCTTTACAGTTGCATTGCATAAAACAAAGAGATAAACACGGTTGCTGGACAATTTGCTTGGCAATAATTACGCATCTCGCAAGTTGATTTCTCCGCCATTTTAGTTGCAAGGAAACGAGAGAATCCGGCCAACACGTGGCGTTAATTAAAGGTGGTGGGAGGAAATGTGGTGATCTGGTAAAAAAAACTGATCGAATACGCATTCGAACACGCATGATGCGTTGACTCGGGCCACTGCACGGTAATTTTTAGCCCCAGTCATTGGGTAGTAAAGTTGCGCAAGAAAGTTGGTGCGTTTCCAAGTGACTGACGGCGGTGTTTGGAAATAATCTTTCTCCACCCACTCACTTCACTTCGAACTCGGAGCGCCCTCGAACTCAATCGTGCTTATTTTCCTATATTTTCGTACTGCGCACATACACGTGCGTTTCAGGGAGTCGTATTACTTTAGTTCAGAATGGCCACATCATACATGTCCGCAGAGGCGCAACGACGAATTTTTGTCAGGGGTGGGGGGCAAGTACCAGGATAAACGTACCAATAATAATAATAATAATGTTACTAATAATGTTGTTATAACATTGTTATTGTTATTATTGATTTTATTTTTTTACTTCGCTTCTTGTGCTACTTTTGACTAAGATGGGGATGAGTGATGATGAGAATGATGAATGGATACTCGCAAACATCCAATGCCCAAGCCGGGATTCGAACCCAGGACCAACATTATTATTATTACTATTAGTAGTGGTAGTATCAAAGACGTTATTATCCTCGTAAATTACGCAAAAAGGGCTAGAAGTTGGTGCTAAAGCATTTGTGTTCGAACATACTATTTGAATTATTTTTTGATACGTTCAATTTCACATTAATAACTGAAAACAAGCACATAAACTATTTTTGAAAGACAGAAAATGCTTGATAAATGCATTGCAAATATAATTCATTTTTACATTAACGTAACTTTCATGCACCATATGTGTTTTACATATATGGAACGTGGAGTGATGTGGACACTAAATTGTGTGCGTATTCAAAGTTTCTTTAATAAATATTATATACAGCATATATTATTTAAATACATTACACAACCAATTCATCCATCTCTCAATAAACCAACAGCAAAAATTCATAAATTGTCTCTCAAATGTGCACGCTCCCTTACCTCAAAACAATTGTTCATACATTTAAAACAAAATCAATTATGACAAGTGTTATTTCTCTTGTCTGGTGATTTACAATGTATTACAGCGAACAAACATATATTGCGAGCGAAGCCAGGAAGAACATTTTTCGATCCAATTTCTTTGCAGGCTGAAATCAAATATTAATTTAATAAGGCGCAAATTTTCACGGAACGTCATGGCATTAGGTATATCACTTACAACTTTTGTGCCTCTCGATGGTGTACTGGTAGCATCGTTGCCTTGTGATCAAGGGGTTCCGGGTTCGATACCCGGTGGAGGCACATAGTGGTTCGGAACCCACTTTAAGTCATAGGCCCAGTTTCAATTAGCCTTTCTGTGCATAAAGTAGACTAAAAAGAACACACGAATCAGTCAATCAATTTTACAACTTTTTTACATGTTGATCGTTCGGCACCCAGGGCCGTCTCCCGCCGCCCCCTTGCTACGGTTCTGAACTTGATAAGACTAAGAAATGCCCCCCCCCCCGTAATTGCGCCACTGTATGTCCGTTGCCAATGGAAGAAAAAGTGTCTCCTTTTGTTGTGCGAAATTTTGTGCGCGGTGCACTCAAAGATTGGCTCTGCTTCTGTAGTCACGTTGATACCAAAGATATCACCACCTTGGCTCTGCTTCTGTAGTCACGTTGATACCAAAGATATCACCACCTTGGCTCTGCTTCTGTAGTCACGTTGATACCATATATATCACCACCTTGGCTCTGCTTCTGTAGTCACGTTGATACCAAAGATATCACCACCTTGGCTCTCCTTCTGTAGTCACGTTGATACCAAAGATATCACAACCTTGGCTCAGCTTCTGCAGTCACGTTGATACCAAAGATACACCACCTTGGCTCTGCTTCTGTAGTCACGTTGATACCAAAGATATAACCACCTTGGCTCTGCTTCTGTAGTCACGCTGATACCAAAGATGTCACCACCTTGGCTCTGCTTCTGTAGTCACGTTGATACCAAAGATATCACCACCGCCTTGACTCTGGTTTGTGTTCCTTTATTCTCCATACTTTGCCATCATTTTCTCGTTGTTTCGGCCTCATTCCGTCTCTCTCTCTCTCATGATCTCTGTGCGCGTTCGGTCTCCCTCAGGGCGTCGCCTTGAAATCAAGGGATCCCGGGTTCAATCTCCAGCGGAGACACTTTGGGATCCCACTAGAAACTGTAGATATAGTCCTCGAGTTCCCAGACCTGGAAACCCGGCAAAGTTAAGAAAATTAACCAATTCCACTTTTTTTCTATAATCAGTTTCGTGATGGGAGATGTTCTATGCAGAAATGCTTTTCTTCATGTATTTTCATTATTGTTGAATAAATATTGTCTTGAATAGTACGTAAGTGCAGTTCAACATTCGAAACTTGGTTAAGAGCGAGCTTGTTAAAACACCACAGAATGGTCATACCAGTAAAAAAAAATCAACGAATTTCCTTTTTCAAAAGTTTATTTATTATTAAGAATGCAAATACAACAACGGATTGTTCATTAAGAGTACAACGGTATTAGGTTTCAGCAAACAACTTTAATTTCTTATGAGGAAACACCTAAAATTGACCTTTGTAAATGGTCATGGAAGATATACCATATACCTCCTTGCATTACTGAGTGATGACGTGTTTTTCTTCCTATCCTCCCGTTTATGCTCCTTCGCCTTTTTGTGTATTAGAAAGAATGACTCCCTGTGCATTGCATTTTGCTAACGCTCGTTGGTGTCCCATTCTCTAAGAAACCTTTAGTTGCAGATGGAGGCAATTGAATGAATACACACAGACACACGCCCATGCGAACGAAAAAAAAAAAAGCGTTGCGTCAGGCTCTGAAGGAGCGAGGGACTGGCATGTTCTTTAGAAGGATTCGTAACGTATGGGTTTTGCCAAGTGTTCCTGAACCGCCGTTGATTGAAAGGGGGGGGGGGGCATACAATTGTACAGGGTTGCCCGTAAGTCCCTACCCATTCACCTATTTTATGTGTACAGTGTATCTGTGTGCTGTCCTTCATTCTCGTTGCATAAAATTATGCGACGCCATGTTCTGTGAGACATTTTTCGCAACATAGCAGGGGTTATTGTTCCAAATGTCGCTGTAAAAGCTGCCCTCAACTCATCATTGGAATTATAACGTTGTTTCGGCACAATGTCCTTTATGTATCCCCGGAGAGATTATCACACGTTGTCAAGTCCGGACTTCTTGCGGGCCATTGCATAGGCGCCGGGGATGATATTATGTGCAACAGCACACCGAAAACTCTATACACTAGATACATAATATATATGAATGGGTAGGGACTTACGGGCCACCCTGTACTCGCATGTTCTTCCCACGTGCACATTTTTGGTTGTTTAAATCGTACTGTGCAACTTTCATTCAATTGTGAAGAAGGTCAGTGAGCATACAGACATAGTAGTGAGAAATGTAATAATATAGGCTAACCCGTTTCTCGTGGTAGTCATCTTTTAAAGCTTTTTCCATTTTATTTTTCGAGTAGCATCAACTTGAATATTTACATTTGCTCCGTCCCATGTTGTCTAACATTTTTGTAAAGTTTTCACCGACGTGCAGATTTTTGTTCACATTTTGCCTTGAACAGCGTTAAGCTGTTGAATGACATTTTCCAAAATTTGGTTGGTTACCTAGACGAAGATAGAGGCACCATTTTCAGGTGCTGATACAATGGAGACTAGATTAGTTAGCATTAAGGAAAATGCGTTCTTTCCAACCACTGGTAATTTTGTATGTTAGAAACATGCTTTTATCAAATGATGAAGTTGCAGACTGGCTGGAGTTTCCATTAAGTAATGTTTAATGCTTATGTATTCGATGTACAGATTTTGGGGTGTAAGGGTGACCCTTTCTAAAGACAGCAAAATGTCAACCTCTCTTCCAGGTTCGTTATCCTGGACTGCATTTTGCAGACTAATGTGTTTCTGGAGTATGAGATCTGACGATCAGTATAATGCTCTGTGGCAATTGTGTTATCCTGTCCTTCTATGTTTGTTCTTTTATCAATTTCGTCTTATCACGTTTCTTCCTCATGTTCGTTATTAGCCGAAAGTGGCAGAAAAAATAAGTAAAATAAATGAAATCATTTAACATACAAATTTCCTGCATGAAACTTTTCTTTGTGCGTGGGAATTATAAAAATTCATGTTATGATTTTAATTTAAGATGTGTTTTCTTTCGGCACGTCCACCGAAGAAAGTAATTTCTTCAGCTGAAGACGAGAAAATAGGTGTTGTCGTGAAACGTAGTCACACACAGTGGCGTCTCGTCCCTTGGGGCTTCCGGGGCTTAGCCCCTAAAGAAAAACGGACGTCTTCACGTAATTATCAATCACCATAACGCATAACTATCACACAGTCTTTTAAAAGGCGATTTTTACCCACGTAAATTCATCGTCTGTTGCAATGGATACGACAGCGCTCCTAGCGGCATTGATGTCAATTATCGTTTTCCGGGGCACGTCGCAAAGGAAAGCTTGGCCTACACCCACCTACTCTACAGTGAAGGTCACATGCTAGCAGAGAGAGGAGGGGAGAGTGGAATGGATTTGAGTGCTGATTCGGGCTAGTTCCGTTGCGTCGCGTTCGATCTCGCGTGTTGTACTGTAGTGTTTTGGTGGCTTTCATTCGCTATGTTTGAGTGAGTTTCGCAGGGTTGATGTTCGAACACAAATTGATGAAGGACATAGGCTGTCAATTACAAGACAATGAATTTGTCCGGAAAAATGGGCATATATTAAATAGAATTATCGATTGCTTAAAATTCTGTGGTCGACATGATCTTGCTCTAGGAGGACGTAATGAAAGAGAACAATTTTTAAACAGAGGCATCTTCCCAGATTTATTATACCTTCATAGAAGAGGGAAAACTAAAGAGGAAACTTCGTGTTCTTTATTGTAGTGAAGAGTTGAAAAACATAAACTATATCAGTATATTGCATTCATTTTTTATTTAAAATTATTTAGAGGGTACCTTTTTCGAAACAGTAAAAATGACAAACATAGTTTTAATAACTCCAGTGGCAACAGCTGAATCTGAACGATATTTCAGCACGTTGAAGCGTATTAAAACCTGCTTAAGAAATGCAATGGGACAAGACAGAACAAATGCCTTGGCACTTGCTTACAATAGAGAAAGAATACATTTCAAACATAGAGGGCTTCAACGAAAAAGTAATAACAACATTTGCTGAGCAGAAGAACAGGAGTCAACGTTCGTAGAAAGGTATGTTTCACAACAATACCTGTTTCTTTTGTAATCATGTGAATTGTCATTATATTTTAAATTCTTTAAAAAAATAAGTCCAGTTTTGTAGTTTAGAAGAAGATAAATAACCGTTTTTTTGTAATTCATGTATTTTGTCATTATATTTTAAATTATTTCAAAAAAGTAAGTCCAGTTTTGTAGTCTAGAAGAAAAAAAAAACTATTTTTTGTAATTCATGTGAATTGTCATTATATTTTAAATTCTTTAAAAGAAATAAGCCCCGGCCAAATTTGAGGCCACGAGACGCCACTGATGACTTCGATTAAAATCCTGCCGACGTTACGTGGCTACCGGAAAAACGGTCCACGCGAAGATATGATTTCGCAAGGAGCAACCCAGTTTCGAGCAGCCTTGCTTATGTTTTCTATCTTCCTTTGCCACGGTTCGTCACCAGTCGTTTGAATGAAGCCTCTGTTTATAATGAACTCGATGACCCTCCCTCCACGCTGCGACTCAGCCTTAACTTCATGTGGCTTGGGAAACGACCAAACTCCAAGATGTCCAAGATTGTACTTCGTTGAATTAGGTCACGCACACTCAGTCTGCAACCTTTTAACAGTGACGTTGCCTTAAGGTAGGGAGGTTGGTAGGGGCGATATTCATTAACTAATAAAGAGACAATACAACCCCCTACGATTTTTTTTGGCTCGCCACTGAACCTACACAGTTAATGCAAATTACGCGGGAATCAGTATACTGGATTCCACTTGGGGGCACTGGCCGCTATACCACACAAGCATCTTCCCATAGATCAAGTGTGGTCAATTAAAAGTAAGTGTAATTTGATGTCAGGGTGACCATAAGGAAGCGTTAGGTTCTATGTACGCTCACAAGGGGCGGCCTGTTCAATAATGCCGAAAACTCCTAAAGCAGGAGGGTGTGAATCGAGCGCAGTTGCCTTTCATGGTGCAATGTGTGTAACATAAAGACAACACGAGTTAAGTCAGTGCTCAGTGGAGTTGAAAACTATTTGAAAAGTTGTCATCAACAGCAGCACAGCCAGTCCGACGTTTGAAGAGTCTTTAACTTTTCTCTTTCTTAAATCTTTTGTGAGATATACAGTATATATAAAAACCTGGTTTATCCAGTTACTTCCTGAGTCTTTATCTGACTGGAATAAACTCATTGTAGCTGTAGCAACATTGGAAACAAAGATGCCGATATGCTTCGAAGAGTGTGCCAGGAAGGAACCAGATTATCGCATTGACCTTGGAAAGGTGACAAAAGAGAGAGATCAGGCTCGGCACTTGCGAACCTCTCGGGTCAGCTTTCCCATTTTTGCAAGCAAGTAGTAGCCTTTTGTTCACCTACTCCGAAACATAACATTTTGAAATTGTCGTTATTTTTACTAGTATATAATCATTAGAGGATCTACATGCAAATGCATGTGTTTCACAAGGCATGTTTCAAAATGTGCGTTTTCACGAAAAGGTAAGTGAATGAAACCACACTTATGTTCCATATTTTAGCAATATTAACCATAAATGCATATTTTGTTTTATGACAGGAAGAGTGGGATGGGATAAAAGGAAACAAGATTTGCGCTATCAAGCATTTGGTGCATGGTCCGTCCTTCCCGCCGAGAGAAAGTTATTATAACAAGGCTTCGAATTGGACACAGTCGTCTCACATTTGATCATTTGCCGCAACGGCTGGAGCCTCAGCTGTGCAGTGTACGTGACGTATGTGACATTGAATGTACAGATTTTAGACAGACATTTTCCATCTTCTCGACTCCTTGTCATCCATACCGAGAGGAGATTAAGGTTTTTTACACTGTCCCTTTTGAACCTTGCACTTTTAACCTTTCTCAAGAAACTTCTTACACACTCCCTTTTTGAAAGCTCAGGCAAGGATTTTAATTAAGGGGAATTTTCCTAGTATACTTTTGAATGGTGTCAAATGTCCTTATGTGCTGACGCACCAAAAAAAAAAAATAATATTGAAGCTACGGAGCTTAAAGCGCCCGCCGCCTATGCTCTATGAAGATGATTATGACAATCGCATAGGGAGTTCTGGATTCAACTGTATATTTTCAAGTTGAATATTTGTATTTGGTGTCCTAAAGTACAGTATAATACTATACTGCACTGCATATGAAGGAGTAACAATTTTTGAATTTTTGCTTTTTTCTTTATCAGTTTTTGAGCTTTCCAGAAAGCTACCTTTTAAATGTAATTACATAGTTAGTTTCTTTTGCACAAAAATTAACAAAGTTATTTCCACAGTTAATTTATTCTGGATAAGATAGAACTTGCAGAGCATTGATGGGTTGTTCTTTCTTTAACTATAACAGAACTTTAATGTCCGGAAGAAATTCACATTGATATAGTGACATCCTATAAATAACATGCAATAAATGCAATTTCGTTATTTTCTTCCTGTCATGCGGTCATCACTAATGGCCAATTTTCATTACTTTGTAATAAATCTAATATGTATAAATACGAAAATATAGAGGTTAGAAAACTTAAATTTGGGACTCTCATACTTGAGAGAATTAAGCCATGCAAAATATTTGCTGTATATCCCCGATTGCGTAGTGATAACGTCATCACCCCTTCATCAAAGGGCACCGGGTTCGATACCCGGTGGAGGCACATAGTGGTTCGGATCCCACTCTAAACTATAATTCCAGTCGCAATTAGCTTTTCACTTTATAAAGTTGACTTCAAAACAGTTGCAACGTTTTTTTTTTTCCTAATTACGTTTTAGAAAATCATAATTTTGTTTGTTAGTGCCCAGCATCTGCGTTCACAAATCTCCCCCGCGGAGGACAAGAACTCGCCCTGAGTGTTCTGTAGCTAGCACTTGACACCGCCGCCAGCCGCTCAGACGCATTCGACAGTGTTGGGCGCTCCAAGACGGAATGGTATATTTAGCTTGGCAGGGGTTCCTCCCGGAGGAAGGGTGGCTGAAATTCCTCCTCACCTGGACCCGTGCCCGCCCGCTCAACAAGCAAACACTTTCTTCCCCCTCCCTGCCGAAGGGGGGCACCGACCCTGCTTCTGCTCTAACCTCCGGGTGATTAATGCCGACTGCGACTTCCAGTGAAGTGAAAATTGCCCCATAGTTCATTGCGCGAAATTACGATCAACGCCACAGCCCCAGTCCGGGCAGTAAGGAAAGTTACGTCTGCGATGACCATACCGTGCCAGGTGCTTAAACTCCACGTGATGCACCGGTTCTACAGAGTAGCCTATTTTCGTTGGGTAGAAAAAGTAACGCTTGTCGAAGTGCCAGCCAATTTTACGATTAACGTCAGTCGATCTTCCAGTCGAATAATTTTTTCGTTCAGTACATTTAGTACCCTATTAGAAGTAGGGTGGTAGAGTACAATTATTTTCGTAACACCTCTGACTGTTCTGATTTAGAAGCTTGAGTGCGAGTCTAGCAGTTCTAATCCTCCAATAGCATAGCGTGTTTTCAACAAGTCGCTGACATCACGTCGGCTAAGCACTAATCGCTTGCCATATCGATTAAGCTCTGCGAGATTATTAGACTCGCTAGCCAGATCCATGAAGGGAGCTGGAGATTTTGTAGAAGTACAGGTAATGTGACCATGCTTGGACGTTTGGCGTGAAATCATTGGCAACTCTACAAGGGGAAAATAGTGGGCGACACCCTCACACAAGAATATAATAATTAGATGTACTAGAAAGCAATGTTCTAAAGTTGATAAATTGTCCGGAATTTATTCAAGATATTTCAGGTGTCAGGCGTAGAATGAGAAACACTGTACGTCGCTGTTGTGTTGTTTCTATACATATGCTTGTCAGCTTTAATGAAATACAGTAAACTGGCTGTAATGATGCATGCATTCAGTAAATTATCCTTTTCATCTGTTTATTTTTATTTGGAGGACTCACCGGACTTGAATTGCCCCGGGTGACCAGGGTGTCAATCCGACCCTGATTGATGTGCACGTCGACAAATCTCAGATGAAGTTAAATGGGGTACATTAGAAGAACATAAAATTCTGGGAAATGGAAAACGATTTATCCTTTTACTTTAATGTTAGCGAAGCGGAATCCATACATATTGTTACCTCCACTCCCCTTCTCATACTGGTTACTTAGGGATTGTCTAAACTGAGATACAAGGCAATAATTTGATGATTCAAACATTAAAGTGCTACCTATTTTCTCTCTTGGAGGGTCTATACAGTATTTTAAGCACAAATAATGCTAAGCTAAATGTCGATTTTTGAGAGTTACCATTGCTATTGATAGCAGTATGAATTTATTTATAATAGAGTGATAAAATTCTCACATACCACTACATTACACACATAATTAGGAATCCTTTGTATTAGGAGTTCGATAAGATTTAGGTAAAAGGAATAAATTACAAATTTGTTACACTACTTTTGTGTCACCCTGTACTGTAGGAGAAAGTGTGTAAGAGATAGTCATATTTATATCTTCACACACACACACCAAATCAATCCCAAAAGGAACACTCTTAAATTACATTGCATCTATATGCTCCCTGGGCGCAAGTTCGTGATTTGTGTTGTGTGGTGTTCGGGAGATAACATTCTTATACATTTGTGTAGGTAGGTTTTATGTGACCTCAGGATTTGCACAGCCGCCATGTTTGCAGACAATTTTGTTTGTCGTGTGCAAGGAAATATCTTGAAATAACGTGAGCTTCTGTTCAAACAACCGAATACCATCGTAAATAAGGTTCAAATATCCCACCCCCGCCCACTTGAATTCCGTATGTTTACAAGAACTGGCCTCCATCATGGCTGCTCGATCCCACAATGCAACAGTTTGTGACTTAGGTGAAACACGCATATCTCGTATTCTACTAACAAACAAAATATGGAACAACTTTAATTACAATATTAGTACGTACATTAAAAAAAATCCCTATCAACAAAACCAAAGATCATGTTTGAAGGTAAACATTACATTATTTGCAACAATATGGGAATGAAACAATATTATCTTTCTCGGTAGAGGGCAAAATAAATAAATAAATATTGAGCGCTAACTGGAAATAATGAAAGGATAACTGGCGATAAAAATATTTTTGAATTCCTTGACGAAGAAAAGCTATTCTTTGACACCAGTCACGATATAGTTTCGTAATGTATTGATCCAAAATTTGAAAATGGCGAATAAAAAATTGCACAGTGGGTCAGAATAGCAACCCAAACTTTTATGTTGACATAAGAGCTCAAGATAGGAAATCAGCAGAGAAACACTCTGAACCTAAATACTTTGGGGTATACGACGTGAACGGGAATACAACCATAAAAGAAAAACCAATGTTTCTGTATAGGGGGGACCTTCTTTTTCTGTGTGGTCGGAAAGAGATGACTCACTCGTGCCAAGTTGTCCAAGAAGCGGTCCGACTGAAGCAAAAGAAGCAAGATGGGAGGAGACAGTGCTTTCCTCTCATGAGACAAACAACGTGAGCTCCACCCAATCCTTGAACATTCATACGTGTTTCTTTGCATATATGTATGAGGAAGTTCATTCGATTTGCGCAGACATGTAGTCTCCATCAGTAAGAGAGCCCTCAGCAACACATCTGACGTAAAAGAGCATTGCATTTTTATTTGGTTATTCAACGAAGCTTTCTGGCTTCAGCAGGTTAATCGCCTCGATGTGGATGATTGGTGAATTGGTGATTATGCAGGTTCGCAATTGGATGATCTTGATGTGGACTACAATTCTGCTCTGCATCTGTAAAGGGCACACATGGAGGAAAATTGCTTCGAAAAAAGCCACAGAAAGCGATATATTTGAAACGTAAAAACATTAAAAATATACTAACCATCTGACATAATTGGCATCAAAGTTTTAAAGCTGTGTATATGAGAAACCGGGGGCTCACGATGTTGTTATAACTTTGCCTCCTATATAAATGCGTGGTTAGATGAGAGAGATGAAAGGTCGAGCACCATGGAACACTCATGCCATGGTCTCGGGATTGGAACCCAAAGACATGCTCATCGGAACCAGACGGGACCCCCCTCCCTCTTTCAGCATTTCAGGAAAATATAGGTATTATGTGTATCTATGAAATTGATGTTATGCACTTTTCTTAAACCAGTATTGAAAGGTAACGACATATACAGTCGGAGAAGATGAAGAGGTTCACAGTTAGCGTCAGTGTCGGTATTTATACTTTTCTCTGTTGTATCGTTGACCTGGAGATCGCCAGGTTGTTGGCAACTTGATTATTTTGTAGTTCGCATCATGGTTGTTAAAGGTAAAGGAACTGTAAATGAATTCTCTTTCGGTGCGGAAGAGAAAATCAGCAAGCATAAATATTTTCTTGACCGTAGAGAATTGATTTCTTTTAAAAATATATCAATTCTGTCGTGGAAACTAAATCTCACGTAGTTTTAAAAGAGAAAAAAAAGAAGTTCCATTTGAATTGTCTAACTTCATTCTCTGCGTACAGTGGGAAGAGATATTATTACGGTAGGAAGGCCAAATAGAAGATAGAGGGATAAGGTTGAGATGGACCTGAAGAAGATCGGTAAGGATGGAAAAGATTGGATTGATCATGCCCAGGATAGGGACGGATGGAAGACTTGTGTTGCTGCAGCCATAAACCTTCGGGTTTAAGAAGGCTAGAGAGTTATTTAGTATCTTGTAAAAAAGGAGGAAAAAATCCAATTCCGGCTCAGTTCCGTGGCGAAAGCTGTCGTTGCTTCGTCTGAAGCATGCGTATTATGCACGTTCGTAAAAAGCGTGATTGGGATATGTTGGGTTCATGGTATGGGTCTAGCGAAGAAAATATCTTCTTGTGAGTCTGAAAAAGCCTAATCCAGCTGCTGACTAAGGAGACGCAAACACACAGCATAATATGCTGCCCTAAACCTGGCTATTTTTTTCTTTTGTTTTCTAAAACAACGACAAAAACAAGTGAAGTCGGCCGTCATTCAATTCGAATTCGCTGACTCTTCATCGAAGAACCGAGTGGTGGTGCACGAGTGTTAGACCAATGCGTTACAGAAATGGTGATGTCGTTGACACTTGCGTTTGAGATTTTAGGTTCTAGTGGAGGTTCCGTTGAAGACTTGCTTTCAACATCGGATAGTTAGACAGTTGGCAACACCTGCAGATAAATTTTATTCTTCGGTAAAATTTTACTATCCGCAAAACGTATATCTTCAATTTTACAGGAGAAATTACATACCGAACTGACTTTACGTACACATTTGAAAGGTCGTGGAAGTGTTTTTTTTCCATCGCTTAATTCATATCGCCGGTAAATCATGTATTTTTCAAGATTAATGTCTCTCCGATGCACGAAAGCTGTTGCTTCTATGTCCTTCTATTACGTGAACCAAATGCTGCGTGCGTTCCGATGATGTAACCCCCGGTCAGTGTTTCCAACCACGCCGTTTTTTTCCTTTGCAAGAACATGACAGTTTTGAGGATGACAATTTTAACTATTTGCCTAACCTAACTGAACCGCGGTGGCTCAGTCGGTAACGCGTCTGACTACCATGCTAAAGGTCCCGGGTTCGATCCCCGGCCGGTTTAAAATTCGGGAACTTTTCTAACGGTGGAAGCGGCCCCGGCGCACACCCAGCGTCGAATAACATGGGTACCTGGGGGAAACCCTGGGGGGGGGGTAAAGGCGGTCAGGGGCGTGATGGGGGTCACTCACGACCGGATCAAGAAAGTGTGGGGCGTTACCCCCACACCCCTATACGCCTTCATGGCGTGGTGCTATGCACAGGGGATCACTTTTTTTTTTTTTTAACTGAACCTAACCTAACCTCGCCGTGCATGGTTCGTAGGGCTATTTATGAATGGTTCGTGGGGCTATCCATGAATGGTTCGTGGGACTATCCGTGCATGGTTCGTGGGGCTATTTATGAATGGTTTGTGGGGCTACGTGCATGGTTCGTGGGGCTATCCGTTTATGGTTCGTGGGGTTTTCGAACCAGGAAAAAAATATAAAATCAGTAACACGAAAGTAGGTATTTTTCGGTGAAGAAGGTTGAAAAAACTGCACACCCAGTGATCATGGACAACGCTAGACAAGATTTGCCCGCCATATTGTGTGTAACGCAACCGGAAAATGAACGAACAGTAATTACTCGATATGTGGAAAATTGAAGTTATTGTCGTGAAAAAAACGAAATGGCATCTTCAAGAATCTTTAGGAATGCAGAATACGTAAGTACCAATGTGAAAAAGAAGAAAATAAAGGAATTTCAGACGTTTGGCGGATACTAAACTTTTAATGATTAAACTTCAGTGTGATACTCAAGGGCATTACAGCGTAACACACTACGAAACCAGAAGCCCCAACTTCGAATTCTGGCTAAGGCTTGGATATATCATCGTGTTCGTCTCATAATTCATCCGCATCGCCGCGATTATCGACACATCTCGAAGGGTATGGTCTCGATTTTTTTTTAAAAAACATGATCTGTCTTTCGTCGAATTTACTCAAGCTGGTTAGTTATTTCTACACTGCATGAATTTGTACCTTTTTTCCCTTTCTTTTTGTGTGCATAGGGCCAAGATAGAGAAGGTAATGATGGGGCACCATAGTTTCTGCTCGCGCATAGGTACTGAAAATCGGGAGACTGAAACCGAATAAAAACGTTGAAGCTATGGGCGCGGAGGTTGTGTAGCTGTGGGATTCTCTCTTGGCTCGAGTCCATACACTGTGGGATGCAGGAGCTATTACCTTGACATAAAGCGTGGGCCCTCTGCAATTCCACCTCGCACTTCTGTTCGTTTTGTCCGATGATGCCAGCCATTCTGACGTCATCGTGTCATTCCGCACATACGTATCTTCATTGTACTGCGAGTGTAAACAAACTCATAAACACAAAGGAGGAGTTTTTATTGAACGACAAGGAATGTAGCGACTGAAACATGAACCTTTTCACTTACTCAACGGTCACTCTAACCCCTAGCAACTAAATTGGCAAAATAGTGACTGCTTAAATTCTTAGTTGATAAGATTTTAAAGTTTTTTCATGTTCATATGTCCACTGCCTAATTGTATTCAGATTAGTTAGACTTAAAAGGACTGGACATACAGTTTATAGTGGTGGGGTGTGAGGGATGACCCTTCGTCAAGACACTCAAGTATCACTCTCGACGGTGCCCGCAGATGGGGGCCAAGGAGGTCACTCCCCCGTGAGATTTCTATAAAGACCTTATATAATTCAAAATTTTGAAATTGTAGCATGAAAACATAGTCGAGAGGTGTCAAGAAGGACAACAGATTAAGTGCCTATGCAAATTATTCTAGAGTTGGGGATGCTTTATGAGAATTCACTTAACTGGGGGAAAGCATCACTCCACCTTTCCCCAAATTTAAGCACTGCTGCCCGCCCTGAGTAAACTTGGCGATGGACAGTTTGCTTGGTAATACTCACGGATCCTAGTGTACATCACGGTAAACTGCTTTGTGCAAGCCAATGGGGTTCTGTCGTTTGAAACTACAGTCAGTGTAATCATATCTAGGATTGTGTATTGTCCTGTGTTTTCTCATTATATGTGCTGAGTGACCCTTTACAGCTTCAGCTGTTAACCTTAGATAGTTTAGTCCCTAGAGACACGTGTTGGTTGTGGTTACGGTAAGGGGCTTGACACTGTATGATGTGACGGGTGCAAATAGCATAAGTGCTGAAGTAACTACTGTTCATTTCAATCATTAATTAAAGAAACATTCATCTTCGTGATTAACCTAGAGAGGTAGGAACGAGATGTAAAAATAACACAACAAAATTATCCTTTATCTGTCACTGTAGTAGTTGTTTCTTCCTCAGGAAAGGACCTTGTTCTGAACTTCGCGCGGCAGCCATGACGATTGAGAGTGAAAAGGGCTGAGGAGGAAGGAGCCCCCGACAACCCCGTCTCCCGGCCTTGTCCTTTCGTCGATCGACTTCCGAGGAGGAATGTAAACGACCCACATAGCACTCGAGGAAATACGCCATGTGGATAACTCACTAATCTGGATCGACTCTGGAACGTTGCAGATTCCCTTCACTTGATTTGGTCCTCCCTGTTGAACCTCGCAGCATTCTCGTGGCCGTGTGTTTTATTTTCACGTGAAATTTTCGCTCTTGCGGTGACGGTTGTGAATACGTAACTATGGGACCAGAAGTAGAATTCGGTAGAGACGATTGCACCGTATGTGGAGACTTGTGAGTGAATATTAGTTTAAGTGTGGTGGTAAAGGGTGCGTTTTTCGTGTGAGTGGAACAAGAAGAATTCACGGTGAAAGTGAGTGAAATGGCCGACGAGAACAAGAAAGATGGAGACCTGAGGAGGAGCTTCAAGATGGATTTCGCCAAAGAAAAGAGCTTCTTGAAGCAGTCGGGAATGCAACAGCAGGTACGACTGTTTGTGTCTTTGGAATGTCCTGAGCTTTTTGCATGTTCTTGAACTTATTCATGATTCTATGCAACCCAAGTGTTCTTACTATTTAAGACCAATTATAACACCATTAAGCCTTGTTTCCATGATATGAAAAACTCAATATGCTGACCAAGGCAGAAATTTATTTTATTATAAAACATAAACTAAACTAAACGTAACGTTTCAACCTTCTAGCAAGGTCTTCTTCAAACTCTGCACCAAGTACAAATGTAACAAGGTACAAAACAGGACGATATATATACACAAACATTACTCCCCTCCAGACTATTAGAAAGTTGTTCTGGAACATTCTAGCAGGTGGCTTTCTCTTGTACTTTCACCTAAAAGGCTAAACATATTTTCTTCCATCTAGAATGTGGTTGGACTTTTTATCTTACGCTCTTTTTCCTTCATTCTTCTTCCTTCTTCTCTCCTCTTTCTCTTGTCCTTTCCACTTTTTCTAACACCTTCTTCCATTCTTTGTTTATCTTCTTATGAACTGGAAGGAGGAGGTCTTCTTCAAACTCTGCACCAAGTACAAATGTAACAAGGTACAAAACAGGACGATATATATACACAAACATTGCTCCCCTCCAGACTATTAGAAAGTTGTTCTGGAACATTCTAGCAGGTGGCTTTCTCTTGTACTTTCACCTAAAAGGCTAAACATATTTTCTTCCATCTAGAATGTGGTTGGACTTTTTATCTTACGCTCTTTTTCCTTCATTCTTCTTCCTTCTTCTCTCCTCTTTCTCTTGTCCTTTCCACTTTTTCTAACACCTTCTTCCATTCTTTGTTTATCTTCTTATGAACTGGAATGGGGGACTGAAGATAAACAAAGAATAGAAGAAGGTGTTAGAAAAAGTGGAAAGGACAAGAGAAAGAGGAGAGAAGAAGGAAGAAGAATGAAGGAAAAAGAGCGTGAGATAAAAAGTCCAACCACATTCTAGATGGAAGAAAATATGTTTAGCCTTTTAGGTGAAAGTACAAGAGAAAGCCACCTGCTAGAACGTTCCAGAACAACTTTCTAATAGTCTGGAGGGGAGTAATGTTTGTGTATATATATATCGTCCTGTTTTGTACCTTGTTACATTTGTACTTGGTACAGAGTCTGAAGAAGACCTTGCTAGAAGGTTGAAACGTCACGTTTAGTTTGTTTTATAATAAAATAAATTCCTGCCTTGATCAGCATATTGAGTTTTTCACTTCATTCCAGTTCCTTGTACGTACTGGACTGTATTCAGATGTAGAACGTTGATGAAATCTCACGTGATAATGGTTCTAATATTATGGAATTTTCTGTGTCTCCTTTAGTTTCTGAACTTGTGATCGTTTTCTCCTCAGAGTAGCAAGGGTGGGGAGGGTAGTAAGTTAGTAGAAAACAATCTTACCCTTGTTGCCCTTAGTGCAATGGTGTAATATATCATAACTAAATCTATAGCATCTCTTCTTTGAGAGGCAGAAATATTTTTCCTGTTTCTTGTTTTTTTCTCTAACTGCAAAACTTATTTTCTAATGCAAATTCTGTGTAGGACGTGTACATATTCCTGTCGAGATAAAGTGGCCCATATTTCAACTGTTCAACCCTACAAGGAGTGCCATTTTATGTGAACAGGAGTGTACATAACTACATTTAAGGTCTTTCTTCAATGTAGGTCATGTCCGGAGAAGATAGGATGCCTTGTTACCCCTCGAGTAAGTAGTATGCAATTATGTAAACGACATGGTAACGCGCATAGGCTTGTATATTAATGCGCATTTTTGTCGCTTTTCTGCAGTCATGACCACGAGTATGAATGATGATTAATATATCACATTAAATGTGACGAATGGAGAACATGTTCGCTCCAGGACTCAAATCAGCCACCTTTGGTTGTGAGATAAGGAGTAACAAACCCAATATAGCTATGCAATATGCTTGTGAATGATGAAACATTAGACCAGTATTTGTTACATGTTTGTTCCCACCATTTTCTTTTTCCAACGGTCGATACTTAAAAGTCAACATCCAGGGGTACCGAGTTCGAATGCCTGCCTGGGGATGGCTGTTTTTTGTGAGTGTCCTTTATCAATTTTATCGTATCATCACTCATCCTTATCATCGCGATTAGCCAAAACTGGAAGAAAAGCGACGTAAAATAAAAACAATATATACAGAGCATTCCATGACATTCGCTAGGAGACTCGGCGGCAAACGGCCCGGCATCAGCGCTTGTTTTTCCCGGTGAACGGGTCCGCGACAGTCGCTTATATTAAACCTCGTAAAAAAGTTTAGAGTAACAGGGTCAGTTCTGAATAAAAGTGGAACGAAAAATGGGGAAATAAAGTATACAAAGACAATCCGCACACCATCCGTGAGTTAAAAGAGAGTATTTTACGAAAAATCTGGAGAATTACAGTAGACGAACTTGCACGTGTAAATGCCAAATTTCTTCGGAGATGGCAGGAATGTGTTGCAGCAGAGGGACATCATTTTCAACACCTTCTGTAGTCAAGGTTAGTACACAGTATGAAAACTGGAATTTTAATAGGCGACTTTAGCGACTGTCGCTTACCCGTTCACCGGGAAAGACAAGCGCTGCTGCCGGGCAGCTTGCCACCGAGTCTCGTAGCGAATGTCAGGGAATGCTCTGTATAAATAGGTTTAAATATCAACACGATATTTTTTGTTGTAAATACAATTGTTTTTACCTGTATATGAAGCAACACTGTCGAAAAATGTCAATTGTTCCATAAAAACATTAGTTTTTGGTGTAGTTTACATTATTTACGAAGACTGTAAATTGAGTGTAAACTACACGTACAGTCACGGAAAGTTCTGGGTTGTAATAGTCCCATTGAAATTCAATTGATTTTTTTCAACCCAGAAGTGTCCGTGACTGTACACAGAGATTACGTGTAAACAACGCACATAAACATCGACTACCAGACTGCGGTACATCTTCGGTTGCCCCCTTTTCTGCGTCTTGATCTGTTCCCGTGAATCCCAAATCACCGGGACGAAGCCTCCCTCTTGTGTGCCAATTTATTTCTGTCTGTCTCCGAGTAGCGCACGCGTGGGTGCGTGTGAGTGAGCCACGCACAGTTTACTTCCTGTGTACCCAACAGGGTCTGTTCACCTGGCACTTCGCCTGGTATCTTGTGAGGTCCGGCAGTTCGATGCGTCAGATTCTATGAACTATAGCCGGAATATTAATAGTGATCCCAGGGAGTGCTTTTTTGCGCAGTTGCGTTCACGCGTCGTATTCACCATGATTTTTCTTTCTTCGCCAGCATACTCTGGCCGTGAAGCGTATATCGGTTCATATCCTGGACAAAGGACGGATGCCTTCTTTTAATCTGATCATGAAAAACTGGTTCGAATCCTGGCCTGGACATAAGGGTTGGCCCGGGTGGACCCAGCCCAGTTTTCCCCACGCGGGTTTTTTCAGAAAAATCCACCTTGAAAAAAAAAACCAACAAAAAAACCACTCAAAATGTGGGTTTTTCGGAGAATGTTGTAAATTATTGCTTTAAATAATTGTGAGGTTCTAGAATTGTCAACAGTTTGAGAAAACTTGTAAAATAAAGGCTTAGCCAAGCTTATAATACTCAAAATAATTAATGTGGTACAAGTCACAGTGGTTTTTTTCAGGATATTTTTCTCAAATCATGCTAGAAATAGACTTAACAGAAATAATACGAACATATATCCAAGAAACAAAAATCAAGAGGGTCTGAAATATTTATATAAAACATTTGAATGAACAAAGCTAATTTTGAAATGTGGTAGCACTTTAGATATCAGTCACTTCCGTATGTGGGCAAGCCACATAGTTTCACCTGTGACGGTCAACTTTTACAATAATTTTTTCCATGTATAAAACATTACAAAGGAGAATTGAGTACATTTTATTAAAATGTCGTGAAAGTAGAATAAAGTTAACTGTGGTATAATTAAAACAAACACTTTTCAAATGATTAATTTCATTTCTCAAAATTTAGTATGTGTGCAAGTGTTCTGTTTTGTTTCCAATGCCTTGCACTGAGAAAGTGACTCCTCCCTCCCGCCAGTAACAGTGCATTGATTGAACATATTGGGTTGCTTGTCCGTGTAGGATAATGTTATTTGTGGTTAGGAGTTCTATACCCAAGAAGGCAAGTACTCTCATAATCTACCACAATTTCTTTTTTTATAAAAAATAGGGGGTGTGGGGTACTCAAGAAAATACAATGCATACATATACTTCCATATTTTGACCATTTTTGACATTTTCAAACCTTTTTAGAGACTACAATTTCAAGCTTTGTGCATAAATCTTTCAGGAGCATTGTGACAATACTTGCACTGTAAATTCACAATAAAATTATCGAAACATAATGCACGATTTAGGAGGAGCATTGGTGGGGTGGATGGGCAAAGAAAGACAAGTCATCTACGTATTTAGTGACCATGATAACATGTTCTGCAGCTAGAAAACTTGACAGACTGGAATGCTATTGCATGTGAGTGAAATTGAACAATGTGCTCAATTTGTCACCATGTTTAAAGATGGTGGACGAGAGATTGATTTAACATGCCTTGCGAGAGCTATAAGTTATGCTAATATTTGAGGTTAGATTTTCGTAGATTAAGAAAACCAAGTCTCAGCTACGTTAGGACATTACTTGAGCTTGAAGTTTTTAATAAAAACTCTGTATTATAGTGTGTGGTTTAGGAAGGGTGGGGGAAAGTCACCAATCTTGAGACCACGATATCTGTAGCAAATTTAGAGTCTTTAAGCTGAAATTCATGTCGCAAATAGATACATCCAGGGAATGATTTTATTTTGCATTTGTCGAAAGCATTTCAAGATGGTGGATGAAAAATTGATTTTTAATTTTCTGAGGTAGCTCCAAATTCTGATGTCACCTTCAAACATCTGCGTAAACTACATTCTTTGACATTAAGAAAAGAGACTTAAATATTTTAGGGTATTTTTTAAGCTATGGTGTGACAAATATTTTTTTTAACAATATAGTGCATATGTATGTTGGGATCCAAATGGGGGCCACTAATTTGTTTTGTCCATGGGAACTGTTAGTTTCATACAAAAGAGATATTTTGGAGGATGGATACGTTATTTCATTCGGATGAAATCAGTCAAGACAAATATGTCAGCCTTATAATTTTGGCATGGTTAATACACGGAGGAGATATTTAAACTTGAAACATCCACAAAAATAATGGGAAAACAAAGTTGTGAACAAACTGCATTAAATAAGATTTTAAAATGTGGGTGCAGCTACCAAATGTTGTATAGTAGGTAAAGGTAAAGTTCCCCGCGCATATAGCACGGTGCCATGAAGGCACATTCAGGGGATATGGTATTAGGGCCCGACCTCGTACTCTTGATCTCGGCCATTTTGGAGGTGATGTGATCACAACCAAACTCCGGCTACCTTTACCACCCATGGCCCATTGATTTGAGACTGGGTGAGTTCCAGAGCTGCTTTATGCAGGGACAAGACCGGAAAAATTCCGACCTTAGATCACCCACCCCAATATTCGAACCCGGGTCTTCTGCATGGCAGTCGGCCAGCCTGTCGACTTTTTTTACATTTGTAATAAAAGTAATAACCCAAAGCAGTAGTATCCCCCATTTTCTCACAATTTTCTCTATTCTCATTGGGATAAACACAAACATTCACGTCCGAACCAGGGACCCCTGGCATTGCATCATGCTGTGCTAACTACTCCGCCACGGAGGTTGACTAAACCACCACAGTTATCAAGTATTAGTATAGTATTGCAAATGCACAACACTGGGAACTGATCATAGATCTATTAACTGTTACGCCATCCAGCAAGAGTAGAATCAAACTATTGGTCAAATTTTTCAAAACATAGTATTTTGGATAATTTAATCATTTGTCCCGCACTTTGGCTGTGGGGGCTCTGGCTATGGGACGTGGCAGGTTTGAGTCCCCTGAGACTCAGAAGACTGTATATGAGACTGGTGAACACTCACCATCATGTTTAAATTGGGGAGCTACGAATGAGTAGCGTAGCCCCTTCATGAAAACCTACGACGACGACGACTGGGGGTTCGTCGTGCTGACCACACATCACCCCGTAACTGGTTGGATGATCTCCCCCCTCAGAGTAGGAACAGGTGGGAGTGCGGCCAGCAGTCGGTAGGTAGGCCTGGGCCCTCAATGGGCTGTTGCGACACGGGTTATGTATGTTTTTGGTTAAATCATTTCAAGGTGTGAGACCTTGATCGTCAATTCTTAACTATGTTAACAGAAAATATTAAATAGTTTTTGACTCGGTGAACTAAAACAATACAAATTGAATGTTCTAATATACAGGGTGAGGCAAAAAGATGTTAACAATAAATGGGTGTTTAATCACTTTCAATTACAAGCAGGGATTTGGTTACAGAGTTTCAATTTGGCACCCATCCCTATCAATGCACTCATTGAGTCTGTTCATTGTTGTTTGTAAGGTCCTCTGGGCCATTTGGGCAGGAATTCCATCGATGACGTGAGTGGTGCGATGTTTCAGGTCGTCTAGGTTGCGAGGTTTGCTGGCGTAGACCCGATCCTTGACCATGCCCCACAGCCAAAAATCGCATGGCGTCAGGTCGGGTGAACGTGCTGGCCATGGGAGAGGACCACCTCTACCAATCCAGCGTTTACCGAACGTGTCGTTCAGGTAATCCCGAACCAGCAGACTGTAATGGGCAGGGGCGCCGTCTTGCTCAAAATACCCTCGCTGGAGAATGGCAAGTGGTACGTTCTCCTCCATGAACGTACTGAGCATGGCAAGGTAATTCTCTCCCCTGACGGTCTGTTCTTCAAAACAGAACGGTACAATCACTCCAAATTTGCTCACGGCACACCAAACGTTCCCCTTAGGGGAATCCCGCATGTGCTCTCGAACTTCCTTCGGGTACTCAGTCGCCCATATGATACTGTTGTGCTTGTTCACACGACCGCTGGTGTGGAATGTTGCTTCGTCAGAAAACATGAACAGAATGTCAGGCTCAATGTTCACCATTTCCAAGAGAATTTCTGTAGCCTTCACACGTGCTTGCTTGTCCGCGTTTGTGAGCTGCTGCACAATCTGCAAGTGGTATGTCTTCATTCCTAAGTCACGATGCAAAATCCTAATCAGTGACCTTTGCGAAATGTTAGTTTCTAGAGAAAGTCTGCGCGTGGACTTGGTTGGGCTGACTAACATCGCTTCCTGGACGCAGATGATATTCTCTTTCGTTCGGACAGATCTTTTTCTACCGCTGTTCCCCTTGCAATCGTCTTGAACGGACCCCGTCCGGTCCAGGTCTTGAATTTTTCTTGTACGATGCGTGGGGACTGGAATACCTCCATCCAGGCAGATATCTTCCTTCGTTCCTCAATGGAATATCGGGCCGCCATGGTTTAATCTGCAAAAAACAAAGAAATATTTAGTCTTCCATACAGTGTTAACATCTTTTTGCCTCACCCTGTATTATACTATCAGGGAAAAATGTATTTCGTTTTTAAAATATATATATTTATAAACATAACCTGGAAAAAACAGAAAAACCCGGGTTGGGTTTTTTCGAAAAAAAAAAAACGGGCAAAATGCCAACCCTGCTGGACATGGGTATTCTTTGTGAGTACCCCTTCATCAATTTCATCATATCATTACAATAAAAAGCTCTCGCCACGAAAACAGTCCAGTCAAGGTCAGAGCTTCCCCTTGCCTCCTCCACACCCCTGACCCTCCAAGGTTGCCACACTTCTTCTAATATGCTCAGTCGACACTTAACGCGTTGTACGTAAGCGGTTGATTTCGTCGGTTGAAATTGTTGCTTATTGGCAACACTGTAGGTGGGTGGCGTGACTTTGACTGGGACTGTTTTTGTGGCGAGAGCTTCTAGGGCTGAGTCAATGCCGATGTATCGGTATCAGGCATCAGCCGATATCAGTGGTATCGGTATCAGGAAGTATCTGTTAGCATTTATTTACCAATACCTGCTGATTCTTTTCCGGCATTGTGATCTTTCAGAGACTCCTCAAAAACGCCGTAAGACACTTTTGAGGAGTCTAATTATCCTGGAAATTATGCAAAATTCGAAGTTTCTTTTTTATTAACATCAGTTTTTTTCTGAGAAAAACTTTGTGATAACGAAACATGCAATTTAATATTCTGATGTAATTCTCAAATATGTAAAGCAAAAACGATGGAAAATTGATGTATATAATTAGTTTTCAGTTTTGGTGTTAACTCCACTTTATACGCAGAAAGGCTAATCTGTACTGACTTACGGTTTAAAGTGGGATCCGATCAGACTAATTTGCCCCCTCGATGATGAGTGGAGGGGGGGGGGGGGCAAGTCGCAACCCTCCGGTTCCGACGTCCCTGCAATCCTGAGACCTTCTGTAAACAAAACCACGTGCATGCAGAAAGCATTGCAAACTCATAGAAGTAAAATAATCCACACGAAAATCCAGCGTTGTCACAGGATTCATTACGTAAGGTAAAACAACGGCCAAGTTGTAGTATGGGATACGCTGCCGCAAATGACGCCTCACTTTAAACCCAATGCTCTTTCATTTGTACTTATTGCTTCACCTTTACCGTTAACTCTTTGCACCAGTAATCATTTCCCATAAATTTGGCTTCTTTCTTGCATGCGAATTAAATATATTTTACTTGCATTTTTTTTAGACAAAATGATATAACATGATAATGTATATTTCTAAGGTTTGATATAGATAGGAGTGTATTTGAAATTTGTTTGTAGATTTTATGTAAATTGTATCTTATGTAAATAAAATATGTAGTGGGCATAAACAGCCATATGCAATGCTGTAAGTCCAATATATATATATTGATGATGATGATCAAAACAAGACAAAGAAAGTTAGTAAATTTATTGCGGTTGGAAACTTTTGACAAACATCTTAATAACGACTTTTGTTCCGCCAAATATAGTGCACTTCATAAAATAACTTGCTGACATGGCAAAGCAAGATAAGTGTGAACATTTTGTATTAATATGCATTGTAACTTTCAAGCTTAGAGATTTGTGTACATAATGATATTTTATAACGTTGGTTATTTTCTAAAAATAATCATGTGAACAGCAAGGAAGTAGTGCCACTTTCAACAGGGCGAGTTCTATGCGTGCGGGAAGGTCTCCGTGTTCAGTGATACATCGAATCGGTGAGACGGTTTGTTTACAGAAGGTCTCAGGGTTGGTGATTTACACTTTAGTTACCCGTCAGCAAGGTACCTTTATAAGGTATGCCATTCCCGAAGTTCCGAGATTTATTCCCATGATGCTGTGCGCGCTATGACGTCATTAAGCGGACAGAATGGAACTTACTTCGTTATCGTATACGGAAGCTTGAGATAAATGGGTCTATTATTTACTTATACACACTTTTTCTTGAATGCCGGTAGAATGAGAACAAATCATCCTGTTTGTGCTCTTGCCACGTGCAATAATAATAGAAGAAAATCGCCTGGAATAAAGTCATCATCGCTTCCCAAAAAACAAGTTGCTGTAGCAGGATTGATTCAATTTGTTCCTCCAAATTTCGGACTTACTCAGTGGTGTAACCACAGGGGAGGGCAGGGGCATTGTCCCCCAACCTTCGACGGAAGTCAATTCTAGGGGGGGGGGAACATTGATGGCCAAAGGCACCTGCAGGGGGCACAGAGGAGAAATTGCCCCCTTCTATTTCAAATTTTATACAAATAAAAATACATTTCGTAAAATTTTCTTGCTCGCTTCGCTTGCAGTGCCAGCTTTTCTGAGTCTCGTCAAGTTCAGAGACGTAGCTAGGGGGCGTCGGGAGTCGGCCATGGGCGCCAAATAATCTAATTTTAAAACAAATGTGAAAGAGAGAATGCCTTAGCGCCATGTGATATTATTTGTCCCTTATTAAATCAATATTGTTTTAAATTGCAAAAATTGGATCAAAAAATTTTCTTTCTCGCTTCGCTCGTAATATAATTGTTTTTTGTAATGTGATGTATGTAAATAATATGTTTTGTATATAATATATGTAATGAAAAAACTTTGAATACGTACATAATTTAGTGTTAGAATCTTGCATATGTATTTTCTTATTTTATGTCGCTCCATGTTGCATATGTGTAAAACATATGAAAGTTATACATGTTATATGTACAAACAAATATCTTCGGCATGCATTTATCATTCATTTTCTGCCATTCAAAAATACAGTTTGTGTGCTTGTTTTCAATTATTAGCTAATGTAAAATTCCTGGTGTTGAAAAAATATTTCAAATCGTTTGTTCCAAATAAATGCTTTAGCACAGACATCTACCTCCCTTTTGCGTAATTTATGAGGATAATAACGTATTTGATACTACTACTACTACTACCGCTAGTAATAATAATGCCATTATTAATGTCATTATTATTACTATTATTATTATTGGTACGTTTATCCTGGTACTTTCTCCCTCCAGATAAAAATTCGTGGTTGCGCCTCTGGCCTTACTTCCACACTCGCCTTCCGTATCATCACGTATGCAACTTTCAAAAACCTTTACACAATCGAAACTCAGTTTCTAAGTATTGCTTCATTGAATATTGAGTGCAAGATAAGATTTATTAGCTTTGAAGTTGAAACATCGTCCGCGAAAATAATACTTTGAACATCTCGTAGGTAGCGAACACTAATTAACAATTGCACTGTTACTTTACTTTATGTGCGTTTGTTGAGAAATTGTGCTGAAAATATAATGTACGACTTACAGGACAGGCGTTTCTCCCCTGCACATCCTTTCAATCTTCTCGTCAATCAATGAGAGGAGCTGTCATGTAAATAATGACCAAAGAAGCTATTCAATCAGGCCCGTAGCCAGGAATTCTTTGTAGGGGGGGGGGGGAGCGAAGTCAATCCTAGAGGGGGCAAATTTTTAACATATTGTGTCGCATTGGCACATATCATGGTAGGGTACACAGAGGCACTTGCCCCCCTCCCCCAAAAGCTATAAGTAACAGAAAAGGGATGGTATCTTGAAACTGCAACGAACCAAAAAAAAAAAACTTCGAGCAACATCAAATAGCAATATTTCGATAATGACCTTTCCAGGTTGCCAAAGAATATAAAGTTTAACATAAATAGGCTAATAGGGACTGTACCTACTTGATATCGTAATTGATTGATTTGGTGTTTTAAGTCCACTTTGTGCACACTAAGGCTAATTGGGACTGGACCTACAGTTTAAAGTGGGATCCTAACCACTATGTGCCTACACCGGGTATCAAACCCGGGACCCCTTGACTACAAGGCGACGGCGCTACCACTAGACCATCGTGGAGGCCATATTTGTGTTGCTTGACAAGACTTATTTTCTAATTGCGCACTCTATTATTAGTAAAACACATTTTATGTGTGTGTTGGATATGGTATGAGATTTAATTAGGAAAAGCGATGGATAATGTAATATTTATACAAAGTAAATTAACGCATTATGTTCTTACAACAAATGTAACTATTACAGAATAGGAAGCCAGTGACGAAATTAGCCGTAAGTTTTTTTTTTAATTCCTCGCAGTAGTAAATATTGTTACAAATAAAATCGAGAAATTTAGATCCTCAACTTAGGTGGATAAGAGACCAAATTATAATTCTCAGCTTGCATTTACCTCCGATTATTAGAAGTATCATTCGACCGAAAAGCAATCTCTGACTGTTGGCTGATAAATGCGACGTGCCTAAAATACAGGAAAACGTAACAGCATAATCGTTCCATTATTTTTGTTTTGTATTTGTATTGCTTTTGTTTTATTTCAAGTATAATTTACCCCTTGGCTAATCGCAAAGATGAAAATGAATGGTGAGTAGATGAAATGGATGATCACAAATCCATGTGGATCACAAACAGTACAGAGTACTACACAGATTGTTGGCCCACATGCCAGAACCTAGTAAGCCCGCAAGATTGAAGTTCCTAGGATATATTACCTGGAAGAAATATTGCTATTTGAATGTTTCCCGAAAATACACCATTTATACAATAGCCATTATCTAATTCATTCGCCGGCTCGGTAGCCGAGGGCGTTAAGTGGTCGACTTTCGATTTCGCCTCCGAAGTTCCCGGTTCAAGTCCCAGCATGGGCATAGGTTTTCTCTGCGAGTCAGGCACGTATCCAGGAATTCCTTTCGTGGTGGGCTAAACACCATATTTTTAAGGGGTATATATAGAACCTCACAATTGTATGTTTAAGGCCAATGGTGGCAATTGGGTTCAAAACGGGAGTGGGGGGGGGGTGCAAGAAAAGTTTACTTTCTCTTCCCTTGGTATGCAAGGGTTAGCATAAAGAGGTCATAGTGTGAAGGCAAAAAAATGGGGAGCAACTATCCCCAAAATCGTCGCCACTGTTCAAGGCTGCCAAATTATTCAGAACGTGAAATCGGAACATTTTTTACCACTCAACTCCTCTGTTTCCATTAACATTGTGTGCCGGAACCATCTCAGTATGTGTGTTTGCCCATTTCTTATCATCAGACATCAAAACATCTATGGCGTCTTCGAGTGTTTTTTACGAAGCTGTTACACACGCACGGGATGGACAATCCACTCGACAACGCGAGACTCAAACTGTGGGCTGAGAACTGGACGCAGAAATTTCTCGAATATTTCTCTCTGATTCGAGCCTGAACACCACTACTGTGTCTTGTCCTCCCATGTTTACAGTTCTTATAAAAGCTGAAACCCACCAAATTATTCATATTGAGGCCTAAGCACTCGCAAGTGTTCACAATTGTCTGTCACAACTTCCGCAGTCTTGTCGTATATTGGCACAAAACAGAGTAAGTCTTCTCGAATACAGTTCGAAACAATTAATTCACAATGAAAACCCTTCCGATCCCAACACATCTAGTGTTTCTTCTCCCAATATGATTAAATGCTTACTCATTTATCTCCAGTGACGTGCCCAAGGGAAGGTTGGTGAGGTCATAACCAAATTTGACCAAGTATTCCTTAAAATAAAGAACTTCAAAGAGAGGAAAAGATGGCAAAATGAGGACTGACCACCAAAAATAGTATGCATAACCCTCCTCTTCTAAAATTCTGGGAAAATTTGGTCCGGGCACAACTAACTCATCACTCAAAACTTTGATTTTCAGTTGATCTGTGCAGCTTATTTCTTTTTTAATTAACCGCTCCAATACCCGTTACTGATTAAATATTCACTTTAGAGAGAGACCTTCGATCTCTTCAGCCCTCGACCCGAACTAGCACTACACTGAGGCTCCGGAAATTCCGCTGTCGTTAATGTCTTCTGGTTTGGACCCGAACTGGAACTAGTAGTAGACTTCGTTACTTTACGGTATTTAGTCCTTTTCATCTTCGAATCACTAGATCTTATAAAGCCACCAATGGACACTGACTGTACACTAATCGACAGTATGAACTGTCATACTTACCTTTGAATACTCATTAACCGATTCTGTTGTACAGATCAACTTGGAAATTGAAGCCGCGTATTTTAACCTCATTATATTCTAGAACGTTCCACAGATAAAACGATTCGTTAATGTTGCCAGTAGTTCGACTCCTTCTCTTATTCAAGAACGTTCCCTCTCGCGCTTTCCAGAGATTAAAAAAATATAATGAATCGTCCTACGTGTGGCGCTACGTTTACAGCTTCCAAATGCTGACAAGTCTTTGCATAGTGTTGCGACAACACCGAAAGCGCAAGAAAAGTTTTAATGCAATATTATCAACAACAGGGTTATAGAACATTCTCCGTGTTGCCTTGGTAAGTATATCTCTCCTTATATATTATCGGCACACTATTTTAGAAAACAAGAACCTAATTTTGCCGGACCCTGTGGCTGAGTGGTTAGCACATCGCGCTGCGACGCCAAGGGTCCCGGGTTCGAATCCCACTCGGCCATGGTTGTGTGTGAATGTCCATTTATCATTTTCATCATTTCATCACTCATTCCCATCTTCGTAAATTAGCTAAGAGGAACAAAACGCGAAGTAAAATAAAATAAATCAAATCCAAAAAAAAAAAAAAAAAATTATGTAGTGTAAACTGAAAAAATTAAGGGGGGCTCCAGCCCCCTGATCCCACCTTGGGTGCGCACTATTAACAATAACAGGGTTCTAGAACATTCTGTGTCTTGGCTCGAAAATTATTTATCTCAAATTATCATCACATTATTTAAGAAGCCATGAACGTAATTTTATGTAGCGTAATTTCCTGAATGGGGTGCTGGTGACCCCTGATTCCCACCTTGGATACGTGCTTGACTCGATAATTATTCCTCTCCTTAAATTATCGTCACATTATTTTATTTCCGACCACAAGAAACCAAATACCTCATTTTATCTATTGTAAACAGAAAACTTTTTGGGGGGTTCGAGCCCCCTAAGCTCCCCCTTGGATACGTGCCTGCTACGAGTGTCCCTTCATCAATTTAAACTAATCATCACTCATCCTGTTCGTCGCGATTAGCCAAAAGTGGAAGAAGACGATAAATAACAAAAACAAATTTATCCTCATCGTGGCGATCAACTGGAGAATGTTAAAAGTAGCGTAAAAATATTAAAGGGAAATTCCAGGACATTCAGTAAAAAGACATATCAGAATATGCCCGGACAAGAACTTTCCTTAGAATGAGACATTTAAAATAAATGCAATAGGTTAGCTGGAAAGAAAAGCCGGCAGTGGACTACAGCCTGCAGGGACAAGATATCACGCAAAAAATAAACTATGCATTGTTTTGGAATAAATGTATTCTTCTATCGCGTATTTGATCTCTTGCTGTCAAATCAAATTAACAGCTTTGGTGTATAATATCAAAAGATGCATGAAAACACAGCGTTTCATGGGCCATCTGCTACATTCTACGCATAGCTTTCAACCGCTCGTGTCCGCTTGGTGACGTCACAAGCTCTAGCCAATAACGTGCAAGTCGCGGAGTGGCCCCCCCTGACCCGTCAGTACGTTCACATTAACCGCTAGACCATATACGCGTTTGTAGTGTCCATATTGAACTTTCTCATTAAGATCTCAGCGGGACACTTGAGCCGCCCGTAATGATGATATCATGTTTCAGTATTGGTTAACTCGTGATTGTGCTGTTGAGTTTGGCTGGAATTGGTCAAATATAATCAAGGGTTTACTTCAATATTTTACGTTCTTTCTCTCTCTCGCTCTGTGTGTGTGTGTTGGGGGGGTGTTTGATTTGGGCTAATGCAAACAGAGGTAGGTGTAAAGTGCACTTGAAAGTGACTGGAAACATAAACCACTTCGTTTCTTTCGGCCGCCAGTGACTTTTTCCTTCAATTTTGTAACCTGAACGAAGGCTTCTTGGCATGTACTGTGTATATCAGTAATAGAGAGTGTATCAGGGTTGTTAAAGATCCAGGAATTTTAAATAAATTCAATTCCGGTCCAGGAGAGAAAATCAGCAAGCGTAAATGGGTTCTGGACGGTAAAGAACCTTTTTATCTGTAAAGTATTTCAATTCGTTCAAGGGACCTTTTTTTTCCAGATCAATTTAAATAGGGTCCAAGTTCCATATTAAATGAAACAGTACGCAATTTGGACCGAAATTTAAATTGTGCGAGAAAAAAGGTTGCGGTCCTGTTGTGGAACCCATTAGAAATAATGGGTTCCTGGACCTGTAACAATCCTGGATTGTATGGAGACCAGACGAGCCTTGGCAGTGACTCGATCTCCCCTCGAGTCGCGAAATATGTGGTTGTAATCAACAAACAAAACGTGCGCCACTGCACAAACTTTCATTAGGGATCATTAAGGCGAACACTTTTTTCAAAATACAATTTTTCTGTTTGTGGCCGTGTTTTGACGTTAGGACCTTCAATTTTGTCCTGTATGCAACCACGCAGCATACGCTCACAGTCGCCACTAATGAATTGATTTTAGGCTATACATGGTATTACCACAATATATGACTTATATATAAATATGAGGTTAATAATGAGTCTCTAACCCTAACTGTAAGTCTCGTCTCGATTTTAGAGAAGCCCGTCTTATTCTCGGTCTCGTGTCATCTAGCCTCGTTCTCGTCTCGATTTTTACAAGGTTCGATTTCTGGTCGACCTGCATTTTTCGACTAAATTTTCACTTGTTTATATATAGTACAGAGAGAGGATGAGACAAATAAAGAGAAGATGATATGTAGAAAGTTTTATATATATAAGATAAACAGGGGAGGATATATTGCGGAATATGGGGAAAAAGGGAAGAAAATATGATAAATTAATGATAGAGGATCTTAACGGACATTAGTACAGAATCAGACACATCTGTCTAGTGTTGCCCACGGGACGAGACGGGACAGGCTTTTAAAAATTCGAGACGAGACGAGATTGATCATGTGTCCCTTTGACAAACGAATATTTTCGAGACGAGACAGCATTTCACAGCATTTCCACGAGACGAGACTGGCCAAAGTCTCGTCTCGTGGGCAACACTACATCTGTCACAGGCTCTTCCATATGGCAAGCGAACGAAATTGACGTAAAACGTGCCGTAGGTGAAGAGAAATGTTCATTCCCCTCACATACGTTGTGTGGTAATAATTCGTCTGTTTTCCGATAGAGGTCAGTCGATGCGAAGATATTCGGATAGAGGTCCTTCCGAATGCAGCAGTTAAAAGCAACGTCCTTTCATTCTTACATGTATTCTTGTCCTATTTCGCTCTTTCATGTATCTTGTTCGGTTGAATACAGTTTCTGCAATGATTGCGGCATTTTCTTTCACAACAATAATAATATATCATTTTTGTTCGACACCTGGTGGAGGCACATTGCACAGTGGTTCGGATCCCACTATAGCCTGTAGGTCCAGTCCCGATTAGCCTATCTATGCATAAAGTGGACCTAAGACTTCAATTCAATGTCAGTTAAAAGCAACGTCCTTTCATTCTTACATGTATTCTTGTCCTATTTCGCTCTTTCATGTATCTTGTTCGGTTGAATACAGTTTCTGCAATGATTGCGGCATTTTCTTTCATAACAATAATAATATATCATTTTTGTTCGACACCTGGTGGAGGCACATTGCACAGTGGTTCGGATCCCACTATAGCCTGTAGGTCCAGTCCCGATTAGCCTATCTATGCATAAAGTGGACCTAAGACTTCAATTCAATGTCATTTTCCGATCGCGACTTTTTACCCACCCTGTACTTCCTCAAGATCTCAGCAGGAAGAAGCAGTGTTCCCTGCCCGTCAACGCGAATATAGATTCCGTGTCCAAATGCGGCTGGAATTGTGTCTATAATGTCACAATATGAGCACGTACCTCTCAGCATTCCGGTCACGTAGTGAAGTCTGCCAGTAGCAGAGGCGTTACGATTGCAAGAGACAATAGGAGACAGTGGGCTTTGAGTCCTTAGTCATGGGTTACATACAACAACGGCGATTGCCTGAGAGAATCGTGCTGCTTGTGTGGAATGCGGAATAGTCTCGAGCGTTTGCAGATGTATGCGACGTCGCTTACAATGTCGCTCGGACTCTACGGTAACTGCAGTCTTGCAGGCCAACGGGGCTCTGGCGCCTGTAGTATAATATTCTGTGGGGCCGTGTTACGCTTTTTGACCTTGGGCATGCTGAGTGCCCTTTTACAGCCTCAGCTTTTAACTTAGGTGTGTAGATTTTATCCGCGTTGTTGTTGACATTTATTAGTAGGGCTCGTAAGTTGATGACCTAAAAAATCTACAAAAAAAGGACCCATAGAATGACCTTAAAATTGTTAAAAAAAATGACCTAAAATTGTAAAAAAAAAGACTGATTTTTTCATAAATTACAACGGAGTAGTTGAATAGTTAGACAAAACCTATTGTTTGGTGTTTTAAACTACTGAAGCAAAGTGGGAGAAGCAATTAAGTGCAAATGTACTTTTCTTTCTTCAAAGCTTTTCTGTGCAAGTCATTCACCTCCTTTTAGAGTGGGCCTTGGAGTGTACTTCCACGTAGTACACCCAATTGTCAACCTCACTTCCATGTAGTACACCCTGGACTACATTTTGCAGACGAACGAGGCTCTGGCGACTGGCATGGCCAGTATAATTCTGTGTGTCCTGTGTTTTGTCCTTGTGTGTGCTGGGTGCCTCGTAACAGCCTCAGCTTTTAACCGGTCAGAATATTTTATTTTAATATTTTAGTTACGACACGACATTACAGTTATGTTATTTTAGTTATGGTAAGGGGTTGGATCCTGTATAAAGTGACGGGTGCAAAATAGCCTAAGTGATGACGCACCCAAAGTTTTAAATTCAAATTCAAAATTAGAGTTGCCCTTGCACACAGTGGTCGGTCAACATCTGAAAATGCAGTGTTTCGCATACAACAGATTAAACTTTTTTTATGTTTACTAAAACCCAAGATTAAAGCGATTATAATGGCCTCATAGTAGGCTTCACCCAAAGTATTTTAAGTGCTGGAGGAGAAATAAATGTACTACAATTAATTATTAATGGATTACATTGCCAAACTTTCAGTTAAAAATAATATTGTGCATTTTCAATGACCTAAATTATGCTAGCAAATGCATTTAAAATTCACGAAACAACAAGGGTGAAGAAAGATAAACCTCGAAAATGAAGAAAAATGCAATAAAGACGGCAAAAAATACTGAAAAATAACCTAAAATCCAAAATGGCCGAAAAATGCAACATAAAAACAATGTTTTCTGGTTCTAACGTATGGGAAACGGACTGATATCATGTTTAGCAATGTTTTCAAGGCTCAGAAAAAAAAGATGATTTTTCATCAACTTCCGAGCCCTACTTATTAGTTTCAGAAATTAAGCAAGGAAGTTTTTAACGGGCATATTTTATTTTCCTGACTTCAATTTTGTTTCAGTTAAGAAGGGCTTATCCCCGGACTGCCGACGTGCCCACATTAAAATCAATACGCTCAGTTTTCATGTCCAATCATACCTAGGTACGTTCTGACTTTAGAACAATGGGGCATTTGCCCCCTGGGCCCCTTCCAAGTTGATAATGTTCAAAACAGTAGAAATACAATCTCGATATATTTAACTCGTTGTGAATATTAATAAGAAGTAATACATGTTGCAATTATTGACCATAATGTCGTTACCAAGATCGGAAAAGACAAAAAAAAAATGACAAAATGTGCTTGAACTGAAAGTACAAAATTGACTCTAAATTGTTTCGAAATGTACCTTAACAACGTACATACTATGTGTCGGTCTCTGTGTCTCTGCGTTTGTGTGCATTGACAGATTGGTCGTTTCGGGGCAACTGCGTATACACACCTTTACACCGGGAAACTTCCCTTGGATTCTCCGCAAAGAAAAAGAAACTCATAATGTAGCAGAAAATTATGAAATAATGTCCTGGTACGATTTTGAGTTAATCCTGGAAAATTTCCCAAATTGTGGAAAATTTGCATATTCAGTGTGTATAATGTGTGTGAATTAGTTCCCATTAAGCATTACAGGCGGCAGCACAAATGCAGAAGTGTGTAAGCCAGGCTCATTACGAAATTCCAGCCTATTTGCAGGGCTCCATACATCCTGAAAACTACGTAAATCACAGAATAAGGGGGTCCACAAAATTAGGTGGCCTGTCAGGTCGCCCGATTTTAAAATCTCGAAATCCATGATATGTTTGTGTGTTTTCAGGAGGCCAAATTCTTCCCTTGTTTCTGGAAATAGGTCAGAGTTGGTTTCCTCCAAAGGTCGCTGCGTCAAGTCCAGGGCAGGGATATATTAACATTGGAAGTAGGACAGCGGCTGTTGTTTTCGCTCGAACTGCTGGCAATATTTGAGCTGGAAAGCTGGTATTTTTGGGCCGTTGATGATCGCGTGACCTTCGCCAACATTGGTGACAGGTTTACGCAGGAGAATTATTGGCGACCGCAATTGTGAGAGTCTCGTTTTGGCGGGCATGCCTCACTGCTGAATCGACTCCACTGCAGCTTATCTTTTCCGTTTAGTGCGAATTTCCGGATAAAATGTCCCTCTTCGTTTCACGGAAATCGCGGCAGCGTTGCCAGGGTATCACGAAATTTCTGGGCATTGAGGACGTCGATCATAACATACCTTCTAATGGGAAAACTACGTCAGGAAGGTTAACTTTGTATATTTATGTCACAATTAACGCTGAGCCATCGAAAATTCTTGTAGGTTGGATACCTTCCGGTGCTTTTCGGAGTTCGGGTGTGACAGAATCCGCATAAATGCCGCACTTTCATGGAGTCTAAATATCCTGCAAAATAATGCAAAATTGGAAAATAATATGTCATATTAATGTAAAATAACATCATTTTTGACTGAGGCTGATGTCCAAGTTTTTCATTTACAGAAAGTTGCCACCCTATACTAACAATCCATAAAATATTTTGCGAAATGATCGGAATGGAAAAATTTCTCTGTATGCTTTCACAGTGCCAAAACACCAACAGGTTGTGCCTGCCTCCGTGGCAGAGTTCCCGGCCTGGGCGTTCTTCATCATTATCATCACTCATCCTCACCTGCGCAATTAATCGAAAGTGGCAGGAAACAGTGGCGAAGCGTGCTGTCTCTGGAAGGGTAGGCACAGGACAGAGCGGGGGAGGGGGGGAGCTGCGAATTTTTAAAAAAGTAGTATGTTAAAATATAGCCCCTAGGAAATAAAAGTAGCATATTGCCGGAATCTTATCTACTGCTGTTCGAAAAAGTCGGGATAGAGATTGGAGAGCATAATGTAGTGATTAACGCTCTCGTCTTACAATCAAGAAGTAGAAGGTTCGATTCCCCATGGAGGCATATTGACAGTGGTTCACAATCTTCTTTAGTCGAGTCTCGATGCCCCGGGTTCGATACCCGGTGGAGGCACAAGTGGTTCGGATCCCACTTTAAACTGTAGGTCCAGTCCCGATTAGCCTTACTGTGCATAAAGTGGACTTAAAACACCAACTCGAGTCTCGATGAGATATCTATTTATTTATTAATTGAAATTTCCAGTACAGCAGAAGCCATTTTAAACCAGAAAGAAACAACAGTAAAACAATAGACTAAGATTAAAAACACAAAAAAGGATAACATAAAATAAACAAAAATAAACAGGCCAAAACAGTACCAAGGTAAACAGATCAGTTTCACAAAAGGATTACTTATGTACAAATTTTTCTATGTTGGTGATAAAAAATGATATGAAGTGAATATACAGGGTGTCTACACCGAAATGCTCTATTTTCAATTTGCTCCATATACAAAATGAAATGAAATTAATTATTTTTTTCACAAAAATAAGTTCTATGTCAAGTTAAGTTTCCAAAAAAATTTACAACAAATCAAAACACTTCCACGTGAGTCCCTGCGGTAACACGAAGAATGTCTAGTCTATATTCAACTTCCATCCAGGTCCGCTGCAACATGTCCGGAGGGATGGTACCAATCACTTCCACAATCCGAGTACGGAGATCTTCAAGGTCCCGCACTGCAGTGGCGAACACCCTGTACGTCACGTAGCCCCAGAGAAAAAATCTAATGGTGTGATGTCCAGAGAACGTGGAGGCCAATGCACGGGTCCATCTCGTCTAATCCAGCGTCCTGGAAATGTTTCATTCAGAGTTTTCCGAACATCCAGCGACCAGTGAGGTGGAGCTCCATCTTGCTGAAACCAAAGGTTTGGTTGCAGGTCTTCAACCTGGGGAAAACAAAACAACTCCAGCATGTCTAGGTACGTCGTTCCTGTGACAGTCTCCTGAGCGAAGAAGAACGGTCCAATGATTTTGTCGCACATGAGGCCACACCAAACGTTCACTTTCGGGCTATCTCGCACCTTTTCCCTGATACTGTGTGCATTATCTGGTCCCCAAATTCTAACGTTATACTTATTCACAGTACCGGAGACATGGAATGTGGTCTCATCAGAAAACATTACACTTGACAAAGAAGGCAGGATTCCGGTCGATTCGGTTAAGCATGTCACATGCAAAGTCATATCGTCGTTGCTTGTCATGAGGCTTGATGGCTTGCAGAATCTGCACCTTGTATGCATACAGATGCAACCGCTTTCTGAAGACCTTATGAACACTTGCACGTGGCATCTGAAGTTCCCTTGAAGCCTGAAGAATTGATTTGCGTGGACTTCGCTGGAACGCTTGGCGCACATTCTCAACTTGTTCTTCGGAGACACGCCGACCCCCTCCATGCCGCTTCAGAATGCTGTCAGTGTCCAGAAACTCTCTGTGTCATGATTTTATCCTCTTGGCGTCTGGTGCTGCTCTCATGTAAACACAACGAAACTGCCTTTGCACCATCACAATGGATTTAAACTGCACGTACCAGAGCACAGTTTGTGCCTTCACTGACGCCATTTTGGTTTCGATGGACAACTACACCAACACCAATGCGCGCCACACGTTGAAAAAATTTAGGCAGCAACTTTAAGTCCTGCACCCAACGGACAAGTCAGACCTGAAACGAGAAAGATTTACTGTTTTTAAACTACACAGAGTATTCAGTATATGTAAGATGAACCACATTATTATTATGATTGAATGTATCCATTATTTGTGTTATTGTTAGCAGTGTCGTTCGGATGGTCAAATTGTCGTTCTCCTTTATTCAGTCTTGCAAGGAGATCCAGGAGCCGATATCACCGTCACTCTATATAGTGCAACTTTGATGTGTGTCATTCTCATTTTCATGGATACGGTGTCTGTGGAACAACGGATATGGCAGATAACCTAAAAAATATAAATTGCTCTCGTACATCCCAGTGTTATGAGAAACTTGAGTAAAACGCAAGACTTCCACATCACTAATTCCCTTGCGTGACTGGGATTTTTTTCGTTTTCCCGTCCAGTTTTGAGAATTAGTAGTTGCCACTCTTCCTCTTCCCTCTCATGCGATTGAAAACAGGATAAGTACAAGAGAGGAGCAATGAACTGTCAAGCAAGTTTTGAAGCACTGGGCGCTTGTGTGGTGGTACACAGTGGCGCAGAACCGGGGGGAGTCGGTGCAGGGGCATACCCAAACTAACCCAATTTTTAGGACAGAGTACAACACTCCCTAAATCCTTTGATCCGAATTGTTCCCCGTCTCACATAATTTGACAGACGCAAGATGCTGCCGTTCGAAAAATCTCGTTTTTAGTAGCTAAACGCCAAAAGTTTAGAACGTACAATCACTTTAAAAAAATGCCCTAAAAATTGCAAAGTAGACCTAAATTTTTTCTTATATTAAATATGCTAGAAATTGCAGACTCGTGATGTATGATGTAATTTTTTCAAAAAAATAATTTTCAAATCACAAATGATTTATTTTATTAACATTACAAATGCAATAATTTTCTGACTGTTAGCGATGTTGATTCTATATTAGTATGTAATGTTAATTGTACATTATCCATTGCCTAGTGCTTTCTATTTTAACAATACATTTTTAGAGTTCTCTCCTCTTCAGATAAACAGTTTTCTTTTTGCCCATGGTGGGGATCGAACCCACGACAGACCTCTGATTTTAGTACACTATACTACACTGTTCACTCCTTGGAAATCTGTACTGCTTTTTACTTCATTTACGTTACTATTTCTGTTTTCTGAGTAGGGGAACCATACTTGAGTCATTCCATGTGAAATTAACACAGCCCACAACCTGACCAACTCCGATTTTCATGAAATTTAGGAAGTTGAAACTATGCATGGAACGTAGTAACTATGAAAATTTTGAGTCTCGTGCGTCTTGTAATTGTTAAATTATTCAAGGTCAAAGTTATCATAAATTGCCTTTTTTGTGCTCGCTTAGCTATACTAAATGTGCTGTAACTCCGCCCCTATTTCGCCTAGGAAGCTCAAATGAAGCTTATTGTACAGGGAATTGACCAAGCTTTCCAGTGATATATAACAAGCCTATCTTTGGATAAAAATATAATTTTGTCACGTGATCTTGACCTTGAATATCTCAAAACATGTCATCACCAAAAATCGCGAAAAAAATATATTTGGTCCCTCATTCCATACTATAAAACATATCAAAAAATCATTCTGGGACTGCAATGGGATCAGAAGATACAAAATAATATGTGTAACTATGTGACTGATAAAAGCCTCATTACATGAACTATGACGAGCCCGACCCTGTGGCCGAGTGGTTAGCACATCGCGCTGCGACGCCAAGGGTCCCGGGTTCGAATCCCGGTCGGGCTTGGTTGTTTGTGAATGTCCATTCATAAATTTCATCACTCATCCCCATCTTCGCAAATTAGCACAAAAAGCGAAGTAAAATAAACTAAATCAATCAATCAATCAATGAACTATGACGAGTCAAATGCCCCTTAACACCCCCTACAAAATGTAAAGGAGTTATCCTGGGTATAATTGGTCATGAAAGAAATAGGTTAGACACAGGGAGATCCGTAGCCGTGTGTGTCAAGCGCAGGTCCGGAATATTGACCGCCATATTGAATTCAACTCAAAAATTTCAAAGGAAAGGGTGTGATGTAATATATCAAATCAGGCTAGAATTTCATGAGAAATGAAGCGGCGAAGGTTTTTTCAAAGGTATCTTTAGCCAGAAAAAAGTGATTACTGCATGATTGTAACCATTTTCTCCTTTTCGAGGTGTTAAAAACAAAGCATTAGAATGCTCCTAACGTGTTAGGAACTCATCGAGATCCCGCTGACATCTCGGGAGAGAAAGAAGTATACGCACCATTGCATCTGATTTTAATCAGCAAATAGTTGAATAGTGAAGAATATTGGAAAAGTATCTCAAACAATTACGTGATATTTCTTTGAAATGAAAAATTCTTCAGTGACGAGGCTAATTTTTATGTTCACGGTGAAGTTAAAAAAAAAAGAATATGCAATACCTGTGATTTGATAATGTATAGTAGAATGTTTGTTGCTGGTAAGCTAATGATGTAGTATAGTGTATGGAGAACGGGAATAGTTTGTCCATATTCAACAACGGAACCTTAAATGGTGAGGGCTTCTTGGATTTGTTAAATGAACAGGTTTTTCATCCTTGCTTATGGGATATGACACTTTTCCAGAGTTTTGAAACAGTGCAGAGTATGACCACACTATGTGGACATTGTGGCAATTTCTTCATGATAAATTTCTAGGTAGATTGATGGGCAGACGGGGATCTATTAAAATGCCTGCACATTCCCCAGATCTAACATCTTAGGAGGACTTTTACCTTCAGAAACATTTGAAGAGAATGGTGCATGCATTAAAAGTCCGTGATATTGACTATCTGAGAGAAGGCATAGTTGCTGCTTGCGATGATGTTGCACCTGCTACATTGCCAAAAGTTCTATGTGAGTGCGAGACGTCTACGGGTGTGCTCACAGAAACAATGACAACATTAAAATGCGCATATATCGTAAGTAAAAGATATGCGTATAACTTCTTGCCGGCTTCGCCGCTTCAATTCTCGTGAAATTCTAGCCTGATTTGATATATCACATCACACCCTTCCCTTTGAAATTTTTTCGTTGAATTCAATATGGCGGTCAACAATATTCCGGACCTGCGCTTGACATACACGGCTAGGGATCTGTTTGACCTGTGCCTAACCTATTTCTTTCATGACCAATTATACCCAGGATAACTCCTTTACATTTTGTAGGGTGTGTTAAGGGACATTTGACTCGTCATAGTCACATAGTTACACATATTATTTTGTATCTTCTGATCCCAATGCAGTCCCAGAATGATTTTTTGATATGTTTTAGAGTATGGCAAGAGGAACCAAATATATTTTTTTCCACGATTTTTGGTGATGACATGTTTTGAGACATTCAAGGTCAAAGATGAAGGTCACGTGACAAAATTATATTTTTATCCAAAGATAGGCTTGTTATATATCACTGGAAAGCTTGTTCAATTCCCTGTACAATAAGTTTTATTTGAGCTTTCTTGGCAAAATAGGGGCGGAGTTACAGCAGATTTAGTACAGCTAAGCGGACTCGAAAAGCGCAATTTATGCGAACTTTGACCTTGAGTAATTTAACAATTACAAGACAAACGAAACTAAAAATGTTCATAGTTACTAAGTTCCATGCATAGTTTCAACCCCAAATTTCATGAAAGTCGGAGATGGTCAGGTTGGAAATTACATATATCTGTGTTGATTTGGCATGGAATGACTCATTTGCAATATTACCACTAATTCAATTTTTAGTTAATTTTATATCAATGACCTCATCCCTGTCAAAAATTTCTGGCGACACTGCGTGCAACCTCTCGAATATGAGAGCTTTAAGCGCACTTGATGCACACATAGGCAAATCAGAACTGGACCTACAGTTTAAAGTAGGCTGCAAACACTAAGTGCTTCCATCGGGTGTCGAACCCGGGACCCCTTGATTACAAGGTGAATACGTTACCACTACGCTATCGTGGGGGAGGGTGTCTCTCGATTACGCGTCATCATTTTAACTGCTCCCCAAGCTTGTTCGGTTTGGTAACTGCACTTTTGCCCCTCCTCCCCATACCATTCATCTACTTCCTGCTATTGAATCTCGCGTCGGAAGTCTCAACACGCTTCCTGCAATTTGCGATCCAGTCTTTTCGGGGTCGCGAGGTCAAAAGAGTCCGGTAGTCTGTATTCCATTCGCGTCATGAAAGTCAGTCGTCCAAGGTGCACGAGAGTGTGCGATTGGGGGCCTGCCAGCGCGTCCCGTTGGACTGGAACGCCGATCTGCAACTCCGGCGTCAGTCCCCACCAGTTTACATCGTGCCACTCAACCAAGCGATTGTCGAAACAGCTGACTAACAGAACGGTGTTAGAGCTCCCAGTGTTGCTCGGAGAAAGAATTCGCGGAATCCTTCCCATGTCGGCGACTGGTTTACGTTACACTTGACGTATTTTAACACGGTGCTTTCGTAGTGTGAAAAGTTTCCTGATTTTTTCGTTCCAAGTTTCGGACAAAAGTGTTGTTGAAGTTTGAATGTGAAAATAGCCCGTTGTCATGGATCCCGATGACATCATCACTTCGAATGAGCCTGCGGAGGAGAAGGGTAAATTGCTAATCAGCTTGCTGTGTGGCTTTTAACTGGTGTGTGACGTAAGGGGGAATAGTGTTGGTGTTCGCAACACAGACAGCTAGTATTAGAGAGGAAGATATGAGTCATAATTGAAAGTGCCTTGGATTGAAGCTTCAAGTTCGGGTTTGTACATGTGGAGGCCCGTAGGTAACAATATTGTGGCCCTTATCAAAGCAATCCCCCCGGGGGAGACCCTATACACATGGAGGTCCAGGGCTGAAACCCCCGCCCCCCCCCCCATATGTTGTCGTATCTATTAGTTAAATTATCGATAATTTTATCGATGAGATTATTTCATTCAGTACTTTGAAATCGAGTGAAGAAATTTTAGCATTTTATTATGTTGGAGTTATGAATTTATATGAGTAGTATGTTCCATATTTTTTATAAAATAAATCTGCACATGCCGGCTACGGCTGTAAAGAAAATCTCGACCATTAATTGAAGAATAGACTTAACTCATTCAGGTTTATCAGGAATTGTTTGTGAATCAGTTGTCGGGAACTGTTTTATTGTCAGTTTTGCATGATCATGGCAGACTAATCAAACAAAACATTACGTGTGGACGGAAAGTTTTCGCCTTGCATGTACTGAATGAGGTTTGACGTCCGCTCGAAAGACAGATGGGCAGGAGCTTTGCTTTCAAACAAAACGGTCAAACTTCGCATAATCGTGCGCCGGCTCTCGTTGATGTTGGATGAGCAATGTCTTGCTTTCCAATTTCTGGGGTTACTACAGAGCATTCCCTGACATTCGCTACCAGACTCGGCGGCAAGAGGCCCGGCGTCAGGGCTTGTCTTTCCCGGTGAACGGGGTCTGCAGTGTCCACATCCATACGTAATTAATTATGCCTATCGTCATGTTCCTGCTGTAATTCACGGAGCAAATTGACATGTGAGAATGTACCTCGAGACCACAGTGGACTATGAACAATTTTCTTTTCATTCTCACCAGGGCCGCCGTTAGGGAACGTGAAAATATGGACATCATCATTTTTTCGTAAAATTCTACTCTAAAGCAAACGTGGTTATTAGTATGATGTAATTATTATATATTGTACCCACGCATGTGTTCGTAGTATCCCCTTTTACCACCAATGAAATCTAAAATTTGACACCCTGTTCTGCGCTATAAGCCCTAGAAAGAATATAATTTGTGTTTGCAGCCATGTACCGACGGTCATTCACCTGAGTCTATATCACGGCTGCGACCAACAACACTAACACTAAACTCCAGGATTTGGCCATTATTTCCGTTTATCGATCGTGGCGAAATTTGAAGCAAACTGTATTTAGAGGTAGTAACAATTTTTCCAAGGCGCCCTTCTGGCATTTTAAAAGCGCGCCCCACTTGTTTCCTTTTTTATAGCCTTTTGGAATCCTGATTAAAATTTAGGAAATTTGTCCCGTTTCCTAGACATTTCATTTCCCATAATCGCGATTCTAAACACGCGTGCACTACTGTCTCAAACAAGAATGACAAGGAAGGTAGAGAATGATTTCATTGGCACCTTTGGCATAGTTGTAGAATCTGGCAAAATCGACAAACGCCCGCCCCTTCTCTGCGAGGGTTTCTCAGGAAATAAAAATAAAATATCTCCAGATCTTTATTTCCATTCATCTGCGGGGAATATGCCGACCCAAGAGCCCTTGACCTACTCACCGCCTCCCTTGAGAAGTCTGTTTATGAAGTCCCTTTTTGGAAATGGATAGAGCTGTAAAGTTTGACGTCAGAGGGATGAAAGATCACCGCAGAAAACATATGCCTGCTAGTGAAACCCGTAGCCAGGCAGGGGCCAGGGGCTCACCCTCCTCTGAAGTTTGATAAAAACTGCATTATAAAATTTGTTTGAAGCAACGAGTGAAAGTGTATACAGCAGATATTATTTTGCTCAAGACTTGATAAAGGTTAAATTCACAGAATAAAAATAACAAATATCACATTCGCACCCAAATCAAAGTAGCGTTAACACGAATCCCAAGGGACCGAAAAATGAAGAGTTCGTGTTAATATAATTCGTGCTAACCGGGGATTTTCAGTTTTGTTTGCAGATCTGTGCCTGTCTGCTTCTTCTTGGCCATGACTCCAGTCTTACTGCTTGCAACTTGATGTTACTCGTACTGGCTATGTTTAAAGAATAGAAAAACACATTTGAACACATTGTTGATCTGAATCTGTTGGTTACAATACTGTATAAGTTGATTGTTGACGAGATGATAGAGATTGTTGAGCGATTTCTTACATATGACAGAGGAACAACAGAAAAAAAATATGAAAAACTTTGAAAGTTCGTGTTAAATTAGATCTAATGACGCAACGGACTAAAAAAAACAGTTCGTAATTCGTGGTAACCGAAATTCGCGTTAACCGATAAAACTTTCTATAAGATATAACACATCCCTGCCGGGACCAACATTTTGTTCATGTTAACCGAGTGTTCGTCTTAAGCGAGTTTGTGTTAACGAGGGTTTACTGTAATTAGAATATTCTCTCGGCTTCAGCTACGAGTGCGAACAAGCGGTGTGTGCAATATACCTAGGTATTGATAAAATAACTTTATTCGTTTGAATGATATTTCTACATTTTCTGTGTCCTATATTAACTTAACAACCCACTCGCTCCACACACACAACATAACATAACATACTGTTAAACTTTTGAAAATGGACTTACTTTATAAAGCCCCTGCTGATAACGCGTGACCTCCCCCCCCCCCGGAGATAAATTCTAGCAACGGGTCTGACGTGAAATATGCTTGTGTACTTTGTTTATTATATTCATTTGTTTCTTCTGAGAAATAAATCTGTCCGCAAGTATATGTTGAAACTACTAAAATATATTGTAATTTAGAAAACTTTATACTTATTTTCCATGTTTCGATCCGACAAGAAGTAGCGAAATCTTATTGAAGAGACAAATTTGAGGTAGGAAATTGTAAATTTGCCCTTTATTTTTTCACGAGAGTGCTATGAGGATTCTGAAGTGCTTCGAATATTACCCTATAAGGGACTAAATAAAGATGGACGCCAATCCTGTGTTGCGAATTGCTCACCTCGAAAACCCCAAATGAAAACAGAATGAATAAAAATATTGCCAACTGAGTGCTGTGCAGTCATAAGTAAGAGGCAAATGATTGATTGTGTCAGAAATAGGAATGTTCTCAAACGTATGTTTATTCCTACTTTTCTTATTTTGCGTCACTTTTCTGCCACTGTAAGCAAATTGTAACGTTGTGCATGAATGATGGTTAGATGAAATTGAAGAAGGAACACTGACGAAGAAACACTCATGCCCATAAATTTATGGATACTCACAATGAAATGAAATTAAACACTGAAGCCCAGTCCAGGATTTGAACCAGGAACTTTCGGTGGGGTTTACCGCTCAGCTACCTTGACCACTAAGGTGGGCTCATGTCTTAAAAGCACAATGACTGACTTTCTTACCAGATTTTGGTGGTTCACACCGGAAACGGGATCGCTTGCTCCAAAGCTAAGAGCGCTTACCACTATGTTACTATGTTATCACTTAGGTATGCTTAAATTTAATTTTCTTTTATCTAATGTCACTTTATCTAATATCATCTACCATCGTCTCACAATTAGCTCAAAGAACAGAAAAGTGCGTCTTTTTATCATCGTGGTGCCCCATTTGCATACTTGCTTTAGGAGTTTTTAGTGCCTACAATTCCCCACCCATACTCATTACTTTCTAAAACGAGAGCGTTACGTGCTTTGCACTACTGGAGTACCAAACACTCGGAAGAGAGTTTCATTTTACTGTCGGAGAAACCTTGCTGCGGTTGTCAACACGGGGGCTTGAAAAGAGCCCGGCGAACCTTCGGAGCCTATGCCGATTCTTCTTTTCATCTTTTTTCAACTCGTAAATTCCAAGAGCGCGGGGCGGCACACCCTCAAATGTATTGTCCCTCAGCTTGAAGAGTAGACAAATAACCATTTTATGGTGCCTGTCCTCTGTCGAGCAATAATATACGACAGGAAATCGAGGAAAGTTGGATTCACAAATACGTCGCTGTTCCTTGTCGGCGAATTCTGACTGATGGCTTGACAAGAATGGACACTTGTCCGTTACCAGAAATTCAACTTTGTTATGGTGGAATTTTTCGTTTCACAGGAATTACGTTTTTCTTCCTTCTCTTCCCTCTATTCGAATGCAATTTTGCTTGCAAGCACAATAAATAAAGTAATTACCGATTTAGAAGTGCGAGGTCCTATGCGGTGGCACTCGCCGCACACCCCTAACGGCGGCCTGATTCTCACCCTACACACTGAAATTATACTTTTCAATAGTGCTTCACCCATGTTTTTTTTAGAACGACTGAGAAAAAGAGAGAAAGGATGAATATTGTAGCCGCGTCACATCGTGATTCGGATCCCACTTTAAACTGTAGGTCCAATCCGGATTAGCCTTAATGTGCATAAAGTAGACTTAAAACTCAAACTCAATCAAAAACCAGCTGTTTCTACCACAGATATTAATGTCAAGGAAATTTTTAATGGATTATTTATTGAAAAACAAAAAGGTTGTTAGCCCAGCTGATGAAAAGTAAAGTATCTGATTATTATTTTTGTCTATTATTATTATTATTATAGGTATGCATAAATTTTCATAGGCGTTGGTAACTCAAAGCTGTATGTTCTTAATCTAATCTTTACCTCTGAGAAGGTAAATGAACTTCGTATTGCGCAGCAGCAATACGTATTTTGCTTATACTCAGTCGATTTGCAGGAAGAGACACTTAATAGAAATGAATGAGGCAAAAACACGAAGGAGGCTGTGTCGTTGACTTCAGCGCCCGTGTTTTGGTGGAATCCGTGTCACCCTGTCACGGAGGCACGCAAGAAAAGGTGGACTCCGGCACGAGAGCCCTGGGACTCAAGGAAACGTGTTCTGTGAGAAAATGAACTTAGCCGGAGGGATCGCTTAGGTGTTGGCAGGTTGCGTGTGAAAATTTTGTCTCACTTATTGGGATTTCATGATTATACTTGCGACATTAGAAAGGTTATAAGGTCTTGTCGGCCCATTAGTTAGAAGTCCTTTACAATTTATGCAGCCCAAGTACAATGATGGGAAGAAATTAAATAGTAGGGATAAAAATTTACATGTATTTTAAACGTACGCACCTTTCTTTGTTGAGGGGGGATTTAACTACATAACTTTGTGACTGGCAAGGACGTATTTAGGGGGGCTCCAGGGCGTCCAAATGCCCCCCGAAAGACTTAACAAGTACTAAAATTAAAAAATGTAAATATACTCGTTTTGCATTTGTTGTATAATTTCCTCTGAACGTATTGGAAGACAAGGATTATATTGGGATCATGTGGCTTTGAAGAACATGAAGGGCGTATTTAGGGGGTCCGGACCCCCCCCCCTTTCCCCACCCGAAAGACTTATTAAGTACGAAAATTAAATAATGAAAATATACTCGTTTTGCATTTGTTGTATAATTTCCTCTGGACTTATTGGAAGACAAGGGTTATATTGGGATCATACAACTTTGAATGACATTACAAAGAAGATTTATGTACACTAGTACTCAAAATAATATGCATAAAATATTAATCAGAAACTTACTTTTCTCCAACTACATGAAACATTATTTTTGTTATTCGATAAATATTCAATTATTCATCTATTTGACATTAATTTCATTGCCAGGTCACTTGTTTTTATGTAAATTATTCCGATCTTAACTATAGGTAAGCTACGTAATGAATATGCGCTGTTATATCTCTATTCTTAGTCTTTTTACCTATTCGTGTAATAATAATATAATATTAATTTACGTATTTTAATTAGTATTAATTTGATTTAATATATTTATTTTAAATTAAACTATTATTATTATTATTATTATTACTATTATTATTACTACTACTATTCCTGAGACACTTGGTTCGGACTCCCCCCCCCCGAAACATATTTCCAGATACGTGCCTGGTGACTGGATCTTTATCTCGTCACACTTATCACGTTGTTTCATTGTTAACCACACGAAAGAATTTTCAAATTCGCACATTGTTGTTTTCAGAGTGAGCTGTGTTAATAAAATCGAGCACGTACTATGATTATTTCTGAACTTTTTTGGAACACGCATTCAGTTTCGTGTGAATAAACAAGCTGAGAACCTGCTTACTCCGAAGCAACTTCTCTATTGGTGACCACGCGCTCACACTTTGGCAAGAAACACGAATAAACACATTCTGAGGAATTGAGCAGATCCTTTTATGCACACATAAACATGTACGAGTATGTTCGTTTGTTTTAAGCCTGCTTTATGCGTTGAACGGCTAATTGGGTCTGGACCTACAGTTTAAAGTTGGATCCGACCCACTGTGTGTACCCACCGGGTTCGTCAATTGTAATCAAGGGGTCCCGGGTTCGACACCCGGTGGAAGCACTTAGTGTTTGCAGCCTACTTTACACTGTAGGTCCAGTTCCGATTAGCCTATCTGTGCATAAAGTGCACTTAAAGCTCTCATATTCGAGAGGTTGCACGCAGTGTCGCCAGAAATTTTTGACAGGGATGTAGTCATTGATATAAAATTAACTAAAAATTGAATTAGTGGTAATATTGCAAATATGGTTCCCCTACTCAGAAAACAGGAAGAGTAACTTAAATGAAGTAAAAAGCAGTGCAGATTTCCAAGGGGTGTATAGTGTAGTATAGTGTACTAAAATCAGAGGTCTGTCGTGGGTTCAATCCCCACCATTGCACAGTAGTTCGGATCCCACTTCAAACTGTAGGTCCAGTTCCTATTTGCCTATCTGTGCATAAAGTAAACTTAATGCAACAACTCAACTCGTGATTTGTTTTCCAAACTGAAATTTCAGCCTAAATAATGAAATCCTGATTTCAAAGATCGTGTATCCATGGACGTTCGGAGGATTTTTTCCAGGGAGGGCCAAGCAAGGTAATTTTTTTTAGGGGGGCAAAGGAGCCATATTTTCCCCCATAATAATAATAATAATAATAATAATAATATCGTCTTTATTGAGAGGGCGTGTTTCGGCCTCGCGGGCCGTTTTTACAACAAATCCTTAAAAAAAAACAAAAAAAAAACATTACAATTGAGACACTTTACACTTCTTGAAAATCACTGTTGCAGTAGAAAAATAAAAATAAAACATTTATACTTATAATGTAAACAATTAATGTACTGAAGGTACAGAGTTAAATCTAAAACCACAATTAGAATACAATTATTACAGAGATAAAACTAAAACTTAATCCTCTTTCCCGTTCATTACAGGACAAAGACGAGACAAAGCCAGGCACTATTGTTTGGACAGTAGAATAATAGTGATGTGATGCCCACTCAAAGAAAACCCTGCTTCAGTCTGAAATTATCATGTTTCTTCAAGGAATTTATAATAATTAACATAAATTACTGTGACTGAAATGAAATTGTGTGAAATATATAATTTTTAGTTGGACATTAATTTTTAGGGGGTGCCGTGGGCCCGCCTTCCAGACGTCCATGCGTGTATCACAGAGCCTTTTGCAAACATTAGTGGTGTGCAGGATCCCGAGCAGTCGGGAAATACCGAATGGTCATTTTAAAAAGTCGTTAATTCTAGACTTTTTCTGCATTGTAAATGTCTGGAACTTATCGGAAATTGTTAATTTTTGTACCAGAAATGCAAAAGCAATCACTTAAGGTGAAAATGACGTATAGAATTCGAGATTTCCAGAGGTTCGGGAAATTTCGAACATTTCTCGTCCCGAAAATTTCCCGTCCCGAATGTAGGGATTTTAAAAAAATTCCCGGCCCGTACACCCCTTGCAAACATCCTCAATGCAGTGATCATTAACCCGGCAGGACGCGTGCTGCGTACTTCAAAAATTTAAATTTGAATAGTAATGCCTTCATTGATTATTTTAATTTTATTAATTTTGAACATATTAATTGAAAAACACAATTGACAAAAACGAGAAAAAAATGTTGAAATACTGTACCAAACTGAAACGTGAGCGCGCGTTGGATGAAATTTACTCAGGCAGTATTTATACGCCCCTGCGAGCGGAACTAAATTACCGATTCACGATCCCGACACTCGGAAGGGTTCAAGGAATCGTACTGAGAAGGGTGGCTTCAGAAAATAATCGGAAGTGATCAAAAAATATATTTCAAAATTGGCTGGGTAATTTTTACTTTTTACTTATACGCGCGTCCTTACGGGTTAAAGGTGGTAGATTTTTGCACTTTAAAATTAAAATTTTAGCATAGAATGAAATGTAGCATTGGAAGTAATTTTCTTGAATGAAGATTTGGAAAGTAAAAAATCAGCGTGCCAACTGGTGGATTTTCTATATTTTGCAGTTTCAATTCATGAAAATGGCTAAAAAAAACAAATACAAAACAAACGTAATTTAAGTAAAATTGTAATTGTGAAGCATTAACAAATACATGGACGGGCAACCGAATACTTGAAAAAATGTAAGAATCTGTGCAGGCCTTCTGATTTAAAATACATTGAGAGTATAGACAGCTTTCATTAAGCAGCCCCATTCTTGCAATGTGGATAGCTCGCCAGAGCTGTCTTGCTTGCTTCTGCGGTGAAACAGACGACGCGAGTTTATCGCCAAGAGAGCGTCGTATGTGTGTGTGTGACTTAGCATTAGCACGGAGTGGCGGGAAGCCGGTATGCCTTTTGTCCAATAAATGCAATTTGCCAGTTCATAGCTAAACCTTATTATTTGTTAATCTTCTTCGTTAATAACAACAGCGATATTTTTCAGTTACTTTGAAAAAAATGATTCGCTGCCTTGTCCAAGGTAATTTATAATAAGTTTGAAGGCTAGTGCAGTTGAAACTTCAGTGTGTATCTGGTGAAGTGTGAGGATAATCATTGTACGCATAAAACTTGATTTCCCTTTCCAGAAACAAGTATATTAACAGTATGGCCGAACAAGGTTTGTCACCTCTGTATTGCAGATCGCTCAGTGTATTGTGAAGTTAACCCTCTTTCGTGCGTTTCATACATAGCAGAGATATCGAATGACGAAATTGATGACAATAAAGGTGACGAAAGTGGGATGAGTACACCAGATTTACTCACTGAATGTATATTTTCCTCGAACGACGAACCTCACTCTGCATGGGATCTACATATTTCATCCATTTCTATTATTATAGGTAACCTTTTTTTTCCACATCACTTAGCCCACATTCGATGATCCGACGCCCCTGCAATCCTGATACCTTCAACATTGCTTATATCTGTATCCTACCGATTGATTTTTTCGGGAACTGACTAATTTTTCTGGCCCCATTTTCTCAGATGTTTTTTTTTTTTTTACTTAATTCTGATTGAAGAGGATCAAAATTCTGATCAGCCTTTTTATTAGATCCCGTACATATATTATTAGGTATTCAACGATCTGAACCTTTTTTATTCACAATTGAATTATTACATTTGTTTTAAAACAAATTATATCACACAAAACATTTTGTGACCATTTCTATATTTTGTGACAGGAAATAACATTTATAATGCAAAAACGTAGGCTATGTGTTTTCAGTTTCTAGCTTCTGCATTCATTGGTGTGCGTGGAAGGAAAATGCTACACCTCTCAGATCAGTACTTGAAATAGAAAATGTTAATCTTGGGGGGGGGGGGGGGTTCTGTGGTTTAACATGGTGACAATGAGACAGCTGGAGGGGGTACCATTCCCCTACATTCCCCCTCACTTTGAGCACTGTTTCAAATACTACACTTACCTTTGTTAACCGCTCTTCTACCAACCCCATTCGACCGTAAAATGAACACTAGAAAATGAACATGTTTATCACCAAGATATAGTCGCTTTCGTAATTTGTGTTCCTGGGCTTGAACTAAAGTCTATACAGGATTAAATATAAACAAATTTGATGAGCAAAAGTTTTGGAACTAGCCATGGAAAATGTATTTTCTCTGATCTGGTATTTTGAGTTCAGAAACCCATAATAAACAGGCAAGCTTACCCATCATAATATAAATTTTGTTCATTAATTGAATTAGAAGCACTAATTTTATTTTGTGTGTAAAATGACTTTGCATCTGACTCTACAATCAGGGCTCAAAATGGACCGGAGAAGGCTGGAACTCGGTTCCAGTTCGTTAATATCGGGAGCCTTTCCTCCCGTTCCATCTTGGTCGTTTTGGTTCGTTTAATTTATATATATATATATATACCTGGCAGAGTACAACGTTGTTGCTCATGCACAAGATCTTTAGACAAATTCGAGATACCTATATTTTTTATGCTTACTCATACTTCTTAGTAATTTTTAATAATATTTCTGAATATTAAATCCAATTCTTGATCACACGCAAAATAACATTATTGAAGTATATTTCACTATCACATATTGATTCTTTTAATAAGCATTATCAAGACAAAGTATTGAGGATAAGTACTGTACAGTCATGGTAACAAAATATGTTCCCCCATATATAGGGTTGCTAGAGCATTCCCTGAAATTCGCTCCGAGACTCGGCGGCAAGCGGCCTGGCGTCAGAGCTTGTCTTTCCCGGCGAACAGGGTCCGCGACAGTTGGTAGAGTCGGCTATTAAAATTATAGTTTTCATATTGTGTACTAACCTTGACTACAGAAGGTGTTGAAAATGATGTCCTTCTGCTGCAACACATTCCTGCCATCTCCTAAGGAAATTGGCATTTACACATGCAAGTTCGTCTACTGTAATTCTCCAGATTTCTCGTACAATACTCTCTTTTAACTCACAGGTGGTGTGTGGCTTGTCTTTGTATACTTTATTTTTTAGATTTCCCCATAAATAAAAATCGCAGGCTGACAAATCGGGGGAACGAGAGGGTTTTTGAAACACACGTTTCTTGTGAGAGGCGGCTGATAGATTTCCGAGGGGACTGTTCTAACCTTTGTCCTATCTCGTCGAGTTTTTCCTCAGTAAGTACACGTGTGTTTTTCTTTCCACTTTTATTCAGAACTGACCCTGTTACTCTAAAATTTTTACGAGGTTTAATATATTGGTTCTATGTGGAACGGGAACACCAGGAAATTTCGTTGCAAAACGTCGTCGCACTTCTCCACAATTCCTCTTTCCGAAGTAACACTCGACAAGATAAATCCTTTGTTGTAATGTAAACTTTTGTGGTGCCATATTAAGCCACAATCTTGAACACAGGGACACGACATGACACAACTTCCGAGGGAGGATTATACTGGCGTCAGTCTGCAACGTCAACAGAAAGGGAAAGAGAGCGAAAGCAGAGAGAGCGAAAAAAACAGACTGTAGCGTGCGACTGTCGCGGATCCCGTACACCGGGAAAGACAATCGCTGACGCCGGGCCGCTTGCCGCCGAGTCTCGTAGCGAATGTCAGGGAATGCTCTATATAAGCTGGACTTTCCAGGACAGTCGCGGAATGGTATCATTAGTCCTGAGTATTTTTTTTTTTTTTTTTTTTTTGGATGCACAAATGTCCCAGAATCGAGCGTAAAGAACAAATGATTGACTATACTTTCATGAACATTATTTCTGTTTAAATACGTGGACGTAATTTTAAAGTGCTCATTTTACAAAACAGTCTAACTGTACGTTGAACCACTCCATGTCAATAATACAAGAGTCATCAAGTTACAATTAAGAGCTGCAAAGATCTTTGACTTCACGATGCTGAAAACTCAATGCACTTGCCATCAAAATTAGTAATTATGTTACTTTTATTCTGTCTGCTTGCAGCTCTGAATGTCAGTTAAGATTATTTTCCATTGTATAGTAAGCTGCTTACTGTAAGCAGTCAGTGCATGTTTGCCTATCTGTTCAGTCGGCAGTTTTCAAATAAAGTTTCGGCGAAGTTGTGAGATAGCAGCTTAGTTCATTATAGCACCGAAAAGGAATTGCAAGTTTCATGATAGACTTCGAAGTGACACCCACGCTCCCCAACAAGTTTCCGATATATAGCAGCCCTACCCATATAGCCTTCATACCAGTAGTCTTATTGTGGAAAGTATTTCTTTCCACAAGTGTACATTGAATTTGATAACATCCCTGTTGAGAGAGCTGACTACCTTTCACGATTTCTATGTTTAAATTTTTAAAAGGAAAAAGATTCCAGAAGACTCGTGTTCAATGTATTTTGTATTTGATGTTTGTGTAAAGATTTTAATATTATTTATTATTAATTGTAACAAGAGTGCATCATTTCACTAGTCGTTAATCTCGTTGCTGTAGTAGTTGGAGACAAAAGATAAAAAGAGGCAAGCCAACACCATGTTAAGGAAGGTAAAGCATTCTGTTTTCGTGAAAATTTCCATTTCCAGCCCTGTCTACAATATATATTTTATGGAGCTTCAGTCTGACTGAAGTAACAAGCAACACTTGTCAGTTGTCACTTGGAAACAAACTTCAAGAAATAAATGCAACCTTTCGTATGCAACAACCCTTGCATGTCACTACGAGTAGGCCATTTCCTCTCTCTTCATCATGCATGTGTAGTGAATGCTTTTTCATACGCTAAATGTGAAATACCTATTCTGGTGTGTGCACTATGAATAGAACATTCATTTGAATTACGTAATATACTGTCATGAAGCTTACTCTAAGAGTAAATGTAATTTTAGTTTTTCCTAAACTTAATTAACAGTGTAAACTAAAACTGCAATGTAGATTTTAATTATGGCATGCTCTCTTCATTCTGATGGCATGAAATCAGTTTCTGAGTATAACAAGTTTGAATGTGCATGTTGATTTGATTCAGTATACTTGCTATTGTAGAAACTCTGTGACTAATATTTCCTTCTGAATATTAACTCTAATAACTTCATCTGCAGGGCTGAAGAAGCAGTCTAATGGACCATGCTAAATCTGCAATTTAGAATTGTTATTAAACAATCTGCGAATAGATATAGTGAGGTGAGTTCACTTTTCAAATGTAGGCTACCAGGGGGTTGAAATTAGTAAAATCAGTAAAAGTCAGTTTTTTTACCTTTATAATGTGTCAGGTTTTTAAACATGGTTAGTATTTTTTGTTTGCATGACTGGAATTTGTGATTTTAAAAATTTTGTTGTTACTCCATTCAGACTTCCCAGTAAGATTTTTTTTTTTAATTTGACTAAAGGGAAGACAGGTTTTTTTTTACCCTTTTTTTGTACAAGTCATGAAAGTTTTCTTGAGATTGGCTTTCTTCAGTTACTGAAAAGTTCTAATTTTACTGCCTGAGGACCATGGGAAAGACAAGAGCTGACATCGGGCTGCTTGGTGCCGAGTCTCGTAGCAAATGTCAGGGAATGCTCTGTATGTTATTTTACGTATATTATGTATACAAGATGATACAAGATGAAGAGGGCAGGATGAGCTCATGTTTATTACAATCAACATTGTGATGAACAATGTGTTATTAGAGGTAAGTAGTGAAAGGAGAAAGAAGTGTACAAAGAGGAAAAATGCAGAGAAATTAGAAGCCTGATGAAGATAGACAATGAAAAGAATTGTGTACAAGAAAAGGAAGCAATAACTGTAGAAGCTGAGACAAGAACAGCAAGATAGAAGAATGATTGCTTGAAGCCAGGCCCTTAGTCAGAAATTTATTTCAGAGGATTCTTATTGCTTACCAGAAGCGAAAAAAATGTTTTTTTTTCAGTATATTACAACTTTTATTACACAAGATGTTTAACCCTACGTGGGTTGGGCAAGAAAAAATACGTTGATGGTCGTGCATGGTGCCAGAGACCGGGTTCGTAAAATATGTTAAATATAAGGTCTAAAGCACCAAACCCTCAATTATTATGAGTAGTAGATCTTTTCTTGTAAACAATTTAGGTTCTGTAAAACTATAAAAAGGCACTCTTCATTAGTCGGGCACGGAATGGCAGACCGGATTTTCAGTAAAAGCTAGGTAAGTAGGACTCAGACAGCAAGGGGTTTCACAACAAACACCCCCCCCCCCACTCGAAGATCTGACTATCACTGAAAACAAAATTGTGGTATAAAAGAGAAAGGTTAGAAACTCAGCTACACAGAGGAAGGAGGTTGACAAAACAATCATTGATAAATGGCGACATTAAAACTACACACCTGGAACTAGAGACCATGCATGACCAATGCAGGGTTAATCCTGCTAAGGAAGTAAAAAAATAGTAAAATTAATTACCAGTATACACTATTTAAATAGGATATTGTAGCATTTCAGGGGGTTAGCCCCCAGGTTCCCCCCCTCTGGCTACATGCCTGGCTTGAATGTTGCTAAGTGAAAAAGGCTGCTGAGGAAAAAGACATAGCATAGCTCATGCTAAAGGAAGTGGAGAAAGCAGTGAAAGAACAGAACAAGAAAAGAATGGACCAGCCTTTGTGGTGAAGTGGTTAGCATGTCTTGCTATGACTCCTGGGATCCCAGGATCAAATCTTGGCCTGGGTGTTCTTTGTGAGTGTCCTTTCATCATATCATCACTCTCCGTGATTAGCCAAAAGTGGCAGAAAAGCAAAATAAAAGAAACCAACAATCAAGAATTGAATACATGATGATGAAGTGCAGGAAACTATAGAAAGACCGAAAAGTTCATTAATATTTTTTTCCAGTAAAAAGCAAAGACAAAGTAAAGACTGCAGTAGCACTGACAGAGACGATGCAGCACAGATAAAAGCAGATGAAGCCAGGACAGGCTCGGTAACCTAGTTGGTAGAGCAATGACATGGTATGCAAGAAACCGAATTAGAGTCCTGGTCAAGCCTGTATTTTTTGTTGAAAATTATACGAAAGACACCATGTGTTTTGCATTTCAATATCTGCTACACACATTTTTATTTAAAAAAGGATTGTTTTATTGCCTTACTTATTTTTGTACAATAATGGAAATATCTTTTACTTTTAGGGTGATAATTTATCAAATGTGGTGTATATAAATAAATCAGTATTTGGTCATTTAAATCGGTACTTGACTTGTTTCCACTCCTGAGCTACCAGTTAATGATGATAATTTGAATGTGTGTATAAATTATTGACTCTTCCTAACTGTCTTAATTTCTTCCCAAAACTCCAAGAATGTATATTGACTCACAAACCCAACAGAAAAACAGGAAAGAGGGGCCAAATTCTTGCAAGTGCCGGAAACTGGAATATTGTACACCCAATGTCACTGCCATGTCCCTTACATTTTGGCGAGTATCAGACTCCACTAGTGCTCGCAGTTCATCCCGAAATCCAAATGTGCAACGACCTGATGCATAGGCACCAACTTTGGGGAGCAAGGCACTTTCTTCAGGGGACAGAGTACCCTATCCCAATATCCAGTCTGAGATGACAATTTTTGCATATTTTAAATGAGTGGAGAGAAATAGATAACTTCTGTCTAAATAGCATTTATTCATACATTGCTGTGAAGTTGCACTTTCAAGGTTCAATAGAACATAATTATGTAGGAGGCAGACAATTTCATCTGAAAATGTGAGGCGGCAAAGGTGATATTCTTTTAGAAAACTTACTTTTACACACAAGTTTCTGTGAATGTTAGTGACTGTGGGTCTTTATTAGCATGTAATGTTAATTGGACATTATCCATTATGTGGTGCTTGTACTACTTACACTTATTCAACACTGCATTTCAACAGAGCACCTCTTCTCTCAATTTCAGGTAAAAAGTTTATTTTTGTTAGTGGTGGGCATACATGTCTGTTTGTGCATATCTAATTAATTGGTGAGTCATCCTCCGTGTCCGTGCAGGTCTAAGCTGCTGTGCTTTGGGCTCCGAATGCGGGATGGCATGGGTTCAGTCTCTGGGTTTTTGGCCTGTGTATAGGACCAGTGGCAACCCATCATCGTGAGGAAATTGGAGAGCTACGAGTGAGTAGCGTTACCCAGTCTCTGAAATCTATAACGGCTGGAGGTTCGACGTGCTGACCCCACGTCACCCCATTACCAGTTGAAGATCTCCCCACCTCTAGGGAGGATTGTGGGAGGGAGACTGTCAGTCGGTAGATAGGCCAAGGCCCTCACGGGCTGTAGAGCCACGGGTTGTTATTATAATCTAAAATATAGAATAGTGATGAACAAAACTCAATGTAATAAAGAGTTCATTCATTAGTACCAGCGAAGAATATAGTGATATTTATCCTGTGATCGATATGAAAGTTACTTAAACTACCTACAAGTAATAATGATGATATTTATTCTCTTTATAATGTTGTCAAGCTAATTATTGTTTTAAAAAATGTGTTTTAGTTGACACACACACCTTTTCTTGCTGTTGATAATGGTTTCCATTGCAGATACGAGACTCCAGAAGAAAGGGGAATATGCCTTCCAAGGGGAAGCCCACTCTGGAAATTTATAGGCCTCCAAGTAAGTACTATTTTTTTTTGTCATTTCTTATTTATTGTGTTCATGTCACTAGTTATAATTGGGAAAAAACATCTAACATTGTCTGCAAAGTAATTCTCATTGTGATTAAAACTACACATCATAAAGAGAAGCATGGTGCTGGTTGGTGCAGAATAATTATGTAAGGAATGTTTAACAGCAGATCTGTGTGTCAGCTATTCAAGCTTTCTCTGAGGAAAGGGGGCGTTGATTGATTGGTTGGTGAATTGCAAGGTCTATATGGCCTTTTTTTATCATTTTTATTTTGTCAGTGTTTATCTACATATTGCCAATGCCCTCCCAAAACATTCAGGATACATCTCTAATATTTTCACAGCCTATCTGTGCATAAAGTGGACTTAAAACACCAACTCAATCAATCAATCAATCTAATATTTTCACAAAGGTTTGATTTGTGTGAAATTTACCAGTTGCTCATCTAAAAATTGTCCTTACACTCCCCACCACATTTAAAACTGTGTATCAGGCTTGGATATCAGAAGGTATATTGTTGGTTTCATAAATTATATCCAGGGTGATTAGACATCACTGGGAGGGAATATTGCCATTTACTCTTAATGACACACTGGACATTTGGCCAACGCCAGAGAAGTTTTTGAAAATTCCTCTCCTTTCAAGAAACATCTATGATATTCCAAATTTTGAAAATATACATGTGTTTACGATTCCTTCCTGAGTGTCCATGTGAATTTTTGTGTGTTTTGCTTTCGTTGTTGTTTGGATATTCACAAGAGTTTCATGGCTGTGCAATCCTATGAGACTATGGCAAATATCTGGCCCCACATAACCCAATGACTCTTCAGAGTTCAAAACACTATTTGTGTAAGCTAAAATGAAAAGGTAGAGCCGTTGTGGTCAGTGCAGGAGACCCCAGTTCGATTCCTAGGGTGGATGATTTTGAGCAATGTCACTGCATGGATCAGCTTTGGGGTTCACCTTTTAATAAGGTGGGGCTTTTAATAAGTACCTGGGGAGGTTAATGGTAGCTGGAGCACAAATGTCTGAAATTTGTAATGTGCTGGTTGTAGCTTTACCATTAAAAAAACAATAAAATATAATAAATATTAAGTTCTGGTATACTTGCAATAGAAATTATTCACACGCAACTGACCAACTAAAGATCACAGCAAACTGATCAGTCACAAATATAAGTAAAATTACATTTAGAAGATCCTATTTATCAGTATACTATATAGACGTTGATATATGTTAGTATCAAGAATTTATTTACAAGATAAAATTAGCTTTTTGTATTGAAGTATTATGTAGTTTCTCATTAATAACTATGCATTCCTTCTCTTGTGCTAACATTGGATTTTCTATTTCAGTAAGTTTATGTTGCAGTTCATGTCATTCTCTACTTCTATTTAGAACTTTCTCTATTTCTGTATATTGTTATAGTTGTCATACTGTTAGAGAAGGGTTAAGCACTCCATGCAGCCTGTAATCATTAAGTAATATGTAAATGCATGAAGGAACATTATTAGTGAACAGAGTGCTTAAAATTGCTAGAAATTTGGAATATACAGGGTAATTCAAAATGGATGGTGCAACTTTACACAGTTTTTATGATGTTACTATTTATGATAGCAAATCAGACAAGGCATCAATGTAAAGAAAAACTCTGGAAGTTTTATTCCCACTTAGCAGGCTTATTCTGCTTAGCCGTTGCTCCACCAGGATCGCCAGTGTCACAAAATGGCTAATGATCTATAGAAGGCATATTGTGTGTTAGAGCTATCGAGAACTGATTCAATCATTATAAAGCAAAGACATTTCTGCATGCGTTTTGGTAGTAATGCATATATTTCACCCTTCTGGAAGATTTGCCAGAGTTACAACTGTGATTTGTTAGTGCCTTCCAAACCGTTGACAACGACTTGCTGTCTCGTGCATATCAAGTACTTGATTATCGTTCGGACCTTTTCTGCGTTTCACGTGGTTCCCATGTTGAATCTTTATAATGTGAGTCATGTGAGTAAAACTTCCAGAGTTCTTCTTTATATTGATGCTTTGTCTGATTTTCTATCATAAATAGTAACGTCATAATAACTGTAAAGTTGCACCATTCATTTTGAAATACCCTGTATTGTAATGTTGGCTTTTTTTCATGTAAAATTTCTTTAAATTGTAGTTATATGCTATATGTAGGATCCTAAGTAATACAGTTTTCATGTCTTTTAGATCATCATCAAACATATACCTCCTCAAACCAATTGAATAATCAAGGTCAGTTGCCAGGTGCGTAATAGTGTTCCTTCAGTGTTCCCAAAATCCTTAGTTGAGTAGTGTTTGTGCATAATTACTGACTCTCAGTAGTTGAGATGTAGAAATACTTTTCTCACAGTAGTTCTTCATCTTCATGTAGCACAAGTTTCACCATCACTTACAATTGCATGGATATTATCATAAATTCAAGTTTTTCATTTGACCAGATGTTTAACATATTAAAAACTCTTGGTGTCTATTTGATTGGGTTTCATTTGTCTTAATAATAATTTGACTAATACTCTGATGCTTCATAATAATATTTTCTTCATTTGCATTAAATTTGTGTGCTCAAGAAGGAAAAATATATTTTTTGAATTCCAAACAACTGAATTATTGTTTTAAAATTATTTCATAAAGTGTCTGCATACATTATCTTTCTCTCAGTCACTTTTTTTTGTCCATTGTATTCAACACAAAATCTACAGATTGATGATATGTACACCCACATCTCTTACTTAACTCTGAACAAGTGCAAATCAATAAGATTGTAATACACACATGAATAACAATGTGAAGAAGCAGCACATTTACAAATTCCAATGTACTCTCGGAAAGCGATCATGATGCCAATATGTGACTGAATTATTTTTTAATATATTCCAATATTGCAGGACAATAAAAATAAAAATGTTATAAAAAATTTGTTTGTGCATTTTAAATATCCTCAGGATTTTCTACACTGGAAGCAGCTGTTCATATTAAAATCAGTTTAAATACAATATTTTTATCAATTTCAATACTGTTTCCAATACTCCATTTCTGGCTCACTCAAATAGTAAAAATCATATTAATCGCATTCCTGCATGTGAGATATCTAGCTTCCTCATATTGAAAATACCAGAGAATATAAATTGGTGCCTTAAAGTGTGAGTAAATAATATGTATTATATAATATAATATACTTCCTTTTCCTGTGAAACTGAATTAACATATTTTTCATCCTGAGACGTGAATAATATAATATAGATATAAACATTTGCATTAGGTCTAGAGACAGAGATATGATAATAATAATGAAAATTATGTAAAAAGAGTAAATTGTTAGAAAGTTAAGGTACTAATGGATGGCAGCTATCCATTTTCATCTATATGTTTACAATTTTGGTTCATTCTGTTGTATCCTGAGTCATGGGCCTAACTTTGGAGGGGCAAAATCAACCTTGCGACTTACGGTCTAACTTGGGACTTAACTTTTGGGGGCAGGACAGGATCGACAAGTTTTCCATCCCGTAAAAAGAAAAAGTCCAGAACTATTTTGCTGAATAACTTACATTTGCGCAATCATAAAATATACTCTTCAATACTTTGCTACTCAAGTTCCAGGAGATTAAGAAAAGATCTCCTTAATTTTTAAATTTAGTAAGGAACCTGAAAATGTTTGCCCCTGTCAAGTTATGCCTTTGTCATGAGTCAATGTTTCATTGTCCTCATTAAAGATTTAACTCTTTTAGGTCTTCGACTTGGAAACAACGTGTACCTTCACTCAAACAACAATCGAAGCAGTCCAAGTTCTGAAGAAGGTAATATGGAGAAAGACTTTATGGATAGGAACGGCTACGCAAACTATAAACTTAATGTACATGCAAAAGAATTCACCATGCAAGCTGGACAGTTGCAAATGTCAAAGTCAAGTTCTTCCATTGTGAGCCATCACAGTAGTAGACGCTCTAAGACTAATCAGTCGAATTACAATGGTAGTGTGGATAACAACAATCAAAGCTCCAAAGCATCATTGTACTCCATTCAACAATCAAAATCCAGTGGGAATATTCTATCGCCGACGCAACAAAATTCCAAAAGCATATTGTCTTCACCTTTGCAGAACTCTAAGTCCAGTGGGAACATTCTCCAGCACGGCAGCAAGTCTTCCAGTGGAAGTTCACCGCCTAGAGTTCATTTCCAGTTGGACGAAGGTCCGAAGGCAAAATCTGGCAACAACTCTTCGGACTCGTCGGGGAGTGGCAGCAGCAAAGCATTCAAGAGCCACGTGTTTCTTCAATTTGGCGGCACCAGTACTTTAAAGAGGTCCAAAAGTATGGGGGCAGCAGATGTGAAGTCCATGAGAGTTGCTTCGGAGACTCTGTTCCTCGCCAGTTTTTCTGCCGAGACCCAGTACAAGATTCAGAGGGCAATGGAAGGTAGGTCACTGAAGCAGGTATTACATTTTTTCGATCTTTTTCATGAATTTTGTTTTTTCTTCATACCTCCATCAGAAAGATTGTGTTTTTTGTATAGTCTGTGATCTGAATTTAATAGATTACTAAATTTCTGTGCAGATTTCTGGCAGCTGGAAATGAAAAGGTAGAAAAGATGCATGGGAGGGGACAAAGTGGCTCTGTTTTTAAGCAGTTTCCCATGACGAATTTGGGCATACATAAATGTAAAGCAGGAACAAATGTGATTAACACTTGACACCGGAACATCCTTATTCCATTGTTAGCTTCATGTCTGATTGTTTATATTTTCAGATCTCATTAAGCCCAAAGTAGAATTCAAAGTGTGCAAACTCCAGAGGCCCTATTTGCAGTCCATTCGGTTGTGTTCCTGGGCTATATGATGTGACATGCATCTGATATATATACTGGGTGATTTTTTTAACCTGAATCATTTGAATATCTTGAAAAAAAATCATCCTACAAAAAAATGTTCCAAATAAAAAGTTGATAGTTTGGAGGGGGAAGTTTAGTGGTGCAACAAAAGAACACCCCCTCCCCCTCTTGTAGGTGGGGCAGGGGGCAACTTTGAAATTTCAAATAGAAACCCCTTTTTTTATTACAGATTCAGATTTTACGGAAAAAAATACATAAGTTTTGTCTGAAATCTTGGGACCTTGTTGACAGCACAGTTCCCTTCTTCCATTTCAGTGACTGTTTACCATGTGAACACAGCACAGATCAGCAAATCAGGTTGATTCTGGAGAAACGAAGTTATCTGTTGTCTTCATGTCACAAGTAAAATAGCACTGGATGAGTTAAATGGAGAGAGAGCCTTGACTTTTGAAATTATAACTCTGCTTCAATAAATAGGGCAGAATGTTGTTTGGATCCTCCCCTGCATATCTCTGGAAATTAAAAATTTACGATGGGAGGTTAATTGTCAAATTAGAGTTCTTTAAACATCCCTGACATTAAAAACCACAGGCTCGCTATTTAAACACCTTTTCTAGAGCTTGTTCTGAATACACTGGACAACAAATTTTAACTTTTTTCATGCTTCTGAAATGAAAAGTACATGTCCTTATGGAATTGAGGGTGCTGAATACGAAAATAATAATATGCTGAATTGGTTCGAGTTTAAGTGTAATCGAAAGAAATGTGTTATGTGGTGTTAATAGGAAATTAACACATGTAAAAAATGGAAGTTCTAAAAACATTATTTACATGTATATTACAAACGGCGCCTCTTTGCTTGTCACTTGTATTGTGGTTCTGGAATATCTCTGGCGATTGTCCAACAATACAGCAAGCATAGACTTGCTCCAGTGGCCCTGATATCATTTCTCCATTGTAGATATAACTTGGTGGAAATGTTCCCCATGTTCATCGCTGAGTGCTCTGCCATTTCCTGGAATGAAGTTTGTGTGGGAGTGTAACATATGTATTTTTAGTGACATATGACACCCCATTGCTTGGTAGGAAGATATTAGGTGCTCCATTAGTTCCTTATAATTCTGAGTGCGCACGTTTCCCAAAAAATTTGTCACCACGTTTCGGAAAGAGTCCCGTGCAATCTTCTCCTCATCTTCTAACAGTGCGTCAAATTCAGGATCATTGAGGAGTTCTCGAGTCTGAGGGCCAATAAATATTCCCTCCCTGATTTTAGTTTCACTAATTCGTGGAAATTTACGCAGATTATACTTGAATGCATCACTGGCTTGGTTCATACCTTTAACGAAGTTCTTGATTAAACCTAGTTTAATAAAGGAGGAAGTAAAACCCTGCTGGGAGCTATGAAAGGAACATGTTGAACGTTCTTTGTTCCTGACTCCAAAGATTTACAGAGTGGCCAGTCTTTACTTAAGTAGTGGGAAGCCTTATCACGGTTATCCCACTCGCATAGAAAACAGCAGTATTTTGTGTAGCCGAGCTGCAGGCCAAGAAGTATGGCTAGAACTTTGAAGTCACCACAAATATTCCAATTGTATTCGTTATAATTTATGGCTTTCAGCAGTTTTTCCATGTTAGCATATGTCTCCTTCAAGTGCACTGCATAACCGATTGGGATTGATGGCAACACATTTCCATTGTTCACTAGCACAGCTTTCAGACTTAAGTTTTGATGCATCTATGAACAGCCGCCATTCATCGGGACTGTTAAGTTTACTCATAAGACCAGTCACATTTTTACAACATACTACGTCACCTTCCACTGGAAAGGTACTCTTCCAGGGGTTTGACTTGTCCGAAATACGTATACTTTAACATCTTCAGCAAGAGCCCCCCACTGCTTGAGTCTGGAAGGCAGTAGTTCTGCACCACTTTTTGACAACTCCAGGTCCCTCACAAGGTCATTTAATTCATGTTGAGTGATCAGATGGCGATTAGATGATGATATGTTGGCTGTGAAGTCAGGATCGATGGATGACGAGGAATCTGCAACAGGATTTGGCATTCCTGTTAAGAGTTTGGCTGCCTCTTGCTCTTCGTCGGATGAATCACTGGAGTAAAGTGCGGGAAGTTGTGGAACAGGTAATTCTTCAGAATCTGGCACAGGACGAATAGCTGAAGGAATATTGGGATAAGTGATAGTCCACTTTTTCTTTTTGGATAGGCCTTTAATTGGAGGAACCATGCAAAAATAGCAGTTTGAAGTATGATCTGTCGGTTCTCTCCATATCATTGGAACTGCAAACGGTATGCATGGTCTTTTCCATGTAGCCAGTCCCGCAAGTTTGTCGAACACGTATTACAACAAATGTGTGGTGCCCACTTCTTGTCTATATCTCCCACTTTACAACCAAAGTGCAAGTGGTAGGCTTTCTTTATGATTGGCGTGAAATTTCTTTTTTGATCGACAAATGTTATTTCGCTGCAAACATAAGAAAAATTGTCTGCACTGTTAACACATTTACGCGACATGTTTCTGGTCAGTACAGTCATAAAACGATAAAAAAAAAAATATGCCACAAACATACACAAAATTTCGCCACGACCATGTCTGGTAGTTCAAATTGGAACTATGCAGGAACACGTAACAACAAGTTTCCCTGGCAAAATCTTCAATACAAACTGAAGCATGATGTAGTTGATGATTCTCGGTCAGTGATCACATGCTAGTGATAAGGATAGTGATAAAGCTAACCGTCAAATAATGTATGGTTATTGAAATACGCAGACAGCCGCTGTTGTCACGAACCCTTATTTTGCAATTCTGCAATGTATTTCTTCGAAACTCGAACCAATCTTCAAAAACTAATATCATATTCGTTATCAGCACCCTCAAATTAGTAAGAATTGGTTACTTTTATCTCCGAATCATTTTCATTGTTGACCAGTGATTTTTTTTATTTTTTTTAATTAACGATTGGGAAGTAAAATCGAAAATGGAAGTAGTCACTAAAAGAAAGATAAAAATTTGTTGAGAAGCTGGTTAGAATTAAATTAATAAATGGGCAAACATTGCCAACATGTGGACAAAACATTGACAATATGGCATAATTATTTTTCTGTAGCTGCTTTCTTTTAGAAACTTATATCATCATACCTATTTACATTTTCAGTTAATTAACAATTTTAATGAAAATGCAGCTAATGAGAAGTGACAGGAACAAAATTACTTTCAATTTTGCATGAAATTCTACAGAGCATTCCCTGACATTCGCTACGAAACTCGGCGGCAAGCGGCACGGCATCAGTGCTTGTCTTTCCCGGTGAACGGGTCCGCGACAGTCACTAGAGTCGGCTATTAAAATTACAGTTTTCATATTGTGTACTAACCTTGACTACAGAAGGTGTTGAAAATTATGTTCCTCTGCTGCAACACTTTCCTGGCATCTCCGAAGGAAATTGACATTTACACGTGCAAGTTCGTCTACTGTAATTATCCCGATTTCTCGTACAATACTCTCTTTTAACTCACGGATGGTGTACGGATTGTCTTTGCATACTTGGTTTTTATTTCCACTTTTATTCAGAACTGACCCTGTTACTCTAAACGTTTTTACGAGGTTTAATGTAGTGATCCTATGTGGAACTGAAACATCAGGAAATTTTGTTGCAAAATGTCGTCACACTTCTCCACAATTCCTCTTTCCGAAGTAACATTCGACAAGATAAATCCTTTGTTGTAATGTAAACTTTTGTGGTGCCATATTAAGCCACAATCTTCAACACACGGACATGATACAACACAAACTTCCAAGGGAGGATTATACTGGCGTCAGTCTGCAACATCAACAGAAAGGGAAAGAGAGCGAAAAAAAACAGACTGTAGTGTGCGACTGTCGCGGACCCGTTCACCAGGAAAGACAAGCGCTGACGCCGGGCTGCTTGCCGCCGAGTCTCGTAGTGAATGTCAGGGAATGCTCTGTATTTAGGTATACAATTGCTAACACGCCATACTTTTCAGATCCAAACATCCTCTCTGGCAGAACTCTGATGGATCTTGTGCAGCAGATATTTAATAGACTGGTGGAGAGCTCTCAACATGCGGAACCGGCAGCTAAACTATGCATCAGCATTATAGAAGTAAGCTACTTTAATTCTTGAATTTTTTAACCTTAAGTGAAAGGGACCCTCTGTGGATGTGAGGTTTTCAAGTACTTATTTTTTTTAAATATACAGTGATGAACAAGAAAAATTGTAGAAGGGCAACTACTTACCACATGAAGTTGGTTTTGGTTTTTCAGGGAAAACTCGTGTCCTTGTGGGAATAGAAAAAATTTCCTTCTTCCTAGTAAATGTAGTTACTAGTTACAAGTAAATGTTGAAATTTTATCTGAACATATCGGAGTCAGTGCTACCATAGGCTACACTAGAAATTTTTAATTTTTGTATGTGGAGTCAGCACATGGATAAAACTTTGAATAGTGGAAATGATAATAATTATTATGATTATTATAAAATAGTAACTTTCCTAAATTAATAAAAATAAACAAATTTTATACCAATTATTATTATCTCTTTGGGGGGACTTCTACTTGATTCACTACACAAGTCAATGTCTAGCACAACTGTTTTTCATTACTTTTTTTTATATTTCATACAGTTTGTGTACTGAAATGCATTGTTATTCTATTTTGTTATTAACTTCTACACACTTCGTTCAAGAAAAAGCTTTGAAAGCTAAGGGGAAATGGTTTGCTAAAGTTTTATCTTGTTTGACCTGTCATGTACAACTCCAATTTTTGGAATTGTTACGTTACGTATCCCTCATTTTCATTTTCGAGTTACGTTTAGCTAAGCAGCCTGACAGGAAGTATAGGAAAGTGTTAACTTCAGCACCAGCTCAGCGAAAAGCATTCGCCAATATTTGCAAAGGAAAATTGATGAGAGAGAAAAAGGGGAGGAGTTTTGATGAGGAGGGAGGCAGGTTGGATCTGGCTCGGGAGGGAGACGGAGAGTTGGTCTTGGGGTTTGAAGAGAACAGGAGAGTGGTTCAGGAGTAAGAAGAAGGGAGTTTTGAGTATTGGAGAGAGGAGAGTGAGTTTGATTTTGAAGGAGATTGAGGCTGGATGCGGACTTTCAGAAACTTGTGTGGAAGTGGAGTGCAGCGAAGCTGAGTGAGAATTTGAGAGGCGAACTTCAGCAAGCAAGTGACAGTTACTATAGAAACTCTTCGGTCCACGATTCTAAAGAGAGACAGGTAATATGCTTTTCTAATGCCATCCTTTGCCAATGCAGGCTTAAGGTCACAGTAACCCGAATCATGAGAGTTGCCATTTTATAAAGGGTTTTATATATTTAAGTTTATTCTGGTACCTCCTGCTGTTAGCAGATGCAGCCAAGCGAGAGCTTACGAGCTACCGCTAACCCCCAATAGAATAATTACTTTAATCTAAAAGGCTCCAGGTCTGATCCCCGAATCTTCCTTCGTTTCATGTGTCACAAGACGGTTACAATTGTGACATGAAATGACCGATTGTAAAATTATAACCTGTTCGTGTATTTCACACTGAACTTTTCTCTAATGCAGTTTTCACTTTAGTTTTTCTGTTCAAATACTAGCTGAACTTTATTTCTGTTATTAAGAATAAAAATAAGCTTTCTTCTTGTTAGTTGCTTGAAATAGAGGATGCCTATTTCCAGGGGAGGGAGGGGATGGACCAGTTCGATCCCCTCTCCTCCCGATGCACATGAGTGTGACCCAAATAAATTTAATTGTGTGTGTCAAAATTTTACTTCCTGTAAACGTCCCTGCTCTTCCACTCAGAATGAACTAAACATCAGCCCTCTACAACAAAAAAATAATTAATATTCAGTGCTTTTTTCTTCTTAATATCCTTAAATTTGAAATCAGCACTTTTTAATTCAGATCAATTTTAAAAAACAACTTTCGGCAAATCTGCAGTACTCGTATTGCATTGGAATTCAAGTATATACCCCATATGCATGTAAACAAACAAAAAAAAAAAAAAAAAAAATGTCCGAAGTAGGGCTGAACCGATACCCTTACAGATTCCCACCGATACAGATACTTGAAAATTGCAATAATTAAAATTTGTTCAAAATATTGATCACTCTTCCTCATTTATGTTAGGGAATTTTTTATATCATCGAAATCTCATCATTAAAACAACCAGTAGTAAGCAATGGACATAAACTTTTTCAGGCTTGCTTATAAAAAGTAGCAGCCTATTATATGCAGTGTTTATAAGTACCAGTTAGTGGAATACAGGCCACCCTGTATAACTATGAAAGTATGTGCTCACCTTAAAAGTAATCCCTGTAGGCGTTGATGCATTTGACCCACTGTCATGGCAGTAGGTCAGTGGCAGCCCTGTATAAGGTGGGCGGTTGCTGCAACAACCAACCACTCACTGCATCCGGTGACCATGGAGTGCCCATTTCTGCTGACCAAAGATGGCATAATTGCACGGGGACAGGTCCGGGATATAAGGTGGTTGCTGGAGTGTTTCCCACCGAAATATATGTAACAGATCCCGGACAACATTGGCTGTATGAGTGAGAACATGCAGTATCATGCAACACCACCACCCCGGATGAAAGCAAACCTGGTCTCAGATTTGATGGCCTGACACAGCATGTCGAAGTTTGTGTATACCGCATGCCAGTAATGGTTACACTTTTCTCACAAAATTCGAAAAGCAGGGACCCCTTGTGGTCGAAGAACAATGTGAGGAGCACTTGACTGTGGGAACTCTGCATAGTCTTCAATTTCTTCGGTGGTGGCGAGTGGGGTGCTTCCACTGTTGACTTTTCTGCTTGGTTTCTGGTTTACAGATGGCACACAGATTCATCCTCATGACAATTTTGCACAAGAAATCACTTCCTCCCTGGTTGTATCGGAGGAGCATCTCTAGTGCCATTCCCATGTGAAACAGCTTTTGTTCTGCTGTCACATTGTGGGGAACCCACTGTGCACACACCTTCTGACACTGGAGGCGGTGTTTCATGATGTTAACTACCATGTCATGACTTGCCCATGTGGTCTGTGCAATATGCTCCACTGTACACTGTCGATCCTGCTGAATGTTGTCATTCACACGTTAGATGAGGTCATCATTTGCGACAGTGACAGATGGTCCAGGTCATGGATCATCCTGCAGTGATGTTCTTCCTTCGTGAAACCTCAGACGCCACTCCTTCACTCGCGACAGAGAAAAACAATGTTCCCCTTACATTGCCATCATTCGATGATGAATGTCTTGCATACTAGCACCTTCCGGCACCAGGAAATGCACGACTGCTCACTGCTCTTCTAACTGGTCTCCGTGATATGCCAGATGGCAAGTCCCTGCTATCTGCCCTTTATAAGGCTCACACTCGCACTGCTTCACACAAGCCTTCAGACACGACTGCCATCTACCGAGCAACAATGGAACCCCCTTTCAGTGGTAGGAGTTTCGTGGAGCCGTGGCATCTACACGTCGAGATATACGAGGTGGCCTGTTTTCCACTGACTGACCCTTATAGATACATAGACTTTGGTGGGAACAATTGGACACTTGCCCTTAAGGTGTTCAACTATTCTGTATTTCCCAGGAACTCCTGTATTAAAGCTAGTTATTTTGGATTCCCCTAGCTTCCTTATTGACATTTTATTTCTCCTGTATATTTCATCAACAATGAAGATCAGGAAATTTGAATTCATTCCAATATAATTCGAGTTCAGTGAGACATACAAATCTTCAAATTGACTGGATGATCTTGAAAGTCTAGCCTTCGGCAGGCAAAAGTGATGTCATATCTTGCAGTATTTGATTGATGATAGATGCTTCGTTCTGAAGCATCAGTGGGTAAATACATATAGGTTAGGACAAAGCAACAAAGCTGCAAATTTTTATTCTGTATTATGACATGTGCAATATATAAAATTTTAATTAATTCTTTTGTTTAATATTATCCATTCCATAAACATTTACTGAAGTGATGCTGTACCTCTGAGAGTGCTTGACACGTACTGATATTTTGTCAGCGACAACACTCACACTGGCACGAATTTTGCATACACGCTGATAAAATGGGAGTTCTCACCGATAACTTGGTTGGGGTGCAAGAAGTTGTGGACAACGCCTGAGAGTAAATATGGCTCCCGTGATGGAAATAGAAGACGTTACCGAGTGCATCCTAGAATGCGAAAGCATTGAATTAATAGCAGCAAGATCTCTGGAAGGCAATTCTTATACCTTAACTTGCATTTCCCTCTTCATTTTGTGAAAAGCAGATTTGAAGAAGCAAGAGAATTAGTGGCTTTCTCCCAAAGTTGAAGGGGAGTGAGCTATTTTAACAACACAACCTCTTCCTATCACAGCTGAAATTTATCACTAGTGGTCTGTCTTTATCATAGCGAGTGGTCATCGGTCCGGTCAGATTGCTGATTTGACAAGGGGAGCTCCAGTTTCATACTAACCTGTCAGTGGTCATTTGGGAAAATGTATCGTGCAAGACCACGTGCACAGCTGATTAAACCTTGTTGATTTCTGGTGTGACAAAATCGGTTTCGGTGACTACTCAGATTCTATCAGTGTGTATGCAAACACTAAAAATGCACAAAATATGTCGCGATGAAATAGAAAATTATTTGATTCTTCCTCCCCCAAAATATATTTTGTAGATATAATGTAGTTGTTTTTGTGTGTATGACAGAATCATTTTATTGTACAAGTGTACGATCATCAAATTATTTATTTCTTGTTACAATAAAATGTGTTTTCTCGTTGCTCCTTTTTAGAAGGAGAAGAAAGAAACCTTTTTGGAAAGCCTGATAAACACTTGCATGGAATGGTACCAGGAGAGGAACAGATTGCTCCGAACGCAGCCACCAAATTCCACCCAGTATGGAAACTTCCCACCTCATTACCCTCGCTGGGTTGCTTACATGACCTTTCTCAATGAGATGTACTGCCAGGTATTGTAATTTGTTTAATTTACGGTCGGTACATATGTATTGTATTTGCATAAACAGTGGGCTAGCTATTGCTATGGAAATGGGCGGCAAGAATAATTTATTTGCTTTGTCTTTGCTTGTACTCTTGGAGCCTCCCCGATGGCACAGTGGTAATCAAGGGTGCCCATCCCCCCAAAGGCCCATGATGCACCCTTCAAAAAAGGTAGAACATTCCCCCCCTCCTGTCTATGCTGAATTAATTACTGAAATTATTTTTGTCAGACAAAATTTGCAGAAAAATATAATACCAGAGGTGCAACCATGAATTTTTGTCTGGTGGAGAGGGGGGAGGCAAGTACCAGGATAAACGTACCAATAATAATAATAATAATGGCTTTTATCATCATCATCATCATCATCAATCATCATCAATCATCATCATCATCATCAATCATCAATAATAATCTACATCTACACAAAAAGAGGATAGAAGTGTGTACTAAAGCATTTGTTTGGAACAAACTATGTGAAATAATTTTTCAACACCATGAATTTCACATTACCTAATAATCTATTTTTGAATGGCAGAAAATGAATGATAAATGCATTCTGAAGATACATGTGTAACTTTCATGTACAACATATGTTTTACACATATATAACATGGAGCGACATAAAATAGAAAATACATACGTAACAAGCTAACACTAAATTGTGTATGTATTCAAAGCTTATTCAGTACAAATATACAACACACATTAGGTTAAATATATGATATTACAGAAAACAAGCAGAATGCAAGCGAAGCGAGCAAGAAAATTTTTAGATCCAATTTTTGCAATTGAAAACAATATTGATTTAATAGGGTGCAAATAATTTCACTGGATGCAATGCCATTCTCTCTTTTACAACCTTTTCTTAGATCATTCAGCGCCCATGGCCGACTCCCGCTGCCCCTAGCTACAGCTCTGAACTTGATGAAAACGAGAAAAGCAGATATTATGGGCAAAGCAAGCAAGACAATTTTACAAAATGTATTTTTATTTGCATAAAATTTGAAATCGAAAGGGTAATTGCTCCTCTGTGCCCCCCCTGCAGGTGCCCTTGGCCATCAATGTTTGTCCCCCCTTGCTACCCTAGAATTGACTTCTGTCGAAGGTTGTGGGGGGGGAGGAGCAATGAATCTCTGCCCCCCTTTGGTTGCGTCACTGTATAATACAGACATATTTAAGCAATATATGTTTACTTAGATACTTTAGGCTCACTGCCATTGTTAGTCAACCTTATTCTGCACAGTTTGTCTGCTCCACTAACCTTGTATTAATGCGAATTACCCCCCCCCCCCTCCATCCAAACCGATTCAAAAGACATAAGAGGTGGTGTTTCATTTCAATCCTATTGCGGTGATCACCCACAGGTAGGTAGAAACACTAAACATAATAGCCAAAACTAAAAATAAAAAAAAAGGTAAAAAAAAAAGGTAAAGTGCTCCCCTGTGCATAGCACCACGCCATGAAGGCGTATAGGGGGTGTGGGGGTAACGCCCCATACTTTCTTGATCCGGTCATGAGTGGGGGTGATGTGATCAGCATCATGCCCCTGACCGCCTTTACCCCCCAGGGTTTCCCCCAGGTACCCATGTTATTCGATGCTGGGTGGGCACCGGGGCCGCTTCCATCGTTAGAAAAGTTCCCGAATTTGAACCGGCCGGGGATCGAACCCGGGACCTTTAGCATGGTAGTCAGACGCGTTACCGACTGAGCCACCGCGGCCACTAATATATATATATATATATAAAATATGTACATACATACACACACACACACACACACAAATATAAGCTTAGGCCATTGTGTTAATAGTGGCTATATCTAGTCTTCTTTATATAAAAAAAATCATTCTTACGCCTAGTTTTCGACGACGGGATTCGAAAATTGGGCCCCTATATAATATAGAGAGAGATTAGATAGTACTTATGACCAGTACGACTGCTGTCAGAGTTTCAACTTACAAACTAAAAATCAATAACAAGTCAATCAAAGGTTACGATCCCCCCATTTTTGTGTAAAGATATATAGAATTGATTTAAAAATTTAGTCCCCCCAAGAATTCCCATGTCGCAGGCACATCATGAAACCCCCCCGCTGTGGGCACCCCTGGTGGTAATGTTGTCACTTTGTAATCAAGGGGTCCCAGGTTCAATACATTGTGGAGGCACATAGTGGTTCGGTTCCCACTTTAAACTCTAGGTGCAGTCCTGATTAGCCTTTCTATGCATAAATTAAACTTAAAACAAATACTCATGTACACACACTTTGTGCTTTTCTTTGTACACACAAATAACTTTCAAGTGAATACAACACTACAATCATTTAAGGGAAAGCCACCAGTAGTGGATCCCTAACATTAAAAGTGCCATTATTTCTTCTGTTGTTTTTTTTCCTAAACCTTTACAAGGAGTCATTTGTTAGTTAATATGCTTGGTTCCAGGGTTGACAAGTTGTTATTGTGAAACATGTGTTCATTTTTTTTTTTTTTTGTAGGAGTTGTGATTATAACATGTTCAAGAAATATATTGTCGGAACAGTGGTTTAATCTGTCTTTGTTTCTGTCTGATATAGTTAAAACGACGTCAACTTGAGTTGACGACGAAGTACGAAGGAGTGCGCCCTGGCCTTGTACTGCTCTCTCTTCTTCACGAATGTTGCCAAGTGTGCCTCAAACCTCCATCGGTCAACTCCCTCAGTGAAGTAAGTACTTGTGTTGTAAATGAAGTTTGCTTGGATATAAGTTTCCACTTAACATATGTTGTAAAGTGTTACATACATTGTTTCAAAATGCTATGTAATTTGTTTTGGTAATGCTGTTGCCTTGTAATCAAGGGACCCCAGTTGCAATTCCTGATTGATCCAGTTATCGCAGCAGTTCAGATTCAACTTTAAACTGTAGGTCCAGTCTTGTCTAGCCTATTTACGCATTAAGTGGTCTTGAACATGGTAATTTTGGTGCAAAGGATGGGCATTTCAGTCATTACAAGATTCCAGCATTTCACGTAACAATTGAGGGATCAGGACGAGATGGTTGCAAGAAACATTTTTGTACATGTAAGAAACATTTTATGAGATGTGACAATGTGATTTTCAGAATGGCTGCAGTGTTGTCAGGCAAATCCATGTACTCAAGCATGTTTGGACATGCTTCAACTAGGGCCTCCCCTGTGGCATGCTAATGCCATCAGGGTCCCAGATTCGATACCCAGTGGAGGCACATAGTGGTCGAGATCCCACTTTAAACATAGGTGCAGTCCCGATTAACCTTTCTGTGCATAAAGAAGGCTTGAGACAAACTGAAACAAAGTCAGACATGTTCCAACTTGTGTTTACATTAGCCACAGAGCAAATGACTCATTCGTTCCTAAGCAGCAGAGGAAGTAGTACATGTTCGTTGTATATTCATGATGGAAAGAAGAGTAACAAGAATCGGAAGCAGCAAATAAACATCAAGTTTTGTGACAAGTTTGGTAAAAGGGCTAGTGAAATGTTAATTCTATTAACACTTAACAGTTGCTCATGGTGAATACGCTATGAAGAAATTAGGCACTTTGAATCACATAGGTGCTAAAGGGAAGAGCAAGATGACTCAAGAAGTGGGCAACCAAAAACATGAAGGATAGATGCAAATGTGGACGGAGTACAAACCTTGGTGCATTCAGATTGAAAATTAGGTGTGAGACTAATACCAGAAGAATTGAATATGAATAGGTAAACAGGGCAAGATATTCTAATTTAGGATTTAGAGTGAACAAAATTTCTGCCAATATGGTGCCTCTAATCTTGATAGATGACCAGAAACAGCATCAGCTTCACATTTCACCAGATTGCAAGTCCCTGGCTAAGAAATTTATTACGGAAATGAACCATCCACCTTACTGACCTGATTTAGCTCAGGGATTTTTTTCTCTATCCAAACTTTTAAAAAGTCCTGAAGGCACAATGATTTGCTGTCGTTCCTGACATCCAACGCAACATATTGCAAGATTCTGGAAAGTCATTTTCAAGACTATTTTTGGCACCGTCACCATCCCGTGAAGTGTATAGTTTCCAGAAGCTTCAAATGTGGCAGCAGCCATTAGTGCACAGGTAAGCAGATTTTGGTTTCACAGGGCCATTCTGAGAATTAAATTGTCACACCTTGTAAAGTTTAAATTAATTCATAAATCTGCCTGTCCTTCATTTGTCACTGAGCTAGTAAAATTGATGATTGTTGTTTTCTTCCCCCAATCTTCATAATTGCAGAATTGAATATTTAATTCTATAATTTACCACTAATTACTCAGAGGAAAATCATTCAGCCATTGAGTAAGAATCATATTACGAGGGAGAGTCAAATTAAAAGCTTAAAATTTCAACAAAAATTGCAGGATGGATTGTAAACAGCTCAAATTTACATGAGGTATCGACTGTTATTTACAAAACGACCTCAAGGCTGCCACACTAATCAAGTGAGCTACAGCACCATTTGTGTCATTTTAAAGATGGCGCCTCCTGCATACACGTGCACCAGCAGTGGTTTCTTGCCCTCTGGAAGCCTATGACTTAGACATTCTACGGAAAATGAAAATTCAATGTCTCTATGCATGCTTACCATGCCAGCAAGTTTACAAATAGAGGAGGAAGTTCGACAATGAACTCAGTCTGCACGCAGGTGGGCGGAAAGACCTTCGCGGTGGCTCATAAATGACTGCACATAGATTCCAAATATTATTATTCTTGAGGCACTAGCTCAAGACTTGAAAATATATGTGAATCACCAATGGGTTTATAGCATTTTGTAGGTTTGGCATGTTACTCATAATTCCAGAATATAAAAAAAGGACGTTAAAAACTGTACTTACGTATGCGAGTATGTTGTTCCAATATTTCTTACTGTAGAACGACGTTTCGGAGTTTAACTATCCCCTTCTTCAGGTTCGTATGAAAAAACTAGGTACTTAGAATAGTACCATGTCGAAATGTAATATAAGGATTGTGGACAAGGGTTGGTGTGGATACATTTAAAATATTATATCCTCGCCCTAGAGGTATATAAAAAGCTCGTCATTCACTAAAAAAACTTGCACAATAAACCTATTCTCATGTTAAAAAACTAAAAAAACCTGCATGTATCACTATACAACTTGCAGGTTCGGCCATTCCTACCCAACTGTGCTTCCTAATCTACATGAAGGTCAGTTCTCCACGAATGTTTTTCTCTCCCCTTTATTTTCTCATTTCCCCTTATCACGTCACAAATCCAACGTAAATTCACGTTCTTCCTGGGCAGCTTGGATAACTTCCGGAGTGACGTGGAAACCGATATTGCCCTTTTTAGTGTCAAAAAAGGGATAGAGACAAGCATTACATTGGGCACAAGCGAAAAGAAAATCCTTATTAAAGACACTAAAGAGGGCAACATACCAATCGTGTTTGGAATACCTAAGATGCACAAACAAGGCATACCGCTTAGGCCTATTATACCAACCTACGAACATCCATGATATGGGCTAGCAAAAATGCTGGTAAAAAGAATAAAGAAGATAAATGAGAACACCCAATATAGCGTTAGGAATGCCGTAGAAGTTAAAGAATGTATTGAAAAACTGGAAATTGATGACGAAGATGTAATAAGTAGTTTCGATGTTATTAACCTATACCCAAGTGTACTGAGAGGGAAGGCGGGAAATTGTTTACTGAGGTGGCTATTAGAAAAAGAAATAGACATCCTAACAGCTTGGGAGTATGTACGATGGTATAACCTTGTAACAGAATATAACTTTTTCTACGTCAGTGACAATATTTATAAACAAAAAGAAGGCTTGGCGATGGGAAACCCCATCTCAGGTATAGTAGCGAGCATTTTTATGCACTTCATAGAGAAGGCAGCTTTGGAAAAAACTGGAATAGGTATTAAATATTACGGGAGATATGTAGATGATATCTTGATTATAGGAAAGGGGGTAGCACTGAACAAGGTCTTTGAAGAATTGGAAAAACAAGACGAAAGAACGAACTTCACTAGGGAAAACTTAGTCGACAGAAAAATCAATTTTCTGGATCTTAGTATCTTGAAAGAAGGGAATAGGATTAGAACAGGAGTACAACATAAACCCCTATCGGGGAACCTATATATTAATAAGGAATCGGCGCACCCCGAAAAAACAAAGAAAAATGTATTCCTAAACTTCTTTATTAGGGCTGGTTGACTGTGCAATAGTGGAAAAGAAAAAGACAACGAAATTCGGTGGATAAGAAAAACAGGATTAAAAAACGTATATACAAATAGAGAAATGGATAAGATTGCGGGAAGAGCACAGAAAATTATTATGAAAGAAACCAAAAAAGAGGAAGGAGATCAAAAAGAGAATGAAAAAAACGAAAATGCGAAGGTAAAGTACGTTGGCATCCCTTACCATCAAATTGTATCCGAAAAAATCGGAAAAATAACGAGAGATTTCGGGATCGTTGCAGGATGAAAGCCCCAAAGAATGTGGAAAAATACTTTACCGATTATAAGAAAGGAAAGACGATTAGGGAAATACCGGAAAAACAGAAGGGAGTTTATCGAATAGAATGTCAATGTGGGAAGGAGTACATAGGACAGACAGGTCGAAATATGGGTAAAAGATGGAGCGAACATGAAAAGATATAAGAGAAAAAGTTCCCAAAACAGGTCTCTCAGAACACATTTTGGAAAGCGGACATAGAATCGCAAAGAAGGAGATAATTAGAAAAGAGAAGACGAAGTTAGGAAGAAATGTGTATGAAACAGCGAATATTTGTAGAGGGGGGATGAAGGAAATTTAGAAGAAGGTTGGATCAATTTCCTCAAAAAATGGGACAAAGCCTGGAAGATTGAACCCAATATCGGTTTCCACGTCACTCCGGAAGTTATCCAAGCTGCCCGGGAAGAACGTGAATTTACGTTGGATTTGTGACGTGATAAGGGGAAATGAGAAAGTAAAGGGGAGAGGAAAACATTCGTGGAGAACTGACCTTCATGTAGATTAGGAAGCACAGTTGGGTAGGAATGGCCGAACCTGCAAGTTGTATCGTGATACATGCAGGTTTTTTAGTTTTTTTTAACATTTTTAACATGAGAATAGGTTTATTGTGCAAGTTTTTTTAGTGAACGACAAGCTTTTTATATACCTCTGGGGCGAGGATATAATATTTTAAATGTATCCACACCAACACTTGTCCACAATCCTTATATTACATTTCGACATGGTACTATTCTAAGTACCTAGTTTTTTCATACGAACCTGAAGAAGGGGATAGTTAAACTCCGAAACGTCGTTCTACAGTGAGAAATATTGGTACAGTTCTTAACGTCCTTTTTTTATGCAATGGGTTTATGCTAAAATACAGCAAATTTGTGCAACTTTACATGCAGAAATCTACTAGATAAAAAACAAATTAATGTTTCCTTTACTTGTCCCTCGTACATTAAAGAAATGCAGGGCATGTTTCCTTTACTTGTCCCTCGTACATTAAAGAAACGCAGGGCAATCCCTTAATGACAAAATACCTATGTCTTCTAGACGGAGTGCCTCTTCTTTGTCATGACATCCATTGGCAGAGACCTGGAAGACGAAATCCCAACAAGAATGGATCAACTTCTGGGTAGTGTCCGGGATGCTTTCTTGGCCGTCAGCGTGTTCCCTTCCAGCAAGAAAACCCTGTTGCAGCTGATCGAGCTGCATGCCGCCAAGTGGCAGCTTCCGGCAGCTGCGGTCATGTACTACCATCCGAGAAGGCAAACAGATCAACAGAGCATCGAAGTCAAGTAATTTGCTTGAGAATCACATTGAATTGGATAGTGCAAACACAATCTAAGGAGAATAAGGGAGGTATTTAAATATCTGCAAACTGATTTTCAATTTTCAAAAAATTCAAGATTTGCAATTTCTTGCAGTTTTTTTTTTTTTACATGTATAACTTGTTTTCCAGTACATGTAATCAGTTCTATTCAGAGAAAAAAAATTGTTTTCCTTGTAACATAATTTGTGCCAATAATTTTCCTGTTTATATTGTACATTGAGAAAGTATTATTTTGTATAATAATCACAACATTACAGTGCTTTATATGTTTTCTAGTCTTGCTGTGAACCAAATGATATTTTTCCTGTATAAATATTTGTACTTTTCTCTCAAGGAAGTAATGCTACAGTGGTTAGTCAAAACTAGTATTAAAGTTAAACTTTATTTTGTAAAGTACCAATACAGAATTCTCATTTTGTACCATTTTCAAACGTTAGTTCTTTCAGTAAAGCACATACACTAGCAATAATAAACAAATGCTTTAACAGCTTGCGTTTCTATTCTTGCCTGGATAGTGTAGAATATACAGCAAAAGTTGTGAGGGATGTAACAAATGGGAAAAGATTTCTTCTTGCTCACTGTAAGTTACTGACTGATAGTGAAATATAAATTTGTTGCCTTGTACGGTGCATTTGTATTAAGTGTCTTCCTATATCAGGAAAATTGAGAGTGGAATGGTGTTTTCACATTCTCTCATTCAAAATGAATGTGTGCCATTCCTTAAAAGCACAGAAAATAAAAAATAAAGGTTTGTTTATTTGAGGTAACTGATATGTTTGGTCTCGTAGCAGAGTTGTTAAGGGTTGGTGAACCTGTGATATATACATGTATAAGAATATTTAGATCTGTTCATTTGTATAGGTTAAGGCTGAATGCTTTTTCCCAAATCTGTAATGCATCACAAATACCATTTAACATTCGTATTAATAAACCTGTTGTCAAATCATAACATATCCTCCATCAGTACAATTACCAGTGCAGTCTTATTGTACTGTGTTGAAATATAAATAAATAAATAAATGCAGGATTAAAAATGAACCAGTAGTAATTAACTGAAAGTGAACTTGTACTTTTTTTTTTCAATGCCCAGTAACAAAAGGTCTTACAGGGTGATTGTGTGTTGTTTATTTCAGAGAATATTTATTGTTTATTTGAAATTTTATAGTTGATAAGTTTTCAACTAATTTATGCGTGAATGGAAACTAATTTGTTGGATCCTTAACTTAATTTGCTATGTCCTTGATGCATATATAACCGTCACCAGTTTGTATTGTGTATATGTATGGTGAAAACTTCTATATCCTTATGTGAAGGAATGCAATTCGTTGTGTCTCTTTACTTTTAGTTTTGCCATCTTAGTGCCAATTCTAGAACAATGCATTTTAGTTTTTCTCATTTGTTTTTCTTTCTTTCATGTAGGTATTTGTTCATATAAATAAATTAAACTTTGAAACGAAACACTTGTGATAATTGAAAGTAAATATTTCTATCAGCTTTTATAGGTGCTGATAAATTTGATTTCAACCAATTTTACAATTCTATATTCAGCCTGCTCAATACTATTATTGTCAAATCTGCATATGTGCCATAGAAAGTTCAACAATTCAGAAAATACAATTACAAAGTGGATAATTTTCTTAATAAAGGAATTTTTATGCCATGATATGTAAAGTTGTGTGGCTATTTTTTTTAATGACATGAGAAAGAAACTGGAAACGAAAAGCAATAACTGTTTAATTAAAATGAATATTAAGATAGTAACTTTCTTTATTTGCTGATTTAAAATTTTTTACACATATTTTTTCATTCAAACAAAGCTTTGTTTTATGTTTTTCCATATTGTATGTTTTGCTGTATTGCAAAATCAAAATTAGGTCTCCACTTCTCTGTATTTTTATATTAAGGTTTGCACTACTCACATTTTGAGTCTATGTTTGACTATGTTTTTAATCATATTCAATACAGATTTGTTTAGAAATTATATTATATATTTTATTTCAAAGTGTTACAAAGACATAATGTTAACTACAGTATAAAATATAAATATGAACAAAATCAACATTTTGAGATTGATGATTTTTTTAAAAAATCAGAAAAATTAAGCATTGCATGGAAAATGTAAATAAAGCTTGTTGCAAATGAATTAGAATTTATACTAACATTTATGTTGTCAGTTGCACTGGTTGTAAGCATAAGGAATTGTAGGAGCAACTGTTTGTGCCTTTCAACTTAACTGGACACTACATTTGTGTCTTTGTTATTTTCATTGGGATTTAAGTACATGTAAAGTTTATCTTGTGTGTAATTCCAGAAGGTAAGTGACAAGTAGAAGAATGTATGTAAATTTACAAGCAGCTGCCTGACATGTTGGGGGCCCAGAAATCAATCTGGAAATATTTTTGGTAAAGCATTGACTGGTATGTTTGTAATGTGTGATATTTGTATGAATAGGGGCATTCCAAGTCAAGTATAGCAGCTTTTCCCCTCCTCGTTAATAATACTTGTTCTTAATTTGTAGAAAAAGTGCAGCATTTTTTATGTATGTATTGTATTTCTTATTCATAAATATTTCATACTAGGAACAAGAAAGTATTCTTGCATTGATAATAAGTTCACACATGGTGAGAACTTACCTCTATTTTCAAATTTCAATAATATTATACCGGTACCATTATTCATATATAAACATTTATAATGGATTATTCAAAATTCTGGCACACTTATGCCTTTTTTCATATTTTGGCTGTCAAACATCTTTGCTGAAATCACCTGATAATGATTTTGATATGGCTAAAATATTGACAAAAAGCATTAAATATGCTAGAAATATGACTAAATCATTATAAGCACTTATATAGATATAATGGAATTTTGATTATGCTTAGAAATTTTGTTCTTTTTTTTATTATTGACTGTTGTGTTAAAAAAATTTGAGTGTAAATGTTGACAAATTTTAGAAGAAAAAATTTGTTTTTGCACAATGATTTGTACATTGTTTTTGTTGGCAAATGTGTTAACAAAATGGCTCTAATATCAGCAAAAAGTTTATACTGTTTGAAACATAAGCTTTCGGAGACATCACCATTTCATTCGTGGTCTAGGATTGTTTATGGCCGCAAGAGGATTGAGCTGCAGGGACGATTGTATCGGAAGACAAGGATAGATCTGGAACCAACCATGTGTTCTGTAACTCTTTCTCTATACGAAGTTGTAATATTGAGTTTGTCATCTGCTCAAGTTTAAATTGCAGTAAATATTAAATACATGATAAAATCAGTTTTTCTGTATTTTTAATCTCATATAATTCAGGATGTCTACCAGTTAAGATTTGTTAAAATTGAATATTTGGAAATTTAAAATTGTATTGAGTTGTGGTTAAGATTCGTTCATTTTGTTTCTTAGAATTACATTAATTTTTACATGCATTAATAACACTGGTAAACACACTTTTTATCGCCAACAAAATTGGTCATTTTATGGTATCTTTGCCATTGTGATTTCGAACACGATAACTAGGGCTAATTTTTTTTTTGGTAAGGTTGATGTGTTGCCTAAATATATAGAAATTCATATTGTGAAGAAACTAATTGAATTAAGGTGCTTTTCAAGGAAATATTTTGGCTTATTTGGCCATTTCTACGTGTTAAAGCATATTTTGATGGATTTTCGGTCATATTTAGCATATTTTCGCTTTTTCAAGAAATATAGTCATTTTCCAAGTGGATTCGTTCTTACTCCCATGTTCCCCAAGGGTTTTTTTTTGACTGCAGCAAAATCTTCTTAATTTTTAATTGAAAATTTGCAGAAAGTTTTCATTGTGCATTTCAACTCATCAGGGCCCATAAAGTGAACTACAAATAGTATATATATGAAAATATTTCAGCATGAGTTAGATATTGATGTTTGAAACAGTCTAGTTATAAGGGCATATTTTTCAAATTATAGTGCATATTTTGTAAAATTTTAGGTCATAAGAGCATATTTTATTTTGCATATTTTGGTGATTTTTAGGTCATAGAAATCGTAGCCCTAATGATAATAGTTTTTCTACATTGGCTCTAGTTTTTGAGTAATGGCTGTCCTTTAACAATGAGATTTCATCCTTTTTTAATCTCTCTTAATGATGAGAAAAATGTTGTTTCTGAGATTTTCTTGTGTGTAGGGTGTCGGAACAATCACGTTGAAGATCCCAGCAATAAACTGCCACACTAGCGATGATTAGGTACCAAAACAGGGAGGGGGCAGGTGCAAGGACAGTTTAGTCTTCCTTAGTAGACCTGGCTTATCATTAGAGCCCGATAGTTTGGCAAAATGCCTCTTTTTATCTACTGCATATATTGATAAAATTTTTCCGGATATACGTTTCTTATGTTGTTTCGAATGTTTTGGAAGCCTTTTCATTTTGCCTATTTTGCCTATTTGGGGCCCCACTGCCTATTTAATTGTAATGCCCTTTTTTGATGAAATTTTCAATGAAATTTGACATTTTTTTAAAAAGAATGTGTATATAAATTATTTTTCTCCCAAAAAACGTTGTTGGCATTTATTTTTCTTCCGTTTATTATGTGAATAATTTTCGCCTTATTTAAGTAATATTGAACTCACGCATGTTTCAACATTGCTGAAGGAGAAAACTGTGAGAAAAAAGTATTTCATGCTGAGTCAGGATATTGCCTTTTGGTTAACATTTCTTGTGCATGATTGACTGCTGAAGTGGACAGGTTGATTTCGAACACAAATAAAATATTTCTGAAATCTCCCTCTCGAACCCGAAAATTTCAGGAAGTTGCGATTGAGCTTAGTTTACCTCAGCAACCAGTCTTGACGAGATAGGGAACCTGGATATCAGCAGCTATATATTATGCTAACAACCTTCAAAAAATCAGTGAGGTGATCGATGCTCTTCCAGAAAATGAAGTGTCTTCAATTCGTGAAGTGAAAAAACTCCTGTGCTATTCAAGTTTACTTTTGCACATTATGGTGCATTGCCAGAGACAATTACAATTATAGCATCCATGAAAATCTTCGAGGAATCTATGCAGCAGATGATGGAAGTGCCAGGAGAAAAGGGGTGAGCTGTTGCGGAAAAGTGCTAACGGGTAGTGAGTGCAAATGAGAACTTGAAACAATTGAAAACAATTTGTGATATTCTAAAAGGTGAAAATGCTGTTACCAAAATGAGTTCAGCTACATTAGCTTGTTATATGTATGCTCCAATAACTTCTGTCGAAGTAGAAAGATGTTATGAAAAACATTCCCTCTTGACAGACGACTATCAATGAATGTTTAGAACTTAAAAAGCACCTTGTAGTTATGTGCAATCAAGACGGAGAAAATCGAAATGCTCTACCCAATTTAGATTTTAACATTTTGCCAGAAATTATAGATAAAAGTAAGAGACTTCTAAATGTGCCTTTTTTCGGTTTATTTTGCCTTTTTTTCATTTTTAGTGCCATTTACCACATTATAAATGCCTTTTTGCCTGCCTATTTTAACGAAAATAAATGCCTGAACTTCCGGGCTCTACTTATCTTTAAGAGACCGTAGTGCGGAACCAAAAAGTGGGTGGGAAATGTCCTCCACACCCCACCTAATTGTCACCACTGATCTGCTATTTTGTATCTGTCCCATCTGCTTTGCAATATTTCCTCAGTCGTCTCCTTTATATCTTGCTGTAACGTCTCGCCTTGTTTTTAATTAAAATCAAGATTATCTGGAAAATTTGTCTTCATGCTCATATTAATACCAAAATATTTGAAGTTTGTGAGCAAGTTTTGCACCAGTTCTACATAGTTTTCATGTTTGTGATTGCCGAAGAAGTTGTTGACAACTGAGACATAACTGAATCATGTAGAAGCTTCAATATCATTCTTAAAATTTGAGACATTTGAATCATTAATGAGTTTGAGTCCCATCAAAGGTCCCCGTGTTTAGTTTCTCAATACTCTGTCCATGAAAGGATCTACTGTATAGATGTAATGAAACACTCGCCACATTTATCCAAGACTTAACAAACTACTTGAATATGCAAGATATGCTTTGTTTACGAAGTCAAGTCAGTGATGTTTTTCTAGGTTTCTGCACAGAATATTCACCACAAATGCAGCACAATCCATCAGGATCATTTACGCGGCCTGCTCTTGAAGATCTCATATTTCATTCCCCTCAACAACAGAAATAAAACTCAAAAATAAAATAAAGAAAAGCGAACTTTTAATAAATATATTCTGTGCAATGAATGGACTATAGAAATATTTTATATTCTAAAATAAAAGTCATGCCTTATTTCATGTCAACACCTACAGCTCTTATTGAGCTAAACTTAGATACTTCATAAGCTTCGATTTTAAGAACTAGAGCCAACTTTGCAAAACTGTATTTCATTTAAGATTCAGTACAACCAAAATACCATACATTCCTTCAAAGATCTTTGGCAACTAAAAAAGAAATATTTCTTGTAGACCTGTGTAATTAAAGCAAGTGTAAATCTCGTTAAAGTACAGCTATAATTTTCCCCGTGTGGTAGGGGTTTTTCATTGAATAAAAATATCTATCTCCTAATTTTGCAACCATACATAAGTACGGGGCAATTAAAAAAACGTTAAGAAAAAGAAAGGTTAAAAACAATTAGTAGACACACTGGATTAGATCAAAAGCACCTAAGAGATATGCTCCCAGCACACTTGCACCATCTCTTTTCAATAGATAGTTAATGCTTGTGATCCGATACCAAATTCAATAAACAATAGTTCACATTTTCGTCAAGAGATGGCATTAGTGTGCTCCTAGGTGTTTATGATCTCCTAATACCAAATTTCATAAAAAATAGTTTACATTTTCGTCAAGAGATGGCACTAATGTTTGTGATCGGATATAAAATTTAATAGTTCAAGTTTTCATCAATAGATGGTGCTCATGCATATAATCTCGTATTAAATTCCAAAGACATAATAGTTCACCTTTTCGGTAAGAGATTGTGCTAATGCTTGCAATCTGATACCAAATTCGATAAACACAATAGTTCACCTTTTCGTCAAGACATGGCGCTGGTGTGCCGAGAGCGTACCACCTACATGCTTATGATTTCCTAGTGGCAAATTCCATAAACTTAATAGGTCTCCTTTTCGTCAAGAGATGGTGCTAAAACTTATGATCTAATACCAAATTTCATAAACATAATAATTCACCTTTTTGTCAAGAGATGGTGCTAATGTTTTTGATCGGATACCAAATTTGATAGTTCACCTTTTCGTCAATAGATGGTGCTCATGGTTGTAATATGGTATGAAATTTGAAAAACAATAGTTCACCTTTTCGTTAAGAGATGGCGCTAATACTTGTGATCGGATAAAAAATTTGATAAAAATAATAGTTCACCTTGTCATCAATAGATGGCGCTGGTGTGCTGGGAGCATACCTCCTGCGTGCTTATGATCTATTAATACCAAATTTCATAAACATAATAGTTCACCTTTTTGCCAAGAGATGGCGCTAGTGTGCTGGGAGAATACCTCCTAGGTCCTCTTATGATCTCCTGATAAAAAAAAATGTTAACAGGAGATCATAAGAGGACCTAGGAGGTATTCTCCCAGCACACTAGCGCCATCTCTTGGCAAAAAGGTGAACTATTATGTTTATGAAATTTAGTATTAGATCATAAGCACGCAGGAGGTATGCTCCCAGCACACCAGCGCCATCTCTTGATGACAAGGTGAACTATTATTTTTATCAAATTTGGTATCCGATCACAAGTATTAGCGCCATCTCTTAACGAAAAGGTGAACTATTATATTTATCAAACTTGATACCATATTACAACCATGAGCACCATCTATTGACGAAAAGGTGAACTATCAAATTTGGTATCCGATCACAAACATTAGCGCCATCTCTTGACGACAAGGTGATCTATTGTCTTTATCGAATTTGGTATTAGATCATAAGCACATACGTAGAAGGTATGCTCTCAGCACACCAGTGCCATCTCTTGATAAAAAAGTGAACTATTGTTTTTATTGAATTTGGTATCCGATTATAAGGATTAGCACCATCTCTTAACGGAAAGGTGAACTATTATGTCTATTGAATTTAATAGATTACAAGCATGAGCACCATCTATTGATGAAAAGGGGAACTATCAAATTTGGTATCCAATCGCAAACATTAGCGCCATCTCTTGATGAAAAGGTGAACTATTGTTATGAAATCATAAGCACCTAGGATGTATGCTCTCGGCACACTAGCGCAATCTCTTGACAAAAAGGTGAAATATTGTGTTTATCAAATTTGATATCAGATTACAAGCATCAGCACCATCTATTGACAAAATGGTGGTATTAAGTTTACAAAATATAGTAATCTTGTTAGTTTTCAACGTGAGGTTGATAAATTTGGTAAACATAATAGTTCGTTCACCTTTTCATCAAAAGATGGTGCTAGTGCAGTGGGAGAACACACCTTAAGTGTGTATGATCTGATAAATCCACAATATTGCTTACTTTCCAAGGTGAATTTGGTGTCAGATCATAAGAGCCTACGAGGTAATATCCCAGCACACTAGCATCATCATCCCTCATTTTACGTCGTGTCTCATTTCCTTCATGAATAATAATGATGTTATTTTCAAGAATTCTTTTGGAGGGTAATAACGTGGACTGTCAAAGTATTCTGTCCATATAGTTTGCCCTTTAATCTATAGAGGGTAGACCTTTCATTTGACTGATGACATCTGGTGCTAATTTTCAGTGGATTTTATTTAATTTAAATTATCTTCTCCAGATATCAGAAAATGAGCACGAAGATACATTCTTTGCATGTGGCGTGCCCTTCAAAATGTAAATGGCAGCTGTTTCAGAGCAATGTTATCTGTTGGTTATACAAGGAGCTAAAAAGCACAGAGATCATACACAACTTATAGAGAAATCTTTCTCCTTATATCTGTGTTTAAGATCACTTCTTTGATCTTAAAAATGAAGATCGCAAAATCTTCTGTTATATTGACACACCTGGCAGGAATTTTGGGTCTTCCTTTGATGGAACCTAGGACTGCTCACACCAAAGATGACAGCACAAGTGAACCAGCTTGTAACAACTCTTGATATATTTTAAAAAAATAGTTTATGAAAGTGCTACTAAATGGTCTCAGTAACAAATCCTAGTGACTGAAAATTGTGATGTACTTAGATAGATAATCGACACAGTCTTCACTAAAATAAGGACATCTGGTATCTGAAGATATTAATTAGAATTTGTAGAGCCTCAATCCCATTCTTAAGGTGGAACAATCTACTCCAGGAATCTGGGAAAGTGGGTTGGCGCAACTCTCTTTAAAAAAATGAATGTCAGATGTGTGGAACAATGACCAAGTGTAACGGGGACTACAAAAAATAAAGTCACAAGCTTCTCCTCACAAAATTCCTAGGAACACCAATAAATTTACTAATGTTAACAACCATTTAGCAATTGTAATCTAATGACAAGAATACTTTTCTTGGGTAAGTAAAGTGAAGGATGTCATTTTCCCAACAGTTGCATGAGTATTTTATTTTATACATTATATCACTACATACACAATTACAATATGTTACCATTGAATTCAACAGTTTTATTTTCTTCAGGAAGATCCACAGGTCTCAAAAGACCTTTTGCAGACAATAATAAGCAATTGTTCTACTGTTCACAGTTGTTTTGTGTAAATTCGATGACGTGTTATGCTTAAAATGAATGACAGTGTATATAGTACCTTCAGATCAAAGTTTACACATATTCCACCAGTAAAATTATATATTAAAAGGTTAAAGTTATTAGTCAATAAATTAAGCAAAATGTTACAGATGAAGCTGGATAAAAAGTATCCCACACAACAAATTAATCGAACATTTTATCAAGATTTTTTTTTACAAATATTGGCACATTATGATTAAAATTTCTGATGAATAAATTCTCTCGAGCTATCGACCAGGTATATTCTGGAAAAGTTCCAGAGCTTTCGAGAGCTAACATCACTCTCATCTTCAGAGTAGAAAGAAACTTTTCCAGAATTGATCTGGTTGATAGCCTGAGAGAATTTATTCATCATTCGTCACCAGGAAAGCTTCAAGACTTACTTAAAATGTCTATGTTGGTGTGTGTGTGTATGCGTGTGTTGACAATATCATTTTGTTACATCTCTAGGAACTCAATGAAGATAATTAACTTTCCGTCTGCTCTTACATATTAATACATTATCTGATATGTTCAACTATGAATATTAATGTTGGCAGTAGATTATTGTCTTTTTTTATTTATATCATTTAGACAATTTTATTCCAGATCTAAACATAGTAGATCAGTTTGGCTGACATGTTAACGCACGTTAATGTCGTCTTATGCAGGAGACTGTGGCCACGCACGCTGCCAATGGCCTTGATACACCATCTAAGTAGCCGAGGGTGTTGACTGGTGGGAAAGAGTGGCTGGGTGAAGTGTGAAGGACAGGTGTGTTCCCAGCTACATAGCAATAAACAGAATGGAAAGCAGGGAACATACCTCTCCCAGCCACTCTTTCCCATCAGTGAACACCCTCGTCTACTTAGATGGTGTATCAAGGCCATTCGGCAGCATGCATGGTCACAGTCTCCTGCGTAAGGCGACAATTGTAGGAAAACATACCTTTACAAATTCATACAATACATACGGAGATTAAAATACAACTGATTAGAACAATGATTTTAACCAAGAGATAAAAACAAGTGACAACCTGTCACTCTACTTTCTGTGCATTGGGAAACAATAAGAACTTCATCGAGCTGCAAATGGAAAGAACGCAAGTTTCAACTGCATCCAAACTAAAGCTTAATGCACAATATATATAAATTTAGATACATTACATTAAATGACATATTCATCTTAACATGTACAAACTTTTATCACTTTAAGCTGAGTATAATGAGGTATAATTAGAATTTAAAATCTGTAACAGTAAATGAAAAAAGTAATTTGGGGTTGCTGCACTTTCGTATATATTGAATAAGTAAACAAATTTGTTATACATACAGATTGAATCCAAGACAATCTATTGAATATGCACAATAAAAGGTATATACTCACAAAGAACTATATTTCCAAGTCTACAATTGTTGAACAAAAATACAGCTGTGAACAGTAGGAGATCCTGTGCAAAATACAAACGCACAACATTTATTGAATGAAACATTATCCACATTCTTATATTACCATGCAAATGCCTTTTTATATTATTACTTACTTATTCTGTACCATAGTGATTATATTTGAAGAGGAAAATGAAGAGTACTTACAATATTTGTCCTGCAAAGTATGAACGCAAATTTATGGCCTTGATAAATGCTTGTCAGCTTTCATCCATTCAACTTTGACCCCTCCCTCTTTCCCTCATAACTTTGGCAGTTATTTTTTCAGTAACCTAATGTAATTGAATAAGATATGTTTACAATTATGTGTTCAAGTGGGTTACTATCATCAGTGAATACAGAGAAATTGGTACATTTATTTACAAAAATATAATATGTAGCAACGAGTATGAAAAATAAAACATTTTCCCCTCACAAACTCAGGGGGGTGTTTTTAATGGAAAGAGGCAATGCATTACAGATTTTAAGGGATCCACAGACTTTGCTATTGGTGAAAAATAATTTTGTCGCTGTAGGCTTTTTCATAGAGGAAGAACCCAGATCACATTAGCTGAATGAAAGTTCTCGTGTTAGGGAGTGATGCATTCTTGCTTGCTATTCTATTCCATTGTTTTTAATAAGTGTGATCTGATTCTCAGTGAATTGTTTTTCAACATGCAACAACTTTAAGGGCAAGGCATGCGAGGTGGCTTTTCGTTGGGTTGTCAAATGTGCTGGCTGCATCCAATAGCCAGACTTAATTCCAGCTTTCTAAGATGAAGTCTGCCTACTTCCTTGATGCAACTAGTTCTCACTATGCTTGATCATCTACACAAATCTAAGATTCACTCGGAAGTAAACTTAGAACCGCTCACATGATGTGTGTTGAACCATTTGCTGTGCTATGGACAAAGCCGTGAAGAGAATAATCACTATGCTACTAGAATATCTAAGATTATAATAACTCGTCCAATAACAGGTTACAATTCCAGATTAAGTTAGTATGTGTGTCCATTAATGAGCTTTCTTTTCGCTCGTGCTGGTCAAGTAGCCTAAATAGGCTGAAAAAGTTGGTGTCCGTCGCATATTTGTTTACCTCTTGTATTCAGTTCCTTTTTGTTTTATATCTCAATTACAGTTATTGTTTAAAAAAAGTAATGCAATAATTTCATGCTACATAAAACCTCTAGTAAAAATAGCAGAATTTATTGAGCATTGTTGATGAATGCATCTACAAAATTAGTTTTTAAATACCCTTTTGGTCTGAATTTGCTATCATTGGATACAAATTTCCATTAGATCTTAATGTTTGCAACACAGATTGCACCTTCTACTATACAATGTTGGTTATTCTGCTATGTCAAGACAGTTTCCCATGGATTATTATTTACAAATATATACTACCTTATCACAATATCCACAGTATCAACATGAAAATATTGTCACATATAAATACCTTCATTTTTTTGTAGCAATAGGAAACAAAATTATAGTTATGAGTATTAATATCCACTCAGAGAGAGAGAGAGAGATATATATCTTTCATTGCATATCACTTTTGAGTTAGGCTTTTCCATTAATTTACTCTTCATAATCTTCAATGAATATTAGGTTTTGTTGCTTTCAAGTCTTACTTGAAATTTATTTCACAGATGTCACTTTTATATTTCTTCTTTGAAATGTAATACCTGCAATCAAGTTTGAAAATACACACAATAATGTTGAGATCCTGAAATGTCAGTACCGAGATGAGGAAAAACATCCTGTCCTATTCCCAACTTCGGGAATCACTTCCCAGTGTTAGTGATCCCAAATAATCTGGACATTTGGAATGGTAGTGTATTAAATGTGATTAATTTCAGAAGTTTTCTGCAAGTTCACTTGCATTGTTGAAATTGCAGTTTTCGCTTCAGAAATGTGAATATCACTTCAGGAACAAATAGTGTGTAGAATTTGAGATTTACAGTGTGTCGCCTCGACATTTCTTATCCAAACCAAAACTGTTTCCATCCCACAAATCCCCAAAATAAGTGATAGATTATAATGGTGTGCAATACTGCTATGCTCATTAACTTATTGGTTCTGTAATCAGTCCTTTGAACGATTCAGATTTCATCTCTTATGATTCTCCTAAGAGTGATATGTAGTCTCTGATGGGTTTTGACTCAAAGAGTCCTGAAGTTTTTATTGTTACCTGAACTCGGATGTTACAATCCTTTCACCAACAGAATTCGATATACGGTTACAAAGTCAGGATTTCCTAAAGAAGAAAAGACAAGATACTTGGCCAAATATATGGTGAAGAAAGACATCAATCAACCAATATGCAGAAAACACGTATCCACTCTCAGGTTAAGTACATTACCCTATGCTAGCCTGATTTGTATTCTGAAGAAACAAATGTAAAAGTAGAACCATTCATGGTGATGCGCTAAATACAGTGTAGATTTTGCACGGGAAAAGTATTATGGACCTGCGAAAGGGTGACAGTACAGCTAGACTTACAGGAGAAACAAAGTAACATTCCTGAGCATAGAAACTTTTCATCAGTATTTACACATTATATCTGAATAATAATTCTACACTATTCTTGCTGATGAAATTTCCTGAGGTAAGAAATAACTTCATGTGTTTATCCCAATAAGTCAAATACAGTTTTAAAGCTGATTGATAATGTACTCGACTAAAGCCATCCGTACACGACTCAATTGTCACCGAAACAGAGCATTTAAGCTCCTTCAAAATCGACAATAGAAAGGTGTTGAACAACGTTCATATTGGAAGTCATGAAAGATTTGAAATTACACTTGCACATTATCAAAGAAAAACTTGACAATGATTTAATAATAATGGAAAGATAGTAGTGCATACAGGCAGAAAAATAAATAGATTAGTTGTAACAAAGATGATAATTTTCTTTCCAAGGAAGATGCACATCAAAACTGGAAAAAAAATGTGTATTTTCTCGTGTAATCTGAGACACCAGAAGAGACGCTGTGAGATTATAGTGATGTAAAAGATTCTCTCAAAAGAAAATCTTTTCATTACATTAATATAAAGATCAATGACACAAAATTTCTACTTTATGGTTCGCTGTTGGATCTAATTGATCACCACATCATTCGCTATATTCTTTTGTAATCGTGATTAAATAAACACCAACAAGATTTCTCTTCACTCCAGAACAGAAATGAATAACATGCTTGTTTCTTCAATAATTGGTATTTATACCAAATGCTCTGATTGGCCTACAGTGTGGCTTGGAAGACTTTATTTGGACCATTCAAAATAAGAATACAAAGAAAAAGAGATGTGTTCTCTGATGTCACTTACGTCAAGCACACAATTCAGCTTGTTGCTTGAGGTTCAACTGATTGTGTACGGATGGCTTAAGAAAATCTATCTGGTTTCCATTCTGTATCTTTACACCATAAAGATATTAGTCGCCATGCACTTATCATTTCTTGAGTATTTAAACATGCCAAGCATAATTTGCAACATTGCCTTATTTAATTATTTATAAAACTCAAATGCTTCAAACAGAACAATTTAGTTAAAGAATAGGTGTCAAGCATTCTCATTACTTTGTGCACTTGTGTCAGCATAAGAGTATTGGAAAGGAAATAAAATTTCATTTGTGAATAGTGTAAAACATTGATTTTCTACAGATGAATTAATATTAAATTTGAGCCAATATGATAAAGTACATAAACTTCAGATACTGATAACCAATATTCTGCCAATCCAATATCAAATGTCAAGCATTCTTTATTAACCTAAATGGCCCCTTCACCTCATTAATTAATGTATGTAACCAGGTGACAACAAGAAGAAACCACACAATGAAAAATTACTTTACAAAACTATTATGAATTAATTGCATTTAAACACAAAATTGGTAACAAATTGTAGAACCTTGCACAGAAATATAGGATATTTATACATTGGAACTGTAACATAAGTTTACTTATGAATATAGGTATCCATATTTCGTTCTTCACGAAAACACGAAATGTGAAATAACACATTGTAATGTTAATTTATCATGTTTCCGAAATGTGTGAGGTGCATTTTTCTACCCCGTTTTGTCACAAAATAATGCAAAATGGTCTCTCTATAGTTTATTTACAGATGCAACACTTTCTGAAATCAGAATTATCCTGATAGTTAAGCAATTCACGGAAAATTGATTAATTCTTCTGTAAATATTTGAGAAGCAAAAATGGACCCCTTTATACAGGAATGAACTTAATATTCTGGTAACGACATAAATGTGCTATTACAAGGGGTATGTCCATTTTGTGTATAAAGTGAAGTTTTTAAATCAAATTTGGGATTATATTCACATTTATAAAACCAAAATGGCATTTTATATACAGCTTCTTTACCGTATTAACAGCAAAATTTTATTTTATTTACCGCTTTCGAACCAGAAATTGACTTGGTTTTTATACCGAAATGTTGCTTTTTTATTTACCAAAAATATGTGTGTCTACTAATAAGTTAAATGTGCAGAGAGATTGTAAAGGATAAGAAAGTAAAAGTTTGTGCAAAAAGCATACTTGAAATTCATGCTGAGAATTGGAGCATTTTACAAGTGGAGTATTTCAATATTGTTATAAGCATGTTTAACTACTTTAAATTATTGTACCATTTCTTGTCCTGCAATTGTTCTAAAGGAACAGAAGTTTTCTCAATAATGAAATTAACAAATTAATGCATTACCTTACATGAATATTAATGCAATAGTTTGGACTTTGATGATAGATTTCAACGACAGTACCAAAATATTCTGATAAAACCTATTTTGAAGAAAATAAATATTCATATCCTTGTGTGTTCAATGGGAAGAAGACTTTTATTCAAAATATTTACTAGAAAAATATTTCTGGATGTTCAGTTACCATAATTTTTGTCTTATTTTCTTCATATGGAGCTGCAAAATAGAATTTTAGATATGCAATTGTGTTAACATGTTTGTAAAAATTAGTATTTTTCTTTAAAGGGTGCCTCATGTTATTTGCTCCCTAATATTCAGTCGGTTAAAAAATTTGGCTTAATATTACATTGAAACTGTAACCATATAGAAATTATTAATTGACATCTATAAAGGCTCGTATGCATACATATAGAATGGGATTGCGACAAAAAGTCTAGGATTATAGTGTGTGATAGTGTCTACAATACTATACAGAAAACAAATGCATCATTAACAACTGATTCAATAATATTTTACATACGCAAATCAACACATGCTCTCAATTTCAACCTTATATTACATAACAGTCTTTTGTTATTGGGTGAGACTTCAGACCTGCTGAAATAAATTTAAACAATCAATACTGATATTCCTTAACGATCCACTAATTTTAAGTCCAGCTAATTAAGATTGGCCAACAGAGTATGCTACTTCCTTATTTGTCACTTGTTTTAAAAGATGGAAAATATAGTTTTCATCACAGAACATTCCTTTGCTGTGTATAATTACATGTGACATACCTGCAAGTCAACCACAGGTTACAAGCTATATTTTGACCAATGATTGTGGTCTGACTTCGCTGACTATTATTTTTGCAGTTTATAAAAGCAGATGACAGTTATATATGTTTGGAAGAATTCTTGTGCTTACTTCTATTATCACTGCTGCACCTTACCCACAACAATGTCCCCTCTATTTCTTCTTACACCAAGGCAACTTCCCAGGAGAGGTAAAATTTTCATGTGTTGCAAGTACATGAATTTCGCTGTGTCTGTTCTCTCACATACTCCTGAACATTAAATTTTGTCTCTTCGGAATTGACTGACTTACGAGATTTTAAATCTCTGAAAGAAAAATAAAAAAATGTTACTTTTTTGTAAATGGAAATTAGCATGTATAGTTTTTGATTCAGTCACATCTCTTAAACTATTGGCAAAAAATCAGATACTATTACTAAAAAAATTAACTGTTACTTCTTACTTGTTACTTTGAAACACTGCCATTAATTTATTGGCAGTTCAAGTAGCAGCTGCTTTCTTGAATAAAGGTAACTAGTTACTTTTAGAAATAAGTTATCTGTAACTCAGTTCTAAATTCATTTACACCTCCAATTTAAGTCTCTAATATTTGAAATGGTAAAAAAAAAATATGATGCATTTAGAAAATGGTTTCAAGCTAAATCACAAAATGCACGAAGAGAGTACATGGAAAAGAAGAAAGTAGAAGGAAGAATGGATCATGGGAACAAGAAAGTATTGTATGGATTAGTGAGAGAAAGGGGAAGAGAAAGAGGAGACAGTTGTAAGCTAAGGGATGAAAGGGGAAACATTGTAGAAGAGGATGAACAAATAAGGAAAATGTGGAGAAATCATTCAGAAATTGCTGAATGTGAAA